>NC_140448.1:5439501-6057001 GCF_963576455.1 Neolamprologus multifasciatus | reverse complement strand
CAACAGCTGTGTGCAGATCAACAATGGATCATATATCGAGTGCAGAGAGAGTATGAGCGTGCAGCGTTTAAAGCGTGGAAGTACTGACCTTACTTTGAGTTTGATTCCATAAAAAGTGACAAAAACATTAGTGTCCGTTGTGCGTGGGAAGAAAACTTCTTTTTACAGCGAAAAAACCCCTAAACTTCCAAACAAGCACCGAGTAGCTACGACGTAATGGGAAACTCACAGAGAAACTCGCGGATTCTTCCACTGACCGCTGCACACCTGCACCAGGGTAACCCTCCGCCTACCCCACTCCTGCTTTACAGGTGAAAATAGAGCAACAGGACCGCTAGTCTTTGACTTTATTTATTTTCTGCTGTGTTTTACTTGCATCTATTTGAAAGACTGAGTGTAAACACACAAAAAATATTTTATTTTATGTGCTGGAATGTGCAGAAAATAGGTTTAAATGTTAAACTAATTTCTTCCAGTCAGAGAATGTTGCAGATAATTAAATGTTTGCTTGATGCATAAAGTTAAAAGATTAAAACTAATAAAACAAGTTTTAAAAAGAGACTTTTCCATTTGATTACATTTTGTATGATGATTATGTAGAAAAAGTAGAATTGGGCTGAAAGATCTATCACTTTATCACCTATTCAGGTTGTAAATCGTGTTTTTAAAAAGTAACTAAGTAACTAATTACTTTTGAAAATAAGTAACGGGATTACTTTTTGGGGAAAGTAATCAGTAATTAGTTACTGATTACTTTTTTCAAGTAACTTGACCAACACTGCTCCCACTGTCGATGAGCAAACAACCAGAAGCTGATTTATTTAAGCAACAATATGTTCAGTTAAGTGTAATTTATATGGATTAAGTGGCCCACACTAACACACCAAACAAAGTCCCAGCTGACAGATCATTACTGATGCGAATAATGATTTCGATGTAATGAAGTAAGATTTATTTGAACTTCTTCCAGGTCAAAGGCGCACATTTATCAGGTGTCGGGCAGCAGCGTGACTCAGCCAATTAGAGTCGAGGAGCAGAAGTTTCCATATTAATTACATCATTACAGATCTGTCCAACTCAATTTATACAGTCGCTCTATTACAGAAACAGGCTTTAGCTTTGCTAATGGACTCCAGTGACGCCTGGTATCAGTCGCAGATGGTAACGGTGCAGGTCGCTCTGGCGAACGCTGTCTCGGGTCCAACGACAAAGACAGCAGTCCTCACTACGAGGTCATAGTTTCAAACACATGATGTCACTGCTTTGAGCCAGCTTCAGTCTACTGTACGTTATTAAATCATCTTACAGTACAGCAGCGCGTGTAAGCGATCAGCTCAAGTTTCACGGCAAAGCGCTGACAGATGTGTCACATTATGAGGCGTGACATGGCTGCGGCGGTCGGCGCTGCTCTGTCGAGGCCGTCTGACCCCTCGCAGCTGTTGTCTCGTCAGCGCACGGCGTGCGTGTGTCGGTCACGGTGTCCGGTTGGCAGCTTTCAGAGCGGACCTGTCTGCTGTCAGCCGCCCTCTGTGATCTCTGTGTGCTGTAGGTCTGAGACAGCAGCACGAGTTTTATTCCCCGGCAGGAAACACATCAGCGCGAGAAGCCGTGTTGGACCCTCGGTGCACCAGCAGCCCGCGTGTTCCTGTCAAGTTTTCTCCTCCACCTGTAGAGATTTAACAAGCTGAAAGTTTTCCACACTGAGCTTCAACAACAATTCTTCTTCAGCTCGTGGGCTCGACGCTCGGCTTAGCCGTACGCAGGCCGGCGTGTCCACAAATAATAACATGTTTATAAACCAGTACAGCCAAAGCCTTTCTCTGCTGTTCCCACACAGAGTTAACGATCTCTTTCTGTCTTTAGGTTTGTATCTTTATTGGAGAGACGCTGCTTTTCCTCAACTGGGCCATAACAGCAGACATCTTAATGGTAAGTGTTGAGAAACCAGTACTTCTCCTCTGGGTCACTGGAAATTCCAGCGACAAACTTTACCAATGGAGTCGTCAGATTAGATGCAGGTTTGGAAACGTGCGAGCGGCCGACAGTTCGGGCGTGGCTGATAATCGCCGCCTCGACTGAGGCTGCGTCACCGCGCTGGTGAAAACAAACACAGGGGAGGTTTTTCTCTGATGTGTGTTTTAGTGTCTAAAAGTTCAAATCAGCCAAATGAAATCGGATTTTCCGCTGAGCCGGGTGAACGAAGCAGCGGCTGGATTTGTGTTTGTGGTGACTGTGTGGAGACGAAGCACTGTGGACGACTTTTACTGAGACTGGCACAATCTGATATCCTCGTGTTGGTGTTGTTCTCAGATCATCATACTAAAGGTTGTTCCAGGATCAACATTGCAAGTTGCAAAAAAAAAAAACATTGCAAAAAAAAAAACAAAAAAAAAAAACATTGCAAGTGACCAATCAGAATGTTGTGATGTCATACTTTTGCGACTTCGGGAAAAACCGGCGTAAAACAAAAAACTGTACTTAAGCTGCGAGAAACTGCCTTTGTCCGCCGATCAACGGACCCTGACCCTGACCCTTTAATAAACGCTAAGCAGAATTGATATTGTCCTTGCAACATTGGAATTTCATAAATGCACGAATGGGTTGGTGCGCAAAAGAATAACGTCACAATAATGTGATTGGTCACTTGCAATGTTGAACCTGGAACAACATTTTCATGGTGATCTGGGAACAACACCAACACGACGATATCAGATCATCCGTGTGGAGACGCAGCACTGTGGACGACTTTTACTGAGACTGGCAGGTGTGCCTGGGCTGTCCTCTGACTGCAGCAGTTATTTATTCCAGTTACTTTGTGCTGCTGCATGTTTCAGCCTTTGTTTCTTTGTGTGTTTGCAGTTTGTTGTTATACCCACGCGGAGAGCAACAGCTGTCGCCTTCCAGAGCTTCACCTCTCATCTCCTGGGTGATGCAGGAAGTCCATACCTGATAGGCCTGGTAAGACCCTCCCAACACAACACTGTGTGATGATCTGGGTGTGAAGAGGGAATGTGTTTAAGGTTTAACCAGTGCAGTACTGCTGCAACACAAACGATGCTCAGTTCTCGCTTTAAGTAGGACGGTGCAAAGTGGAGCTTTTAGCTCACGTCTCAGGAGAGAACAGAGCTGTGATTTCACCGCTGCTCTTCAGGCTGTCAGTGGCTTTCTCTAGTAAGGGGCCTCTGTTACTGCATTCATCTGGTCAGGAGACGAAAATGGCTCTTACCGCCACGCTGGGCCTCAAAGGTCACAAGCAGCCCCCTGCCCCACATCCCACCCTTCACACTGCAAGTATACAACCAAAGAACAGCATTTAGGGGCCCGAGTGAAAGTGCTGCTTGCTATTCAGTCAAGTGTGAAACAGGATTCAAACTGTCGAGTAAAATTCTTCACATTTCAGCCTGAGCTTAAACGATGTTAAATAGTAGCTCACAGACGGCGTGCGCGCTTGTTCAGCGTGCACGAAGCGTGAACAGAATCAGTGATGGCCATAGAGCGTGTCACAATCTATGCACACACTTGACTTTATCATAACCGCCTTTGTGTTGTGTTGTCGTGCCCTGGCTCACAGCCTGGCTCACAGCCTGGCTCAGCTACATTAACAAAAGCAGTGGAAGTGTTTGATTAGTGGATCAAACTGGCCTGACAGGCTCACGCAGACGCAGGTGTCTGCAGAGCTGCAGGCAGAAGACCGCGGTGGTTTCTTCCTTCAATGGAAATGTTGAAATAGTGTCTAAGCCCGAGTAACAAAAGAAGCAGCAAATGATTTACAGACTGATCAAAGCCTTTAAAAAATACACATTCTGTGGTGATTCAGGTTCAGGGGCGGGCACTGCATTGTGCCTGCACATTCAATAGATCAATTATATTCTACAGATGCCACAGAGAGATTTTCCTTTGATAACTGTATGACTCATTCTCAATCACCTTGATTCTACTCATTTGAAACTGTCTAACCACAGAAACAGATCAGTCGCAGCAGGAGAAATGCAACGTGTTGCCGACAGGGAGGATTTGTCTCTGCTTGAAATCATTGTGCTTTATGTTGGATAAATAAAACAGGTGGAGTCAGCTACGTCCACGCGTAAAGGCAGAAATGAAGGAAAACGCTGCTAGGAACATGCCAAAGCAGCAGGTGGCGCTATATTCCTAACCTGCAGAAATGTTGGCCAATCAGAAGTCTAGAAGCCTCGGTGGGAAAAAGTAAACAAAGCTGGGGCATAGAAGCAGAACCGAGTCGTATGTGTGGAGGGACAGTAACTGTGTGTGTATATGTAAGCATTTAAACACTGCAGAGACAATTAACAGTAACAGTATTGTAGAAATTCATTTCACCGAAACAATAACATGGCGCACAGTGTGACGTCAAAAAAAGTGCACACCTTTGACGCTGCGTTTTCTCCGTTTTTCTCGTCCACACGTAAATGCAAAAACTGAGTTTTCAAAAATATCCAGAGGCCGGAGTTTTTAAAAATCTCCGTTTTCAGTGACCAAAAACGCCGTTTACGTGTGGACGAAAGGTGCAAACGCATAGAAAAATCTGCGTTTTCAAATATACCCGAGTACGTGTGGACATAGCCTCGCTGGTATAATAAAACTTCTCGGTTTTCTTCCTGAATTTTACCAAGTAAAACAGAAAATTAACCAGCAGATGAAATATTAATTGAAAGAACAGATTATTTAGACAGGACCATAGCAGCGCAGCTTTGTTGTCTATTAAACATGCAGACGGCCGACATGAAACTGAGAAGGTGAGAAACAGCATGAGAAGAGGAGCTGGGGTGGAGGCGGGTTGCAAAGCTGCTTGCAGCAGCACAGAAGGTGTCCCGAGGTTAAAACAGCAGTTTATGAGCAGACAACTGGAGATCTGAAAGAATATCAGCTGAGCTGTCATGTGATGTGTGCTGGCATTGAGCTCATCAACCTTATATTGCCTTTTATATAGTTCGATATAAGATTATTACTTAGCGGTTGTTGCCCATGCCCCAAATGTCGGTAAACACACACAGCTCGGTATTTAAGGCACTAAAGCCTGCGTCCAGGCTTCAGGGGTCACAGTTCACCTCTGGGTGACACAGCCGACCGCCGGCGGTTTCTCAGACCTTCACAAACCCAGGACCGCAGCGTAGACTGCTCTGAGTGCGTCAGCTCTGTTGTTGTGCAGTGGTTAGACGAGTGCCACGGCGCTGTCGCAGCACAGGCTGAGTGCAGGCAGAGACGCAGTCGCCCGTGCACGCTGTCACAAATACTGTGAATGAGCAAAGTGGAGAGTCACAGGAAAAACAGACCAGTGGTTATTGCTTAGCAACCACAGGAGAAAGTGAGTCGTCTTGGTTCACAATTAGGTTTTGACGTGTGACACGGAGATCCTGCACAACAAACCACTGCGGCATTTCCAGTACGCCTGCTCCACATGGCCGCGCCTGCAGATATCGGTGCCCGCATGCCGCACAGATACCACTTCCTGTCGTGTAAAAAAACAAAGATTCCTCTCTATCAGCGCGTAACCAAAACGAATCCCCCGAGAAGGACATGATGGACTCCACCTATACTGTGAAGTAGGACACAGCCAGAGGCAGAGTGGGTGGCAGGGGGATGCCGCTGACAATCTCAGCAATCGTCCAAGAAATGCTTTCTGGCTCAGTAATTAGACGTGCGGCTGTTCTCCACGTAGTGTTAGTCAAGCTGCACTCTGTACAGACAATTGACTGTACTTAACGAAATGGCCTCTGCACCAGCCTCACACACACACACACACACACACATTTGGTCATTTTCTGCCACTTTTCTCTCCCTTTCTGTAATGGCTCCTTATTAAGCATGCACGTGGCTGCACATAGCAGCACATACACGCATGCAGTCCTCCTGTCAGTATTTCTTAAGCTCTCCCTGCAGAAGACCTGGCTTTTGCTGACATAACAAGAAATGCCTGTGCTTTAGTGACCTATTGTTGCCCACGGATTCGACAGCCCACAGTCTGCTAAAAGCTGCCAGCAGCCTCCTCTCCGTCACGACTGTCAGAGCAGCGATCTCTGGAGGCAGAGACGGTCGCTTCACTCCCACCGCTCTCCAGCTGCTGTTTTTCTCGACACTGCGCACAACAGAAGATGAAGATGAGCTATTAGCTGTGAAATCCTGCCTATTTTAGGACAAAAACAAGGCGTCTTACATCATGTGTCGGTTTTGAAATGATGAAATGTGCTGAACTCACGCTGTGAGGCTGTGAGCAGCTTGTAGTGTGTCAGAGCATTAGGAGATAAATAAAGGTTTTGAATGAGTACAATCTTTCCTGTTGTTGTGTTTGTGGTCATGTGTCATTGTGTGTGTGCGTCTGGCCTGATTGCAGATCTCGGACGCCCTTCAGCAGAAGTACACTACATCAGCGCTGTGGCGGTTCCTGAGTTTGGGCTACGCCCTCATGCTCTGTCCCTTCATCATCGTCCTGGGGGGCATGTTTTTCCTGGCCACCGCGCTCTATTTTCTGGATGACAAAGATAAAGCTGAGGCCCAGTAAGTGTTTTTGAATAACTCATCATTATTTCATGTATTATTGAGTCATTCATTCCTTAAATATTTCATACTTACTCGACGTGTCCTCTGCATTTCTGAGTCAGACCTCCACAAGTTCAAAACAAATCATCTTAGTTGCGAGAAGTTGAGGAGGTGTCAGCAATGCTTGTATTATTTATTGTCAGCAGAGATTTTTTATTTACGCTCGAGTTTGAGGCGAGCCAGGGACACGGCGCCCGAGCGATGCCAACACTGGTGCCAACCCGGAGGACCCAGAAAGGCCCCGAGCCAGCAGAAAGTCCCAGTCAGCCAAAAATGCTCCAGAGCTGTTGTAGCCATCAATTTGTTCTCACTAAGACGTTTACCAGCCTGTCCTACTCATACATTCATATTTTCCCTCCTTCAAACAGCAGGTCACAGCCTTAAAAGGCAAAAACACACTCGTCCTTCTTCAGGCTTCTTATTTCCTCCTGACGACTTTTTTCCTGTTTTTTTTCATCACGTCGGCTTCTCCCCTGGTGCCAGCGTTCTAAGAAATGACTTCCTTCCTGCTAAAGATGACGGGCGTTTTTAGACAGGATGGCAGTCTGATGTCTGTCTTCGCCCGATCGACTTAGTCACTCGTTGTTTCCCAGAGTTTCCAAACCCTGTTCGAGCTTTTTTTATCCAGCTTGGTCAAAATAATCACCAGAGGAGCATTTTAGTGTCGCTGCCATATTTGTAGTCCAAGCTGCCGTTCACGCTGTTGATGTTTCCTCTGTGAAATGTTAATATACGGTTTTAAAGAGCTCTTTTTAAAGACATCACTGCTGTAGCTACGAAGCCACGCTTGCCATTGTGCCAGTAATAGATACGAGGCTGTGGCCAAACATGCAACCACATTATTGCAGATTGCATAGCAGATGGCAAATGTTCACTCAAACTATGTCCAACCACAAGCCCTTAACTTTCACTGTTTAGGTCTAATGTTGCAGCATGTGCAGAGCTACACAGCCTGGAGGGTCGTCATCGTGTCCTCATACAAATACTTCACATGCTGTATGGAAGTTAGCATTAAGGTCAATTGGATTCAACGCCAGTACAGCGTTAAGTCTCCGTGTATAAAAGACTAAAATCTGTATTAATCAGTATGTAATAAATCCTTATGCTGCTCAGAGTCTGCAGTAATACGTGTGAGTATGCAGACGTCACACAGACACTGTGGTAGGAAGAACACCATCCACACCCACAGCGTGCTCCTGTGGAAAGCTGAAGCATAAACGACTGTGAATCCACTCGGTACAACAGCAAACGTTCATACCTGCGCAAATATCCCATCAGACTGAAACAGCAGCAGCTCTTATGTAACAAACAGCGAACAGCACCTCGGGGACCGAGAAAGCTCACAACACGCACAACTTTGTCGAACGAGGGTTGTTCCACGACTCGGCTATTTATAGATCCCATTCACACTATAAAGCCCCAATTTATACACAGCGCCCTGCACCCCCCCGTCCTCCTCCGCTGAGTGTGTCCTCAGACACTCTGAGCTATTTATAAAAAGCTGAACAAGGAACTCGTCAGAGTGTGTGTCTAATTCCTGCCTTAAAGATTGCTTTATTATTTCTAGGTTGTTAGCTTTTTGTGGCTGCAGGGTTGCCATTAATAGCTCCGGTTCATTGCACACACACACACACACCCTTCTCGCACATTTATCCAGTCCACATTTACACTCGGTGATGTGTGACAGCAGATCTGTCTCAGCCGCCATGACTGTGAGCTTCGATCGAGCGCTTCCAGCAGGCAGGCGCTGCAGCTTGGTGAGAACAGGATGTGGACATGATGGAAATTAGGATGAAACGGGAAGAAAAACTGAGGATTCATAAACATATAGTGAATTGTGTGTTTTTTAGCAAGATGCTAAAATGATTCTTCTTTCTTCAGGTGTAACCAGGCAACACAGCCCCCGTCTTCAGTCAAGGTATGACCAGGTAAATTGCCTTTTATCCTAAACACACTTTCAGCAGCAGCAGCAGTGACAGTCTCAGCTCACTGACTTTTACAGAGCTCCCTTCTCAGTACCTGGCAGCGCTTTTCATTGGGAGACACCTAAAACAAGGCCATACGTTAACCTGAGGCCACGCAGAGCTTTACAGCAGTGCAGGTGATAAACACGAAGCCATTCGGCGTCTACTCAGGCGTTCTTTGAATTGTGGTTATTTGACCAACTACTTGGCATCTTATCAGGACCTGAGGTGCCTTTCCTATTTCCTGCCTTTATCACTCTGACACACATGGTGCAAAACCTCCCTAATTATTAACTCAGCAGAAAAGCACACAATAACTGGCAGCAAACCAGCAGACTCTGCACAATGGGGGGGGGGGGGGCACAAGAATAAACTTTGACTCCCTGATTAGGAAGACAAGAAAATCTGCCGTGACTTATTTGTAAAGGTTATCATGTACAGCTGAAAGGCCGGGCTTTTACTCTGTTCTTTGGAGCCCTGGCTGGGTTTAATTGACCTCTAAATATTTATCAAACGGAAACGGAAAAAACTGCCAATTGATGCTTGTAATTTTGGCTTTTTTTCACTACTGTGAAATAATCTGTCTGTGTGAGCCAAGGTCCCGCCTGCTGGTGTAACCAGGATAGACAAACGAGAAAACAAAGGCGTTGGAGTTTTGACCGGATGGACAGAGTTCAGGTCAGGAAAGTGTGATCATCGGCCAAAGTTGCAGCTGCCTGTAGTATTTGAGAGCAACGGTCGATTAGATGGAAAATTAGTCTGAGAGTGCGACTTCACACAGACGGTAGAAAGAATGATCGTCCTGAGAAAACCTGATTATCTGTGTGCATGTAGGAAAGTTGTCCTCTGCTCATCCTGCACATTTTACGAAATAAACATAGAAATTAAAATTCGAAGATTACAACTGACGAGACGCTACGCTGGTGGCACCGCTCAGTTCAGGTTTGCTCGTACAACACCAAGTCAGAAAAGTGTAAAAGCCTCCTTTGACGACAACAGAAACTGTGCAAACAACAGTGTAAATATTCGCCTTGAGAATAAGAATGTTTTCAACAATTAACACTGAAAGCTGCACCACCGTGTGGCATAGCATGACTCACAGCAACCAAATGTTTACTGTGATGGATTACCTATTACAGGTGAGATCTTGGCAAGTAGATTTGCATGGAGCACTGATGGATGGGAGGCACCGGCTGCCTCGAAGGCAGAAAATCAATCTCAAAATTTGCAGAATGCTTCAGAATATATTCTGCAGAAACATGGGGGCATAACATTTGTATATAATGGGCTGCAAAATATCGAAACACCAGTGCTGTCCTGTACGTCCTGCAGTGTCATTCCCATTGGCAGGGTGAGATTAGCGTGCATAGCTAATGACAGGTGACACGAAAGGCGCCGCCGCCGTGCATATTGTGTTTCAGTGCTCTCGGCCTGAGGGCCTCATCACTTCTCTGTCACACGCAGCAGCCAAAGCATTTTGTTCCTGCTGTCACACGGTGCTAATTATAGAGAACAGTGATTACAGCTGCATGAGGTCAGAGTTGAGTCTGCCTGTGACATTTCTGCTCTGCAACCACATCGTTCCAACTAATTGATTCTCAACAGATTTGATGTGGAGGGTAATCCAGTCAATGGCAGGTAGCATTTCCTCCCTTGGGTCTGATTCAAGATCAATACAGAAAACAGATTACCTGCTCAGCGATGACACGTGTTCACGCTCACTTTGACCGCTGTGTGCAGCCGTCAAATAGAAACAGGCCGCCAAATAGAAACAGGCCGCCAAATAGAAACAGGCCGTCAAATAAGATAGAAACAGGCCGACAAATAGAAACAGGCCAACAAACAGAAACAGGCCGACAAACAGAAACAGGCCGTCAAATAGAAACAGGCCGTCAAATAGAATAGAAACAGGCCGTCAAATAGAAACAGGCCGACAAATAGAAACAGGCCAACAAACAGAAACAGGCCGACAAACAGAAACAGGCCGTCAAATAGAAACAGGCCGTCAAATAGAATAGAAACAGGCCGTCAAATAGAAACAGGCCGACAAATAGAAACAGGCCGACAAATAGAAACAAGCCGTCAAATAGAAACAGGCCGACAAATAGAAACAGGCCGTCAAATCGACAAATAGAATAGAAACAGGCCGTCAAATAGAAACAGGCCGACAAATAGAATAGAAACAGGCCGACAAATAGAAACAGGCCGACAAATAGAATAGAAACAGGCCGTCAAATAGAATAGAAACAGTGTGTGTGCATATGCATGTGTGTCCGACAAATAGAAACAGGCCGTCAAATAGAAACAGGCCGACAAATAGAATAGAAACAGGCCGTCAAATAGAATAGAAACAGTGTGTGTGCATATGCATGTGTGGCCGACAAATAGAAACAGGCCGACAAATAGAAAAAGGCTGTCAAATAGAAACAGACCGACAAATAGAAACAGGCCGACAAATAGAAACAGGCCGACAAATAGAATAGAAACAGTGTGTGTGCATATGCATGTGTGGCCGACAAATAGAAACAGGCCGACAAATAGAAACAGGCCGACAAATAGAAACAGACCGACAAATAGAAAAAGGCCGACAAATAGAAACAGGCCGACAAATAGAAAAAGGCTGTCAAATAGAAACAGACCGACAAATAGAAACAGGCCGACAAATAGAAACAGGCCGACAAATAGAATAGAAACAGTGTGTGTGCATATGCATGTGTGGCCGACAAATAGAAACAGGCCGACAAATAGAAACAGGCCGACAAATAGAAACAGACCGACAAATAGAAACAGGCCGACAAATAGAAACAGACCGACAAATAGAAACAGACCGACAAATAGAAAAAGGCCGACAAATAGAAACAGGCCGACAAATAGAATAGAAACAGGCCATCAAATAGAAACAGGCCGTCAAATAGAAACAGGCCGACAAATATGAAATTATGAAGCGCTGGAAAAGTTTAGGGAGAATATTTTAATTTGAAAAAGTGTCTGAATCCATCAAGAAGTGGGAGCTTGTGTGAGCAGAGAAAAGACACTTCTGCTGAATAAATGAGGATGAAGGGAGGCAGTAATCGCTTAAGCTGTTATACATCGTGAGCTATTAATCTCCGGCGAAGCAATCCCAGACGGAGATGAGATACGCCGACATCCAATTAACTTCATTTGCAAGAGGAACTGGCCTCTGCTGACCAGGTATCCTCCACCCCGCCGCACAATACCCCGAGGACGTCCCTGAGCCGGGGGCCGTCAAAAGATCGGCGTGTGATGTGACAGCGGACCTTCACGCTCATTTATTCAGTAACTGCAATCCCGGAAATTTAAATCATGATGCAAAACTCTGAGTTAATCACTGCTGTCCAAACTTTAACTGTTACAACTGTTTATACAGCTGCAGGCACAAACTTTCCTTCTTCCCCCTCTTATCATTCAACAAAGGCTCAGAGTCCTCAGTCAGCAGAGCTCGCTGGGGTCACCGTGCAGCAACCGCAGACCGCACACACACACACACACACACACACACACACACACACACACACACACACACACATGCATATGCACACACACACACATGCATATGCACACACACACACATGCATATGCACACACACACACATGCATATGCACACACGGGAAGTATAGAGCAGGCTGTGGTGGGACTCCTATAGCTTTTATTGCATTGCTCCTGTTTCATGACGTTGTGAATGCCGTGTTTTCTTTATTGTATC
Source organism: Neolamprologus multifasciatus (assembly GCF_963576455.1). Classification (NCBI taxonomy): domain Eukaryota; kingdom Metazoa; phylum Chordata; class Actinopteri; order Cichliformes; family Cichlidae; genus Neolamprologus; species Neolamprologus multifasciatus. The sequence continues at coordinate 6,044,760 of NC_140448.1, read as the reverse complement.
TTTGGCCTTCAGTCTGGTTTCGTCGCTCCTCCATCACATCTCAGCCGACATGTTTTTGCTTCCAAAAACTGCTGCATGTTGGTTTGATTAGTCTTTGTTTGCTTGCCAAATCACTCAGTCCTCCACTTTGCTGCAGAAGCCAGCACAGTAATTGTAAAGCTGCGAGGAGGCAGGCCAGTCCCACAAATATCAAAGCATTCACAACTCTAATTATCTCTCCATCACACTAGCGTTTGGGTATTTTAATTGCAAGTCTGTCTCATAAACAATTCAGAGTTTACAGCAACAACTGGAACTAATAACAGAGAAAAATGCTTCATCCCAGAGAGGACTGGATCTGCATATGCAAACCAGAAATCCCTTAATCCTCTTGTTTATGCTAATTACCCCAGCTGCTCTCAGTGTGTGTGTCTACATGTGCACTATATACACCTGTGTGTGTTTCACTGAGAGACGCTCAGAAAATCACTGCTGAGCTCTCTCGCAGTAATCCCATTGTAGCAGCAGCATTAGCACGTGCACTGGAGCGTCCAGGGCAACGTAAATGACCACAACAAACAGCGGGACACTCGGCCATCCCTCACTCATCCAATCTGAAGGGATCACAAGTGGCACCGTGAAAGCTTAAAGGTCTAATCTCCAGCTGGTGTGAAGTCCCCCCTCTGGTGCCACGCCTTCTCCACGCATTAGCTTTGTTTGTGTTTGTATCAGCAGCTACAAGTTAGATTGTCACACCGGCCTCTTCGTTCAATCACTTCATCATTAATCGCCTCGTGTTATGACCGTGTTTTACCCTCAACAAACCCCTCCCTCATTAATCTTTGTGTATGCCGATGGCATGTTTGACATAGAAACCGAGGCACCATCAACATCGAATATACGGCTCCATCTGGAGAAGCAGCGGCCGCGTGTTGCTGTGGCTTATAGCTTGCAGACTGGGGAGGATCTGCGTTAGACAAAGCGTAAAGCGCTGGCATATTTAGGTCATAGGCTGGTCCTGGTGTGAAGGGTCGTACCAGATGGCCCGGGAGCTTTCGACCTCCCCGTGGTACGGCCAGGCTCTAACTGCACCTTTCTCTCTCTTCCTCTCAGGTGACGAGCAAACGCGGAGCTACCTGAATGCACAACCAAACCTGACAAAGGATGACCAGACGACGATAAAAGAAAGGCTTCTTTATGCTCCCAGTCATCCTCCCCCAAGATCATCATCCTCCTCCTCCTCTTGGCTCCTGCTGCTCTGTTTTTTTACAGTCTCGCTGAGGTGACTCGGAACTGGAAAGAGGGCGCGTCTTGCCCCTCCTTCTAAACCACAGCCCGGTGAGAAGGTGCTCAACCCACCCTCCACTTGGATCGTGTCCTCCTCGCCTCTGTGAGGATCCTCTGAACTTTTGAAGGATAAGGTGCAGGCCAAGTCCGCCGTAAGCCCTCCTGATGCTAAACTACTGAATGCTGACCACGAACCCGCCCTGTCTGTCTGCCTGTCTGTCTCTTATCGGCTGTCGATCTGCAACAAGTGCCATAGCATCATTACATTCCTTCGGATTTGCACTGACCGCCAACAGCCCTCGTGAATTCATCACTAGCTATGTTTACATGCATTCGACTAAGCCACGCATGCTCTGCTGAAGCTAAAGCAGCCTCGTTGGTTTCTCTGTGGCGCCCTCGCACGCTGGCTTTCTGTGCTCGAAGCCTGTAAACGGACGAGACGCCAGGAGCCAGTGATGCAACCGCAGGAAAACGCAGCAGCGGTGCAGGCGTTATCTCTTTAAACAAGTGACTGATGTCGCATTACTCATCACAGTCTCGCCGCAGTAACAGCAGAAACAGCAGATTCAGTGTTTACACCATAAATTCAGTATTTTCACAGTGAAAGTTTTGCGTGCATGTAAACAAGCTAGAGCCAAAAATGTGTTGCTTTGGGAAAGGTCAGTGAACAAGCCTTAAAGTCGGAGCTTTCACACCTGCAGATGTTTCTTTGAGCCCCGTGTGCGTTTCCACTTTGAGCACTTGGATGAGAACTCGTCATGTTCGGATTGTTTGTGTCGTTTTCTGTTTGTGTCGGATTTGAAGCTGGAGGTTACTGCCTATGATTGTTTCCTAACCGTGATGATGCAGTCTGGGCAATTTAAAGTGGACACTGGATATGTATAGTTTATATAATTTATATTTATAATTTATTCTATTCATGCTTTTTCCAAAAGTAAATGTCATGCTAGTCTTTTGACTGTGTTTATGTACACGAGAAGCAATACTAAGAACATTTAGAAGAAACCAACCTTTTTGTTTCACACTGCCTTATCAGTGAGCTCGGCTTCCCTTTAAAGAGCTCGCTGATGGTTGGTTTTGAATTTCTGGACACACCGCCCACCCACACAGGGACCGAGTCGCTCTTAATGGTGGATCGCAGTCCAATCATCAGCGGTTACAATAACAGGCATTGTGAAAAGAGGCCCTTCCCCTCCAATTGCAGATATCCCATTGCATGATTAGAAGAAAGGATCTTTGGAAAGAGCTGGAGATGCAGTCATCAGTTTATTAGCGATGGGAATCAAAATCCCAGACAGGAACAGGAAACGCGAGCTCGTATCGTTGCAAACTGATGAATGAGGAATCCCCCTAAAGAGCTGAAAGAGCTGCCTGTCGTTTCCATGGGTACACATCTCTGTGAAGAAAACAAAACAAAAATTGTCAGTGAGGGAAGCTATAGCATGTAGCTTGTACATAACACAAGCTATGGTGAAGGGTGAAAGTGATTATTGTGAAACCTCAGAGCCACTAATGGATCCCAGGTTTAAGGGGAAAGATGCACTTTGCAGACCTGGAAGGAACCACAGAAGGCAGAGGATGCACTGACCTTAGCTGAGGAACAAAAGGAGACTCCGAGGTTGTTCTTGTAGCATCGATGTGTGAGCGTGACTCACTGGCTGTGTGGGGGTGCTGTGTGGGCTGTGTCCTTGCTGCCAGATCATTAGCTTTAGCTTCTTCCTCCAACTGCGTGGAGCTCTCTGAATGTGATTGTCCCACCCGATGTGTTTACACCACCTTCATCTTCTTAACGAACTAAGCTTCTTACCTTCCATTTATTGATCTTCTTTTCCTTTGTAATGTTATCAGAGGACTTTTTGAATACCTAAGTAGAGATATATATATATAAAGCTATATCATGCAGCGATTTTAATATATTGTAAATGATGGCTTGGATGCAATGTATTTATTTGTTTGTTACATATTGAAGAATATTCTATAAAGGGAAATTTAAGGCTGCAGTATAATAGGCTGAGCCATGTGTCACTGTCATACTGAAACAACACACGCCCCTTTTGCATTAGCTGGATTATGATTGGACATCTCCCACGTGTAGACGCAGAAATAAATGCAAAGGTTGTTTTTAAGACACATTAGTCTCGTTGTAAGGATGCAATTTATATTAAGCTCATTTATGTGTTTTTATTTTTAGATTCAAAACCATTTTTGCACATTTAATGATCAGGGATTTCTTTGAGCCACAGCCTCGCACCATCGACGGCCCGGCCTCGGCGCTGGCATGTCGTCATCTGTCATCGGTAGGAACTTCCGCTCTGATCAGACGAGCCACGAACCGAGTTTCACGTTGCCAAACTTCAGTTGATTTAGCACCAGTGCGTCCTTTTATCTGTCGTAAATGTTAACAATCACTGAAGTGATGTCTCGAGGAAATGCTTCTTGTCATACAAGAGTCTGTATAAATCAACTCATGTTGAGCAGAAGAGAAAAAAACAAAAAACAGAAGTTATTTTTATTTTTAGAGGACGTCAGTACACGAATCCGAGAAGTCAAAGGGTATTCTTTTAGAACTGGAATGTGATGCTCCCGTGGGTGGATTGATGGAAAAATGTACAGGTCTGTAAATCAAATAAACCTATTCACACACAAGTCTCTGCGTCTCTGTGTATCTGTAACGCCACAACCAAGCGAGTGTGTTCACGGCGTTTCAGTGATGGGTTGGTCGCAAACGAAATGGCTCTTAGAGCCGGCTCCTTATCGAGAGCCGTGTTTTTGTTTTTTTCTCTCTCTCTCTCGCACTTTTTTCCCGCTTCACTCCGCACGCGAGCCTTGTGCTTTAAGCTGGGAAGAGGGGGGAGGGGCGGTAGTTACACTCAGTAACACAGGAACAGAGCGGGAGGGAGAGAGAGAGAAAGAGAGCCAGGGACAACAACATCACATTAGAAAGGTATAGTAATCATCCACAACTATTTTCAATTGCAGATGATAAAGGATTCACAAAGTTTATTCATGCGGGTCCATATGACAGAGTGCATCTTCTTTTTGTTTTCATATTTTAATTTATATTTAATTGTGTTGTGGTTTGTAGTGTTTTGTGTTGTTTCACTTTAAATTAGTTTAAAAGGAAAAAGCTGAAAATTTAATTAGTTAAAAGTTGAAATGTGAATAGTTGATTTTTGTATTATATGATTTATTTATTACATTTTATGTGGAGTGAATAAATAAAAGTATATTTACGGTGGCCCCTACAGACAAAGCACATACAAACTTCAAATCACGTACGAACTCTGAAGCCCGTACAAACTCCAAAACACGTAAAAACTCCAAAACACATAAAAAACGCGTACAAACCTTGAAGCACGTACAAACTCCAAAACACATACAAACTCCAAAACACGTAAAAACTCCAAAACACATAAAAACTCCAAAACATGTAAAAAACACGTACAAACCCTGAAGCACGTACAAACTCCAAAACACGTAAAAAAACACGTAAAAAACACGTACAAACTCCGAAGCACGTACAAACTCCAAAACACGTAAAAACTCCAAAACACGTAAAAAACGCGTACAAACCCTGAAGCACGTACAAACTCCAAAACACGTAAAAACTCCAAAACGTAAAAAACACGTACAAACCCTGAAGCACGTACAAACTCCAAAACACGTAAAAAACACGTACAAACTCCAAAACACGTAAAAACTCCAAAACACGTAAAAAACGCGTACAAACCCTGAAGCACGTACAAACTCCAAAACACGTAAAAACTCCAAAACACGTAAAAACTCCAAAACACGTACAAAACACGTATAAACTCCAAAACACGTACAAACTCCAAAACACATAAAAACTCCAAAACATGTAAAAAACACGTACAAACCCTGAAGCACGTACAAACTCCAAAACACGTAAAAACTCCAAAACACGTAAAAAAGACGTACAAACTCCGAAGCACGTACAAACTCCGAAGCACGTACAAACTCCAAAACACGTAAAAACTCCAAAACACGTAAAAACTCCAAAACACATAAAAAACACGTACAAACCCTGAAGCACGTACAAACTCCAAAGCACGTAAAAACTCCAAAACACGTAAAAAAGACGTACAAACTCCGAAGCACGTACAAACTCCGAAGCACGTACAAACTCCGAAGCACGTACAAACTCCAAAACACGTAAAAACTCCAAAACACGTAAAAACTCCAAAACACATAAAAAACACGTACAAACCCTGAAGCACGTACAAACTCCAAAACACGTAAAAACTCCAAAACACGTAAAAACTCCAAAACACGTAAAAAAGACGTACAAACTCCGAAGCACGTACAAACTCCAAAACACGTAAAAATTCCAAAACACGTAAAAAAGACGTACAAACTCCGAAGCACGTACAAACTCCGAAGCACGTACAAACTCCAAAACACGTAAAAACTCCAAAACACGTAAAAACTCCAAAACACATAAAAAACACGTACAAACCCTGAAGCACGTACAAACTCCAAAACACGTAAAAACTCCAAAACACGTAAAAACACGTGCAAACTCCAAAACACATACAAAAGACAACAGCAGTGCTCCAGGATGCTAGGGGGCAGTGTTGAACTTTTGTTACCTAGTCGCTACACAAGCCAGCAAGTACCAACGACCAGATTTGGTGTGTGGTAGTAACAGGTAAATGAACATTTATTTATTTTTTTATTATTTGACCATATATGAATGCTTGTATATAAATACACAAACAATACACATATGCTTTCAGTTGTGTAATTTAAGTGATCTAGGTAGCTCTGTTTTGGAAGTTCAGTTCATGCTAGAAATGTGTTTTGGAGTTTGTACGTGTTTTGTCTCTAGGGGCCACCGCATATATTTATATAGAAACATATATAAATAAAACCACTTTTTTTTTTTACATTAGTAATTCATTTTGTGCATAAATTAATTAAAGCAACAAAACAACCTGAAGAGCCAGTTCAGAGCCGAAAGAGCCGGCTCTTTTTAGTGAGCCAAACCGAAAGAGCCGGTTCTTTTTAGTGAGCCGAACCGAAAGAGCCGGTTCTCTAAAGAGAGCCGGAAATCCCATCACTACGGCGTTTGCTTCGTCTCGCTGTGTGAATGTGAGGACAGCTCGCACTGCAGCAGCGCCTCGACTGATATGTAGCTGAGAGGCTGTGCATAAACTAGAGAAAGAACTAGAGCATGAATCTGTCGGTGCTGTGTGTGTTTAAATAGCGCTTTAATGCTCAGTGCAAAGATTAGTTCTGGCTGGAGTTGCAGATATTAATCTGTAACGTAGTTTGGTTGTAACTTTAATACAAGGATTCAAATATTTTAGGAGGAAAAATCTTTATTAAAAAGGGCCCGACGAGTGAGTTTTTAGTTATTAAGGCTTCAGTTTTGTGCTGCTTGGCAAAATGTTAATCGTTAGTGTTGGTATCACAGAAATGGAGGAAACCCTGTGAGACTCGCTGTCAGTCTGTTTAACCTGCAGAATGAGCGCTGACGCGTCTGTATGTTTGCTCATCACTTGCTCATTTCCATGTGGGGAGAGGCTGCTGCAGCACAGACACCAGACTTTAACTGCATTCTGCTGCAATAAATCAACCTGACAGACGGACCCGGGGCTTACAGTTGTACACAAACTCAATGCCAAAGAAATTGTGAGGAATGTAAATTTAAAGAAAAGTGTGCAATGATTGAAAATCTCTCAAACCCAGATTTTATCCCCAGTAGATCCCACAAACCACATCAAAGGTTTGAATTGAGAAAATCAACATTTTAAGAAAGAAGATCATTTTGAATTTGAAAGTTGGTCCGGGGAGATGTTTACTGCTGTGTAGCATCCCCTCTTCTTTTAACCACAGTCTGCAAACATCTGGGAGCTGAGGAGACCAGCAAGGATAGTAATGCTGATTCCTCCACGGTGATGTGGGATTAAAGATGCTCAACCAGGTCTCCTCTCTGGGTTAGCAGGCAGGTCAGCACCACGCTGTTGTGTTAGATGCAAATTTCAATTTAACGTTGTCTTGCTGAAATATGCAAAAACATCCTTCAAAAATAAAGTGTGTAGATGGGAGCACATGTTGCTCTAAAACCTGCCTGTACCTTTGAACTGTGTTTGCAGACTTCCAGAAGTGCTTCTGAGCCCATGCAGTGATTTCCAGGACCGAATCACGACTGTTTTACAGAATCATGCAGTTCAGCCTGATCGTGGTCGTCCAGTATTGACTTTCAGTCCCTCACACAGATATTTCTCCAGGTGCGCTGAATCATCGTGTACTGTAGATAGGGATGCAACGATACCAATTTTTTCAAACCGATACAATACCGAAACTTGGATCTGAGTACTTGCCGATACAGAGTACAAAAACCGATACTTCTACCACACACAAATGCAATGAACTGGAAGACAGGTTTTATTTTATTCGCTGCCGATAAAAAATAAAATCTTAATAAAAATGACCACAAAAAATTTTGAAGTGAAAAATAAGCACTTCTGTTAAATTATTGCAGAGTCTCCACATTGTAATTTAACAAAATACCACTGAACTATTGGCACTGTCTCGAGCTTTCAGAATAATAAATAAACACTTCTGTTTGGAATAAAATAAATACAAATTAGGTTTGAGAATAAAATAAATTTTTAAATTATTGCAGAGTGTCCATATTGTAATTTAACAAAATACCACTGAACTATTGGCGCTGTCTTGAGCTTTCGGAATAATAAATAAACACTTCTGTTTGGAATAAAATAAATACAAATTAGGTTTGAGAATAAAATAAACTTAATTATAAGTTTATTATTAGTTATTATAATTTTTGCAGAGTGTCCATATTGTAAACAAACAAACAAAATAACGAAAGTATTTGGCATTGACGAACGAACTCCCCATCTGCCCGTGGATCATCAGTCCACTGTGCCGTTAAACCAAGAACAGACATCGCGCACACACTGCTTGTCTTTACCTCTTCAGAAAGTTTTGGCACCATTATCTCCCTGATGTATGGGCGGTTGGGAATTTCATATCGCAACTCTAGTATGCTGAGAAGACAACCGGCATTGGCTGGTCATCCAGAGCGATAAAATGAGTCAGAGCCTCTGTTATTTTAACTGCCCGTGGATTTTCTCTTGACATTTTTCATCGCTTTTCCAAAACCTGAGTTAAAGTTGGCTGTTCCACACTGCTGACATTTTGTTTAGCCAAGCTACAGCAGCCTCCAGTTTATCTTTTTTATCTGGAGCCGCCAGTCTCACTCGCCTAACCCTGTGCCTGTTTAGCGCGGGATGTCCCCCTAGTGGCCAATCTAAAAAACTACAACAGAAATGACAAGCCACCCTCTGATTAATGAAATAAGTTAGTATCGGTTCATGGTATCGGTTAACTTTTATGAGTACGAGTACACACACATTTTACAGTATCGGCCCCGATACCAATGTATCGGTGCATCCCTAACTGCAGATGATGAGATATTTACAGGATTCATAATTGTTCCAGAAACAGTTTTTACAGACTGATGAACCTCTGCCCATCGTCACTTCTGAGAAACTCCTTTTAGTTTCCTGCTTTTGTTCCCCATCCCAAGCTGCTAACATCAAAATCAGCTGTTACTTTACAGAAAAGGGTTCGTTCTCTCAGATCAGACGTTCAACACGTTTGCTATTCTCATTAAAGTCTTAAAGTCATCACATTCTGTTTTTATTCACATTTCGCTTCTACAATCAAAACTATTATGAGCATAGTCCTTTGATTCTTGTTGCTGCTTTTAAAATGGTTTGTGAACCCTCTCTGCTTGTAAATGAATCCACTTACTGTGCTATAGACCCGTCATTAGCCAGCCTGCTACATCATTCAGCAGCAGCAGTATTTTGTAAACCTTATAATAAAATGTCACCTGCCTTTGTTCAACTCTGCTGCTGTGAAGACACCGAAGGATGAGTCAGATCGAAGGCATTTTATTTTGAAATAAACCTACATCCTATCTAGTTCCACACGCCTCATCTCTGCAACGGCTTACAAAGACTTAATTTTCATCACAGCGAGAGAAGGCAGGAGCTGATCCGTGAATGAACCACTGTATTGTTCAGGTGCAGTGAGGCAGGGCCCTGTAAGACTGTTTCCAAAGTAATTTTGCAGCCCCGAGATTGGTTTACAGACAAGCTGACACATCACAGGTCTCCATCCGTGCTGTGGATTCTGTAAAAAAGACATATATATATATATATTTAACTTCCCGGGAAGTGAGGACACCTTCACCAAAAGGTCATCTCTGCACAGATGCTTATTAGAAAGGGCAGCTTCCTCACATGACTGCTAATGGCGCCAGTGGATGGGTCTATGACAAGGCTGTACAAGCAGAAGGAGTAAGTACACGCTGCTTTTGTGACAAAAGAAGACTTGAGACGTTGTGTGGGAGGCCTTTAATTAGGCTAAACCACAGTTTGAACAGGACCTCACTATCTGATCTGACGTCAGGAGTCCGAGCAAGCTCCAAGTGGAGATTTAGTGTTTAGTTGGCGAACGACCCAAAGAAACCAACACCCTTTCCCACAGTCGGACAAATATGTACCCCAAAGTCCGATGTTCCAATCTCAAAGTCAACACACCTAGTCATGTACAGCAGGCAGGAAACACAGGGGCGTAGACAGGAAGAGGGGGACCGTTCTAGCAGCGCTGGAATTTCCATCTGCACTTTGCCCACTTACACTCACAGAGGACGACACACGGGGAAGTTTAGGTTAGAAAGATCCTCAGAATAAGTTCACTGCTGTAAAAATACAGAAAAATCATGTTTGTCGTTCTGTTTGTTTCTTTGCTGGTTTTCTGTGAAACCTCACACAGGTTTCATCTCCAAACTTTAGTCTTTGCAGTCGAACGCTGTAAGAAATATCAGATTATTTTAGAGTATTGATGAATGCCAACAAGTTGAAAACACAAAGCTTTCGATAAAGACCTGAAATAGTTTCTGTAAATGAAATCTAAGACAAGGCAGCACGGCGGCGTGGGTTCTCCCCGGGTCCTCCGCCTTCTTCCCACAAAGACACCAGTTAGTGGCTTTAGGTTCATTGGAAACTCTAAATTGCCCACAGGTTTGAATGGTTGTCTGTGTCTGTGTAACACCCCTGTGACAGACTGGCGCCCTGTCCAGGCTGGACCCCGCCTCTCGCCCTCAGACAGCTGCGATAGGCTCCGGCCCCCCGCGACCCTGACAAGGATAAGTGGAAGAGAACGGATGGATGGAAAAAGCGGAATCTTGGCAGTCACTCGAATCAGGACACGATAGGTTTGCTGTGGGGACAATCACTATTTGATTCATCTCAGACTCTGAATATGACGACTCATTCTGCAGACGTGGCCTTTCTGACATCGAATGCCAAAAATGTTCTTAACTGGAATAAGGAACAGCCGACAAAAATAACAGATGTTACTATATGTGAAGCAAAGTGTGTGTTTTCCACGAAAAGGTCGACTGAGCAGTCAGATCTGATGATTGAGACAAAGCAGATCTTTCATCTCAAACGGAGTCGAGAGTTTTTATCAGGATACATAAACCACAGCTGTTTACAGTCCATCACCTCTGTGAATCTCTCACTTCCCTCTGTGACCACCCGCCGTCCTGACCCGGCTCACGCTGCCACAGTCACCTTCATCGAAACACGATGACATTTCTAAAGTCATCCTGGATGTTTCTGCGAGGCTGTCAAAGGAAATATGTTTGCTTTTGAGCACTTAATTCGACTTACTCTGCTCATCAGTTCACATATTCCTCATTTTACCATTTCTGTGTGTTGCAGATGCTTTTTCTACCAACATTACAGGACAGGAGGAGCTGAGAGTACAAAAGGATTAAAAACTACAAATAACTCTGTGATGTTTGAGCATCTGAGGGGAAACAGGCAAAAACAGCTGACTGCTTCATCACAAGTTCACTTAAGGCAGAGCTGTTCAAGTTTTCATCCGCTGTCATTGTAAAGGCTCTGTGTGACTAACAGAAGAAGAAATAAATGCAGTGTATTTATATGACAGTCATATCCAATATCATCATGCTTTTCTTCTAATATAACACAGGAAACAGAGACGGAGGGTTTTTAAACTCTTTGTGCCAGAAATACACCGACTGACACGTCAGTGTTGTCATTTTGAAACCTTAAACTCTGTTTTAGTTTCTGACACTTTGATCCAGTTTGCTGAACAAAGGCACTGATGAGCCTAATATTCTCTCCACAACTTTAAAGCAGTAAACGAGCAGTGTTTGACAGGAGCGTTGTTACAGCCCTGTTTGAATGAGATAACACATCGTGGCAATCGTGGCTCAAGAGTTGGGAGTTCGCCTCGTAATAGGAAGGTTGCTGGTTCGAGCCCTGGCTCGGACAGTTTCGGTCGTTGTGTCCTTGAGCGAGACACTTCACCTGTTGCCTACTGGTGGTGGTCAGAGGGCCCGGTGGCGCCAGTGTCCGGCAGCCTCGCCTCTGTCAGTGCGCCCCAGGGTGGCTGTGGCTACAATGTAGCTGCCGTCACCAGTGTGTGAATGACTGGATGTGTAAAGCTATATAAATCCAGGCCACTTACCATTTAACAAATATATGTTTGTTTAATAATTATGTAAGGATTTCCATCCTGCACTGTGCTTGCAGTGGGAAGCTGTTATTGTGTGATGAATGATTCGTTTGGTGGACTTTGTTTCCTTTGAGACTGAGAACATTTCTGATCACGTTAAAGGAGCAGATGCTTCTCTCAGCTCCTCATCATCAGGTCTTCCTATTGACTCTCAGATACTGTTTATCTGCAGAAGAAGAGCCCTCCATTTCTTCTGTATCCTCTCTGTAGTTTCCTACATTTTTTATGAATACGCTGCACACGATGCTGAAATGCCCTACTCTCAGCTGCACCAACAAGAATCACATTGTTGGTGCAAAAACAGTTTTCATTCCTGCCAAACTATCTTTGACATTCTTCACAGAACAAAACAGGAACAAATGATGTGTTTTTGCAACAGGCTGCCCAAAGCCCCATTTTTAAATTGGCTAAAATAAGCTGTATGAACATGTTATTAGTTCAATTCAATTTTATTTATATAGACAAAAGTCGCCTTTAAGGCGCTTTATTATTAGAATTCATCCCGTCTCAACAAATCCCATAAAAGTCCAACCAACAGCCTGGAGTTAATCCTGGCTCCGTGTCTGAGGTTGTGTTTAAGGATGTTTTGACCTGACCTGCAGAACGATCACCTGCTACTGGCTGACGTGTAGCTGCTACCTACAGACCCACACAGTCACATTTTACGATATTTTTGAACAGATGTGCAAGAATCGATCTTTGAGGTGCAGCATACAGCAAAATTAAATGATCGAAGTTAAACATGGAAGTGTGGTCAGTGTTGGGAAGGTTACTTTTAAAATGTATTCCATTACAGATTACATGCCCCAAAATGTATTCTGTAACGTATTCCATTACGTTACTCAATGAGAGTAACGTATTCTGAATACTTTGGATTACTTAATATATTATCATGCTGTTTACAACTACATGAATGTACTATTGCTGTGATTTATTACTGTTACTGAAGGTCTGCGGCTCCGAACCGTAGTAAAGGGACCTCTGGCTAATACGGTGGGTTCATGTCGGGCTCGTAGCTGAAAACTAGCTTTACTTTGTTGTCTGGGTCACTTTGCTAGCAGAGACAGAGAGAGGCGTTGAAAGGCTGCTCCAACAGAGCTTATTGTTTCAGAGGAAAACACGAACACGGTGTACAGTTGAGTCTTAATAGCTTACTTACAGCTGGGCTCGTCAGGCTCTCTTCTTGGCTGCAGTGGTTATTATTATATTTACATGCTTCCAGCTCCCGTTTCTGCTCGATGACAGCTCGTACTTTTCCTTTTTCTCCCTCCCTCGCTCACAGACACATAACGTGTATGGCAGTCCATTCTCCCTGCAGCACGGACTACACTGCCCATGATGCTACATTCTTTAGAGCTATACCTGTAGCATTCTGCCTGTTAGCTTAGCACAACAACAACAAAAAGGCCTCTCTCACCCAGGAAACACGCAGAGAGAGAGCGTCACCCTGTAACCATGGCAACCGTAACGCTGCCGCCTGGAACAACAGAACGTAGCTGTCAAACAAAACCCAAACAGTCCTGACCCGCCACAATATGAAACAGGGAAGTACCGCCGTGTAATCCATTTATTTCAACAAAGTAACTGTATTCTAAATACCACCTTTTTAAACGGTAACTGTAACGGAATACAGTTACTCATATTTTGTATTTTAAATACGTAACGGCGGTACATGTATTCCGTTACTCCCCAACACTGAGTGTGGTTTATTGTTTAACACGCAACAGTGTGAAATTATTATTTGCTAACTTTTCAGACCTGCACATTGTTGCCTGGCGTGAGCGATGCTCTTCCTCTCCTCTACTTTGGACATCATGGATGTTTTTAGCCCCGTGGAGCCGGCTGACCTTCAGCTGTCAGAGTCTGCATTAATGCATATCTCTGCATGTCTTATTATGCGATCAAAGAAGCTGACACATGTTCATGAGGTGCCCTCCTACCCTCAGCTGCCCACATGGAATGAATAAGAGATGTCGGTGGGCTCAGCAACGTCAGTGAAGGAGTAAATGATTCAGGAACACGTGTCAAGAACATGGCAGGAAGTGGCCATGCTTGCTGTCTTTGGAGCAGACGTCATTACCCCACAGCCAGCTACGATGATCACTCCTCGCTTCCCACCGGGCCTGAAACTGTAACTTCATCTCAAACGGTGTCAGCGACGTCCCCGCTGGGATGAGGGATTAATTTGATTTGCATGCTTACTAACAGGATGAAATGCAAATTGACAATGAAACAGTGTTACTGCAGTGTGCTTGTTAAGCCCCACGGTGGGTTCAGTGTCACGGGTGGAGCAAGTGTGCGTTATGAATACCAGAGTTTTCTGAATTAAACATGAGCTTATGCTTGGCCTGCAAAGACTGGATGATGGAGCTATTTTTAATCCCACGATTCCATATTTAGAGCTGATGTTTCCACTGCAGCATGAACTGAGGCTATTTATGCACACACCCATATGAGTGGGTAGCATCCATCGCTCCCACACAAGAAGCAGAGGTGTGGAAGCAGCTTTGTGAATGATTTGTGTGTGGAGAAGTGAGAAAGTGACGACCACAGTGTGGAGAAAGGCAAATTACATGGAGTATCTACTCTTCCTGGTTGCACACAGGTGCATGCAAACAAGATGACAGAGTAAATGCTCACACCTGCAGTACCACACCTCTTCTACTTTAAACGAGGTCAGACACCAAATTAGAGGATATCTGCTGCTTTGTGTAGTCAAATGAAACATGTTTGATGTGAGGAACATGTTACACATATAGCTGATGTGCACATCCCTGAGTTAAGTGCTCCAACTGGGCTGGATCAGTCATGCTGCAGTAAACCTACAATACCCACAGTCCCATTTGTCAAGCTGGTCGACCCTTCAGGAACAGCAGCCGCTGGTCTGGCTCTGAATGTTTGTACAGATATCAGATGAAAATAAACAAATCCTGATGATGACCTTCTGACTTTTCCTTTAACCCTCTCAGGCTCAAATTAGACTTTTTGTTGCTAATGCACAACCAGGTCCTGCAGTGGTGCTTCTGAGTAAAACAAACTCAAAATATGTATGTGGGGTAATCAGGTTGTTAGTTTTTAACTGTTGCAAATCTGCAACGCCTGCCTGGAGAGGGTTAACACTGACAGTGGCACTAAATCACTAAACCACTGGAAAATACAGAAACTCAGCTGTTAGCATCTGAGAGTCTGATGGAAATCATTTGCTTTGCAGAAATGTGATCATAGAGAAAACGTTAGGAAAACTAATTCATATATGGTCAGAGGGGCCGGTGGCGCCAGTGTCCGGCAGCCTCGCCTCTGTCAGTGCGCCCCAGGGTGGCTGTGGTTACAATGTAGCTGCCATCACCAGTGTGTGGATGTGTGGATGACTGAATGTAGTGTAAAGTGCTTTGGGGTCCTTAGGGACTGAGTAAAGCGCTATACAAATGCAGGCCATTTACCATATGTCAGAATACAAACAGGATACACTTTTCCAGTTGTTTCAGCACGATGTCATTACAGTTACAGCGGCTTTTGTAGTGTTAGCGATGGCTGAATTTCCACCCATCAGGTTGGATTTTCATATTTTGAATGTCTAAAATCAAAGTCCATATTTGAATAAAAAATAATCCTTCATTTTTACCTGTATGCTACCAACCTGACATAAGTCATTCTTATAGCCCAACATTAGTCCTGCCCAGCGTTTAGCTGCATTACAGATGCACAGCTGACCCCAGCTTCCTGTCTGCTGTAGGCTCACACTTTCCTCGGCTCTTACTCAGCCACAGAATAAAGAGCTGAGACATGTTAACCACAAAGAAATGGAGCCAATACATAATTCAGAGTGGTTAGTGACCGACCAGGCGTTGCGTGCAGGCCGACAGTGATGGGAAGCTGATTGCACATCGCCACACAAGCTTTGTGGATTTGAAACTGCTTCATGACGTGAATTCAGAAGTTAATGTACAAATGTGGTGCCCACTGTTCAGCAGCTGATTCAGTGAGACAGCTGTTTACAAGATAACTATTCACATGAAATAATCCCTCAGTTGACTTGGACACAAATAAAAACTTGTTTTTATGGCATCACCACGTCCATCCAGCGTGCTGCCCTTCCACTGACCTCCATCTTTGATTTTACCACAGGAACAGCTTCTCTGCCTGTTCAAATATGGCGCTAAGAGATTTCGTTTTTTCTCGGAGACTTCAGGAAATAGACGTGAACACTGTGCCCACACAGACGCCACACTCCAAATTCCTCAAATGCTATTTAAAGGACGTGAATGACATCACACGAGGAAATGTGGCAGGACAGAAAAATAAGGACAGGAAATATTGCTCCGTGCTAAACTTGCTGAACTTTACTGAGACCTCAGTGAGATCTCGCTGCTCATGTCGACATAAACACACGTCTGAGCAGTAAGTGTAACTGTGACGTACTGATGTTTGCTTTGAGAAGAGGACACCATCACACCCACGCTGTCAGTGTTGCAGTAAAACACCTGAGTGAGCCTCATTTGTAGCTGTAAGCAATCAGACCAAAAGCACAAAATCCTCCATGTCTTTGTTGTGTTGTTGCTTCTACAACTTGTCACCATGAACTGATGACAAAAATCCTTCACTACTTTAGAGCAAAACAGTCTCATTATGGTCACATCCAGGTCGAGCAGCGAATCAGTTTCCTGACAATATTGCTGATCAATACGTCCGTTCTGGTTTTATATGGATACACTCACCTAATGAGATTCATGTGCAGAGGCTTGTTAGGCTGTGAGAATGTCAAATGACCTTTGACACAGTCAATAGTGCAGGATAGTGCTGGCCTGGCTGTCACTGTGACCCAGCTCATTGAAGCGCCGTTTTCAAAGCACTTCAATGATTACAGAACAGCACTGAGTGCTGATTACAAGTAAAGAGGAGATAAAGTCAGTGAAGGGTGGGGATCTGTGGACATTTGCAGAATACTAGGAGGAGAAAAAGGGCATCGAAATCTGTGAAACAGGCAAAATGCCACATGTTAGCATGCTGTGCAGCCGCGTAGCCTGTGGACACTGGTGTGGAGACGAAGAGTGGGAGCCAAAACCTGCTCCCACCCAGAGGGGCCGAGCAGAGTGTGATCTGTAAACAGTGATCTGCATTCGCACTGACGCTGAAGAAACATGTCCTGAGGGCAAGTGTGTTCAAATCCATATTAAATGCACTGAGACGGTTAATTCTGCTCAGAGGAAGAGGATTCGGTTTACGTGGCTGACATTCTGATAACGACGGCGTCACCATATCGCTTCTGTAAATGCTAACGGTGAGGCTGGATCCTTGGGACGTTTGTCTCGGCCCAAATCCAGTCGGAGAATCCATCGGATGTGGTAGTAGCACAACAGAAGCCTCGTGGGACTGAGGGGATTTATGGGATGTAGGCAGCAGGGTAAGAAGTAGGGGTGGGTTTTTATAATCGATTTATCGATTAAAATCGATTCTGGCTTGGATTACATAAAATCGATTCATTAAAATCCTGAATCGATTTTTTAATATAAATTTATTTTGCCCGAAATGCCAGAATCTCAGGTGAAATCTCACAAAATTTCAACAACCACCAAACAGCTAAAACAGTAAATGAGAGCAGGAACACGGATTCTGCACAAAGACTTAAACACACAGCGCAGCCCGCGGATCAGAATCAGTTAGATGTCGAATTTCTCACAGTCGGGGCGGAAAGCCGACAGCCCGCTGATTCTGATCTGTCGGCGGGTCTGCGCTTTGTGTTCACCTCCTTTATGCGCTGATTCTAAAGCTGTTAGTTTGATGTCTCTCCATATTGACCGAACCAGCAGAAAAAGAAGATCCAAACTACGCTTCACAAAAACATCGTCATGTATTCACTCTTACTTTTACTGTTTTGCTTCGACCACGATGCACAGCTCTCTCTCTCTCCCCCTCTCTCTCTCTGTACGGTTTTCTGCATTATTCGCTTGCTTGTTACGCACAAGTCTACCGTTGTTTACAGCGCTATCGGCCGACTTTTTTTTTCTGTTTTATATACTTCCGAAAAGAAAACCTAATTTCTGCCGTTCAATGCTGAACAAATGTAAACTTTTTAAAATTATGCAAAATGCAAAATGCTTAGCCGTGTCTCTAATAAAACCGCTGTAACTTCAGAGGTAATGTTCATGTGTTGATTAATGGTTTTCTTTCGTTTTTGATGTACTGCAGAATATTTTTATAAAATCCCAGGCCAGGAAAAGTCACCTTCATGTGTTTCTGTGTTTTATCTTCAGCTACTTTGACACAAAGGCATCTGCTGTGACGCTCACACCTTTGATAAAGTCTTGCGTGTGTCAGCTTCCTTTTATAGATACAAAAATATGTAAATGTACTGATCTGAATTATAATATTTCTGACTGTC
Source organism: Neolamprologus multifasciatus (assembly GCF_963576455.1). NCBI lineage: Eukaryota > Metazoa > Chordata > Actinopteri > Cichliformes > Cichlidae > Neolamprologus > Neolamprologus multifasciatus. Next base: position 6,026,504 of record NC_140448.1, on the reverse strand, counting down.
AAAATTTCCCATATTCAAATCGAAGCGAATCGAATCGAATTAAATCGAATCGTGGATCGAATCGATTCTGGACCTTGTGAATCGGAATTGAATCGATTCTAAAAATCAGTGACGATACCCAGCCCTAGTAAGAAGTCTCAGACACCAACTAAACATTAAATATGCATGAGAGCAGGCAGTCTGCACTGCTCTCTGATCATGTGTAGGTAAAATCGATTAATATGCTCTGATTGGTTTGATACAGTCAGGTGATATCCCCATTACAGCTGAAGGTTGCTGGTGATGCTATTGGTAGATACTGGCCTATCACAGACATCTGAATATGGCTGTCCAATATATGTTAACATTCAATGAATCCACGTAGAAATGGAACGATTCGATTCAATGTCATTTAGACAGCGTCAAATCACAACAGTCGCCTCATGGTGCTTCATATTGTGCAGTAAATCCTACAATAATAGATACAGAGAAAAACCCAACAATCATATGACGCCCTATGAGCAGCACTTTGGCAACAGTGGGAAGGAAAAACTCCCTTTTAACAGGAAGAAACCTGTTAAAAAATACATATTAAATGTGACATATATGACTATGGGACCAAAAATCCAGTGTGATCTATTCAATGTGACAGTTTTTATAATACGTTTGATAGGCCCACATACCAAACAGCACAGCAACTACTTATTTATTGTCACATTTATGACTTAGATAAAATACACTCACTTTGAAAACATGATTTGATTGAACCCTGTGTCAGATTTCTGGTTAAATACTCAGGCTAACCCCAAATATGACACGACAAGGATGACGAGACTCGCAGGGTCTAAACATTAGAATACAGGAAACTCTAGAGTGCGTTAGTGCGAGTGTCAAAGCCTGCTACACACCTACAGACTCAAGCATGACATTTACAGGACGACACGCATCAAACACGCTGAAGTGATTCAACAGGAAGATATTTTTAGGCTGTGTGCAGTGCTGTTCGATTTGCTCATTAAAATGCACACTAAGGGCTCGCAGTCATCCCAGCAGCTTGCACAGTGCATTGTTTCTCAGGACCAGTCACGGGCTTACAGTAAAGATCTTTGAGCTCCCCCTTGTGGTAGCAACTGTAACTATTTTATTAGTGATAAACGTTAGGAGTGATTTTGTTTTAAATTTTACATCCAAACGTTCTTTTCTTCAGCCGGGGTAAGAAACTGATCATGTGATCCTCTGTGATTGGCTGAAAGAAAAAAAAGAAAAAAAGTAGAAGCAGCAATTTTGAAGCTGTTGAGACATCATTAAACAACATTATCCATCACAGGTAATCCTGACCAGACTCTGCACCACCGCCTGCTCAGGCAGACACATCAGTCTCATGTTTATGTGAGTCTGCAGCCTCCAAAATCTAACTTTGAAACATGTGAAAACTGTTTCGTAGCTTTCAAGGAGAAGAAAGAAAGAAAGAATCTCAACATGCTTAGAAAAGCTTGTTTACTTATTTTCATAAAATAAACCATGTAAAGGTCAACAACATAAAACAAACACTTAAGGAATGGATATTCACGCCACAAGGCCTCAGAGATGAAGAACTGGGGTCGTTTCAAAATTTGATTGAATTTCAGTCTAAAAGATTTGAATTTAAACAGTGTGGAGATCAAGGACAACTCTGTGGTTTCACTCGATTTAAAGTCCATCTCCAGTCTAATTCAGTTAATTCAGGAGGCTAAACTCAAATTTGGGAAGAAGTCCGGTTGTGAATCGACACCAACACTCGATGACGGCGAACAGCATAAAAAAAACTTCACAGAGGAGGAAAAGAAAGCATTGTCTTCATTATGAGGTGTCCATAGCAGCTGTTTCTGAAACATAAGAACACACATCTGTTCATCATGTCAAACCTGCATATTTACACAGAAAGAAAACCGAGCGTCCTCTTTTCCAGCACGACTGCAGCACTGAGTTTGGAATAACGCAGTTTCACATTGTTTTTTTCCTCAGATCACTTTTAGTTTTCTAAACCTAAAATCTGCACTAATTACTCCCACAAAGGGTAAAAACCAGCGTTTAACCCTTTAAGACCGACCATAGAACCAAGTCCGCCAGAGCTTATATTATATGTTTACATGCTGTGGAGCCATTTTTGGGAGCATTTCAAGTTGCTATACATCAATACAATCATTATAGCCCAGATTTTAATAATATGTCTGCATTAAATGCATAGTAATTACATAAATTGCAAAAAAGTGCAATAAACTACAACAAAAATTGAAAATCGTTTTTGTTTTTTTAACATATATTTCTAGTTAGAGAAATTTAAGAGGCTTATCCCTCAAAACTGTAAATACAAAAAAGTTGCACAAAATAGTTTCCCACCACAGGAAATTTATTTTGAGTGTCTTCATAGTTTTATTTTTGAAATACACCAACTTTTATACACTGCAGGAAAAACTAAAATAAATATTCTAATGCAAATTTGCAAAAAAGCAGCATATGCATCAAAATAAACTATTTCCAGCAGTGCAATATGAGTCCTAAACATCCCAGAAACCACACAGAAAGTCAAAAAGTCAAACATAACTTTTAAAAACACCAGTATAGGCTCATGAGGCCCTGATGGTAAAAAACTACATTTCCGCGAAAATGACATCACTTCCGGTTTCGGCCAGGTCATGGCGGACATGCGATAGTTCGCGCTGACGTCTATTCCAACGTAGGAAGTGTTACGAACAGCTGATCGGATCGGCAAAGCGTGTTTCTGGAATATTATGTTTTTGTTGCTGCAAGTGCTTTTTATGCAGTTTTTGCAAAGCTATATGTGGAAGGAAACTGTGACCGAGGACAAGCTGATGGCATAAGATGTAAGTACAACTCCTCCGGTTTCATATGCAAAAAAATTATTGCGCTAGCTCACGTGGTTGCAGAGCTACCTGGATTTAAAAGTAGTTATGCAAAACAGAGCGTGCAGCTCTGACCGGTTTTAAAGGGTTAACTGAAGCTTGTGTGAACACACGAGCTGCTGATACAGAGAACGAACTCAAACTCACGTGTTTCATTAAAGAGGAAGGAATCCTGATACTCCTTCATGTACTGAGAGGATCTGGCCTCATCCAGGAACAGAGAGTAAACTCTTTTAATGTCTTCTACCTGAACCTCTGTGCCCTGCAAAGCAAAACACAAACAAATGGCACCAACAGAGTCAACGTGACAAAACGAAAGAAACAAATGATGTGACACACCTGCAGCTGCTGCAGTCGTTCACATCGAGCTTACCTTGCGTTTACGACACACCAGCCCTGCGGTGCTGATCAGCTGGATCGCGTAGCGCAGTGACGTTTCCATGCCAATACGAGTGAGGACCGTGTGAGCCTCCTCGCTCAGCTCCACATCCTCCTCCTCACACCTGAAATGGAAACCTCAGCTTTACATTTCATCTGCGGCAGAAGGTGGAAGCGTCTGCTGAGCCGAGTATGAACGCGCGTTTTTACCGGATCTTCAGGATCTGCTTCGTCTCTTTTTCGGTGTAAGGGGAGGTGGCGATGATGAGCAGCCGATCGAGGAGGTCGATGGGGATGCCGTGAGGGCTCTGATAGTTTGTTCCACGGATTCTGCAGGGAGATGAGTGAGTAGCACATTACTAATCAGTATTACCTTTCCTGAAGCGGAAGGCTGACTAAAAGCAGTATGGTTTGGACAAACAGTACCGAGTGATGCCTCTGTTGGTGGCCATAATGAGAACTGGGGAGAGGTCACTCTCCAGGGCACGGTTCAAGAAGGAAAAGCACTCCATGTCCAGCATATGCACCTCATCAATAAATAACACCTACAACCAAGAGAGAAGCGTTTAACAGAAACTCATGAAAAGCAAACAGAAGCATATAAAAACACTCACCCCTGGAATGATCTCGGCCTTTCCTTCTTCCCTCCACTCACACACTTTGGCATTAATCTGCTCGCGGACTTCAGACTTGATCTCTCCGGTGTCTCCAGAGAAAAGAGCCAGGAAGCCTTGTGTGCGACTGTTAATGACGTCGATCTCGTGCAGCGACACTGTGTGGACCACCTCTTTTCTCTTCTGCAGCTCTCCCTCAGGACACTGTACAAACTGTGTCTAAAAAGACGGTAAAGAAATCGATTTTAAAATACTGCGATCGTCCAACAGCACGAGCTGAGCGCTGTGACAACAGACCTGAGCTCCCATGGCATCGTAGTCTCTGGCTCTGGTGAACGAGCGCCCCAACTTGGTGATCTTTCCCGTGGCTTTATCGATGGTGATAACATCTCTGAGAGAAAAGCAACAGAAAAGCTCAGAAGACATGAGAGTCTGTGCAAGTCTGAGTGATGCTGGAAAACTTCATATCACATAACAGGTCCTGTAACAAGATCACCTGCTGAACTTACCCCGCTTGCACCTTCTCTTTACTCAAACTGTCAATCATCTTGTTGCCCAAATCGTAGATCGTCTCCATCTCCATAGTCTTTAGCGTCAACTTGCCCACCTTTGCACCCTGATCCAAGGCACACAATTCTCAGCAAGTTATATGAAGTATAATAATAATAATAATAATAATAATAATAATAATAATAAGGGATTGCATTTATATAGCGCTTTTCAAGACCCTCAAAGCGCTTTACACTTCCACTATTCATTCACACACTGGTGGAGGCAGCTACAGTTGTAGCCACAGCTGCCCTGGGACAGACTGACAGAGGCGAGGCTGCCATATCGTGCCATCGGCCCCTCTGGCCAACACCAGTAGGCGGTAGGTGAAGTGTCTTGCCCAAGGACACAACGACCGAGACTGTCCGAGCCGGGGCTTGAACCGGCAACCTTCCGATCACAAGACGAACACACAACTCTTGAGCCACGATCGTATAGTGTTATATCTACAACAGTGTTTACATATTCATTTAACTACATGTGAAATCTATATCGTCTGTGTTTTATCATTACCAATGATGTGACCTGGGGTTGTACGATTGGACGAATATATCGACGACAGGCTCCGCCCATCAGCGATCGTTTTCACACGGACGATTTATTTATTTATTTGCCCATGAGTAAAGTTGCTAATAATGATGTAGCTGCAGAAGTTGGTGATGGGCTAGCATACTCAGCTGCATGGTGGACACGTACATGCTCATGCACGTTAGCCGTGTTTGAGTACTTTGCTCGCACTATACGTCTGCACAAGCCGCACACCGATTGGGTTACATCCTCAGGTTTACCTCTTTCATGTGGTTTAAAAATCCCAAATTGGCGACTTCATATTTTTTTGGTGCTGTCAGCGTTAACGCGCCGTCATCACGACTAACGCGATTAACAATTAACCCATCAGGAGCGCAGACTGAGTCGAAATCCCTAAAATGTCTCTGTCAGCGCATTTCGGGCAGTTTGTCGTGTCGTGATGATTAACATGTCAACGCCACAGCCCTGATTTTGGGGGGAAATTAGTTCGTCCATGTTTGGACTTCCTCTGTGTTGTAAACGTGCAAATCAGTCTGTGCGTGACTACATTGCTCCGCCCATCAAAAAGTCTGCGCAGGTGCAAATATATCGCCCATTGTCGATTACTGGACGGACGACTGTAGGCTGGAAAATGTTTACATATCGCCCAACCCTAGTGTGACCAATAAAATACTTCCCAAAGAACCACATAAAAAGACTGGGTTAACTATATTACGAGTGTAAGCTGCTCACCGTTCCTGTGGCTGGTCTGTCAATCTGGATCTCGACCACCTCTCCTTCAATGATCTCCGTCTCCTCTCTGTTAAAAAACAAAAACAGTTAATCGCAGTTCTTTTCGTATAAGAAGATTTACCAAACTCTATTACAGCATTTGCTCACTCACTTGATCCTTACGCCGATGGCTTTTCTAAAAGCTTGGCTAAGTGCCTCAGTCTTGCTCATCTCCAGGGAGAAGATCTCACTACCAGCCAGTGCTGTAAAGGGTGTATCAGGGCCAAGAGACTGGGCGATGCCTGCATTGGAAAAACCCCCAAAATCAAAAACAAAGTCTCAGCTGAACCCACACTCTGCCAATCAAGCTGGGAGCCAATTCCATCAATCCAAGAAACCAATATCTCTTCTAGCTGGGGCTAATATTATGTTCTGGAAGCTTCCAGTGGAGATCTTACCCATAGCAATTGCAGTTTTTCCTGTGCCAGGCTGGCCAGCAATCAGTACTGCCCTGCCAGCAATGTGGCCATCTTTGATCATCTCCAAGATGACTCCTGCGGCTCGACGGGAGGCCAGCTGGCCAACCATCCCCTGAGACACCTGGAATTGAACATAGACATGTAAAAGGCACATCTCCGCTACACAGACACAGAATATTTAAGTCACAAATCCATTACATGCCCCTTAAGAAAGAGAGAAAAAAGGCATTTAAAGACTTAACGCTACCTGTCTTGGTTCCAAAGCATCATCCAAACCAAGGCCACGAATGTGAGAATGTGCACCTAAACACAAGGTGAAAACAGATAAAATAATGTGAGTCACAGGAAGCAAAAAAACTCTCAAAAATCAGGTACCATGTGCACCTATCACAGCACTATCACACAGTAACCAATCATCATGTGTTTCCGGGTCTCAGTCATACCAATTCTCTCGATTCGTGTGATGTCCCGAACCTCTGGAACCTTTGTAGATGCCATCTGTATTAAAAGCATACAAATCATTCATTAATCACTATAAAGTGATCCTGCCCGGTTTCCTATCACTACTTTTACATTTAAAAACAGGCATTTCGCAGTATTAGACCTCCAGAGTATCCCACTCCATGTCAGAATGTCAAACAATAGATAAATAAATAAAAAAAATTAGCTCCAGCAAGAGGTTCAGATATTTCTGCTGACGTTTTAACGACATACAATCCAGTCACTATTAAATAAATGTTAAAAACAAAACACTTTGGTGATAAGACTACCACAACATTAAGTAGTTAGATTGTCAAACAATTAACACTTTAAAGAGCCCGTCCTGGTCAGTTGGTTGTCATAGTGACAGAGTTGAGCGCATGCCACAACAGAGTAAGAACAGTGTTAGCGTTACGTTAGCCTAGTTTCTAAGGCTTTTTATTCTTCATATTTTTACTTTTTCATATAAGCAACAGAAAGCTCGGGTATCGCTATAACACAGATTTAATAACGTGGTACACAAAATCCACAAATCTCGTTTGGCGCCAAGTAAACAGCGCAAGGATAGTAACAAGTAATGCTAACGCCAGCTAATGTTATGTTAGCAAATTAGCTAGCTCCATTCAAAGCTTTCTTCTTTGAGTAACTCCTGCTTAGCAAGACGAAGACATGATGTTCGACAGAACATGAAAGGATGATCTTACAGGACACATCGTGTAACACCACGGTGCGAAAGCCTGGAGTTAACACTGTTTATATATATCGCACGAACACTCACCTGTGCAGCCACACTCGCGAAAATGTGAGAATGCGGCGCTTCTTTCTAATGGTGCGCAGATTAAAAGCGTCCGTACAGAAACAGCTTCTTTTCCTTTTGTTCCTGCTAGGGGATGTTTGGGTTGACTGCCCTCTATGGACTCGATGGTAAAATGACAGCACGAGCTTGTGATTTACAGGGAGTGGCAGGAAACCTTACCGGTGTCCTGGATTATATTATGGACATTTGAATCCGTGTAGCCGTTTCAGTCCAGAGTAGTTAAACTGTGCTAGGCTCCCTTTAACTCCCTTTTCACGTTTTACGTTTTCTTCTTGCAACAAAATAGCCCGTCCGTGGAAACCTTTAACATTTAGTGGTGTAATGTGCTGGGTTAAGGAACTGAGATGTTGTAGAAATGTCAATGTCATACTGTACGTAAGCTGGACCAGCCAAGGAAGCACTTTGCTCTGTTTTAGTTACTGTTTGTACACGTTAACAGCGGAAGCTTTCACTTCAGTCACCAGCCACGATAACAAACCTGCTCAAACTTAGTACTGCAGACGTTTGTCCACCAGAGGCTGCAAGACCCCCGAGTTATATTAAAGGTTTAAGAATTTCGAAGTTGAACCAAAGTTTTTGCAGAGTGGTGTTGATGATGCAGTAGGCCGGATAAACGTTTGCTACCACCAACCTCCACTTTGTACAGGCTCTGCTTCATTCATCTTGTTGTGTAAAAGCCCCTTTCATTTTTTAAACTGAGAAATATTATAATCCAAACTATGGAGATGAGTTTGAGATTTTTATTGTCGTCTTTGTCTCAAGCTCAGCTTCATATTTGCAAAAAGTAATTTTAAAAGCTTACAAATCAAGACTGCGGTATTATTGAACAATGGGAAAACCTTAAGAAATTATAATCTTCAGGTTTCTGGAGGGGTTTTCATATCCTCTCCACTAGACCTTTCAAGCTCCACCTCAAGGCCCAGGCTTAAGATTCCACAAACTGAAGTCGCTTTATTTAAACATCACAGCAGAGCGACTGCTGCATGGTAAAAGGTCAATTTCAGTGCTCCTGAGTTGCTACACTAACTCAGAACTTTTTTTTTATCATCAACAATTTTTATTTCATTTTAAACTTCGATAACAAAACCAAAATGAATAAATAAATAAATGAATAAATAAATAAATGAATAATAAATGTAAAAAACTAACCCAGAACTTTTTAATGAAGAGCTTGACGATACATCAGGACTCAGTCATACTCAGTGTTGGGGAGTAACGGAATACATGTACCGCCGTTACGTATTTAAAATACAAAATATGAGTAACTGTATTCCGTTACAGTTACCGTTTAAAAAGGTGGAATTTAGAATACAGTTACTTTGTTGAAATAAATGGATTACACGGCGGTACTTCCCTGTTTCATATTGTGGCGGGTCAGGACTGTTTGGGTTTTGTTTGACAGCTACGTTCTGTTATTCCAGGCAGCGTTACGGTTGCCATGGTTACAGGGTGACCTCTCTCTCTGCGCGTTTCCTGGGTGAGAGAGCGCCATTTTGTTGTTGTGCTAAGCTAATAGGCAGAATGCTACAGGTATAGCTCTAAGACTCGACTATACACCGTGTTCGTGTTTTCCTCTGAAACAATAAGTTCTGTTGGAGCAGCCTTTCAACGCCTCTCTCTGTCTCTGCTAGCAAAGTTGACCCAGACAACAAGTAAAGCTAGTTTTCAGCTACGAGCCGACACGAACCCACCGTATTAGCCAGAGGTCCCTTTACTACGGTTCGGAGCCGCGGACCTTCAGTAACAGTAATAAATCACAGCAATAGAACATTCATGTAGTTGTAAACAGCATGATAATATATTAAGTAATCCAAAGTATTCAGAATACGTTACTCTCATTGAGTAACGTAACGGAATACGTTACAGAATACATTTTGGGGCATGTAATCTGTAGTAATGGAATACATTTTAAAAGTAACCTTCCCAACACTGGTCATACTTCCATTCAGCTGAACGAGTCTTAAGCACAGAAACCTCTCCGTTACACCTCACCTGTTCCTGTAGACTTCCTTAATGACCTCTCAGCTGCTTTTCAAAACACTGCTTTAAGCACACACAAACACACCATCTCCTCCCAATCCTCACTCAAAGCTGGGTCTATTTTACATTTGCTTATTAAATAATTGCACTGTGATGTTGCTAATGGCAGGAAATGTCTGCCTTTTAAAGATCTTACAGACCTGGCTCAGAGCTGATTAGCTTGAAGAGTGAGTTAGGAAGCTCGTCATCGTAGAAGAAACGAGAGGAAAAAATCCACATCACAGCTCATGCTTGTTACCAAAAGTTTATTTGATAAAAAAAGCAAAATATCACAAATGGTCATCACATTGTACAAGGTTCATTATTTTGATTTATAGTGTAAATATGCATATACTATATTATTTCTGAATGAGTAAATGCTCATTGACTTTCTACACCTGATTTTACACTGAACACATGTTGATTTGCTGAATATTTGCTCATCGAGCATCGTTTCCCCCATCAGCACATGTTGGATAGCAAACAAACAACGATCTAATATCAGAAAAAAAGGGGAAACAAAAGCATATTTTCTCACAACAGCAGTGCTTTGCGTCACTCCACACCCACTGATCTTTTACATGTGTTACTTAATCACAGCTGGATAATGGTAATGGCTGACTCATACCAAACCCAGAAGCCTGGATAGACAGGTTCACTAAAGGAGGCATTAAAGCGGTGGATTAGAGACATGGTTTCCCCAACAGAGTAGAATGAGAGAGTACCCCCGGCGTGATCCAGGAAAACGCCGATGCGGGAGGAGTAGGGCGCGCTGACCTCTTGCTGGTCCTTGTTGTGGCGGGCTGAGTAGCTGGAATCAGAGCAGAAAAGGCTCCACGACTTGCGGTTGTAGCCGATGCGGCAGCTGTCACCGTAGCCCGATCTCTTGATGCCTTTGTAGGCGATGCCGATGGAAGCCCCCTCCCCACTCCAGTCTACCTCCCAGTAGTAGGTGCCTCCAGAGAGGGGCTCCTTACACAAGACCTGTGGCAGGGACTCGAACCTGGCGGGGCTGTCGGGGTAGGACTGGGGGTCTCTCTTGAGGGCAGCTTTTCTGTTCCCTCGTGACAAGTAAAGCTGTCTGTAGGCTGTGTTTTGGTCCAGAGTGAGCGGGCAAGCATCTAAAGATGGGTGGAAGAGAAGTTCATTGTTTACTCAACAATGCTTAACTTAAATCAGTCTGGGATGAACGTAAATGAGGAAAGCAAATAGAGCCAAAGCATCTGTCCTACAGCAGCTGAAGCACCCCACTCCAAAGCAGCAGCAGAACGTCACCAACATCTCAGTTAAACTTCTACTCACTGCAGGAGAAGTTTAAATAACTTATGCAAAACACACTTTGAAGGAAAAGCAAGAGACCCTCTGGCTGAATAGTCACCTGACTGCTGTGTACCTCCACCTCTGCAGGTCACAGCTGGTGGGACACCCGACGCCCTCGGCTAGATCTGCCCGGCCTATGATCTGGAATGCCAAAGGTATCAAACACTGTTTGTGAGTTTGACCACCAGAGATGGGCAGTAACGCGTTGTAATCAGATTACTTTTTTAAAGTAACGAGTAAAGTAAGGGATTACTATTGCAAAAACAGTAATTAGATTACCGTTACTTTCCCGTAGGAACGCTGCGTTACTGCGTTACTAAAACCGTGATTTTTTTTTGCGAGAATGTCTCATGACAGTGACGTAAGCGAGTGCGACGTTCGTGACAACAGCTGTGTGCAGATCAACAATGGATCATATATCGAGTCCAGAGAGAGTATGAGCGTGCAGCGTTTAAAGCGTGGAAGTACTGACCTTACTTTGAGTTTGATTCCATAAAAAGTGACAAAAACATTAGTGTCCGTTGTGCGTGGGAAGAAAACTTCTTTTTACAGAGAAAAAAACCCTAAACTTCCAAACAAGCACCGAGTAGCTACGACGTAATGGGAAACTCACAGAGAAACTCGCGGATTCTTCCACTGACCGCAGCACACCTGCACCAGGGTAAACCTCCGCCTACCCCACTACTGCTTTACAGGTGAAAATAGAGCAACAGGACCGCTAGTCTTTGACTTTATTTATTTTCTGCTGTGTTTTACTTGCATCTATTTGAAAGACTGAGTGTAAAATCGTGTTTTTAAAAAGTAACTAAGTAATTAATTACTTTTGAAAATAGGTAATCAGTAAAGTAACGGGATTACTTTTTTGGGGAAGTAATCAGTAATTAGTTACTGATTACTTTTTTCAAGTAACTTGACCAACGCTGTTGACCACAAACAGAATTCCAGTAAAGACCTTTTTCAGCTGTGACGTCAATGACTCTGCAGTTTCTCCCAGCGCTAAAGTTTAGAGGCCCCAAAGATTTCTGCTGAAAGCTGGATTAACCTCCTGAGACCTCATGTGTCCTCATATGGGAACATTACATTTAGACTTCATCTTACAAAATAAATATTTTACACTCTGTTAATAATGACCATAAAACTATATTGTGTTATGCTGCGAAACAAACCCACCGTCTCTATATCGAGGACAAAACCTTTCTGTTCAAAGGTGATGCTTCTTTTTTAACTTATTGGCTTCGAGAAAATTTGGAGAAATGAAAACTGCATCCCAAACAAGAGCTCGAGTTGCAGGAGGTTAAAATGCAGCTTAAGTAAAAATGACATAGCTGTGCAATATTTGCAGTGAATCAGTCCCAGCCTCTGTCAACACTGCAGGACTAACAGGAGCTTCTAAGAGCAGATTTCGTGGTCAGCCACAGGGTCTGACAGAGAACCTCGTCAGCATCTAACATGCGTCATGCAGTGAACTGAGCAGAGAGAGCAGTGAACTGTGGAGCAGAGACTCACATCTCAGGAAGTCCTCCCTGTACTGAGGCTCCTTGACCGGCACAGACTTGTACACGGGAGCTTCGTCACCTGTGACAGGAAACACAGAAAATGAGACAGTTGTGTGTCAGCAGTTTTTAATGTGCTGCACCTGAACAGCTAAATGTGTGCAGGAGGTCATGTTCTCGTTCACACTGGCACACTATCAGTGATCAGGCAAACGCCTTCTACAGCAATCTAACAGGAGAGTGGAAAGAAGTGAGGAAACAGGGCCAGATGATGAAACACCTTTATGACTCAACACCACATCTTTAGGGACTAAGTCTGACTCTGTGCTAATGTTGTTCCGCCCTCATTCACTGTTGTGTGTATGAGCAAGTTGTGAAATGATGCTCTTGAAAGACTGACTCACTTTTTATTGATTGATATTGTTTCTTTTTGGAGTCCTCCAGCTCACAGAAGGTCATTTTGTTAACTGCAAATACAGAAAAACGTTCAGTCGTCATCTTCATATGTTTGAAACAACACAGTGAGATTAAAGCAACATCACGCTGCAGTAGTCAGGTTCCCTGCTGCATCTGTTGTGTGAACATCGACACGTCACTGCTGTCTTCACGCTCACCTGTCTTGGCGACTTTAACCAGTTCGTCGTTGCTGGATTCATTCAGTTGCTGTTTCAGCTCAGAGACCGCTTTGGTCACCGGGCCGAAGGAGAAGTACGGGTTGACGCTCACCGACGGCAGCTCCTCGGCCTCTGTTTGTGCTATCAGCATGTGGTAACTCTAATAACAACATAAAAGTTAAATAACACTGATTCTGTTACATCAGATTATATTTTTATCTTCATGAGCGTGCCTTCCTGAGCCGCTGGCGGCTGCCAGTTACCTGGATGAAGTGGATGTGGTCCTCGGTGCGAGACAGCTGCGTGATCTCGTTGTCTCTCGCCTTCAGGTCAGCGATCTCATGAGTCAGACGCTCCAGATGGCTCTCTGCGTTGTTGAGTGCTGCCCGCTTGTTGGAGGATATCAGCTTTGCCATCTCTTGCTGCATCCTCTCAATGGAGCGCATCATGTCGCCAAACATCTTCTCACATTCCTGAAGCGCCCTCTGGGCTGAGTTCTGCACAGGAGACATTGGAGTCACACTGGTTTTTACGATGACACACTTAGAAGAAGGAATGCTGTCAGTGCTGTCAGTGCTGTTAGCTTCCGCTCAGCCTGTAGTGGTCAGAGTGCTCATATCGGTCTGATAATGACGGTGATTGTGGCACAAACCTTGAGAGAGTCCACCGCGTGTTTTAGTTCCTCCATCTGTTTCAGGCGATCGTGAATCCTCTCCTGGATCTCAGCCTGGGTGGCACCCAGCCGTTGCTATAAGACAGTTGAAACATTGATGGTTATTATGACAAGAGTTTTATGTAAAAGTAACTCAAATATATTAAATCATCTAAAAAAATTAGCTTAAATGTTTGGCTTTTAAGTTCAGGAGTCCAGGTTCACTGGTAAGGTGACCTTTATCTTTGTTTGCATGAATGGGCGTCTATTGTTTGCGGCTCCCCACCCTTTAACTGCTGCAGTGCGCCGTGTTACAGCTTTAATAAGGAATATTTGACCCTTATTGTCACACGTTTTAGCGTTATTATTGAACCAAAGGAGGACGGGTACGAGCGTGTTGCCTACCTGCTCCTCAGATCTCTCCTGCTCAGCTGACACCATGTCGTGGCCCTTGTGTTCTTTCACCGTGCACAGCACGCAGATGCACATCTGGTCGGTGCGACAGAACAGCTCCAGACCCTTCTGATGCTGCGGGCAGATCTGCCTGTCCAGGTGGCCGATTTCATCCACCAGCTTGTGCCTCTTGAAGGTGGCTGACTCATAGTGGGGCTTCAGGTGCCTCTCGCAGTAGTGCGCCAGACACATCAGGCAGGACTTGATGGCTTTCTGCTTCTTCCCAACGCAGATGTCACAGCCTACATCCTGGGGTCCAGCGACGTTGTAGTCGGGGGATGGAGGTGGAGGCGGAAAGGACTCCGAGTTGCGTTGGAGCGTGGAGTGCCTTGAGCTTCCGACGCGCCTCGGAGTTGGCCTCTTGCTGTAGGAAACCCTGCACTCCGGGCAGTTGAAGGAGCCGGTGTGTTCAGCATGATCCCAGTATGTCTTCAGGCAGATGGAGCAGAATACGTGGCCACATGGGATGGACACAGGGTCCCTGAGATACTCCTTACAAAGGTAGCAGGTGTCTTGGTCAAGCGACATGGAGACAGTTTGCTTCTTTTCCCTCTAACGCCGAGAAGATGACGTGAAGTCAGAGCCTCACTCGTGTCAGCACTGTGGCAAAGTGACTGCACAGGTAGTGCGGGTGCAACTTATATAGAGTAAACAGAGAGGGAGGATAAACAGGTTAAGCCGAAACCAGTAAAACAAGGGCGGAGGAAGAAAAGGACACAATGAGTAGATGCATGTGTTGCAGAATGCTGAAACAATGAATGATATGTGCGATCTGAAAATATTTGATCCAAAGAGTTGTAGTTTCCATTTATCACATTTTGACACTGTAAAAAAAAAACAAAAGGTCCAAACTAAGATAGGAAATTTTGAGCAGCAACGATGTGTAATCAAAGGATACCAAGTAATATTTATAGGAACTAAAGCATTATTTGTTTTTTAACAGAAGTGAAAGAAAAACCATAAAACAGGTGTTACACATCTCAGGGAATCCTAAGATGTGTAATAATAAAATAAATAAAATGGCATAAACTGTAAACGAGTGAGTAAAATGAACCGTTCTGCGAGCTCCGGTCAGATTCAGTCTGTTGGATTTGCTAAAGTGCTGCAAAGTTGACTTCACCTGTGACCAGTTAATTATTAGCCGTGTTTACTTTGCATTGCCACTGATTTCCTCTGACAGGATGCCGCAGTTCTCATGAGCTGAGCTTCTGTTACATACAACTGTAACGTTTCCACCAATAAGAAGCTAAAGTATTTAATAATGTATCATCTTCTGCACACACACAAAATCCTTTCCTCTGTATATTTTACTTTATGGCGAACACGCCTCCCGGCCAAGATGGAGTTTCAGTGTCAGATAGGAATGCAACTACACTTGATAGCCGAGATAACAGAAGGGCCAAGAAAGCCTGCTTAAAAGATTCCTTTGTGTGAGAGCCAGCGGGGTCTAAACAGGGTCGGCTGTGAACAACAGTAACTGCAGCTGACACGTATGACCAAACTGCACTGGCTGTGGTTACACTCCTCACTGAAAATGATTCAAAACTTTGTGAACTGATATTGGAAAAAACATCACAAATATCTTTATGCAATCTCTGGTTTGTAAAAGTTACTTATTTTATTTCAAGTTCACTGGCATTCAAAGGATTTCCATCACTGTTCTCTGCAGTTAACGTAACTTATTTAAAGTCAGTCAGTTTAGGGTAAAGTTAAATAGATACTTTTCATAGGATTTCTTTAATTTCATTTCTTATTTTATGCTGAATCATTTTAGGACAGTCTGTAACTTGTGTTCTGTAACACTGCTCATCTGTTTGTAATCTGATTACATGCCAGAGACATGCAACACACCCTTTTAAACTGACGATAGAACTGCTAGTGATGCCATCTGGTCGTTACGTCTGACGTCACTAGTCGTGTCTGGGCCTAAACTCTGCTGCACGTCCATATATCAAACATCACTATGTCATTACTGAGAGTTTAAAACTGTCTAAAGTCTTTCATCTTTAATAAAATGATCAGCGTTCTTCTCTACCAGGTGTAACAATTGAGTTTAACATCCAGGCATCCATGAAAACGGAATTTATGACATTTAACGGAGTTAGAAGTTAGCAGGAAGTTAGCTCGCTAGCTTCTATCTAAATACAATATAGCATGTCCTGACTGCGGGGTTTTGGAAACAAATTAAAACGTACAGCTCTGTTATCACTTCCAACATAAGTGAAGACAGAAAACTAAACAGCAGTGACGTTTGTAGGGTTACTGAAGTTTGGCTAGCTGGTATATAATGATGTGCTACGTGACCGCTAGCGACACAGCTATGTTAGCATAATATAAACAAGCTAACTTTTTTTCCACTCGATAAAAGTTAACGTGAGTGTTCTCGGTGGTCAGGAACAAATGTAATCGCATGGCAGGATGCTGTAAAAGGACCAAACTTCAGCAGGAGAACAACTGAGATAATCCATCCACAATACGAGGTTAGTCATTCATATACTGCTGCATGGGCTGGGCTGTAGTTACATCCTAAGGTTTTAAAAACTGAGCTTAAATAAATGATTAGCGGTAATAAAAGCCGAGGGAGGTCAACAGTGATCACTGACTGTTTTAGGAGCTTTTTGACATTAAATAGAAGAAAATACAAAACATTAAACATGTTAACAACACAAAAGCCATATTAAACGCAGACTACTTTAGGCCCGGAAGTAGGATTCGTCACGTCATCACTTAACGACCGGATAAAAAGCATGTATGTCCTGATGGCAGATTTTCTGTTTTCTGATTTCGTTTCCATAAAACAAAAAAAATTCTTTGTTTTATTTTTTGGAGGAGAAAAACAGTCTGGAGCTACGAGACGAGCGATATTTCACTTTGTCATCTGTGCATAGTTTAGTTTTTTCATACGCCTGTTATCCAGTTCCAGCAAACACAGTTATCGGAGCAAAAAGGTCAAATAAGCATCTGTCAGAGTTTATTCCTTCCATGTGACTCGACCTCTCCCTACAGGGCTGTAGAAACAGAGAGCGCTGAGATCTTAGCTTCTTTTAAAGTTCTCTGATTTTGTGATTCAGTTTTTTCTGCGTTGCTCAAAAAGAGGGCTCTCGAGCATCATAACACAAAGTTCAGCTGTGAGGATGTCAGTGTGCCCGGTCAGGGAGCATAAACCATTGTGAATCTGTTGCACGTCCTTTGGCAGGTTCACTGAAGAGGCAACACCAACGAGGCTTTGCTGCTGGTGGCCACAGACCATCTCTCTCCTTATCCCCCGACTCCAGTGTTACGTTCTGCTGATGCTCGCTGCAGGTTTCCCCGACCTTATAAACAGTTCAGCTGCATCACGAACTAAAATAGTGCCTAACAATGATCGTTAGTGTGCATGTTTGAGGATATGATACCGTTCCCTTCTTTTTTTCAGGACTCACTGTCGAGCAAACCAAAAACTTATATCATAACAATAACAAAGGATATGCACATTGTCTTTTTTAACTCTACATCCTTACCATTACCACAACACATGAAAAAACACGGGAATGCAGCTCTGAGCTGTTAGACACTTTGAACGCTGTTCTACGTTTTGGATCATCCCTATCTGAGTTATGCATCCTGTCGAGCAACATTTCTCTTGAATCTTGCAACAGTCTTTTTCACTGAAATCTTGTGTATGCACTGATGAGCGATTCCTGCATTTTCACTTTTTAAGCTCTCATTTCACTCGTTTCCTTTGATCAAACAGCGAGCGCTCTCCTGCGCTCACCTTGAAGAAACCACGCTCGCTGCACTTTAATAAAGGGTGACCTTTCCCCTTGAGCTTGGACTATATATGACTGTGGATGACTGCGGAGTTTCGGTCTGCTTTGTTGGAGAAAACAGCCTGATAACAAGCCTGCCACTCTTTAAAGTGGGCGTCTGCTCCAATCTTAATAAAACTGACTGGAAACACTGTTATGCTTCAGATTCCTCAGAGCACGGGATACATTTGACCAAACTTGTGCTGTT
This sequence comes from Neolamprologus multifasciatus, assembly GCF_963576455.1. Taxonomy (NCBI): domain Eukaryota; kingdom Metazoa; phylum Chordata; class Actinopteri; order Cichliformes; family Cichlidae; genus Neolamprologus; species Neolamprologus multifasciatus. The sequence goes on along the minus strand of NC_140448.1, from coordinate 6,008,519 downwards.
AAGCTTTCACTCTTCTAGCGAGCACGCTCAGTTAAAACTTTGATTCAAAGATTTGTTCCCTTTGGCAGTTGTGCTGTCCAAAAGCAGGTGGTTAATCTGTAAGCACAATGCTCCCTTTACTCTGGAGGAAGGAAGGAAAACTGGCTTATCAGAAACCTGACCAAATACGGAGAGGTGAAACTACCGAGTGTATGAAGTAATGCAAGCTATGAATTGAAGGTGGAGCAAATGTACCTTTTAGAAGCTTAAGATTACTTTGCCATGTGATTGCAGATCAGGCAAACATACGTTGCACAATTTATTTGAAGCTAATTTCAAATGTTCAAAGAGTGTTTGCATTTCTTTTTTTAACATGTGTACTTTCAGTGTAATTTCAAGCAGGAAACCTGCCTGTGAATTGGACACTAGTGTTAGTAGATTAGGCCTAATTGAAATGCTAACGTGATGTCAGCAGACACTTCACGCTGTGGAGAGAGTCGGCTCACCTCAGGAGTTCTTCCCCTGCTTTGTTCTAAACAGTAATACGTGCAGGAACTATGAGGGGGCATTTTGCATCGCCACGTAACTCGAGTGAAATATGTACACAACTATGCGAGACATCTCCCCCAACAACACCTGGACACGACAGGAATGCGTCTGTTGAGTATTTGCACCCGTGCGTTTATGTTTGACACATGAATGTTTTCTTAGCACTGAACAACAGAAACCAGCCGCATATCTGCAGATAAACGTACGAGTGAACAGACGAGTCGGGCCAGTCACAGAACAAATATCACAACTTTTAAATGTGTTTGTCTGACGAAAGATGTGAGCAGAGACGTTTGAGGTCATTCTCAAACCCCGTGTTTGTTTATTGGGTGGTCCCTGAAATTCCTTCAGTACCTTCGGCTGCATGTATGTTTGTCGGACTATAACCGGTTTAAGACAATGGCGATTCTGTGGGACAACAATAGGTGGAAATGCAGCTGCCAAGAAGTGTGTGCGCAGCTCAGCCGCAGATGAGCCACATGAGAAATGCGAGTGAGAGAAGAGGAAGCTGCAGGGAAATGGAAACGTTTTCTTGCACATTTATTGTCACGACTTTGGTGTTTTACATTTCATTCATTCTCTCTGCTCTCTCTCTGCTTTGCTCTTTCTTCCTCTCCCCCCTCGTTCAACCTGCTTATCTGAACTGGGCAGGGCTGATGTACTCACAGGACGGGGGCGGGGCCTTGCCTGCTTTCAATCAATAACCTTTTGGAATTTAGAAATACAAGTAGGTCCTGTCTCTGAGGCTGTACCACACTCTCGAGGGCGGGCTTACAGGCACACTCGACGAAATCCCTATCTCCTCTTGGCATTCTCCCTGACTGTTTCTCCAGGGCTGACCACCACAATGGCTGATCACACCTCTCCAGACTACTTCAGCTGCTCTCTGTGTCAGAGCCTGCTGAGGGACCCTGTGGCGATCCCCTGCGGCCACAGCTTCTGCATGGACTGCATCAGTGGCTACTGGAACGAAGCCGACTACACAGGGATTTACATTTGTCCCCAGTGTAAGATCACATTCACCCAGAGGCCTGTACTCAGGCCCAACGCCACTCTGAGCATGGTGGCAGAGAAGATCAAGAAGAGCGGTCTGAACCTCAACCTCAGCACGTCCCAGGGGAGCGTCTTTGCCGGATCAAACGACGTGCCCTGTGACTTTTGCATCGGGAAGAAATTAAAGGCTGTCAAGTCCTGCCTCAACTGCCTGGCGTCCTACTGCGAAAAGCACTTGAAGCCACACTATGAATCGACCACGTTCAAGAGGCACAAGCTCGTGGACGAGTTAGGGAACTTGGACAGGAAGATCTGCCCGCAGCACCAGAAGTCCCTGGAGCTCTTCTGTCGCACAGATCAAATGTGTATCTGTGCCATCTGCACAGTCAGCGAGCACCGGGGCCACGACATCGTGTCTGCTGAGGCAGAGAGGGGCGAGAAGCAGGTAAGAACAACTCTGAATGTTGTCTTTGATAGGTGAGGAGCACATCCTCTCTGGAATAACTTGAGCTAAAGCAAACAGGCTGTTTTTCTCAATTCCTTCCCCTGAACTGGTGATTGTACTTTGACCCATTTCACCGAGGCTATCAGCGACCCTGGCGAGCGTTCACAGCCGCCAAATCAAATCCAGCCCTGTGATTAGCTGGACACTGGCCGGAGGCGTGTCTTACAGGCGGTGAAAGCGGCTTTATCCCAGCTGTGGGATAAACACACAGAAAGTGCAGCCTTCTTTCTGCTGCGCTGGTTCCCACCTGTGGGAGTGAGCGTGCAGCGCTGCAGGAATGTCAGGGAGTGCAGGCTCTACACCTACATTCAATCTCTGTGAGCAATGTGCATTCAAGTGACTCACTTTGCCTGTAACACACTGTGGGTTAGACATGAATGTCAGTAGATACTGTAATGTAGCAGCTGTGTGAGTAATCAGGGAGTGTTTTACAGCTAATGCAGGCTAAACGAGCTCTGTGCCACTGTTGGCTTCACATCGCGCGGAGTCTGGTTTCTCTCATCTAAAGATTTACAACCTGAGTCCAACACGTCTCACTCCATCTCCCGCTCTGTCTCCCCTCCCCCTCTCTGTTGATCCCCCCTCCCTAGATTCCCCACATTCCTCAAGCTTATCTTGAAGAATGGGTCGGTGGGCTCGAGTAAAAGCTGAATTAGAAGCTTTCTATTCTGCATGTCAGCGCTGCGTGCACCTTGAAACGTCTCTTTAAAAGTCAGACGCTGGTAGATTCACATTCCTGACATGGCCAGAATTCCTCCAAAGATTTTCCCTCTCCCTCTGAGATAAAAGCGGGACGTATTAAGAAGATCTTTGAGAGCGGCGTATTAAGGACGCCACAGGGCCACGCCAGATACTGCGTGATGAGAAAGAATGTTTGCAGCTTTACATTTGGGATAACTTTTATAAAAACACAACATTCAGCTGCATTTTACATGGTAGGAATCTTAAAGCCAGTTTAGCTGCCAGCATGAGCACAAAGGGTTGGGACATTATTAAAACGCATATCTCTGTAATACTCCTTAATTCTGCAGAAACTTTTGGGAGTCTCCCAAGCTGAGATTAAACAAAAATGTCAGGAGAGGGTGAAGGAGCTGGAGGAGCTCAAGACTGCGGTGGATTCTCTCAAGGTAAGGCCTCAACAACAGTTTCTACACAAAGATCAGTCTCCCAAGATTGTTTCGTTCAGCTGATGACGATCAGGCTGTAAAACGATGACTTCCTGCTTGCTTTGCCCAGAACTCAGCGCACAGAGCCATGGTGGAGAGCCAGAAGATGTTTGAGGATATGATACGCTCCATTGAGAGGATGAGGTCAGAGGTGAGCAAGCTGATTGGGATCAATGAGAAGGCTGCTTTCAGCCAATCCGAGGCTTTGATCGAGCGTCTGGAACAAGAGATCGATGAGCTGAAGAAAAAAGAGTCTGGCCTCAAGCAGCTGTACAGCACTGAGGACCACATCCACTTCCTGCAGGTAACACGCAGCAGAAGCTGTCAACAGCTGACATTAAGGTTAGCTGTTGTATCAGGTAATAGGATACTTATTAATGAGTGATTAACGATGACACCGTGAAGAAATATTGAGCCCTTTTTAAAAAATTGGGCAGATCAATACATTTCCATAATATAACACTCACAGTATTAAGAACCCAGGCACCCGCGTGTCACCGTCCATGTGACACTACCTCACATTTCTCATTGGCTCTCATGTTTGCACTAGAACTTCAACTACCTCTGCACCCCCACTGATGACGGCTTCATACCCAGAGTGAGCGTGAACCCCGACTTCTCCTTCGCGGCTGTCAGGAAAGCTGTGGCCGAGATTAAGGAGCGCCTCGAGGAGTTCGGCAGAGAGGAGCTGCTCAGGATTTCCAAGTCAGGTGTGAGCAGCACAAACGTAATGTTGAACACAGAGTAAAACTTCCAGGTTTCTAATCATGTGTGTTCTGCTTTACAGTGAATGAGGTCCCGGTTTACACTACAGAGAGTCGAACGTTGGACAGAAGGAGCAGAGGTGAGGCTCCTACAGCAATTTATAACTGCAAGAGGTTAATTATTATCCATGTGGTTGAGGACAAAAAGGCTGTCAGAATATGTTCCCGAGTTAAAAACCACTCCAAACCACAGCAGCCAGAGAATTACAGGCATTTGTGTGGGCGCGTGAAGTTCACCTTGACCTGACAAAGAGATGTTTCATGTGCAGGCAAAGAAATGACCGTGGACAACACTCCCCCAGAGCCAAAGACCAGAGCAGATTTTCTGAAATGTAAGTTGTTCTGAACATGACGTACTCAAGTATTCATTTTCTACTTTTTCAGTTTGACAGGTTGTATATTACTGCAGCGTGCTGCTTTACTTCTGCTCCACGACGTCTCAGGAAAATGTGTTTCACTCACTGACTTTTTTATGGCGCAGAAGTCTCCTGCTGGACGTTAATATCCTCAATCATTTCTCTCGTATTAGTTATAGCAGGGGTGTCAAACTCAAATACACAGTGAAAATTCAAAACTGGAACAAAGTCGCGGGCTAACGTTAATATTTATTGAAATATATTTATTCCTCCAGATATAAGAATGAATCTTTTCTTATGGACACATTTTGCTGAAAAACTGAATATGGAACAAGCAAAGCTTAATACTAAACAATATATATATTAGCTGTATAATACCAGTAGGCCAGCTCTGATAGTAATTTGGTATGGCTTCGCCAGAGTTTGACACCTATGAGTTATAGTATAAGGCAGCACTGTTGTTCTGAGCTAAACAGCTTCAAAGCAACAAAGAACATGTGACTAAAACGCAGCAGGACAGCGCTGTGTATCAACGTGCAGGTTATGAAACAATAAATCTGTAACTGACAAACACTTTGTAAAAACTGCATTTTTACTGGATTTAAGTCTGTTTCAGGAATTCTATGACTGGTTTTTATTAAATTCATGTATAGCATAGATATTTCAGAGGTGCACCTCACATCCATTTGAGGATCACTGCTCTGTTCTGCAGTAAAACAGCTACATTAGGCTCAACTTTTAAAAACTCGACATTGAATCCAGTTCAAAACCGTGTAAACAACGTTGTCTTTCCTTCTTCAGACTTCTGCCAACTGAAATTAGATCACAACACGGCCTACAAGGAGCTTTGCATCTCTGAGAACAGCAGGAAAGTTATCCGCACCAGGGAGCTGCAGTCCTACGGAGACAACTCAGAGAGGTTCGATAGCTTTGCCCAGGTGCTGTGCCGAGAAGCTCTATCTGGAGGCCGCTACTACTGGGAGATCGAGTGGAGCGGGGAGTTCTCCATCGGAGTGGCTTATAAGAGCATCAGTCGAAAGGGCAAAGGTTCGCTCTGTCTGCTGGGCTACAACGACAAATCCTGGAGTCTGCTTTGTTCTGACTCCGGCTACTCAGCGTGGCACAACCGCGTGGACAAGCCCGCCCACGGCCCTCACTCCCCGCGGATAGGCGTGTACCTGGATCACACTGCAGGGGTGTTGGCGTTTTACAGCATAGGCAACACCATGACCCTCCTGCACAGGTTTGAGACTAGATTTGTCGAGCCCCTCTATCCGGGCTTTGGAGTCGGAACGTCAGTCAGGATCTGCAACGTCAAGTGAACGCTGACATTTGAGCTGTTTTAAAAAGATTTCTGCGAATATACACCAGTGCTTTTGGAATATCTATTTTTGCAACCATTATAAAAATGTCTCACAGCTTATTTTTTAAGGTTTATGATGCTTCTTCCACATGTCTTTACACTTTTTTTGACACCACATGTATTAAGCTTTGAATGTAGCTGTCAAATCATATTCTCATGGCAGTTTAACAAATATATATATGTATTATTGAAATACACAACTCCTGCATAGTCACACAAGAGAAGAGAAGTGTTATCCTGTTTGGCGTCTGATGATATGTGCTGGATAATATGATACTTTTAAACATTTTATCTGATAATTTGCATCTACAGATTTACCCAAAGTTAACAATGTCAGTTTTGTGATGTCATTACGTTGTTCACTATTGTTATTGAATCATTCTTTTTAAAATTGCACTCCTACGACAGGTATGACTATGAAGGTGTGTCTATGAAGGTGCATTGTTATAATTTCACTACTGTTCCAAGGATGCTGTCATTTCATCTGGTCGTGTTGTGATATTATCTAAAGGTCGTCACATGAGTTTTTCTAACTAACCCTTATTTAATTTTGTGTATGTTTACTTAGATAATGGGCAGCCAGAGTATAATTGCTATCAAAGAGAATTGTTTTGTAACAACATCGATTTAAATAAAGAACTCATAAATGAACAGAGCTTTGTCTCGTGAGCCGTGTGCAGAACTGGACCAAATGAGACAGGATCACCAAATGTAAATACATTACTGGATTAGAAATGGTGTGTTATGTTGAATACTAGCAGTATGTTCCACATCCTCCTTTGAAATCTACACAGAGGGAGCTGTGCAGTATTGAAACAGCGCCCTCTGCTGGTTGAATGTAAGAACTAAACCGTAAGAGAAAACAAGGCCTCAGCCTATCAGTGACACGATTCTGCTCAGAGTTGATGTTAAAAATCCACCATACCATCAGAAAATACAACAGAGCCCAGTTTAAACGCAGTCCTTTAAAGTGCAGCAGCACAGCTCGTCTCCCGTGTGGAACATGATCCAGTCCACTTGGACCGTGAGCTGCCCCTGATGCATCCATCAGAGAGTGTCTGCATGAATGTTTGGCAGTGGAAAGCTCATTGATTGTTCACATTTAGCAGATCAGTACTTATTTGCTGTAGTTAAGTATTTTGCAGCACTTAACTACAGCAGCATAGTTATAGTACAACACATGATTTCATGTTGGTAGTTTTATCACAATCCTACTGACAGCAACAGGAACGATGACGTTCAACTCAGCTTTGAGCAGAGGAAAACATTTTGTAGTAAACCTGCAGATTCATTCAATATTAAGGTTCAATTAATGAGTCAAAAACAGATTTTTTAACACAACAGCTTTACTGGTTCCCATATTTCATAGAGTAGGTTGAGCATACAATGCTCAAAAGAAAAAAAAATGCTTTAAAGTCCAAAATTTAGACATTGTAGCCCACGAGGCCTCCTTTGCCAATGCACTCTCCAATGTAGAACCACATCAGCACCTCGGTGGCCACCAGCCCGTTCCTCAAAGCATCCTGTGAGGAAGCAAGGACACAGGATTAGAATTCACACAAAACCTGAAATTCAAAAACATTTTATTTGCTGCTCTGCATAATTACAGGTTTCACAATCAGAATACTTTATTGATCCCTAGGGGAAATTATTTTTTGTTACAGTGCTCCATTATAAACAAACATTAACAAGACAGACAATACACTAACTAAGAATAGCACTATCTATCTATCTATACATACATATAAAAGTCACTTATTAATAAATAGCTGAAAAAGAAACATGTGTAGCTGCAGCAGTACAGGGAGCCACAGGCAGGAATGATTTCCTGTTTCGTTCAGTGGTACTTTGCGGTGATCTCAGTCTCTCACTGAACGAGCTGTGACTGACCAGCATGTCATGGAGTGGGTGGGAGGTGTTATCCAACATTATCTTGGACAGCATCCACCTCTCCGACACCACCTTGAGGGAGTCCAGCTCCATCCCCACAACATTACAGGCCTTACGGATCAGTTTATCGAGTCTGTTGGCATCTGCGACCCTCAGCCTGCTGCCCCAGCATGCAACAGCGTAGAGGATCGCACTGGCCACAACAGACTCATAGAAAATCCTTTTCTAAAAAAAAAAAAAAAGCATTTTCTGGCAGATGTTGAAGGACCTCAGTCGCCTCAAAAAAAGATGTATTTCACAGATTAATTCATAATTTGATCCATTTCTGTCAGTAATTACTAATATGATGAAGGAACTCGCTAATGAAATACTGAATTAACATTTCCTGTACGACACACATTGATCAATAATATAGCATCACATCCCAGGTGCTTTTTCTTTCTATTTTAAAAACAGATGAAGGCGTTTCTAAACACCACTTCTCTTTAGAAAACAGTAATTATTACTATTTGCACACGATAGCAGACTTATTACCATCCTCCTCCTGAAAAAGGGAACTTTTCATTTAGCCACAGCACAAACTACTGCTGTGCATTGAATGAACTCTGTAACGCTCAGCGTTAAACACATGCCAAGTTCTCACAGCATTACAGAGCAACTGAGAAGTCTTATCAACAAGTTATAAGCCTGTCACAGGTAGGAAGCAAAAGATTTCCAGGTAAGAAGAGTCTCAAGACCACAGAACGACTGCCAGGACACAAGTTAATGATGTAGCCAAGTCTGGAATTGTAGTGCAATCACTGAAACCCTGCACGGGAGCGCACTTTGACCAAAACGCCACTTCTGCAGAAGAGACACTTCAAGCCAGACTGAAGAATACTAAAGACAACCTGGAGGAGATTATGCATACTGTACCATGTCTTTTGGTCAGATGAGACGATACTATGGTTACAGACAAGCTGCTGATGTTTGGAGAAAGACAGCAGAGGTGTACAACCCAAGAACACCGTCCCCACAGTGAAGCATGTTGGTGGGAGTATTATTCTGTGGGGATGGAAATCTTCTCATTGTGGATGTCTGTGAAGGTTCTCAGTCATCCAGGTCATCGTAGTCAAAGGAGCTTGCAAAGAAAAGCGTCTGGACTTCTTTAAGTTACTTGAAGACGTTTCACCTCTCATCCGAGAAGCTTCTTCAGTTCTAAGGTCAAATGGTGGAGAGTCCCAGATATAAACCTAGTGGGAGTGTCCCCCCGCAGAGGGACAAAAGGACCCCCTGATGATCCTCTAATCGCCTGAGCCAAGGTGTGGAACTGGGTGTGGGTCCCAATCAGCCAGAGTTTCGGGTGAGTTCATTGTGAAACCTGGCCCCACCTTATCATGCGAATTCCTGAGGTCAGATGGCCCAGGGTGTGAGTGGGCGTTAAGGCGTCTGGGAAGGGATCTCAAAACTGGATTATAGATGGCAGAGAGTTGGTGTCGTAAACCACCGCCTCTGTTCAAAGATGGTCGCTCACAGTGGACATAGATGGCTTCTTTCACTCCTCTTTCAAACCATCTGTCCTCTCTGTCCAAAATGTGAACATTGGCATCCTCGAAAGAGTGTCCTTTATCCTTAAGATGCAGATGGACAGCTGAGTCTTGTCCTGTGGAGGTGGCTCTTCTGTGTTGTGCCATGCGCTTGTGAAGTGGCTGTTTGGTCTCTCCAATGTAGAGGTCTGGGCATTCCTCGCTGCACTGTACAGCATACACCACATTGTTAAGTCTGTGTTTTGCCGTTTTTGTGGAGGGAATCATGAAGAAAGACGGATATGTTACGATTTTGAAAGAAAAGTAGTCGGCAGCAAAACTTTACGTCTCTGCTGCTTCTTCTTCCAACAGGACTACGACCCAAAACACACGTTGCTCATGGTGAAGGATTTTCCCCTGAAGACCAAAGTGAACATTACTGACTGGCCTAACGTGAATGCTACTGAAAATCTGAGGCTGAACTGAAATCCATTACATCTGGAGAAGCTTGAGAGATCTGCTAAAGAAGAATTGGCTGGATTTGCTCAGGAGACGTGTGAGAGATAAAACAACAAACGACTAAAGGCTGTGTTAAAAACTGTCAAGTTTGTCCTCATCCATGTACACACGCACACCAGTGCATTACTGTGTGTACAACCACAGCTTTCATAATAATCCTGAATATTTTCTTAAGACAACAACAATTTGCCCACAGTCTCAAAGAGGTTTTCTTTACTATCAGAAGCTAGAAATGTGTCCTTATTTTATAATGTCCTACAGCTACTGGTTTGTTAATGAATCCAGGAGATGACAGACCTGAGACGATGTAAAGTACAATAATGTGACATCTGCCTGTGGTTAAGATGCACGACCACGGCCGCAGATTTAAAAAAGACGTGGACGTGTTTTTGTTGTTGTTTTCACATAAACAACAATGACCTGTGTCTTAGATTACTAAGCGTACCTTCACTGTGGTTTGACCGAGACGTCCCGTCTGGAACCCCTTGATGATGTTTGTGGCCCCCTCGATGGCTTTAGGGATTTCAGCGGGGGAAGGTGGGACAAGTTCAACACGAGCATAGTACCAAAAGTTTGCCAGGCGAGGTTTGGAGTAGGTGACAGCGGCTGAAAGAAAGAGAGAAAATTAAATGCTGCTATCGAGTCGCCATCCTAGCTGCAGAGCTTCTGGGATGTTAGCAGGTAGCGTTAGCATCAGCTAGGCGGATTGTGTTTGCTGAGAGCAAACCAAATAAACCGATGCACCTGCTTATCCACAACACAACAAAACAACAAAAACACCGCATATCAACGTCAAAGGCCTTCTACGTCTGAAAGCGTCAGTTAACGTTACACCTGCTTCATTCAACTGACGCCCGGGTCACAGTGTCGCTGACAGCGTCGGCCTACGGAAGTCTTCTCACCGAGGAGAAAGCTGCCTACCTCAGCCTCCACTAATGGACCCGTCCAAATAACAGACTAGCTTACCGTTAACCAGGGTGGGTACTTTAGCAACCAACTTCTGCACTGCCTGTGCCATTTTGAGGCGTTTGTGATGTTAACTATTCCCCGTCTCTGCTAGCCGACTGAATGTCACCTCCAATAGAAGGACCCCCGACTGCAGTTGACCACACAACTGCCTGAAGAGAAACCGTCAGGAGTCTTCTTCTTTATATTGTTTATTGGCGGTTGGCAAACAGCAAAATGGTGCATTACCGCCACCAAGTGGTGAGGAGTGTGGACTGAAATAAAAAAAACAACAACAAATCCTCCCGAACAAATGAGTCTGACTTAAAAACCAAAATATGACCATATAACTTTCACTTCTCGAATTCTTACGAAATAAATCAACCAGTTTGACTTTCAAGCTTTTTGATCAGTTGTCTTCGTTCAGCATCATATTTCTGACAATGCATTAAAACATGTTCTATTGTTTCCTGTTCTCTACTGCAGTCACACTCCCTGTACGGTGTTTCTCTATTAAAAGCAACGTGTTATTCAGACCAATGTGTCCAAATCTAAGTTGAGATATAACCTTCGCCTCTCTCCTGTTCTTTCCTGTGCTTCTCATTTCTCCTGTTTTCCTTTGGATTTTGTAAAACCTTTGCCAGTATACACTGGTTTATCAGTGTATACTGGCAGTGATGGTTTATCAGTGTATACTGGCAAACCATCACTGGTCCTTTTCCTTACTTTGATATTAAATTCAGGAACAGTAAATGCTATCCCGCTTTGGTTGGCTGATGTGTAGATTTTGACATAACTGTAATACTGATTAATATATGGCTGGCTACGGTCTTCCTTCTTCTTGCCAGCTTTTATTCGCGGTTGGTAAATAATGAAATGTTGCATTACCTCCACCAGCTGGCATGGAGCATGCCCCGGTCCAGGTCTGCCAGGAGATCCTCCGGGACATCCAACCATCGTCTTTTTAGGAGCTCTGGCATTGTTAGCCATGCATACAAACAGGTGGGGCCATATAAAGTACTGAGTAGGCCTACTGCTGACAATGTACATCTCACAACCATGAACTGCTGCAGGACTGCAGGAGAGGCAGACAGCAGACAGACAGAATGCATTAACCCACCTACTAACACACACACATGCAATGAGAGCAGCTAACACTCATAAACATGGCCATATCACTCATCGCTGTTAAAAAAGAAAAACTTGCTACCAAATGCTGAGTTCATCCACAGCTGACATAGACCTGCCACATTAGGACAACAGGTTGACTTTTTAGTAGACTCTGTGTAGACTGTGTTAAACCCACAGCAGCAGATGGTTAACCACATGATTTTATAGCAGCCAGCAGACCTGACCTACAGGACGCACCGCTCGCCAACTCTAACCTGAAGATCTTTGTGGACAATTTGACATCACGCAACCTGGATACCAGTTAAAATCAAGTAGGCCATGTAGTGATCACAGAACACAGGCAAACACACGGGGTGATGCATGATTTTAGACACATTATGGAAACAATAGTTTTTAATGGATTCAGGGAAATCCATTGCACATCACAAACTTGTGGCTGAATGTCTTATTACAGCCATAAACTACAGCTGTTTGTAACTGTGGAGCTTATTTTATTACAGTGTGGATGCAGTGGCAAAGCCAGGAGTTAAACACAATATGGAACCAGACCCCAGGATTAACATGACAACCACACGAACTTCATCTCTTAGCAGTGGCGGTCCTAGCCTGTTTGGCGCCCTGGGCGAACACTCCCTCTGCCCCCCACCCCCTCCCACACACACACATAAAACATATTATGGATTGTACATTAACATAAAACTTGTTGGAACCATACTGAATTTCACCAGAGAAACACACACATATATGAAGAGAGAGAGCTTGATAGTAAATTGATAGTAAACTTTGCACAATTTACTGTACTGTACTCCAAATATCCTAATCTTTGACCTCAGATTACAGGAAAACTGTAAGAGGTGACGCAGATATTTCACTGGATTCTGACTCTGGGTGACCCCCACTCTTCAACATGTGATCCACAGCAAAAAATACTGTACGGTTTTCCAGAAAATTGATTGTAAACTTCACGCAATTTACTCTACTGTAATTTTAATCTCCTCATCTTTGACCTCAGATTACAGGAAAACTGTAAGAGGTGACACAGATATTTCACTGGATTATGACTCTGGGTGACCCCCACTCTTCACCCTGTCATCCACAGCAAAAATTACTGTACGGTTTTCCAGAAAATTGATCGTAAACTTCACGCAATTTACTCTACTGTAATTTTAATATCCTCATCTTTGACCTCAGATTACAGGAAAACTGTAAGAGGTGACGCAGATATTTCACTGGATTCTGAATCTAGGCCATCTCCACTCTGCACCCTGTGATCCACAGCAAAAATTACTGTACAGTTTTTGAGAAAATTGATAGTAAACTTTGCACAATTTACTCTACTGTAATTTTAATATCCTCATCTTTGACCTCAGATTACAGGAAAACTGTAAGAGGTGACGCAGATATTTCACTGGATTCTGAATCTTGGCCATCTCCACTCTGTACCCTGTGATCACATCTCTGGGTGACCCCCACTCTGCACCCTGTCATCCACAGCAAAAATTACTGTACGGTTTTTGAGAAAATTGATAGTAAACTTTGCACAATTTACTCTACTGTAATTTTAATATCCTCATCTTTGACCTCAGATTACAGGAAAACTGTAAGAGGTGACGCAGATATTTCACTGGATTCTGAATCTAGGCCATCTCCACTCTGCACCCTGTGATCCACAGCAAAAATTACTGTACAGTTTTTGAGAAAATTGATAGTAAACTTAACACAATTTACTGTACTGTACTCTAAATAATCTTTGACCTCAGATTACAGGAAAACTGTAAGAGGTGACGCAGATATTTCACTGGATTCTGACTCTGGGTGACCCCCACTCTTCACCCTGTCATCCACAGCAAAAATTACTGTACGGTTTTTGAGAAAATTGATAGTAAACTTTGCACAATTTACTCTACTGTACTCTATATATTCTCATCTTTGACCTCAGATTACAGGAAAACTGTAAGAGGTGACACAGATATTTCACTGGATTCTGAATCTAGGCCATCTCCACTCTGCACCCTGTGAGCCACATCAAAAATTACTGTACGGTTTTTGAGAAAAATTGATAGTAAACTTAACACAATTTACTCTACTGTACTCTAAATATCCTAATCTTTGACCTCAGATTACAGGAAAACTGTAAGAGGTGACGCAGATATTTCACTGGATTCTGACTCTGGGTGACCCCCACTCTTCAACATGTGATCCACAGCAAAAATTACTGTACGGTTTTCCAGAAAATTGATCGTAAACTTCACGCAATTTACTCTACTGTAATTTTAATCTCCTCATCTTTGACCTCAGATTACAGGAAAACTGTAAGAGGTGACACAGATATTTCACTGGATTCTGACTCTGGGTGACCCCCACTCTTCAACATGTGATCCAAAGCCAAAATTACTGTACGGTTTTTGAGAAAATTGATAGTAAACTTAACACAATTTACTCTACTGTACTCTAAATATCCTAATCTTTGACCTCAGATTACAGGAAAACTGTAAGAGGTGACGCAGATATTTCACTGGATTCTGACTCTGGGTGACCCCCACTCTTCAACATGTGATCCACAGCAAAAATTACTGTACGGTTTTCCAGAAAATTGATCGTAAACTTCACGCAATTTACTCTACTGTAATTTTAATCTCCTCATCTTTGACCTCAGATTACAGGAAAACTGTAAGAGGTGACACAGATATTTCACTGGATTCTGACTCTGGGTGACCCCCACTCTTCAACATGTGATCCAAAGCCAAAATTACTGTACGGTTTTTGAGAAAATTGATAGTAAACTTTGCACAATTTACTCTACTGTACTCTAAATATCCTAATCTTTGACCTCAGATTACAGGAAAACTGTAAGAGGTGACACAGATATTTCACTGGATTCTGACTCTGGGTGACCCCCACTCTTCAACAGGTGATCCACAGCAAAAATTACTGTACGGTTTTCCAGACAATTGATCGTAAACTTCACGCAATTTACTCTACTGTAATTTTAATCTCCTCATCTTTGACCTCAGATTACAGGAAAACTGTAAGAGGTGACACAGATATCTCATTGGATTATGTCTCTGGGTGACCCCCACTCTGCACCCTGTCATCCACAGCAAAAATTACTGTACGGTTTTTGAGAAAATTGATAGTAAACTTTGCACAATTTACTCTACTGTACTCCATATATTCTCATCTTTGACCTCAGATTACAGGAAAACTGTAAGAGGTGACGCAGATATTTCACTGGATTCTGAATCTTGGCCATCTCCACTCTGCACCCTGTGATCCACAGCAAAAATTACTGTACGGTTTTCCAGAAAATTGATCGTAAACTTAACACAATTTACTGTACTGTACTCTAAATAATCTTTGACCTCAGATTACAGGAAAACTGTAAGAGGTGACACAGATATTTCACTGGATTCTGAATCTAGGCCATCTCCACTCTGCACCCTGTGATCCACAGCAAAAATTACTGTACGGTTTTTGAGAAAATTGATAGTAAACTTTGCACAATTTACTCTACTGTAATTTTAATATCCTCATCTTTGACCTCAGATTACAGGAAAAATGTAAGAGGTGACGCAGATATTTCACTGGATTCTGAATCTTGGCCATCTCCACTCTGTACCCTGTGATCCACATCAAAAATTACTGTACGGTTTTTGAGAAAATTGATAGTAAACTTAACACAATTTACTGTACTGTACTCTAAATAATCTTTGACCTCAGATTACAGGAAAACTGTAAGAGGTGACACAGATATTTCACTGGATTCTGACTCTGGGTGACCCCCACTCTTCAACATGTGATCCACAGCAAAAATTACTCTACGGTTTTCCAGAAAATTGATCGTAAACTTGACGCAATTTACTCTACTGTAATTTTAATCTCCTCATCTTTGACCTCAGATTACAGGAAAACTGTAAGAGGTGACACAGATATTTCACTGGATTATGACTCTGGGTGACCCCCACTCTTCACCCTGTCATCCACAGCAAAAATTATTGTACGGTTTTTGAGAAAATTGATAGTAAACTTTGCACAATTTACTCTACTGTAATTTTAATATCCTCATCTTTGACCTCAGATTACAGGAAAACTGTAAGAGGTGACGCAGATATTTCACTGGATTCTGAATCTTGGCCATCTCCACTCTGCACCCTGTGATCCACATCAAAAATTACTGTACGGTTTTTGAGAAAATTGATAGTAAACTTAACACAATTTACTCTACTGTACTCTAAATATCCTAATCTTTGACCTCAGATTACAGGAAAACTGTAAGAGGTGACGCAGATATTTCACTGGATTCTGACTCTGGGTGACCCCCACTCTTCAACATGTGATCCACAGCAAAAATTACTGTACGGTTTTCCAGAAAATTGATCGTAAACTTCACGCAATTTACTCTACTGTAATTTTAATCTCCTCATCTTTGACCTCAGATTACAGGAAAATTGTAAGAGGTGACGCAGATATTTCACTGGAGTCTGACTCTGGGTGACTCCCACTCTTCAACATGTGATCCACAGCCAAAATTATTGTACGGTTTTTGAGAAAATTGATAGTAAACTTTGCACAATTTACTCTACAGTACTCTATATATTCTCATCTTTGACCTCAGATTACAGGAAAACTGTAAGAGGTGACGCAGATATTTCACTGGATTCTAAATCTAGGCCATCTCCACTCTGCACCCTGTGATCCACAGCAAAAATTACTGTACGGTTTTTGAGAAAATTGATAGTAAACTTAACACAATTTACTGTACT
This sequence comes from Neolamprologus multifasciatus, assembly GCF_963576455.1. Lineage (NCBI taxonomy): Eukaryota > Metazoa > Chordata > Actinopteri > Cichliformes > Cichlidae > Neolamprologus > Neolamprologus multifasciatus. Next base: position 5,992,091 of record NC_140448.1, on the reverse strand, counting down.
GTACTCTAAATATCCTAATCTTTGACCTCAGATTACAGGAAAACTGTAAGAGGTGACACAGATATTTCACTGGATTCTGACTCTGGGTGACCCCCACTCTTAAACATGTGATCCACAGCAAAAATTACTGTACAGTTTTCCAGAAAATTGATCGTAAACTTCACGCAATTTACTCTACTGTAATTTTAATCTCCTCATCTTTGACCTCAGATTACAGGAAAAATGTAAGAGGTGACACAGATATCTCATTGGATTATGTCTCTGGGTGACCCCCACTCTGCATCCTGTCATCCACAGCAAAAATTACTGTACGGTTTTTGAGAAAAATTGATAGAAAACTTTGCACAATTTACTCTACTGTACTCTATATAATCTCATCTTTGACCTCAGATTACAGGAAAACTGTAAGAGGTGACGCAGATATTTCACTGGATTCTGACTCTGGGTGACCCCCACTCTTCACCCTGTCATCCACAGCAAAAATTACTGTACGGTTTTTGAGAAAATTGATAGTAAACTTTGCACAATTTACTCTACTGTACTCTATATATTCTCATCTTTGACCTCAGATTACAGGAAAACTCTAAGAGGTGACGCAGATATTTCACTGGATTCTGAATCTAGGCCATCTCCACTCTGCACCCTGTGAGCCACATCGAAAAATACTGTACGGTTTTTGAGAAAATTGATAGTAAACTTAACACAATTTACTGTACTGTACTCTAAATAATCTTTGACCTCAGATTACAGGAAAACTGTAAGAGGTGACGCAGATATTTCACTGGATTCTGACTCTGGGTGACCCCCACTCTTCAACTTGTGATCCACAGCAAAAATTATTGTAAGATTTTCCAGAAAATTGATCGTAAACTTCACGCAATTTACTCTACTGTAATTTTAATCTCCTCATCTTTGACCTCAGATTACAGGAAAACTGTAAGAGGTGACACAGATATCTCATTGGATTATGTCTCTGGGTGACCCCCACTCTGCACCCTGTCATCCACAGCAAAAATTACTGTACGGTTTTTGAGAAAATTGATAGTAAACTTTGCACAATTTACTCTACTGTAATTTTAATCTCCTCATCTTTGACCTCAGATTACAGGAAAACTGTAAGAGGTGACGCAGATATTTCACTGGATTCTGAACCTAGGCCATCTCCACTCTGCACCCTGTGATCCACATCGAAAAATACTGTACGGTTTTTGAGAAAATTGATAGTAAACTTAACACAATTTACTGTACTGTACTCTAAATAATCTTTGACCTCAGATTACAGGAAAACTGTAAGAGGTGACGCAGATATTTCACTGGATTCTGACTCTGGGTGACCCCCACTCTTCAACTTGTGATCCACAGCAAAAATTACTGTACGGTTTTTGAGAAAATTGATAGTAAACTTTGCACAATTTACTCTACTGTACTCTATATATTCTCATCTTTGACCTCAGATTACAGGAAAACTGTAAGAGGTGACGCAGATATTTCACTGGATTCTGAATCTAGGCCATCTCCACTCTGCACCCTGTGATCCACATCAAAAATTACTGTACGGTTTTGAGAAAATTGATAGTAAACTTACCACAATTTACTGTACTGTACTCTAAATATCCTAATCTTTGACCTCAGATTACAGGAAAACTGTAAGAGGTGACACAGATATTTCACTGGATTCTGACTCTGGGTGACCCCCACTCTTCAACATGTGATCCACAGCAAAAATTACTGTACGGTTTTCCAGAAAATTGATCGTAAACTTCACGCAATTTACTCTACTGTAATTTTAATCTCCTCATATTTGACCTCAGATTACAGGAAAACTGTAAGAGGTGACACAGATATCTCATTGGATTATGTCTCTGGGTGACCCCCACTCTGCACCCTGTCATCCACAGCAAAAATTACTGTACAGTTTTTGAGAAAAATTGATAGTAAACTTTGCACAATTTACTCTACTGTACTCTATATAATCTCATCTTTGACCTCAGATTACAGGAAAACTGTAAGAGGTGACGCAGATATTTCACTGGATTCTGAATCTTAGCCATCTCCACTCTGCACCCTGTGATCCACAGCAAAAATTACTGTACGGTTTTCCAGAAAATTGATCGTAAACTTCACGCAATTTACTCTACTGTAATTTTAATCTCCTCATCTTTGACCTCAGATTACAGGAAAACTGTAAGAGGTGACACAGATATTTCACTGGATTCTGACTCTGGGTGACCCCCACTCTTCAACAGGTGATCTACAGCAAAAATTACTGTACGGTTTTCCAGACAATTGATTGTAAACTTCACGCAATTTACTCTACTGTAATTTTAATCTCCTCATCTTTGACCTCAGATTACAGGAAAACTGTAAGAGGTGACACAGATATCTCATTGGATTATGTCTCTGGGTGACCCCCACTCTTCAACATGTGATCCACAGCAAAAATTACTGTACGGTTTTCCAGAAAATTGATCGTAAACTTCACGCAATTTACTCTACTGTAATTTTAATCTCCTCATCTTTGACCTCAGATTACAGGAAAATTGTAAGAGGTGACGCAGATATTTCACTGGAGTCTGACTCTGGGTGACCCCCACTCTTCAACATGTGATCCACAGCCAAAATTACTGTACGGTTTTTGAGAAAATTGATAGTAAACTTTGCACAATTTACTCTACAGTACTCTATATATTCTCATCTTTGACCTCAGATTACAGGAAAACTGTAAGAGGTGACGCAGATATTTCACTGGATTCTAAATCTAGGCCATCTCCACTCTGCACCCTGTGATCCACAGCAAAAATTACTGTACGGTTTTTGAGAAAATTGATAGTAAACTTAACACAATTTACTGTACTGTACTCTAAATATCCTAATCTTTGACCTCAGATTACAGGAAAACTGTAAGAGGTGACACAGATATTTCACTGGATTCTGACTCTGGGTGACCCCCACTCTTCAACATGTGATCCACAGCAAAAATTACTGTACAGTTTTCCAGAAAATTGATCGTAAACTTCACGCAATTTACTCTACTGTAATTTTAATCTCCTCATCTTTGACCTCAGATTACAGGAAAAATGTAAGAGGTGACACAGATATCTCATTGGATTATGTCTCTGGGTGACCCCCACTCTGCATCCTGTCATCCACAGCAAAAATTACTGTACGGTTTTTGAGAAAAATTGATAGAAAACTTTGCACAATTTACTCTACTGTACTCTATATAATCTCATCTTTGACCTCAGATTACAGGAAAACTGTAAGAGGTGATGCAGATATTTCACTGGATTCTGACTCTGGGTGACCCCCACTCTTCACCCTGTCATCCACAGCAAAAATTACTGTACGGTTTTTGAGAAAATTGATAGTAAACTTTGCACAATTTACTCTACTGTACTCTATATATTCTCATCTTTGACCTCAGATTACAGGAAAACTGTAAGAGGTGACGCAGATATTTCACTGGATTCTGAATCTAGGCCATCTCCACTCTGCACCCTGTGAGCCACATCGAAAAATACTGTACGGTTTTTGAGAAAATTGATAGTAAACTTAACACAATTTACTGTACTGTACTCTAAATAATCTTTGACCTCAGATTACAGGAAAACTGTAAGAGGTGACGCAGATATTTCACTGGATTCTGACTCTGGGTGACCCCCACTCTTCAACTTGTGATCCACAGCAAAAATTATTGTAAGATTTTCCAGAAAATTGATCGTAAACTTCACGCAATTTACTCTACTGTAATTTTAATCTCCTCATCTTTGACCTCAGATTACAGGAAAACTGTAAGAGGTGACACAGATATCTCATTGGATTATGTCTCTGGGTGACCCCCACTCTGCACCCTGTCATCCACAGCAAAAATTACTGTACGGTTTTTGAGAAAATTGATAGTAAACTTTGCACAATTTACTCTACTGTAATTTTAATCTCCTCATCTTTGACCTCAGATTACAGGAAAACTGTAAGAGGTGACGCAGATATTTCACTGGATTCTGAACCTAGGCCATCTCCACTCTGCACCCTGTGATCCACATCGAAAAAATACTGTACGGTTTTTGAGAAAATTGATAGTAAACTTAACACAATTTACTGTACTGTACTCTAAATAATCTTTGACCTCAGATTACAGGAAAACTGTAAGAGGTGACGCAGATATTTCACTGGATTCTGACTCTGGGTGACCCCCACTCTTCAACTTGTGATCCACAGCAAAAATTACTGTACGGTTTTTGAGAAAATTGATAGTAAACTTTGCACAATTTACTCTACTGTACTCTATATATTCTCATCTTTGACCTCAGATTACAGGAAAACTGTAAGAGGTGACGCAGATATTTCACTGGATTCTGAATCTAGGCCATCTCCACTCTGCACCCTGTGATCCACATCAAAAATTACTGTACGGTTTTTGAGAAAATTGATAGTAAACTTACCACAATTTACTGTACTGTACTCTAAATATCCTAATCTTTGACCTCAGATTACAGGAAAACTGTAAGAGGTGACACAGATATTTCACTGGATTCTGACTCTGGGTGACCCCCACTCTTCAACATGTGATCCACAGCAAAAATTACTGTACGGTTTTCCAGAAAATTGATCGTAAACTTCACGCAATTTACTCTACTGTAATTTTAATCTCCTCATATTTGACCTCAGATTACAGGAAAACTGTAAGAGGTGACACAGATATCTCATTGGATTATGTCTCTGGGTGACCCCCACTCTGCACCCTGTCATCCACAGCAAAAATTACTGTACAGTTTTTGAGAAAAATTGATAGTAAACTTTGCACAATTTACTCTACTGTACTCTATATAATCTCATCTTTGACCTCAGATTACAGGAAAACTGTAAGAGGTGACGCAGATATTTCACTGGATTCTGAATCTTAGCCATCTCCACTCTGCACCCTGTGATCCACAGCAAAAATTACTGTACGGTTTTCCAGAAAATTGATCGTAAACTTCACGCAATTTACTCTACTGTAATTTTAATCTCCTCATCTTTGACCTCAGATTACAGGAAAACTGTAAGAGGTGACACAGATATTTCACTGGATTCTGAATGTGGGCCATCTCCACTCTGCACCCTGTGATCCACAGCAAAAATTACTGTACGGTTTTTGAGAAAATTGATAGTAAACTTAACACAATTTACTGTACTGTACTCTAAATAATCTATGACCTCAGATAACAGGAAAACTGTAAGAGGTGACACAGATATTTCACTGGATTCTGAATCTAGGCCATCTCCACTCTGCACCCTGTGATCCACAGCAAAAATTACTGTACGGTTTTTGAGAAAATTGATAGTAAACTTAACACAATTTACTCTACTGTACTCTAAATAATCTTTGACCTCAGATTACAGGAAAACTGTAAGAGGTGACGCAGATATTTCACTGGATTCTGACTCTGGGTTACCCCCACTCTTCAACATGTGATCCACAGCCAAAATTACTGTACGGTTTTTGAGAAAATTGATAGTAAACTTTGCACAATTTACTGTACTGTACTCTAAATATCCTAATCTTTGACCTCAGATTACAGGAAAACTGTAAGAGGTGATGCAGATATTTCACTGGATTCTGACTCTGGGTGACCCCCACTCTTCAACATGTGATCCACAGCAAAAATTACTGTACGGTTTTCCAGAAAATTGATTGTAAACTTCACGCAATTTACTCTACTGTAATTTTAATCTCCTCATCTTTGACCTCAGATTACAGGAAAACTGTAAGAGGTGACACAGATATTTCACTGGATTATGACTCTGGGTGACCCCCACTCTTCACCCTGTCATCCACAGCAAAAATTACTGTACGGTTTTTGAGAAAATTGATAGTAAACTTTGCACAATTTACTCTACTGTAATTTTAATATCCTCATCTTTGACCTCAGATTACAGGAAAACTGTAAGAGGTGACGCAGATATTTCACTGGATTCTGAATCTAGGCCATCTCCACTCTGCACCCTGTGATCCACATCAAAAATTACTGTACGGTTTTTGAGAAAATTGATAGTAAACTTAACACAATTTACTGTACTGTACTCTAAATAATCTTTGACCTCAGATTACAGGAAAACTGTAAGAGGTGACACAGATATTTCACTTGATTCTGACTCTGGGTGACCCCCACTCTTCACCCTGTCATCCACAGCAAAAATTACTGTACGGTTTTTGAGAAAATTGATAGTAAACTTTGCACAATTTACTCTACTGTAATTTTAATATCCTCATCTTTGACCTCAGATTACAGGAAAACTGTAAGAGGTGACACAGATATTTCACTGGATTCTGAATCTAGGCCATCTCCACTCTACACCCTGTGATCCACATCAAAAATTACTGTACGGTTTTTGAGAAAATTGATAGTAAACTTTGCACAATTTACTCTACTGTACTCTATATATTCTCATCTTTGACCTCAGATTACAGGAAAACTGTAAGAGGTGACGCAGATATTTCACTGGATTCTGAATCTAGGCCATCTCCACTCTGCACCCTGTGATCCACAGCAAAAATTACTGTACGGTTTTTGAGAAAATTGATAGTAAACTTAACACAATTTACTGTACTGTACTCTAAATATCCTAATCTTTGACCTCAGATTACAGGAAAACTGTAAGAGGTGACACAGATATTTCACTGGATTCTGACTCTGGGTGACCCCCACTCTTCAACAGGTGATCTACAGCAAAAATTACTGTACGGTTTTCCAGACAATTGATCGTAAACTTCACGCAATTTACTCTACTGTAATTTTAATCTCCTCATCTTTGACCTCAGATTACAGGAAAACTGTAAGAGGTGACACAGATATCTCATTGGATTATGTCTCTGGGTGACCCCCACTCTGCACCCTGTCATCCACAGCAAAAATTACTGTACGGTTTTTGAGAAAATTGATAGTAAACTTTGCACAATTTACTCTACTGTACTCTATATATTCTCATCTTTGACCTCAGATTACAGGAAAACTGTAAGAGGTGACGCAGATATTTCACTGGATTCTGAATCTTGGCCATCTCCACTCTGCACCCTGTGATCCACAGCAAAAATTACTGTACGGTTTTTGAGAAAATTGATAGTAAACTTAACACAATTTACTGTACTGTACTCTAAATATCCTAATCTTTGACCTCAGATTACAGGAAAACTGTAAGAGGTGACACAGATATTTCACTGGATTCTGACTCTGGGTGACCCCCACTCTTCAACAGGTGATCTACAGCAAAAATTACTGTACGGTTTTCCAGACAATTGATCGTAAACTTCACGCAATTTACTCTACTGTAATTTTAATCTCCTCATCTTTGACCTCAGATTACAGGAAAACTGTAAGAGGTGACACAGATATCTCATTGGATTATGTCTCTGGGTGACCCCCACTCTGCACCCTGTCATCCACAGCAAAAATTACTGTACGGTTTTTGAGAAAATTGATAGTAAACTTTGCACAATTTACTCTACTGTACTCTATATATTCTCATCTTTGACCTCAGATTACAGGAAAACTGTAAGAGGTGACACAGATATTTCACTGGATTCTGACTCTGGGTGACCCCCACTCTTCAACATGTGATCCACAGCAAAAATTACTGTACGGTTTTCCAGAAAATTGATCGTAAACTTCACGCAATTTACTCTACTGTAATTTTAATCTCCTCATCTTTGACCTCAGATTACAGGAAAACTGTAAGAGGTGACACAGATATTTCACTGGATTATGACTCTGGGTGACCCCCACTCTTCACCCTGTCATCCACAGCAAAAATTACTGTACGGTTTTTGAGAAAATTGATAGTAAACTTTGCACAATTTACTCTACTGTAATTTTAATATCCTCATCTTTGACCTCAGATTACAGGAAAACTGTAAGAGGTGACACAGATATTTCACTGGATTCTGAATCTAGGCCATCTCCACTCTGCACCCTGTGATCCACAGCAAAAATTACTGTACGGTTTTTGAGAAAATTGATAGTAAACTTAACACAATTTACTGTACTGTACTCTAAATAATCTTTGACCTCAGATTACAGGAAAACTGTAAGAGGTGACACAGATATTTCACTGGATTCTGACTCTGGGTTACCCCCACTCTTCAACATGTGATCCACAGCCAAAATTACTGTACGGTTTTTGAGAAAATTGATAGTAAACTTTGCACAATTTACTCTACTGTACTCTAAATATCCTAATCTTTGACCTCAGATTACAGGAAAACTGTAAGAGGTGACGCAGATATTTCACTGGATTCTGACTCTGGGTGACCCCCACTCTTCAACATGTGATCCACAGCAAAAATTACTGTACGGTTTTCCAGAAAATTGATTGTAAACTTCATGCAATTTACTCTACTGTAATTTTAATCTCCTCATCTTTGACCTCAGATTACAGGAAAACTGTAAGAGGTGACACAGATATTTCACTGGATTATGACTCTGGGTGACCCCCACTCTTCACCCTGTCATCCACAGCAAAAATTACTGTACGGTTTTTGAGAAAATTGATAGTAAACTTTGCACAATTTACTCTACTGTAATTTTAATATCCTCATCTTTGACCTCAGATTACAGGAAAACTGTAAGAGGTGACGCAGATATTTCACTGGATTCTGAATCTAGGCCATCTCCACTCTGCACCCTGTGATCCACATCAAAAATTACTGTACGGTTTTTGAGAAAATTGATAGTAAACTTAACACAATTTACTGTACTGTACTCTAAATAATCTTTGACCTCAGATTACAGGAAAACTGTAAGAGGTGACACAGATATTTCACTGGATTATGACTCTGGGTGACCCCCACTCTTCACCCTGTCATCCACAGCAAAAATTACTGTACGGGTTTTGAGAAAATTGATAGTAAACTTTGCACAATTTACTCTACTGTACTCTATATATTCTCATCTTTGACCTCAGATTACAGGAAAAATGTAAGAGGTGACGCAGATATTTCACTGGATTCTGAATCTTGGCCATCTCCACTCTGCACCCTGTGATCCACAGCAAAAATTACTGTACGGTTTTTGAGAAAATTGATCGTAAACTTCACGCAATTTACTCTACTGTAATTTTTATCTCCTCATCTTTGACCTCAGATTACAGGAAAACTGTAAGAGGTGACACAGATATTTCACTGGATTATGACTCTGGGTGACCTCCACTCTTCACCCTGTCATCCACAGCAAAAATTACTGTACGGTTTTTGAGAAAATTGATAGTAAACTTTGCACAATTTACTCTACTGTAATTTTAATATCCTCATCTTTGACCTCAGATTACAGGAAAACTGTAAGAGGTGACACAGATATTTCACTGGATTCTGAATCTAGGCCATCTCCACTCTGCACCCTGTGATCCACAGCAAAAATTACTGTACGGTTTTTGAGAAAATTGATAGTAAACTTAACACAATTTACTGTACTGTACTCTAAATAATCTTTGACCTCAGATTACAGGAAAACTGTAAGAGGTGACGCAGATATTTCACTGGATTCTGACTCTGGGTGACCCCCACTCTTCAACATGTGATCCACAGCAAAAATTACTGTACGGTTTTCCAGAAAATTGATTGTAAACTTCACGCAATTTACTCTACTGTAATTTTAATCTCCTCATCTTTGACCTCAGATTACAGGAAAACTGTAAGAGGTGACACAGATATTTCACTGGATTATGACTCTGGGTGACCCCCACTCTTCACCCTGTCATCCACAGCAAAAATTACTGTACGGTTTTTGAGAAAATTGATAGTAAACTTTGCACAATTTACTCTACTGTAATTTTAATATCCTCATCTTTGACCTCAGATTACAGGAAAACTGTAAGAGGTGACACAGATATTTCACTGGATTCTGAATCTAGGCCATCTCCACTCTGCACCCTGTGATCCACATCAAAAATTACTGTACGGTTTTTGAGAAAATTGATAGTAAACTTTGCACAATTTACTCTACTGTACTCTATATATTCTCATTTTGACCTCAGATTACAGGAAAACTGTAAGAGGTGACGCAGATATTTCACTGGATTCTGAATCTAGGCCATCTCCACTCTGCACCCTGTGATCCACATCAAAAATTACTGTACGGTTTTTGAGAAAATTGATAGTAAACTTAACACAATTTACTGTACTGTACTCTAAATATCCTAATCTTTGACCTCAGATTACAGGAAAACTGTAAGAGGTGACAAAGATATCTCATTGGATTATGTATCTGGGTGACCCCCACTCTGCACCCTGTCATCCACAGCAAAAATTACTGTACGGTTTTTGAGAAAATTGATAGTAAACTTTGCACAATTTACTGTACTGTACTCTATATATTCTCATCTTTGACCTCAGATTACAGGAAAACTGTAAGAGGTGACGCAGATATTTCACTGGATTCTGAATCTTGGCCATCTCCACTCTGCACCCTGTGATCCACAGCAAAAATTACTGTACGGTTTTCCAGAAAATTGATCGTAAACTTCACGCAATTTACTCTACTGTAATTTTAATCTCCTCATCTTTGACCTCAGATTACAGGAAAACTGTAAGAGGTGACACAGATATTTCACTGGATTATGACTCTGGGTGACCCCCACTCTTCACCCTGTCATCCACAGCAAAAATTACTGTACGGTTTTTGAGAAAATTGATAGTAAACTTTGCACAATTTACTCTACTGTAATTTTAATATCCTCATCTTTGACCTCAGATTACAGGAAAACTGTAAGAGGTGACACAGATATTTCACTGGATTCTGAATCTAGGCCATCTCCACTCTGCACCCTTTGATCCACAGCAAAAATTACTGTACGGTTTTTGAGAAAATTGATAGTAAACTTAACACAATTTACTGTACTGTACTCTAAATAATCTTTGACCTCAGATTACAGGAAAACTGTAAGAGGTGACACAGATATTTCACTGGATTCTGAATCTAGGCCATCTCCACTCTGCACCCTTTGATCCACAGCAAAAATTACTGTACGGTTTTTGAGAAAATTGATAGTAAACTTAACACAATTTACTGTACTGTACTCTAAATAATATTTGACCTCAGATTACAGGAAAACTGTAAGAGGTGACGCAGATATTTCACTGGATTCTGACTCTGGGTTACCCCCACTCTTCAACATGTGATCCACAGCAAAAATTACTGTACGGTTTTCCAGAAAATTGATAGTAAACTTTGCACAATTTACTGTACTGTACTCTAAATATCCTAATCTTTGACCTCAGATTACAGGAAAACTGTAAGAGGTGACGCAGATATTTCACTGGATTCTGACTCTGGGTGACCCCCACTCTTCAACCTGTGATCCACAGCCAAAATTACTGTACGGTTTTCCAGAAAATTGATAGTAAACTTTGCACAATTTACTGTACTGTACTCTAAATATCCTAATCTTTGACCTCAGATTACAGGAAAACTGTAAGAGGTGACGCAGATATTTCACTGGATTCTGACTCTGGGTGACCCCCACTCTGCACCCTGTGATCCACAGCAAAAATTACTGTACGGTTTTTGAGAAAATTGATAGTAAACTTAACACAATTTACTGTACTGTACTCTAAATAATCTTTGACCTCAGATTACAGGAAAACTGTAAGAGGTGACGCAGATATTTCACTGGATTCTGACTCTGGGTGACCCCCACTCTTCAACATGTGATAAACAGCCAAAATTACTGTACGGTTTTTGAGAAAATTGATAGTAAACTTTGCACAATTTACTGTACTGTACTCTAAATATCCTAATCTTTGACCTCAGATTACAGGAAAACTGTAAGAGGTGACACAGATATTTCACTGGATTATGAGTCTGAGTGACCCCCACTCTTCACCCTGTCATCCACAGCAAAAATTACTGTACGGTTTTTGAGAAAATTGATAGTAAACTTTGCACAATTTACTCTACTGTAATTTTAATATCCTCATCTTTGACCTCAGATTACAGGAAAACTGTAAGAGGTGACGCAGATATTTCACTGGATTCTGAATCTAGGCCATCTCCACTCTGCACCCTGTGATCCACATCAAAAATTACTGTACGGTTTTTGAGAAAATTGATAGTAAACTTAACACAATTTACTGTACTGTACTCTAAATAATCTTTGACCTCAGATTACAGGAAAACTGTAAGAGGTGACACAGATATTTCACTGGATTCTGACTCTGGGTGACCCCCACTCTTCACCCTGTTATCCACAGCAAAAATTACTGTACGGTTTTTGAGAAAATTGATAGTAAACTTTGCACAATTTACTCTACTGTACTCTAAATATCCTAATCTTTGACCTCAGATTACAGGAAAACTGTAAGAGGTGACACAGATATTTCACTGGATTCTGACTCTGGGTGACCCCCACTCTTCAACAGGTGATCTACAGCAAAAATTACTGTACGGTTTTCCAGACAATTGATCGTAAACTTCACGCAATTTACTCTACTGTAATTTTAATCTCCTCATCTTTGACCTCAGATTAAAGGAAAACTGTAAGAGGTGACACAGATATCTCATTGGATTATGTCTCTGGGTGACCCCCACTCTGCACCCTGTCATCCACAGCAAAAATTACTGTACGGTTTTTGAGAAAATTGATAGTAAACTTTGCACAATTTACTCTACTGTACTCTATATATTCTCATCTTTGACCTCAGATTACAGGAAAACTGTAAGAGGTGACGCAGATATTTCACTGGATTCTGAATCTTGGCCATCTCCACTCTGCACCCTGTGATCCACAGCAAAAATTACTGTACGGTTTTCCAGAAAATTGATCGTAAACTTCACGCAATTTACTCTACTGTAATTTTAATCTCCTCATCTTTGACCTCAGATTACAGGAAAACTGTAAGAGGTGACACAGATATTTCACTGGATTATGACTCTGGGTGACCCCCACTCTTCACCCTGTCATCCACAGCAAAAATTACTGTACGGTTTTTGAGAAAATTTATAGTAAACTTTGCACAATTTACTCTACTGTAATTTTAATATCCTCATCTTTGACCTCAGATTACAGGAAAACTGTAAGAGGTGACGCAGATATTTCACTGGATTCTGAATCTAGGCCATCTCCACTCTGCACCCTGTGATCCACATCAAAAATTACTGTACGGTTTTTGAGAAAATTGATAGTAAACTTAACACAATTTACTGTACTGTACTCTAAATAATCTTTGACCTCAGATTACAGGAAAACTGTAAGAGGTGACACAGATATTTCACTGGATTATGACTCTGGGTGACCCCCACTCTTCACCCTGTGATCCACAGCAAAAATTACTGTACGGTTTTTGAGAAAATTGAAAGTAAACTTAACACAATTTACTGTACTGTACTCTAAATAATATTTGACCTCAGATTACAGGAAAACTGTAAGAGGTGACACAGATATTTCACTGGATTCTGAACCTAGGCCATCTCCACTCTGCACCCTTTGATCCACAGCAAAAATTACTGTACGGTTTTTGAGAAAATTGATAGTAAACTTAACACAATTTACTGTACTGTACTCTAAATAATCTTTGACCTCAGATTACAGGAAAACTGTAAGAGGTGACGCAGATATTTCACTGGATTCTGACTCTGGGTGACCCCCACTCTTCAACATGTGATAAACAGCCAAAATTACTGTACGGTTTTTGAGAAAATTGATAGTAAACTTTGCACAATTTACTGTACTGTACTCTAAATATCCTAATCTTTGACCTCAGATTACAGGAAAACTGTAAGAGGTGATGCAGATATTTCACTGGATTCTGACTCTGGGTGACCCCCACTCTTCAACATGTGATCCACAGCAAAAATTACTGTACGGTTTTCCAGAAAATTGATTGTAAACTTCACGCAATTTACTCTACTGTAATTTTAATCTCCTCATCTTTGACCTCAGATTACAGGAAAACTGTAAGAGGTGACACAGATATTTCACTGGATTATGACTCTGGGTGACCCCCACTCTGCACCCTGTCATCCACAGCAAAAATTACTGTACGGTTTTTGAGAAAATTGATAGTAAACTTTGCACAATTTACTCTACTGTAATTTTAATATCCTCATCTTTGACCTCAGATTACAGGAAAACTGTAAGAGGTGACGCAGATATTTCACTGGATTCTGAATCTTGGCCATCTCCACTCTGCACCCTGTGATCCACATCAAAAATTACTGTACGGTTTTTGAGAAAATTGATAGTAAACTTAACACAATTTACTGTACTGTACTCTAAATAATCTTTGACCTCAGATTACAGGAAAACTGTAAGAGGTGACACAGATATTTCACTGGATTCTGACTCTGGGTGACCCCCACTCTTCAACAGGTGATCCACAGCAAAAATTACTGTACGGTTTTCCAGACAATTGATCGTAAACTTCACGCAATTTACTCTACTGTAATTTTAATCTCCTCATATTTGACCTCAGATTACAGGAAAACTGTAAGAGGTGACACAGATATCTCATTGGATTATGTCTCTGGGTGACCCCCACTCTGCACCCTGTCATCCACAGCAAAAATTACTGTACGGTTTTTGAGAAAATTGATAGTAAACTTGGCACAATTTACTCTACTGTACTCTATATATTCTCATGTTTGACCTCAGATTACAGGAAAACTGTAAGAGTGACGCAGATATTTCACTGGATTCTGAATCTAGGCCATCTCCACTCTGCACCCTGTGATCCACAGCAAAAATTACTGTACGGTTTTCCAGAAAATTGATCGTAAACTTCACGCAATTTACTCTACTGTAATTTTAATCTCCTCATTTTTGACCTCAGATTACAGGAAAACTGTAAGAGGTGACACAGATATTTCACTGGATTATGAGTCTGAGTGACCCCCACTCTTCACCCTGTCATCCACAGCAAAAATTACTGTACGGTTTTTGAGAAAATTGATAGTAAACTTTGCACAATTTACTCTACTGTAATTTTAATATCCTCATCTTTGACCTCAGATTACAGGAAAACTGTAAGAGGTGACGCAGATATTTCACTGGATTCTGAATCTAGGCCATCTCCACTCTGCACCCTGTGATCCACATCAAAAATTACTGTACGGTTTTTGAGAAAATTGATAGTAAACTTTGCACAATTTACTCTACTGTACTCTAAATAATCTTTGACCTCAGATTACAGGAAAACTGTAAGAGGTGACGCAGATATTTCACTGGATTCTGAATCTAGGCCATCTCCACTCTGCACCCTGTGATCCACATCAAAAATTACTGTACGGTTTTTGAGAAAATTGATAGTAAACTTAACACAATTTACTGTACTGTACTCTAAATATCCTAATCTTTGACCTCAGATTACAGGAAAACTGTAAGAGGTGACACAGATATTTCACTGGATTCTGACTCTGGGTGACCCCCACTCTTCAACAGGTGATCTACAGCAAAAATTACTGTACGGTTTTCCAGACAATTGATCGTAAACTTCACGCAATTTACTCTACTGTAATTTTAATCTCCTCATCTTTGACCTCAGATTACAGGAAAACTGTAAGAGGTGACACAGATATCTCATTGGATTATGTCTCTGGGTGACCCCCACTCTGCACCCTGTCATCCACAGCAAAAATTACTGTACGGTTTTTGAGAAAATTGATAGTAAACTTTGCACAATTTACTCTACTGTACTCTATATATTCTCATCTTTGACCTCAGATTACAGGAAAACTGTAAGAGGTGACGCAGATATTTCACTGGATTCTGAATCTTGGCCATCTCCACTCTGCACCCTGTGATCCACAGCAAAAATTACTGTACGGTTTTCCAGAAAATTGATCGTAAACTTCACGCAATTTACTCTACTGTAATTTTAATCTCCTCATCTTTGACCTCAGATTACAGGAAAACTGTAAGAGGTGACACAGATATTTCACTGGATTATGACTCTGGGTGACCCCCACTCTTCACCCTGTCATCCACAGCAAAAATTACTGTACGGTTTTTGAGAAAATTGATAGTAAACTTTGCACAATTTACTCTACTGTAATTTTAATATCCTCATCTTTGACCTCAGATTACAGGAAAACTGTAAGAGGTGACACAGATATTTCACTGGATTCTGACTCTGGGTGACCCCCACTCTGCACCCTGTCATCCACAGCAAAAATTACTGTACAGGTTTTGAGAAAAATTGATAGTAAACTTTGCACAATTTACTCTACTGTACTCTATATAATCTCATCTTTGACCTCAGATTACAGGAAAACTGTAAGAGGTGACGCAGATATTTCACTGGATTCTGAATCTTGGCCATCTCCACTCTTCAACATGTGATACACAGCAAAAATTACTGTACGGTTTTTGAGAATATTGATAGTAAACTTTGCACAATTTACTGTACTGTACTCTAAATATCCTAATCTTTGACCTCAGATTACAGGAAAACTGTAAGAGGTGACACAGATATTTCACTGGATTCTGACTCTGGGTGACCCCCACTCTTCACCCTGTCATCCACAGCAAAAATTACTGTACGGTTTTCCAGACAATTGATCGTAAACTTCACGCAATTTACTCTACTGTAATTTTAATCTCCTCATCTTTGACCTCAGATTACAGGAAAACTGTAAGAGGTGACACAGATATCTCATTGGATTATGTCTCTGGGTGACCCCCACTCTGCACCCTGTCATCCACAGCAAAAATTACTGTACGGTTTTTGAGAAAATTGATAGTAAACTTTGCACAATTTACTCTACTGTACTCTATATATTCTCATCTTTGACCTCAGATTACAGGAAAACTGTAAGAGGTGACACAGATATTTCACTGGATTATGACTCTGGGTGACCCCCACTCTTCACCCTGTCATCCACAGCAAAAATTACACTACGGTTTTTGAGAAAATTGATAGTAAACTTTGCACAATTTACTCTACTGTAATTTTAATATCCTCATCTTTGACCTCAGATTACAGGAAAACTGTAAGAGGTGACACAGATATTTCACTGGATTCTGAATCTAGGCCATCTCCACTCTGCACCCTTTGATCCACAGCAAAAATTACTGTACGGTTTTTGAGAAAATTGATAGTAAACTTAACACAATTTACTGTACTGTACTCTAAATAATATTTGACCTCAGATTACAGGAAAACTGTAAGAGGTGACACAGATATTTCACTGGATTCTGAATCTAGGCCATCTCCACTCTGCACCCTGTGATCCACATCAAAAATTACTGTACGGATTTTGAGAAAATTGATAGTAAAGTTAACACAATTTACTGTACTGTACTCTAAATAATCTTTGACCTCAGATTACAGGAAAACTGTAAGAGGTGACGCAGATATTTCACTGGATTCTGACTCTGGGTTACCCCCACTCTTCAACATGTGATCCACAGCCAAAATTACTGTACGGTTTTTGAGAAAATTGATAGTAAACTTTGCACAATTTACTGTACTGTACTCTAAATATCCTAATCTTTGACCTCAGATTACAGGAAAACTGTAAGAGGTGACGCAGATATTTCACTGGATTCTGACTCTGGGTGACCCCCAGTCTTCAACATGTGATCCACAGCAAAAATTACTGTACGGTTTTCCAGAAAATTGATTGTAAACTTCACGCAATTTACTCTACTGTAATTTTAATCTCCTCATCTTTGACCTCAGATTACAGGAAAACTGTAAGAGGTGACACAGATATTTCACTGGATTATGACTCTGGGTGACCCCCACTCTTCACCCTGTCATCCACAGCAAAAATTACTGTACGGTTTTTGAGAAAATTGATAGTAAACTTTGCACAATTTACTCTACTGTAATTTTAATATCCTCATCTTTGACCTCAGATTACAGGAAAACTGTAAGAGGTGACGCAGATATTTCACTGGATTCTGAATCTAGGCCATCTCCACTCTGCACCCTGTGATCCACATCAAAAATTACTGTACGGTTTTTGAGAAAATTGATAGTAAACTTAACACAATTTACTGTACTGTACTCTAAATAATCTTTGACCTCAGATTACAGGAAAACTGTAAGAGGTGACACAGATATTTCACTGGATTATGACTCTGGGTGACCCCCACTCTTCACCCTGTCATCCACAGCAAAAATTACTGTACGGTTTTTGAGAAAATTGATAGTAAACTTTGCACAATTTACTCTACTGTAATTTTAATATCCTCATCTTTGACCTCAGATTACAGGAAAACTGTAAGAGGTGACACAGATATTTCACTGGATTCTGAATCTAGGCCATCTCCACTCTGCACCCTGTGATCCACATCAAAAATTACTGTACGGTTTTTGAGAAAATTGATAGTAAACTTTGCACAATTTACTCTACTGTACTCTATATATTCTCATCTTTGACCTCAGATTACAGGAAAACTGTAAGAGGTGACGCAGATATTTCACTGGATTCTGAATCTAGGCCATCTCCACTCTGCACCCTTTGATCCACATCAAAAATTACTGTACGGTTTTTGAGAAAATTGATAGTAAACTTAACACAATTTACTGTACTGTACTCTAAATATCCTAATCTTTGACCTCAGATTACAGAAAACTGTAAGAGGTGACACAGATATCTCATTGGATTATGTCTCTGGGTGACCCCCACTCTGCACCCTGTCATCCACAGCAAAAATTACTGTACGGTTTTTGAGAAAATTGATAGTAAACTTTGCACAATTTACTCTACTGTACTCTATATATTCTAATCTTTGACCTCAGATTACAGGAAAACTGTAAGAGGTGACGCAGATATTTCACTGGATTCTGAATCTTGGCCATCTCCACTCTGCACCCTGTGATCCACAGCAAAAATTACTGTACGGTTTTCCAGAAAATTGATCGTAAACTTCACGCAATTTACTCTACTGTAATTTTAATCTCCTCATCTTTGACCTCAGATTACAGGAAAACTGTAAGAGGTGACACAGATATTTCACTGGATTATGACTCTGGGTGACCCCCACTCTTCACCCTGTCATCCACAGCAAAAATTACTGTACGGTTTTTGAGAAAATTGATAGTAAACTTTGCACAATTTACTCTACTGTAATTTTAATATCCTCATCTTTGACCTCAGATTACAGGAAAACTGTAAGAGGTGACGCAGATATTTCACTGGATTCTGAATCTAGGCCATCTCCACTCTGCACCCTGTGATCCACATCAAAAATTACTGTACGGTTTTTGAGAAAATTGATAGTAAACTTAACACAATTTACTGTACTGTACTCTAAATAATCTTTGACCTCAGATTACAGGAAAACTGTAAGAGGTGACACAGATATTTCACTGGATTATGACTCTGGGTGACCCCCACTCTTCACCCTGTCATCCACAGCAAAAATTACTGTACGGTTTTTGAGAAAATTGATAGTAAACTTTGCACAATTTACTCTACTGTAATTTTAATATCCTCATCTTTGACCTCAGATTACAGGAAAACTGTAAGAGGTGACACAGATATTTCACTGGATTCTGAATCTAGGCCATCTCCACTCTGCACCCTTTGATCCACAGCAAAAATTACTGTACGGTTTTTGAGAAAATTGATAGTAAACTTTGCACAATTTACTGTACTGTACTCTAAATAATCTTTGACCTCAGATTACAGGAAAACTGTAAGAGGTGACGCAGATATTTCACTGGATTCTGACTCTGGGTTACCCCCACTCTTCAACATGTGATCCACAGCAAAAATTACTGTACGGTTTTTGAGAAAATTGATAGTAAACTTAACACAATTTACTGTACTGTACTCTAAATAATCTTTGACCTCAGATTACAGGAAAACTGTAAGAGGTGACGAAGATATTTCACTGGATTCTGACTCTGGGTGACCCCCACTCTTCAACATGTGATCCACAGCAAAAATTACTGTACAGTTTTTGAGAAAATTGATAGTAAACTTTGCACAATTTACTGTACTGTACTCTAAATATCCTAATCTTTGACCTCAGATTACAGGAAAACTGTAAGAGGTGACGCAGATATTTCACTGGATTCTGACTCTGGGTGACCCCCACTCTTCAACATGTGATCCACAGCCAAAATTACTGTACAGTTTTCCAGAAAATTGATTGTAAACTTCACGCAATTTACTCTACTGTAATTTTAATCTCCTCATCTTTGACCTCAGATTACAGGAAAACTGTAAGAGGTGACACAGATATTTCACTGGATTATGACTCTGGGTGACCCCCACTCTTCACCCTGTCATCCACAGCCAAAATTACTGTACGGTTTTTGAGAAAATTGATAGTAAACTTTGCACAATTTACTGTACTGTACTCTAAATATCCTAATCTTTGACCTCAGATTACAGGAAAACTGTAAGAGGTGATGCAGATATTTCACTGGATTCTGACTCTGGGTGACCCCCACTCTTCAACATGTGATCCACAGCAAAAATTACTGTACGGTTTTCCAGAAAATTGATTGTAAACTTCACGCAATTTACTCTACTGTAATTTTAATCTCCTCATCTTTGACCTCAGATTACAGGAAAACTGTAAGAGGTGACACAGATATTTCACTGGATTATGACTCTGGGTGACCCCCACTCTGCACCCTGTCATCCACAGCAAAAATTACTGTACGGTTTTTGAGAAAATTGATAGTAAACTTTGCACAATTTACTCTACTGTAATTTTAATATCCTCATCTTTGACCTCAGATTACAGGAAAACTGTAAGAGGTGACGCAGATATTTCACTGGATTCTGAATCTTGGCCATCTCCACTCTGCACCCTGTGATCCACATCAAAAATTACTGTACGGTTTTTGAGAAAATTGATAGTAAACTTAACACAATTTACTGTACTGTACTCTAAATAATCTTTGACCTCAGATTACAGGAAAACTGTAAGAGGTGACACAGATATTTCACTGGATTCTGACTCTGGGTGACCCCCACTCTTCAACATGTGATCCACAGCAAAAATTACCCTACGGTTTTCCAGAAAATTGATCGTAAACTTCACGCAATTTACTCTACTGTAATTTTAATCTCCTCATCTTTGACCTCAGATTACAGGAAAACTGTAAGAGGTGACACAGATATTTCACTGGATTATGACTCTGGGTGACCCCCACTCTTCACCCTTTGATCCACAGCAAAAATTACTGTACGGTTTTTTAGAAAATTGATAGTAAACTTAACACAATTTACTGTACTGTACTCTAAATAATATTTGACCTCAGATTACAGGAAAACTGTAAGAGGTGACACAGATATTTCACTGGATTCTGAATCTTGGCCATCTCCACTCTGTACCCTGTGATCCACAGCAAAAATTACTGTACGGTTTTTGAGAAAATTGATAGTAAACTTAACACAATTTACTGTACTGTACTCTAAATAATCTTTGACCTCAGATTACAGGAAAACTGTAAGAGGTGACGCAGATATTTCACTGGATTCTGACTCTGGGTGACCCCCACTCTTCAACATGTGATCCACAGCAAAAATTACTGTACGGTTTTCCAGAAAATTGATTGTAAACTTCACGCAATTTACTCTACTGTAATTTTAATCTCCTCATCTTTGACCTCAGATTACAGGAAAACTGTAAGAGGTGACACAGATATTTCACTGGATTATGACTCTGGGTGACCCCCACTCTGCACCCTGTCATCCACAGCAAAAATTACTGTACGGTTTTTGAGAAAATTGATAGTAAACTTTGCACAATTTACTCTACTGTAATTTTAATATCCTCATCTTTGACCTCAGATTACAGGAAAACTGTAAGAGGTGACGCAGATATTTCACTGGATTCTGAATCTTGGCCATCTCCACTCTGCACCCTGTGATCCACATCAAAAATTACTGTACGGTTTTTGAGAAAATTGATAGTAAACTTAACACAATTTACTGTACTGTACTCTAAATAATCTTTGACCTCAGATTACAGGAAAACTGTAAGAGGTGATGCAGATATTTCACTGGATTCTGACTCTGGGTGACCCCCACTCTTCAACATGTGATCCACAGCAAAAATTACCCTACGGTTTTCCAGAAAATTGATCGTAAACTTCACGCAATTTACTCTACTGTAATTTTAATCTCCTCATCTTTGACCTCAGATTACAGGAAAACTGTAAGAGGTGACACAGATATTTCACTGGATTATGACTCTGGGTGACCCCCACTCTTCACCCTGTCATCCACAGCAAAAATTACTGTACGGTTTTTGAGAAAATTGATAGTAAACTTTGCACAATTTACTCTACTGTAATTTTAATATCCTCATCTTTGACCTCAGATTACAGGAAAACTGTAAGAGGTGACACAGATATTTCACTGGATTCTGAATCTAGGCCATCTCCACTCTGCACCCTGTGATCCACATCAAAAATTACTGTACGGTTTTTGAGAAAATTGATAGTAAACTTTGCACAATTTACTCTACTGTACTCTATATATTCTCATCTTTGACCTCAGATTACAGGAAAACTGTAAGAGGTGACGCAGATATTTCACTGGATTCTGAATCTAGGCCATCTCCACTCTGCACCCTGTGATCCACATCAAAAATTACTGTACGGTTTTTGAGAAAATTGATAGTAAACTTAACACACTTTACTGTACTGTACTCTAAATATCCTAATCTTTGACCTCAGATTACAGGAAAACTGTAAGAGGTGACACAGATATTTCACTGGATTCTGACTCTGGGTGACCCCCACTCTTCAACAGGTGATCCACACCAAAAATTACTGTACGGTTTTCCAGAAAATTGATCGTAAACTTCACGCAATTTACTCTACTGTAATTTTAATCTCCTCATCTTTGACCTCAGATTACAGGAAAACTGTAAGAGGTGACACAGATATCTCATTGGATTATGACTCTGGGTGACCCCCACTCTGCACCCTGTCATCCACAGCAAAAATTACTGTACGGTTTTTGAGAAAATTGATAGTAAACTTTGCACAATTTACTCTACTGTACTCTATATAATCTCATCTTTGACCTCAGATTACAGGAAAACTGTAAGAGGTGACGCAGATATTTCACTGGATTCTGAATCTTGGCCATCTCCACTCTGCACCCTGTGATCCACAGCAAAAATTACTGTACGGTTTTCCAGAAAATTGATCGTAAACTTCACGCAATTTACTCTACTGTAATTTTAATCTCCTCATCTTTGACCTCAGATTACAGGAAAACTGTAAGAGGTGACACAGATATTTCACTGGATTCTGACTCTGGGTGACCCCCACTCTTCAACATGTGATCCACAGCAAAAATTACTGTACGGTTTTCCAGAAAATTGATAGTAAACTTTGCACAATTTACTCTACTGTAATTTTAATCTCCTCATCTTTGACCTCAGATTACAGGAAAACTGTAAGAGGTGACGCAGATATTTCACTGGATTCTGACTCTAGGCCATCTCCACTCTGCACCCTGTGATACTTCTTGCAGGCCTTTCAGACTGATCTGGTAAGAGCATTTGGTAATCGGGCCTACAACAGGCCTGTCATGTTCATGTGTGATGAATCCCTGGTAGTCCTCCGATCCATTTTCATGACATTCTGCAGAGCAAGTCTAGAGGATCTGCTGCAGAAGTACTATGTCTTACTGAGTGGCCAGCATTCAGCACAGCAATTCAACATTCCCATTCTTCATCGATGTTTGAGCCATGTCATGAAAAATGCCAAGGACCTTTGTAAAATAACATTTATATCAATAATTAAAAAAGAATACAAGATTTGTAATGTAAAGGTCCTACTAACAGTGATTTCATTCATTCATTTCCCCAGCATTCCAGAGAACTACAGGCTTGGAATGCATGTGTTTGGGCTCCTTGCATGCTGTGATAACTTAAAAGACATGGATGATGTTGTCCATAGTGCAGCAATAGTGTTTTGCAGTCCTTGTAGTTGACGGAACGTAACAAAACACTACAACAACTTGAAAATCCTCATGCAAAAACGGGGGACCCTGGATTTGGATGAAAAGACTGTGATTGCTGAAGATTACAAGGTTAGCTAAGATTTATTTTTTAAGTAACCATATTAATAACTTTTTTACTTGTGTCTGTTGCAAATGAATTAATGAATTCACATTATTTTAAATATATATATTTTAAACCACAATAACATTTTACATAATTAATTTTTCTTTGGTTTGATAACTTGCTGAATACAGATATATATCTGTTTTACAGATGTTTACAGAAATGCTGTAATGATGTAATGCTGTAATGTAATGATGTAAATGCTCCTTCTTTTACATGAAATTTTAAGTTTTAAATAATCCTCTAGACCTGGACTCCACTTTTGAAATGTACTGAGTTACTGGTGGTCTGGGGATGGAGATGGCACATTATTGATTTGCCAGTGTGAAAAAGCATTTTAATATTATTATCTGGAGTGATTTTGATACGCATGCACAATGTTTCTATATATTCTGAGGAGTCGAGGTCTACAGGACCATGAAACTCACCTTCAAACTGTAAGTAAGGTAAATGCAGTAAATGTTTCAGATGTGTCAGGATTTTGGAGGATTTGGCCAAACCAGGAGCCTTTTTCTTCTGTTTTGTTTTGTTTGGATTTTTTTTTTTTTTTTTGAGTAAGAAGGGGAGCAGCATTCAGCACAGACTTTAATCTCACCGAGTCAGTTTGCCCGAGTGAATAAAAGCAGTAAAACATGACAGGATACTGTCAGGAGATACCTTTGCGTTCGTCACAGATACGGACAATGTCCAGAAATATGCCAACGGATATAATTTTGAGATGTCCCCTAAACAGACAAGATTGGACCCCGAAAAATGTCAATTCCTGATACCATCCATAAAATATAGATGTCATGTCCGAACATTTTATATGCAAAATTCAATTACAAATCTGAAATTTGTGTTTAAGGTCATATTGTGTGAGCATTGTGCGGTCAATGTGTCCGTTCATAATTTCTATATAGGGCGGTCTCCGTGACGGAGACTGCCTGTATTCTGTCGGAAACGCCAACCGGTACAGAACACACCTCCGCCAACCAAGGACCGCCCTCCGAGGGCAGGTATGTTGACAGACCAGATCTGTCAGCCGAACATAGCGGGACACTTACCTCTTCCACTGGCTGAGACAAACCTCAGTGACGATTATAGCAGCTGAAACAGAAGAAATAAGAAAAGGATCTTTATCTTCAGCATTGTTAATAAAGGTAAGATGTACTGACTTTGCATTTAAAATACAAACACTTGAAGGCAGCTGACTGAAGAGACAGGTGATCATTTTTATTTATTAGTATTTTATTAATTGATTATTTTTAAACATTCGGTGACTGCGAGTCAGTGACATTCAGTAACTCTAAAGCAATTTCCCTCTTTCAAAATAACTGTTTAGGCGCTTTCAGGTGACGCTCACACGTCAAACATTCGCACATGCAAGTCTTAGGTAACCAGCCAGTTTCACTGAGTGAAAAATATGTAAGAACCAGTGAGAGGCAAGCCAACAACAAGCCAAACATAAAGATGCGTACTGCAGAGAGAGGCTAGTCTGTGGTTCTATATTCATTCTTCTTTCACATTCTGGTTTAGATTTATAATCCAACCTGTTTCCCTGCAGTTGATACTTGAAATGAAGGATCGGGATATAATTATCTTCTTCAGTTTACAAAGCTAAGTAACTTAAAGATAAAATGTACCAGTTCTTAATTTTGGTTTATCCATTAGCTGCTCCAAGTTGCTTCA
This sequence comes from Neolamprologus multifasciatus, assembly GCF_963576455.1. Classification (NCBI taxonomy): domain Eukaryota; kingdom Metazoa; phylum Chordata; class Actinopteri; order Cichliformes; family Cichlidae; genus Neolamprologus; species Neolamprologus multifasciatus. Next base: position 5,966,396 of record NC_140448.1, on the reverse strand, counting down.
GTTTTACTCGTTTAAAAGTACTACAGTGGTTTTTTGGACTCGTCTACAGCTGTTGGTGTTTGTGACTTATGATTTGCTCTTCTTTCTGACAGACTTAAAGCTGAAATGGATGGAGACGGTGAACGAGCCGCTCGGGCAGAGCTATGTGTCCTGCACCTGAGATCCTTTCAGTTGCATCTCATCTACGACCAGGCTGACGGACTGGCTGCGATCCTTTACTATGACAGACAAAAGTTTTGTGAAATATTCCTCCAGACAATCACGATGGTGGTCTTCAGGAACTGGATTCACAGGCCCGAGTGACCAAGACCATCAGTGACTTGCCTGTATCCAGAGAGCAGCTGGGAACCTCTGAAGTGCCTTCAGCATCCAACAGTGCCTGCACAGATTGAACATTGTTGATGTTGTGTAAACTTCAATAATGAATTAATTAAAATAAATAATTAAAAATTACTTTCCTTGTTATTATTCCATACATTCATTTAACCAACACATTTGTTATATTGATGACTGCTATTCAAGGGCTGATCACCGCTACTAACGTCCCTTGGATGAACTGACAACATCCGAATAGTGACAGCAGTTCTCATGACTGAGGGCTTGGACGAACTGCAATATATAGTTTTAGAATTTACCTTTGGTGTTAACTGTAGTTAGACTCAAAGTGTTACTGCTATCTTATTTTAATAAACAACACTGTCATATGCAAAACTAGGGTGGCACTAGGGGTGGCAAGAGATTATGTTATGGTGGCACATGCCACCCCATGCCAGCCTTCTAGATCCGCCCCTTCCTTCACAGCTTTCTCAGCTGTAATACGCTTACATTCCTTCATTTTGCAACTCCCAGATCTCACAAACACTTTCCAGTCACTGCACCGCACTTCTTGCATATTACACTAGCTGAGGCCAAACTCTGTCCCAGAAGAAATAAGAAAAGGATCATTATCTTCAGCATTGTTAAAAAAAGGTAAGCGAGTCAAGTTCATTGTTCCTACTTTTAGCGAGCTTGTGCCGATTTTGCTTTTCCAAGTTCCCTTTATTGTTTATTTGTTTCAGTGAATTAGAGACTTTGTCGATTTTAAAGGTGGGATGTTTTCTTGGAAGTTATTTCAGTGTTTTTAGTTCAACAGAGAGAACTGATCATTAGACTGGGACAAGGACAAACAAATATTACTCTTTGGACTCTCGGTCTCTTCATACTTGTGAACTGAGCACACTTCTTTTTTAACTGTTAAGTGGTGATGACATTTCTAATACATTCCTGTGCCACCAACAGTGGCGCACCCAGATATGAAGAGAGAGAGAGAGAGTATGCATACTATGCAAACGGCTACCAAACAGCCATCATAATTCGTCATACAATGAGAACAGGACAAATCAACAATTGACAATGACTAATTAATATTAAAATCTGTAACCTAATGTATTGTTTGGAGTTTAGTCTGTTACTGTTACTATTTTTACCATTTCTTCTTGGAGCAACTGTAAGCCACATCATTTCCTTAGGGATTAATAAAGTATTCTGATTGTTTCAGGATGACCTGCCATTATCCAATCACACATCTGCTTACCTGCATCTGTTGCTCGTTTCTCCTCCTCTTCTTTTCTCTTTTTTCTAAACTGAGCAGCTGATGGCTTTGAACCCAGGATTCAAATCATGAATACATAATGGGCTTGAATTTACAACATTATGAATGAAATGTGCTCTATTTGGAAGCAGCAGGTCTTCCTCCCCTTTCCACTGGTTGTGTGTGAGATTTAAAAATAATAAAAATATTTTGTGTTTGTTGGTTTGTTTTTATTTTCTTTCATTTTGCGAGTTGGTTATTAGATGCTGCTCCAGCCAGCCAGGGAATCCCCCGCCGCCCCGCCCTCTCCTCCCTGTGCCGCAAGCAGCAGGCGCACCTCGCAAACGGAGGGCGCCCTTACTCCCAGCAAATGGGCGATAGAAAACCGATCGGTGCCTATGCCATCCCCAGTATGCGCTGGCACGACGTCGCGCAGCATGAGTACGAGCAATTTTAGTTTTTTTTGCCGATGCCTGTGATGCCGCCCCCCACCACGATGCCGCCCCGGGCAATCGCCCGTGTCGCCCGTATCTAAAACCGCTACTGTCTCTTAGCACAGAGCTGATATTGCCCAAAAGAAAACGTACCTAACTTTTCTTTTCTTCATTCTCCTAATTATGGTAAATTGACACATGGAAACAACCATGTTTCAAAAGGAGGGATGGGACAACAAATACAGCTTACACAAGAAAAGGGATTCCAGATTTACTCTAAAATTCTGGGGCGATTTTTCTATGATTTGTGTAACTAACAATCCACATACGGCTGTTAAAGCTCTACAGGTTGTACATCTATGCCCAGATAAGCCTTTTGATCATCTTAAAGCACAGAGCCCAGCCTCGGCTCCGGATTGGCAGCATCCGGTACGGATCGGGTAGTGACAGGGGTCGTGTCCAAATTCAAGGGCTGCATCCTCCTGAGGCCGCATTTGTAAACCTAGTACGTCACAGCGACGCGCCGAAGGCTGCCCAAATTCGTAGACTCCTCCGAATGCGGCCGACAAATGTGTCCTCCTTTTCCCCGAATTTGAAGGATGGGTCGGGTGTGTCCTTCGTGGCCCATCATATCCCAGAATTCATAGCACGGCCCAGCCAATTTCAGTTTCCAACAATGGCGGCCGCTACTAAGTTTTAAAATTACTCTTACTAATCTTTCTGGGTCACAAAATAAACTTTTAACATATTTTCAGGCGAGAAAGTAGCTGTGTAAACATCAAATATCTGCTTGGTTTATCAAGATATCGCATATTTGCAAAAGTGCTCCGACGTTTTAACGACAAAGGCTAGACCGTCCCATTTCACAGCCTCACACTTCCGGCCTTCTCGGTCTTCGAAGGACCCGGCCCACGTAGACCGCGAAGGCCGGGTCCTCCGAAGGATGCAGCCGACGTTTTGGGACACATGTTATGCTAACGTAGCTGTTTTGCTAGTGGTCACGTAGCACATCATTATATGCAGCTAGCCCAACTTCAGTAACCCTACAAACGTCACTGCTGTTTAGTTTTCTGTCTTCATTTATGTTGGAAGTGTCTGGAAGCCCATTTCTGCCACTGAAAAAAGCATATTTGTCGAAATTACGAGAAAAGTAACTCGAAATTTAGACTTATTCACTCGAAAATTTGAGAAAGGTAACTCAAAATTTCGAGTTAGCACTGCTAATCAGTAGTCTATGTGAATGACGTCATCATACTTGTTACCTGGAAGGATATGGCGCAGAGAAATGTGCACTCAAAACCGGATCGCAACAAATTGGCGTTTTCAAGAGTACGTTTGCTGACAGTAACGCTATGTGATTCAGCTAATAACAGAAGAGTTTCATAATTTGTGAAGCCACGCTGAAAATACTGTAGCATTTATAACTTTTTTCGTTTGTTTCTTTAGATACCCTGTTCATTCTCAATCTTCTGTATGTTGAAATGCAGCCTGTTCTGGTACTATTTCAAGTTAAAAAACAAAAACAAAAAAATCTTTATAAAGATTGCCATATTTGTTGTACATGCTATATTTGTGCAAGCTGAGGGCTTCAGCTTCCGGGTAACAAGGAAATGACATCATTAACGCAGATTACTGATTAGCAGCGTTCACTCGAAATTTCGAGTTACTCAAAATTTTAAGTGAAAAACTCAAAGAAATTTCGAGTTACTTTTCTCGTAATTCGACAAATATGTTTTTTTCAGTGGCGGAAACAGGCTTCCACAGCAGTGACAGCAGAGCTGTACGTTTGAATTTTTGCTGTGGCGGTTAAGCTGCCGGATTTTTGGCTTCACAAACCTCCTTCGCGGTTTGTGCATGTCGAAGCTCAGCTTGCTCTTCGTGGTGTTTCAGTCGACGGCACAAAGTACCATCATGTGTTGGCAGCAAGGATTTGGTGACAGTAGGAAGGAAAACCTCACTTTAAACAGGAAGTAACCTCCACAGAACCAGGCTCAGGGAGGCAGCTGTCTGCCACGACCGGTCAGGGTTGAGGGGAGTAAGACAGACAAACCATATGAATGATGATAGGAAGGCCCCAACCCCGCCTCCCTAATGTGGGAGCCAACCAATAGGACCACTCCCTCCATAACTGCGACCAGTAAGAGCACGATCATCACCACCTAACAAGGTACCAGTGGTATGAAACACACACTTGTTGTATTCCACTTGTATGCACAATCATAGTGGGTCACAGGCTGAACAGATATCCACAGGTGGTACGTGGCAGTCAGGTGAACAGGTCGCTGGAGGCAGGAAACGAAGTCAGTGCGTCAGAGGGGGGAAAGCCGAGATTCAGTTTGTTAGGATGGGGGACAGTGGGTTTGGAGGATGGTGCAACACTGAGTGTCCAGGAGCAAAATTCAGTGTTTGGATTGTTTTCTGGGTCTCCCATCTTCCTCTTCATCATCATCCTCCTCCCTTGGTCTCCTCCTTGAACCTCCCAGTACTGGGCTGGGGGGCAATAACACAATCCTGACTCCATCATGTCTCCATCATCATCACTGTCGCTCTCAGCCTCCTCATCATCCCAGAACCACCTCATTTCTTCAGCTATGGGATCTTCTGCTTGCTGGGCCGCGTTTATTTCCATTTCTCCTGCTGGGATCTCGGCTCTCTTATTGACCCAGGGTCCTTCTACTTCCTGAGGTGGATTTATTTCTGTGCCTGCTGCTGGAACATCAGCCTCTTCCTCATCATTCTGAAGATTGTCCTCATCATCATCATGTTGTTGCAGTTGATGAATAACTTGGCCCAGAACACGGAGGTTTTCTTCAGTTAAGAGGCCGCGCAGCAGACCGAATTGAAACCAGCAGACCATCGAGGGAATCTCTTCAAAATCTGGACGCTGTTGCAGTTTAAAAACCAGTTCATCAGCTGGTAGCCCGACAACAACAAACAGAAATATATTATTATTATTCATATGATGAGAAAACTGTCCACAAATTCCAATTTATGCAAAATAACTACAGAGGGAACATACAAACATACGCCCACTACACTTATTACAGTGTGATTGCTCCTTCAAATAAAAAAGGCTTCAGTCGATGATTAGCAACGTGTAAACGTCCTCATGTCACTGTTTTCCTCAGCCCTCACTCACTGTTGTAATGCACTATTAAACTAAATTATTAGGATTTTGTTACAATTAAGTGCAAAGTCTAAATAATTTTTATAAAGAGACGTGTATTCCCAGTGCACCAGGAAATACACAGGACCACACGGATGTTTTCAGGGCTCAGAGCAGCCTCTGGGCTTGTGTGACTGAGGCCTTAAAACTTCAGAAACTTTCACGTGTAGAAACAAACTGTCAGATAATCCACGAGAAAAACTGCAAAGAGAGACCACACTGCTGTCACAGCCCTGAAAACAGGGGGAAGAATCACAGAGTGATATTTAGTTGTCTCTGTCACGCAGTAGTTTAATGCAAAGAGGAGAACGCGTGAACGCCCCCTGGTGGAGGGTGCAGTCACTACCAGTCGATCCCAGAGAAGGCTTACTAGCCGAAGAGTAATGTACAGATAATAATAATTAGATGACAACCATTAATGCAACGTGAAAAATAATAACAATTTTCTTTTTGCATTTACATCGTTTTTATGCTTATGGCACCTAATATGAATCAGTATTAACTGTATGCACCTTTGCTTTGTTGTGAAGCCCATGAATAACAGCTGTATGGAGCTGTTTGATGCTGCCTATGGGAATAACAGCAGTCTTCCAACCTGTCACGCTCTTACTTTGAATCGGGTTGTCTCTTCGTCTCCTCTGTCCATTCTTCTGGGATGAAAACAGTCTGGAGGAAACTAAAGCAGCACAGCTCTCAGACTTCAGCTGACAGGTTTCAAACTTTTAAAATGTCCAGAGTGATGACAAAGTCCTTAAAATGCTGTGAAGTCTTTCAGCTCTTTAAAAACGCGGAGTAAATGTAGACTAATCGCCATTGAACGCTGCGAGGAACGCTGCCAACTGTTGACTGATGTTTCTCCACCAACTATCCAAATATAATGATGATGATGATGATGATGATGATGATGATGATGAACGTCACAGGTTAACTTGGTAGTTTTCTGGCTCTTCAGTGACGTCATCGACTGAAGCTGCTCTGCTGGTGAAAAAACGTCACTTTGAAACTTTTACAGGTGAAGCATTTTTCACAACTCTTTGAAGGTGTAGTGACAGAAAGAGGCCACGAGATGGCGCCATTCTTCACGTAGTGGATACCGTTTGTTGGCTGTTTGGTTTCTGTTCACACCCCTCCACGAGTGTTTTACATAAAGTTTCAAGCATTCCTCAGGCTCATGATTTCTGTTTCCTTTCTGGACAAATTAAATTAAATTAAGGAAACTCGAGTCTTTCATCAGTGATTAGCTGTTTTAAACACTTTGCTTCCTAAAGCGCATTTTTGTTGCTTTGTTTGCTGAACTGTTTCATGGGCTAAAAACCTGCTGACTCTGTTCTTCAAATAAAATCTGTACTTTATGTTTTCCATTTGGCTTCCTGGATTGACAGATTTCAAAATAAAAGCATTGAACAGTGTGAGTGTCAAAATGTGTCGTGTAAGTGTAGAAATATTTCTGTTGTAGGAAAACAGGATAAAATGACTGTTTGGGGCTTGAGCTTAAACTAAAAATGAACTTGTAGAAGCCAGAAGAAGATACAAGCGTGAGTGCAAAACTTCATGATGGGGGTATTTAGGCCCAACATCTTGTTTTCTGCAGAATATCTTTTAATTTTTCTTTTGGGAATAAACTAAAACCCAACACCACCTTGGTCACACACTGGCTGAGTTGCAGTGCGTGACCAGGAGTTGCCAGGCTGTTGTGGCTGTGTACGGTTCTTCCTATTTGTTAAAAGAATAAACTGTTTAATTGCAGATATTCTTCAGAATTCAGTAAATGACACCCAACAAGTGTCAGTAGCAGAATAAGCTGTCTGGCAGAGAACATTTGATGGGTTTTTCATGGCCACAGCCCACATACTCAACTCTGCTGCTCAACCCACATTTCCTTACAAATGTGACACCATTGAAGGGAAAACAAACAGGCTTTCCAGCAGTAAGACCTTTATTGCCACGAAGCATAGTTACAACAAAGAAAAGACTGAACAAACACAAACTGCCTCAATTTTTGTGCTCAGTTTATGTTTGCAAAAATGAGACAAAGTCACTCATTTTTGTGATAAGAGGATGATGCAAAGGCGAAGCAAGCATTAGTTATCACTGCAACTCTACAGACGGAGGAAGCCCATGTTGCACAGGCTAGGACAGGCACCAGGGAGGTTAGACGAGATGGCTTCTGATACTCAGTAATATCTGGTGAATCGTGTGGGAGAGATCTTCTTCCACCTCTGGAGAGACTGTTTTTACTTCCTGCATTGAGCTGGGCAAGGACTAAAATGACTTTCCCAGCATTATTTTTCCAAATAACAGGTGAGATTGGACGTGCTGTAATCATATGAGATTCTTTAAAGCTTTTTCTTGTAGCACCACATAATTTTAATGTGATTTTTATTTAACCATGGGACACAAGTTAAACATTAACGTTAAACATTAAATTAAACTGAGTACAGAAATAAATGTTGAAAGAATCATTAGAATCAACTTTTTATCTTTTTTCTGTCTTTGAAAAAATGGTCATTTGAATAATAAGTCAGACTTTTAACATGATAAACATACATTAGATAAGACAATGTACCAACAGGAGCTGTTGTTCCCTTTGTATGTACAGAATGGACGTATTCCAGTGAAAGCCATTCATGACTAAGAACGATACGATGCAGCATTTATAATTCTTTACATTTCTGACTCAGTATAACACCAAATTTCAGGGTATTTAGACAACAAGATGTTTTTAATGTAAATCAAGCTTTTCCCATCATAGCAGATTATATCGGAGCAGCAGGTCAGGAAAGACTGATAAAAGGTTACGAGCTGTCTCGCTGCAGAGAAAGCAGAGATCTGCCAAGAAAGGCAGCTAGGACTGAATGCTGCTCTGCCTCTGCAGTAAGGTACAGACATTTAAGGCTTTAAGTGACCACGAGCCACTGATGGTGTGACAGATTAATAAGCTGTCAGGGGGAGGCTGACACTGGCTTTTGGAACAGTCCAACTCAATTTTTTAATAGTATTTTTTATTCTGGTAACAACATCCTGAGACATGCAGATGCAGATTAGACTCTAAACTTTCCTCTTTGATGGACGGATCACTTGTCTCAGTGCATCATGGGACGATGCTCAGTGCTCTGAGTGTTTCTTCTCCGCTTCAGTCTCACTCACAGTGTGTTTGACATCACTGCTGATTGTCATCAACACTTGTCGTGTGTGTTTTGTCCTGTTTTTCTCTGCTCTCGTGTTGTTTCTTATTTCCTCTCTCCCCCAGCCGGAGCCTGGCTGCTCCTCTCTGAGCCTGGTTCTTGCAGGTTTCTCCTGTTAAACCAGCTGTTATATTTTAGTTTCACTAATCATTTTGTCCTGTTTAAAGAAAAACATAGAACATATTGTTTCTTCGTATGGTTAATCCTCTGTTTTCTTGAAGCACATATACACACATGTATATATGAATAACTGCATTAGTCATATTCGCCTCCTCATATTCCTTTTTGATTTTTTTCACCTTGTAGCTCATTTTGCCCAATAAAATGTTCATATTTTGTTAAACAATGATTACTGTTTTGTTTTGCTGCAAAACAAAGTCTCCAGGATTTAATTTTCTTTAAAAAAAAACAACAAAAAACTACATCATCAAACGTTAGGAGGATGAGTGAGCTGGAAGGAGGAAAGCTGAAAATCTAGACTAAAGAATTTTTGTAGATGTACAAAGTTGTGAATTATAGTCTCAAAGGAGACAATCACTGGAAACTTCATTATTATTTTCTTTTTCTTTGTTTTGTGTCTTTGTGCAATTCATTACAGGCACTAAAAAGCATCCTCTGCACTCCACGTGCGTTTTCACTGATGTAAATGACATTTTCAGATAAACGTTGTTTTCATATTACTGTAGTTTGAATTGTGTTTCTACTTTTATGTGTATCGTACATGTGGGACTGTTCTGGAGAATTCACCTGTTATGAAAAGCCACACAACAAAAGTGTGATTTCTTCTCCTCATTGTCACGGTTCTGGGTCAGTTTCTTATATTTTGGTATATTTCTGTATCATGATTTATGTTTTGGTTCTTTAGTTGTGCTATTTTGATTATTATTCTAGATTTAGATCAGTGTCAGTCTGCGTCCTTGTAAATTGTTTCTCGTTTCCTGTTTTATTTGAAGGTTCGTGTCCAAATTCATGGGCTGCGTCGGGTAGGCCGGAAGTAAACGGCTGGGGAAATTGGACGGTCTAGCCTTCTGATTAGCGTCACCGCGGTCTCGGTGGAGTTTAATAAACTCGGCCGTCTGCTCCTTGCTATCTAAAATATAACAGGACACTGGCGTTAATTCTCGACCGTCTCACACTTCTGATTAATCAGTTTTCTGTTTGACGTTTAGTCAGCTGTGTGAAAACCAAGGAGGAACCCACCCGGGGGATTAATAAAGTTTTATTTGATCTAATCGAATAACTTTAATCTCAGCCAAACCGATTTACTCACGAACAAACAAAACACTGAAAAAAGCCCAACAATAACATTTTAGGTTGTCTAAGTGACTTATATATTACGTTTAACCTGAGTAGCGAAAGTCCGCGGTGATCTGAAAATGATGTGCCGGGAGTTGTGCCGTTCTCGGCCGCATCAGTAACCCTCGAGCTCCCGGCTACCTATCGAGCTGGTGGGTAGCAGACGTCTCCGAAAACGTCGAAGCACTTTTGCAAATATGCGATATCTTGATAAACCGAGCAGATATTTGATGTTCACACAGCTACTTTTTCGCCTGAAAATATGTTAAAAGTTTATTTTGTGACCCAGAAAGATTAGTAAGAGTAATTTTAAAACTTAGTAGCGGCCGCCATTGTTGGAAACTGGAGCTTGGCTGGGCCGCGCTATGAATTCTGGGATAGGGTAGGCCACGAGGGACACACCCGACCCATCCTTCAAATTCGGAGGACGCATTTGTCGGCTGCATTCGGAGGAGTCTACCGTTGTGTCCCATTTCAGGGTCTGCACGCTTGAAGTACGCATTTTAAGTGCGGTTACGTCACCGCCACGCGACGACGGCTGTCCCAATCCGAAGTGTACTTCAAATGCATACTCCAAATGTGCCGTCGATTTCCCCAAATATCAAGCGTGGTCCGGTGCACGCTTCGTGGTCCCATATATCCCACAATTCATAGCGCGGCGGTGGGTGTGGATAATTTGCAAAATACGGCAGAAGGGAGCGGCCGAATAGTGAACTGTCAAAAGTAAGTACTGAATATGACATTACTTATTCATGTGCGAATGTTTAATAATGAAGAACATTAAAACACTGCTGTTGGTCACATGTCTGCAAAGTTATGTGACACTAGTGATGTTTGTACTTTCAGCATTAACTTGGTTTTAAAGCCTCTACTTCTAAATATACATATAGTCAACCTTAATCTTACAGAGAATCTGATGATTTTATGGATAATTAAAGTCAGTCATATATCCACAAACACAACAAGCTGAAAGTCAGTGATATAGATTTTATATATATATGTATATATATATATATATATATATATATATATATATATATATATATATATCATAATAATCTGACAATACTATAATATTGGCCATATTATATTTACATTACCATAGTGAGATGACTTTAGTCTCATGAACAACATTAACTAATTATTATTTACTAACTAATCTTAAATGACTGTTCAGTACAGAAATGAAGCCCAACAATCATGTTTTACAGTCCTGTGGTCTCAGCCTCAGATACTCAACTAATCAAAGTGATGTCATGACAAAAATGATTGACCAACAAAACAATTTTCTCCTTCATTTCTGTCAAACAAAGCTGTATGTAACGTGTCTCGCGGTTAGTATCATGGTTGCTAGGCAACCTGAACAGCGCGACGAAGCATATACCGTCCCATTTCACAAGCCTCTCACTTCCGCACTTCTCGTACTTATAGTACGCGCCGTATGTAGTACGTGTAGTGCGCGTACTTCAAGCGTGCAGACCCTGAAATGGGACACAGCCTACGAATTTGGACAGCCTTCGACGCGTCGCTGTGACGTAATCGGTCTACAAACGCGGCCTCAGGAGGATGCAGCCCATGAATTTGGACACGACGTCTGTTCAGTTTTACCTGCCTCGTTAGTCCAATCCCTCCCAGCTGTGTCTCTCTCCTGTTGTCCATTCCCTGATTACTCCCTGTGTATACAAGCCCTGTGTTTCCTTTGTTCTCTGTCGTATTGTTAATGTCTGCGCACCCTCGTTCTCTCTTCTGTTTGCCTGCCTGTTTATTTGTTTTTCCCAGTTCAGTTAGTTTTTTGTTCTTCTTATTTTCCTGTAATAAACCGAGTTTCTTAAGTTCACCTCTGCCTCCACGAGTCCTGCGTTTGGGTCCAATCCTGCCTGCAACACTCAGTGTTATTAATAAAGCCTGAACATCATTATTTTTTTTATTGGAGTGTTGATGAAATTGATTTAATTGCACAATATTTGCTACATCTTTTTGTTTTTTTAATTTTTGCTCAAGAATGTTTTGTGTAATTCATTTTGCTTTTTCAGGGGAAAAGATCACACAAAGTCCCAAAAACTATTAACTGTATCAAATATCATACAAATGCCTTTAAAGGATTCTGTCGTCTGAGAGAGTTCTAGTACTAGCAGTACTTTCAGGCTTTCAAAAATCTTTCTTTTGATGGGAGAATGTGTTGAGAAGGTGTTTTTTAATAAAGTAGCATTAAACACAAAAAAACTGTTCAAGCTGTGGACGTGGGGGGAAAGAGCTTCAAGTCCACAATGATATGGGAGGGGGGAGGGCCATTTGTTGTTGTTTAACCAGAGAGTCATTTAAGCCGTGAAGCATTTTGTTTCTAGTTTGATTGCATCCTATCTAAGTGAAGTTGTTGGCAAGGATTAAAATCTGGAATTCTTGAGTGGGAGCATCGTGCTGGGAAATGTCTTCGAGATTTATATCTGTTCCGCTCACAAAGCTGATATCTCGTTATCTTCTTCCTCCTGCTGAGATACAAACACAAAGTTAAAAACTGTGCTTGCTGATGAATTCAGAAATACATTTTTTCCCATTTGTTTAGTTGTTTTGCCACCTCTGTGCGAGTGACATCTTTGCTGGGTGTTTCAGTCTTTTCCATCTTGTTGTAGCGTGTTGTATGTGTGACTAGCAGTGTTGGGGAGTAACGGAATACATGTACCGCCGTTAGGTATTTAAAATACAAAATATGAGTAACTGTATTCCGTTACAGTTACCGTTTAAAAAGGTGGTATTTAGAATACAGTTACTTTGTTGAAATAAATGGATTACACGGCGGTACTTCCCTGTTTCATATTGTGGCGGGTCAGGACTGTTTGGGTTTTGTTTGACAGCTACGTTCTGTTGTTCCAGGCAGCGTTACGGTTGCCATGGTTACAGGGTGACGCTCTCTCTCTGCATGTTTCCTGGGTGAGAGAGCGCCTGTTGTTGTTGTGCTAAGCTAACAGGCAGAATGCTACAGGTGTAGCTCTAAAGAATGTAGCATCATGGGCAGTGTAGTCCGTGCTGCAGGGAGAATGGACTGCCATACACGTTATGTGTCTGTGAGCGAGGGAGGGAGAAAAAGGAAAAGTACGAGCTGTCATCGAGCAGAAACGGGAGCTGGAAGCATGTAAATATAATAATAACCACTGCAGCCAAGAAGAGAGCCTGACGAGCCCAGCTGTAAGTAAGCTATTAAGACTCGACTGTACACCGTGTTCGTGTTTTCCTCTGAAACAATAAGTTCTGTTGGAGCAGCCTTTCAACGCCTCTCTCTGTCTCTGCTAGCAAAGTTGACCCAGACAACAAAGTAAAGCTAGTTTTCGGCTACGAGCCCGACACGAACCCGCCGTATTAGTCAGAGGTCCCTTTACTACGGTTCGGAGCCGCGGACCTTCAGTAACAGTAATAAATCACAGCAATAGTACATTCATGTAGTTGTAAACAGCATGATAATATATTAAGTAATCCAAAGTATTCAGAATACGTTACTCTCATTGAGTAATGTAACGGAATACGTTACAGAATACATTTTGGGGCATGTATTCTGTAATCTGTAATGGAATACATTTTAAAAGTAACCTTCCCAACACTGGTGACTAGCAATGAAGGAATATGCCCACCGTCTTCCACAGGCATAGTCACATCTTCCAGAGGTTTTCCTTCCATCACTATGTCACCCACAAGCAGTCCAGCACTCTGCCCAGGACCCCCAGAAGCAACCTACAAGCCCGAGTAAAATGAAAGTTTACAAGATTTGACACAAAACTGAAGCTTATGACTTTTCTGTGTGTGTGTTTATGCAAAAAAACACTAAACCTGACTGATGAAAGTCCCAGGACTCTGTGGCTCACAGCCTAATTTAAAGCCGAATCCCAAAGGGCCTTTCTGGAGAGAGCAGAGTCTAAGATTACTTGAGACATGCATTTCCTCTGGTGGTGAGTTCTCCTCTACAGAAGTCAGCACACTACTCTCCTTTCCTTCATCAGCTGCATCATCCTCACAGAAAAGAAGCGGAGACAGACCCAGCTGCAGGAGAGAAAACAAAGGAAAGACGTAACAATATCCCAGTATCAGGTGTGGCCTCCAAATGGGTGCACCACCCTCGATGCACACTTGAATCAACTGGAAACCAGTGCATGTACGTGGTAAGTGACGGCCACCTGCGTATAAAACTCTAGCCCCTTGGGAGTGATGGTGGTGAGATGGACCTCTCGTCCGCTCAGCTTCACTCTGTCCACAACCTCCTCGTGCTTCAGTGACTCCACCGACTCGTCGTTCACCTCCAGCAGCAGCTCTCCGTCCCTCACCCCCGCCCTCTCTGCAGGACCACCTCTGGTCATTCCACGCAGGACGTGATCTGTTGGTTAATATGTACCCAGTTTATTTAACAGCAAAACAGTGAAAATGATTCAGTTTTCAGCAGTTTTTCATCATCTCACATGTGCGTCCTGATGGCACTTTCTCCAGCCGTAGAAGAAAACCAAAGCTCTCAGACACGGAGATCAGGTGGAGTGTTCGGGCTCTGTAAGGTAGCTGATGAGGGGTAGCCATGGTGGGCAGGACGGGGAGCCGCCTTTGCGTGTACTTCTTTTCACTCTCGCTGTCGATCACTAAGATGGTGATGTGATCACCACAAGTCTTCATCTACAATAAAACATATGGAGATATTATTGTTGGACCAAAGATAAGCTGATGTATTGTTGCATCGCTCCGAGGCAAAAATCTATGAAAAAGTCCACAAACCATTTTGCTGAGTGCGGCGTGTGTGAGATCAGACGCCATCGCTCCATTTATCCACACCAGCCGATCTCCCTGACACACCGCTGCCTTTTCAGCTGCACCTCCTGCCACTGGGTTCACTACAAAGCGACCTTTCTCTCCTACGGAGCCGAAACAGGAGCAGCATCTGAATAACACTGCACAGACTTCGACCCGGACATCTGATCTCAAATCTTAGGCTTCTCGTGATTACAGGGAGACGTTTTACCTTCCAAAGGAGTAACGGTGATGCCCAGACCGGAGACAGGATCCCTGGTGATGTGACAAAGCCTGGGTGGTTTGCAGCTCTCATCCATGTGGGCCAGACGTTGCAGGTCCTGACCTCGGGCCACAGCCCGTTCATAGTCCTCTCCATCCAGCACTAATAAACACAACTGGTGTCCGCTTACCTTTATCTTCCTAGCCACCTGATTTATACATTTGGAAACGTGACAGATCCAGTTAGACAGCTTTGTGTTGCTTCTCTGGTTTCTATTTAACTATGAAGGAAGCTTGTCCTACCTCAGGGTGAGGAACATCATCAATATAGCAGTTGTTAACTTCTAGCAGTCTGTCTCCGTCTCGAAGGCCGCTACGCTCTGCGACCCCGCCTGATACCACATTTCCAATTATGTGTCCCTGACGGCCCGTCTCCACACGCAGATGGAAGCCGTAGAACTCGCCATCCTCGCGTTTAAGGATACACGAGCGTGGGATGGGCGTCCACACAGAGTCTGAACCAGAAGAGACACAAGAGAGCTGTCATAAAGCAAGCAGGCTTTCCCCAATGGCTGCTACACAGGCAAGCGGGGTACCTGCATCATCTGTGATGACCATCCCTGGGTTGTCTATTCCCTCTTTAGGATTGAATGTAAATTTCCTTAAAAGAGAGACACGTACTTTAATGACAACTTCATAGTAGGTTTTAATGGAAATGATTGAAGTAATTCTCGCTCTGTGTGCGATACAGTGTGTGCAGTAATGCACTGTAATCACGGTGTTGCTTCTAGTTTTGTGTCTTTCTACATTTAATGCAGTAAAGTTTATGTAAAGTGCACTTTAATTGCACTTTACATATTTAATAATTGGTCTGATCTTGTATCGAGAGTTTTAAAGATTACACAGTTCCAAAGGTCAGCATGCTAAACCATTCAAACGGTGGTAGATTCACTGACAGTTGGTAACCCCGTGCATCTTTTTGATACACATTGCACATCACGACATACATGAACATAAAGAAAACAAAAATGTTGAACCATAATCTTCTTGCTGTGTTCACATTTAGTTCTTTCTTTTTTCTTTTTTCCCCGCCTGTCCCGTTTGACTCTTTTGCATCAGAATTATTGTCTAAAGGTGAAGAAAGATGCCCAACGGATTTACTTTACCAAATGGACCATCCCAGCCTCGCTGTATTGGTCTATTTGATTCACCTTTGCTTTTACTGTTTATTTTATTTTATTTTCACTTGCTACAGATAAGAAAGAAAAACAGCGGGGAAGAGGGACGGGGATAAAGGGCAAAAAACAACTAAACAAACAGACAAACAATCCATCTATCAATCACCTGGATCACCTGTTGAGAAAGAAAAAAGAGAAAACAAGCAAAAAAGAGAGCAATATAATAAACAACATCACGATGATCTATGGGAATGTAACAGTAAATACTAAATATTAAACATTATTGTGCAGCACGTAAGATCGACAGCTCACAGTGTGCTTTGAGGTAGGAGCCATAAATGGTGTAGTTTGTGTGTGTGAGCACCCGTGTGTACACCTGTGAGCATGGACGTGCTTGTTTTTAAAAGGTTCCTTCATGTAATGATCTGCTAGAGGGTGTGGGGGGGCCACAGCCCCGTCCTCCAGGGCATGAAGCAGGTATGGAGGAGATCAAAACTCCAGACATCCAGAGGCCCCCAGAACACAAGAGACCAAGGAAGACCAACAGAGGGGCAGCTGCGCCACTGTCCCAGAAAGAGCTGAGGAGAGTCCCAGATGAGGGGTCGCTCAGCAGCCGCGGAGCAGAAGCCAGGGGGGGTTGCAGTGACGTGCCCAGAAACTCCGCCGGCAGCCAGCTGCGCCAGAGTGACCGAGCCCCAGGCCGAGAGGCCGAGGGCACCCCACCCCCGAAGTGGCCCGAGCGAGCCCCAGGCTCCAGGTCCCGATAAGCAGCCACCAAGGAGTGAGCCGGTGGGTACCTGGGCGCCTATCCCCGGACACAAAGAACCACCAACGCACCGATATCTGAGGGAGTCCGCCACTGGCAGGGGAAGTGGTGGGGGGAGATAGGCCTCCATATCTTAGAGGGCCTGAGATGTCCCCAGAGAGGTAAATGGTAAATGGTAAATGGACTGGTTCTTATATAGCGCTTTTCTACTCTGTCCGAGCACTCAAAGCGCTTTATACAGCTAATGAGGTGGCGTCTGATACCCAACCTGACATATAGACACAGACATACAGGCACACACAGATACAAACATCCATTCCCACCCTCATGCTCTCATATGCACTTACTCCACACTCAACCAACGTGGAGACAGACATAGAGAGACGCTGTACACACAATCACACTCCCCAAGTGTACTCTAAGCCCCGGGTCTACCCTTGCCCCTGGAGGGGGAAACTGCACCCAGACCCAGGTGGTGTTACCCTTTTTCCCTGCGGTGGGGAGAAGCAGACCGCCCCGACTCCGCAGCAGCAGGGAGGCCCCACACTCCAGACCCCAGTCGGACGGCCAACTCCTCCTCCTGGCACCCCTGCCCCAACAGGCCACAGAGAACGGGGGTGTGTGAAGACTCCAAACCTCCCTCCGCCCGCTCATATGTAGTGTTGATGCATGTGTGTTGTAAGGTGCATTTAAAACCCGGGAGGGCATGGAGCTACCTGCCAGAGAGCAGCAGGTAAGCGCATAGCCCCTCCTGATAGCCCTCAGTGTCTACGTGTATTTAAAATTGAGAGGTGGGCAATGACGCCAGGGGTGAGGTGTACACCCTGATGGTCTTTTGGAGTCTGTGTAGCGTGCCCACCCCCAAGATCCTATATGTATGTGTTATGAGAGTGTGAGTAATGTGAATGTCTAAGTTGTGAGATAAAATTGAGGCACAGGCAGCCAGAAGGGGACAGAGGGGGGGTGCCTCCCCTGCACCCTCCCCCTGTGACACACCTTTACCCCAAGGCCCTGCATGTGTGGGTGATTGTGGGGGAGCGGGAAGCAGCTGGAGATGGGGAGGGAAGGAAGGGAGGGGCAAGTGGCCCCTCCCTGGGGCCAGCTCCCCCGCTGACCCCAGTAGGCACCCCCATACTCCGCAACCCGCCAGGGAAAGGGGGCCCAGACCCATCCGGACCAGGGCCCAGTTCAGCAGCGCCGCCCGGCCCCACAGAGCCTAGGATGGCCCATCCGACCCCACCACAGAGAAAACTGCACCCACCCCATCATCCACTCATCTTCCAGACTACACAAGACAATAGACGCCCAGGCTGAGAACTTCCTCCAGCTCTCCTGGATCTCCTCCTCCTGCAGAGAGAGTTCCTGAAGAGAGGAAAGCTCCTGCAAGGTGTAACAACCTCCCCCACCAGTTGAAGAGCCCCCCAGGTGGCTCGATGCACTGGCGGCACCCCGCGCCAGGGCTGAGCCCCCATACACCCACCTTCCCACAACCCTGGCGACACACCAACCAGGACCAAAGCCCCCAAGGCCCAGCAAGGGCCCCAGCCCGGAGACGGAGCGCCCCCAGAACCTCACGCCCGTCCCGGACCCACCCACGGGCAGCCAGGCTACCAGGTCAGTAACCCACGTCCATCAGCACAGACCCTCCCCTAGCCCCACTGCACGCAGCCACGAGGAAACCGTCACCTAAGAGCCAACCGAGCCCTTAATAGGCCATGACCGCTACCCCGGGTTGAGCCCTCCAAGGAAGATGCTCCTGGGGAACCCCCCGATGCCCTAAGCCTGTCCCTACCCCCACACCAATCACAACAGCGAAGGTGGGACCAAACTATGACCCCCCACCCCCACTAGGTGATGGAGCTGATCAAAGGAGCCCAGAGCAATTGATCTGATGTGGTGGCAGATGCTGTATCAAGACTAATGTGATCTAATAGATAATTTCTATATTGGTCAGAATTAAGATTATTTTTATTTTTCCAGTTCATGAGGACTGTTTTCTTGGCGATGCAGTTAAAACCATATGGGCTATATTCTTATCTGTAGTGACATTATCTAAGCTGTCCAACAAACACACTAAAGGGGAAGTTGGAATGTTACATTTCAGACACTTTGATAAGTCTTCACATATCTCGCGCCAAAACTTCTGAACTGGTGGACAGAACCAAAGAGCGTGGATATAATTGTCCGGTGTATTTGTTTGACAGTGTGAGCAGTTGTTGGAAGACGTATAGCCCATCTTGAACATCCGATGACCTGTATAGTGCACTCTATGTAGTTCACTTTTATTCCTCATACTGAATTGTTAAATTTATCTTGTGTTTTATTTTCCCTCTTTTATTGGTTCTGGGAGGTCGGTATGTCTGCTGGCATCAAGTGAGCCTGGGATGGGCCCTAGAATATTACAGGAAGTGCTGATTGGTGCATGCCACATTTTGCTAAATGACCAGTCAAAAATACAAAAGTAATCTTCTCTGATTCTTGAGTTATATGCTTTGTTATTTTGTATTTGTTTACTGTTAAGTTAAAGAAGCGATTAAAAGGTTGCTTATGTTTTTTGCTATTAGATCATTTGATGTTTTATGTTTCTTCTTGTGTGTCTCGAGGCTGTCGGGTCAATTTTGGTTATTGTTGGTTTGTTCAGATTGAGTTTGCATCTGTTTGTTTTATATTTACCTAAAACTAAACTAAAAACTAAATTTGGAACTTGGAAAATGGAATAAAATAATAATAAAAAAAAAAATTGAGTAACCTTTACTTTAGTTAGTTTTTATTGTAATACCTGCGCTGATGACTTATGTCCTCATTAGAATAATAAACACTGAAACGAATGAAAACTAAACTAAAATTAAACATTTTCAAAAACTTTAAAAACTAATCTGAAAGAAGAAAATCCATCCTGGACACCAAGTAAAGTTCAAAATGAATTAAAAAATAAAACAATAATTAGAAAATACAAAAGTAAATCCAAACTGTAGTTTGATGTGTCACTTTTGTTGCCATTGTAACTTCAGCTTAGTTGTTTTTAAAGGTGCACAATTATAACTTGATTTTTTAAAAAGATTCTTGGTTTGTTTTGGACGATCTGAAACGGTGCTGTGTCGATCACACAGTCAAACACAATCCTGTCAAACTGTATAGTTACTCAGAAATAGTGCTGAGAGGATGTATGTGTGGTCATTATCATGCTGAACATCATATTTTATTAGCCGTTACAGTGAAATTAGAATGACCACTGAAATAAGTCAAATGCATTAATGCAAGAAATGAAATGAAATGAAATGCAGACTTACTCTCTCAAACCACCGTCAGCCACCAAACCTGCAGAAATATCAAAGTAACTGTATGTATGACATTTAAACAGTACATTTATTTCATATATATATATATATATGTATATATATATATATATATATACACACACACAATATGTAAGATTACCCATTTTTGATTTTTTATTGAG
The DNA here is from genome assembly GCF_963576455.1 of Neolamprologus multifasciatus. NCBI lineage: Eukaryota > Metazoa > Chordata > Actinopteri > Cichliformes > Cichlidae > Neolamprologus > Neolamprologus multifasciatus. Next base: position 5,946,361 of record NC_140448.1, on the reverse strand, counting down.
CTTATTCTTTATCAGTTGCTGTTGGCACATTAAAGCATACTAATATTAAAAACATAAAATAGCATTATTAATTTGAACATGCGGCTCTGTGAAAGTCTGCAATGTTCTGTTTGTCACGCGGTGAAGCATCAGCTCAGCAGTCAGAGCTGGATGTGACTGGTGACTGTCAGTAGAGGGTTCATAAAACAAGGACTGACTTTGTTTGATTATCTTTAGTCTTTGTCCTCTGAAAGGTGAAGGAATTCAAAAACCTGAAAGCTGAAAACGTCCAAAAGTGCGTGACATCACGCTGTATGAATGAGTGTCATTTTATAGATGTAATCTGAAAGCAAAACTGATATTCAGCAAGATTTTATAAGAGACTCATTTGTTGTTTCTCTTTCTTCTTCTGCTTTCTCCTTATCAAGGGTGAGGTGGAGGAGGTGGCACAACACAGAACAGCCTCCTCGTCAGGCCAGGACTCTGCAGTCTATTTACACCTACACTGGACACTCTTTCAATGATGAGGATGTAACATCCTGGACAGGGAGGAACGCTGGTTTGAGGGCGGAGTCAAGGGAAAGACCATCTCTGAATGGAGGAGGGGGCCTAAGGTCATCTGTCACCATCTTACATGCTGTGATTGCAGCCATTCCCCCACCTCTCTGTGAATGGTACTCATGGCCATTGATCAGTGGCTGATATTTGCATATTAATGATCAAGGAACTGACTTCACAGCCCATGGTTCCTTCAGTGGTGCTGCTTACATTGTGCAAATGTTAACTCTGCACCTCACCACGCACAGGAAGAACAGACCACTGTGTGCCACCTTGTCACTGAAATACAAGACCGATACAGAATGAAGCAAATGAATGAGAATGTCTGTATCCCAATTCAGGGTCTGCAGCCTTAAAGGCCGCATTTTAAGGCCGATTACGTCACCGCGACGCGACGAAGGCTGTCCCAATTCAAAGGCTGCTCGAAATGCGGCCTCAAATGTGTCCTTCATTTCCCTTAATTTCAAGGACGTGGCGGTGTAGACTTTGTGGCCCAACATATCCCAGAATGCATAGCGCAGCGGTGGGTGTGGATAATTTTGCCGAAAAAAAACAGCGGATGAGGGGCGCCGAAGAGTAAGTACTGAATATTATGTCACAGGACTGTGGCTCAGGGGGTTGGGAAGCGTATCTGTAACCGGAAGGTCGCTGGTTCGATCCCCGGGCTCTCTGTCCTGGTCGTTGTGTCCTTGGGCAAGACACTTCACCTACCGCCTACTGGTGATGGCCAGAGGCAGCCTCGCTTCTGTCAGTCTGCCCCAGGGCAGCTGTGGCAACAACCGTAGCTGCCTCCACCAGTGTGTGAATGTGAGAGTGAATGAATAGTGGCATTGTAAAGCGCTTTGGGTGCCTTGAAAAGCACTATATAAATCCAATCCATTATTATTACTTATTTATGTGCAAATGTTTAATAACGAAGAACATTAAAACATTACTGTTGGCCACATGTCGGCAAAGTCATGTGACATTAGTGACGTTTGTACTAACTTGGTTTTAAAGCCTTTACTTTAAAATATACGCCGTTCAATAGCTGAGCTTAATCAGAGAATGATCAAAGCTCATGTAGAAACAAACAAACAAATGAACAAAAGATTTTCTCCTTCATTTCTGTCAAACAAAGCTGTATGAAACGTTTCCAGCTGTTAGTATCATGGTTGCTAGGCAACCTGGGCAGCACAACGGAGGCTAGACCGTCCCATTTCACAAGCCTCGCACTTCACTAGCCGGCCTTAGCGGTCTTTAAGTACGCGGCCCTTGAGGATCGTTGAGGCTGCTACTTTAAGGCTACAGACCCTGAATTGGGATACAGCCAATGAAAGGCTGTCTTAAATCCTTTTCTATCCATTTTCTCTTATCCAGTTTAGACAGCCAGGAGCACGGCCCAGCTGATGTTGGGCAAGAGGCAGGCTTCATTGTCACCAGGTCTGTTCCAGGGCTAATTTAACTAAACAATAAATAAATGAATAAATAAAAATGGCTATTTTATCTGAATTCTTTTTGGTTTCAACCACTTTAAACAGTGTAAACTTTAGCAGTGCCTTTCCTACGTAAGAACAAACACTCTGTGGACTAAAGTGTTTGTGCTGATGTTGGAGCTCCGCTGTATCGAGCCAGCTGAGCGGTGGAGAGACTTTTACGGCTCAACATTCGGCGACCCCAGTGAACTCTCTAAAACGACCCCCCGTGTTTGTAAAGAGCTTAGATGCTTGAGTTTACACACCTGTGGCATTAGGACCGAAGAGGTGTGGAAAAATACCCTTTTCCATATAGTGCATGTATAGCCTTAAGGCCCGAGACATACTTATTGATGTTCTATAATTATCAGACTTTTCTCATTGTTGCGACTTTCATCCGTAAATAAAGCCGCGGCCGGCTGAGTTGGTTGTGTCCCTGTGACGCGCCTCCAATAATCCATAATGAGTCGTACTTGTACTTTGCGCATTTATTTTAAGAACGAAACAAAAACAAATGTTTGCGCTTTCAATCAATTAACAAATAGCGCATGGATTAACTGATGTGCCAAAAAATGACGGTCAACAGAAAAGTTTGCCCACAAACCACTCACCCAACAACACCTGCTGCGAACACCAAGATCAGGTAAATAGACTGTGACCACACCCACATGCCATCACCGGAGACACAGGTAAGGCTATACACCTGTGCCACCATAACAAAAAGGCAAAACATAAACATTGACTTTGGCTCTTACACTCATATTACAATAGTCCTGACAGAAAACTGACAGGGAAGAACATTTTATTTTTAAGAGAAACTGCTGTTGTTAAGGAGCAAGAACACACTCAGCTGACGTGCTCCACAATAAGAAAATCTTTGACTTGAAAAGTCAGAGATTTGTTTGCAAAGTGTCGCCCTCCTCTAATCTACAACACTCCTTATCTGTGGTCGAATATGCCAGCTACATGGAGTCCTTGTTTCTCTGTCACAGTGCAAAGTGAATACAAACATTAAAAAGAAATGGCATGCGTAAGCCATTTACTCCCAGAGAAATCCAGATTTCAGAGCAAATCTACACAGCTCTCATGAACATATGGGCACAACAGCGTATACAGGTACTTGAGTGCAGCTAATGGGTCACTGATAAACCTTTTTTTTAATGATCTAGGACACGTTGATCCTGCAGACTCTCAAAAACAAAGTCCTGGAGCTCAGCTCAGTCTGGGGAAAACTAGAACGAGCTATTCAAAGTATGAATGATAAACTGATTAATCTTTCCTACTTTTTTACTAGAAGTATCCAGTTTTGAAACATTTTAAATCTATAATTCATTAACTTTAACTATTTAATCAATTCAACACTGTTCAACTGCAACTTTCTGTTAAAATAAATCCCAAATGCTTTACAGTAGAAAACAAAAAAATGTGATACACGTTTTGATATAAGGAAACAGAAAAATAAAGCGCACATAAGGTTAAAATATTCAGAACAAAAGGACAACATAGATTCGACTGATTAAAAAACAAAGACAACGCTTGAAGTTTGAATGTTTTACCTCTGCTTGATTTCATGGTGTGTTTCTTCCCCATCATGTGCCACAGCTTGGCCACAGAGTGAGTACTGTCTGTCCAAATATTTATTTTGATTCCACGGAGAGACTCCTCCCACACTCCTCCTCTTCAGATAAACTGCGGTAAATGTTTAATCTGTGTGTGATAATTTCAGCTTACACCCTCTTCCTGTGGGTAATGTCTGTGCTGCCAAGTCCTGTGGACTGAAAGTACAAAGACTTCCTGTTCTGTCTCAACACATGACTTTTAGTGCCAACGGGTTTTAATTAAAACTGATGTGTGCCTGCTTACAAGAGTGATTTAAAGTTGAACTGACTGGAAATAAAGACAAAAGGAAGATGGAAGAGAAGCAATCAGAAGTCAGTCATTATTCAGCTGAAAACTTTAATGATCACATGACCTGGCAGTAAAAATGTTAGATAGGCAACCTGAGCCTGTCTGCTCAATAACTGATACTAGCAGCCCTGATCATTGATCAATGGAAGTGAAAAGTTTCTAGTTTCAAGATCCACAGTCTAAAAACAAGTTAATATATCTTACTGGGATGTTACCCTTTAGTTCAATTTGTCTTGTCTTAAGTGTGATAAGATTATTTTGACTAGAAACAAGACAAATATACTTGCTAAGATCTTGAGTTTTTGCAGGGCATACATGGAACGCCATAACCAAGTGGGCGGCGTAGTGTACAGAAACATCTGTGCCGAGTGTGTCCTGGAAGCCCCGAGGTCAAAATGGGAGACGCCCCCACGAGTGGTGGAGAATGACTGAGCTAAGATCCTGTGGGATCCAGATACAGACGGACTAAATAGTGATGGCTAACCAACCGGATATACACTGGCTTGCAAAAGTATTCGGCCCCCTTGAACTTTCCCACATTTTGTCACATTACAGACACAAACATGAATCAATGTTATTGGACTTCCACGTGAAAGACCAACACAAAGTGGTGCACACGTGAGAAGTGGAACGACAATCCTACTGTCGATCTTACGTGCTGCACAATAATGTTTAATATTTAGTATTTACTGTTATATTCCCATATATCATCATGATGTTGTTTATTGTATTACTCTTGTTTTCTTTTTTCTTTCTCAACAGATGATTGATATGTTTTTTTTTTGTCTGCTTATTTAGTTGGTTTTTGTTTTTTTGCCCTTTATCCCCGTCCCTCTTCTCCGCTGTTTTTCCCCCTCTTCCTTTCTCCCTTTTCTTTTCCTCATTTAAGTCTGTCCCGTATCTAGCAAGTGAAAATAAAAAAATAAATAAAATAAACAATAAAAGGTGAATCAAATAGGACATTATGGCAAGGCTGGGATGGTCAATTTGGTAAAGTAAATCCGTTGGGCATCTTTCCTCGCCTTTAGACAATAATTCAACCAGCTTTTGCTGCAGTTGCAGCTGCCAGTCTTTTAGGGTCTGTCTCTACCAGCTTTGCACATCTACAGACTGAAATCTTTGCCCATTCTTCTTTGAAACAGCTCCAGCTCAGTCAGATTAGATGGACAGCGTTTGTGAACAGCAGTTTTCAGATCTTGCCACAGATTCTCGACTGGATTTAGATCTGGACTTTGACTGGGCCGTTCTAACACATGGATATGTTTGGTTTTAAACCGTCCCATTGTTGCCCTGGCTTTATGTTTAGGGTCGTTGTCCTGCTGGAAGCTGAACCTCCGCCCCAGTCTCAAGTCTTTTGCAGACTCCAAGAGGTTTTCTTCCAAGGTTGTCCTGTATTTGGCTCCATACATCGTCCCATCAACTCTGACCAGCTTCCCTGTCCCTGCTGAAGAGAAGCCCCCCCAGAGCATGATGCTGCCACCACCATATCTGACAGTGGGGATGGTGTGTTCAGAGTGATGTGCAGTGTTAGTTTTCCACACAGAGTGTTTTGCATTTTGGTCTCATCTGACCAGAGCAGCTTCTTCCACATGTTCGCTGTGTCCCCCACATGTTTGCTGTGTCCCCCACATGTTTGCTGTGTCCCCCACATGTTTGCTGTGTCCCCCACATGTTTGCTGTGTCCCCCACATGGCTTGTGGCAAACTGCAAACGGGACTTCTTATGGTTTTCTGTTAACAATGGCTTTCTTCTTGCCACTCTTCCATAAAGGCCAACTTTGTGCAGTGCAGACTAATAGTTGTCCTGTGGACAGATTCCCCCACCTGAGCTGTAGATCTCTGCAGCTCGTCCAGAGTCACCATGGGCCTCTTGGCTGCATTTCTGATCAGCGCTCTCCTTGTTGGGCCTGTGAGTTTAGGTGGACGGCCTTGTCTTGGTAGGTAGTGATGTGACGCTCTGTATCGAGGCTTCAAAGCTTGTGTCGAGTAATGGAGGGGGCGTTTCCGCGATGCGCGTATCGAGGCTCGCTTCATTTATGGGAGGAGCTGAAAATGATGACGTCCGAAGCCTCGCTGCCCGGCTGTACCACGTGACTGGTTCAGGAAGTGGTTCGAACTTTGCCGCGAGCTATGACAGCGATACAAACCCCTCAGACTTCATTCAACATGTGAGTGTTTGATGGAGAGTTGCGGTTAGTGACAGTTTGGAGACAGTTTGGAGGTTTATGAGAGAAAGTCAGGAGAGAATGGAGCCAGCTGAGAAGAGGAGCATGTCCTCCCCTGTGTGGGAACATTGTGATTTTATTCCTCCCAACAAGGTGTGTAAATTTCTACAGAAGATGTATTTTCATAATACTGATGGTGCAATACAATTAATGTTAAGCAGCTTTACTTTTGTACAAGGTGAAGTGTTTGCTATGTGCCAGGGAGCTGGGATATAACAATAACACCTCATCCATGCTTAGGCACTACAGAGCTTTGCATGAGAATAAGGGGAACACCGATTGTGGAGCAAGACCAGGTGAGCCATCAAATGCCATGATAATATAGCATGCAGTAATGTTACTAAATGATATAACAATATTATACAACTGTAATAAGTTACGTGTGTGATATTTATATTTGTGCTTTGTTCTCCTGAGGAAAGACAACAATCTCAAATAGATGAAGACCTGGTTACCATGGTGATTGAGGACTCCCAGCCATTTAGCATTGTGGAGGACAAAGGATTTAAAAGATTTGTTAAATCATTAAATCCTAGCTATGTTCTCCCCACTAAAAAGGCCATAAAAGCAGTGAAAATTTAGTTTTTACAGAATAAAATGTGAACAGGACTGAGGCTCAAAGCCTCAGTGTGTAGCTGTCCATACCTCAACGTTACAAAAGCACAACCACTGTCCACACCCCAACCACACCTCACCTCACAGTAAATGATCATTTCCATTTTAAGCATTTCCAAATGATCATTTTCCATACTGCCAGTATAAATATACACAGTATGCTGCCATCACTACAATATAGATGTTTTACACACTCCTTTTGTTGTTGACATTTACAGGCTGTGTGCAAAAGGCCACACTCTTCAAATTCATGCCAACTAATATTTTTACGTCCAGTAGGTGTCCTACTAGAGCAAATGAAGCTTCAAGCTTCAGCTTTGCGCTGGGGTGAACCAATTGGATGAAAAGCTTCAGTGCTTCATGAAGCTTCATCTGCCCATCACTACTGTCTGCTGTGTTCTTTGGACTTCATGGTGTTGTTGCTCCCAATATTCTCTTAGACAACCTCTGAGGCGTCACAGAGCAGCTGTATTTGTACTGACATTAGATTACACACAGGTGCACTCTATTTAGTCATTAGCACTCATCAGGCAACGTCTATGGTCAACTGACTGCACTCAGACCAAAGGGGCTGAATAATTACACACACCCCACTTTGCAGTTATTTATTTGTAAGAAATGTTTGGAATCATGATTTTCGTTCCACTTCTCACGTGTTCACCACTTTGTGTTGGTCTTTCATGTGGAAGTCCAATAAAATTGATTCATGTTTGTGGCTGTAATGTGACAAAATGTGGGAAAGTTCAAGGGGGCCGAATACTTTTGCAAGCCAGTGTAGTGGTGGTAGACAAACAGAAGGAGACGGCTGTAGTGATAGATGTGGCGATACTGAATGACAGCAACATCAGGAAGAAGGAACACGAGGGAGATGTTAAGTTACTTTTTATACGTTGTTCAGAGACGTGCACTCCATGTGGAACATTTAAAGAGTCAAAGTTTTTTCCTTGTAAAAGAAATACAGCTGGTAGGGGAGTGAAAAGCCTTTTTCCACAACAAAAAGCAAAGCCAAAGTAGCCACAGGGTGTGTGATCTGGGAGAGGCTCTCACAAGGATGATAAGTTATTTCATTTTTAGCAGAGAGTATGTTGCAATTCAGGATAAACAAGACACACCAGGACAGAGCAAAACTACCAGCAACAACTTTAAACATGGAAAATATTATAATGCTGCAAGCCATGTATTATATGCATGAATGCCATTTCATATACACGCTAACCCACTGAGCTAACCAGGAACCCAGAGAATGGAAGTATTTCTTCTTTTCTGCTGTTTAAATAATTTCCCACTTCCGGTCCTTCTCACTGCCTTTTTATTGAGTACTTTAGCATTTTGATTGTTCAGAGATCATATGCTTATGCTTAAAGATGCGCCTCGTTTCAGTATGAGAACTGGGACAAAACTCTTCCATCAATTCAAATTTTACATTCACAGAGGTCTAATTAGAGCCTCGCTCCACTAGGTGGCATCAAAATCCAAATAACTGCCTCCAGTGAAACCAGTCCTTTAAGGTTTTATTGAAATGCAGAAAAACATGTTATTGTAATTCAATCATCTCAAAAATAGTCAATAAAAGGCTCATTATTTTTCACCTCATGCAAAAATGTTGTGACAATGCTGGTGCTGATTTAGACTGTCATCTGTGGCTTGTGACACACTATACTGCTGCCTGTTTGAAAGGAGCAAAGGCCCTCACACAGTCAATTAGTAACTTCCCCTTGAACTGTTGTTCAAAGGTTAGGCTACAATGTACATGTGACTGAGGTGCATGAGCAGAAATGTAAAGGGTCAAGATGGTCGTGCATTATTTAGCGTGTGTGTGTGTGTGTGTGTGTGTGTGTGTGTGTGTGTGTGTGTGTGTGTGTGTGTGGAATAAACTAGAAACGGCTAAATTATAAACACAAAAACACAGCGTGGCATGTGTCCCTTAACCGCTGGCTGTTTTAGTGACACAGGCAGATGAAGGAAAAAGGGAAAGAAACAGAAGAGGAGCTTTTCAATGTCAGTTCCGGATCCCAGTGTCAGTCCCTCTCAGTCATTCCTGATGGGATCCTCCCAGCCACAGGAAGACATGGAGCTCCCATCTGTGGCTAAATGCTTGCCAAAGCACTGGGGTGTACTAGCGGTCAAGAAATGGGTAAAGGAGACAGTCACCTTTTTGTAAGTTGCTTCCACTTACACATATCCCTGAGTGCAAGCATGGCTGCTCCTTTCACTGAGCTACATGGAAGACGCTTCTGTTATAAGACAATCAGAATGAAAGACCAGGGAAAGCGTGGCATAACTACCAGTGCTGCCCCTCATTTTGCATGAAATCTGCAGCTATACTTTCAGTGTCAGCAGGCCAGTGTGACGTGCTGATAGTCCCAAAGCCACTCTTTCATCGTAACACACATGGTGTCTCTGTCTTGGGTTTCCTCGCCCTGTGAATCCATGGCAACAGCAGCCTGAATGGTCTATTCAGGACACTCTCTACTACGCTCTCCCCTGAAACTATAGAGAAGTAAACAAACGCCATAGTTGGTCTGTTCCAGATACAGGCACACGTTATAAGTAGATGAGTTCTTTTTATAAGACTTGGACAAACAAAATTCATCAGTTCATTTCCAGAAAAACCTAAATTAAAAAATCTCGTTGTCCTCTGCATCTCAGCAGCCTCCACTGAACTTGCTTCATATGTGCTTCATGTGAGTCAAGAGTGACAGTGGGGCTGGTTTTCACACTGTGTGCATTCGTGCAGATGTGTTCGTCTTTACATTACAATATAAATCGCCTGGAGGAAACAGTTTTGTGATGTGGTGCCATATAAATAAAACTGAATTGAACTGAACACGGCAGCACGGTGGTTAGCACTGTTGCTGCACAGCAAGAAGGTCCTGAGTTCAATTCCACCATCAGGTCTTTCTGTGTGGAGTTTGCATGTTCTCCCCGTGTTTGCGTGGGTTCCTTCCGGGTACTCCGGCTTCCTCCCACCATCCAAAGACATGCAGTTTGTGGGGATAAGTTAATTGATTAATCCAAATTGCCCATAGGTGTGAGTGTGCGAGTGAATGTGAGCGCGAATGGTTGTCTGTGTCTGTTAGCCCTGTGACAGACTGGCGACCTGTCCAGGGTGTACCCTGCCTCTCGCCCAGCACCCCCTGCGACCCTGAAAAGGTGAAGCGGATGGATGGATAGATATCCGTTAGTCATGCTATGAATGATCATCTTTTGTATAAACACTGAATCCTGTTTGTTTGTTTTTTAATGTGCAGAACTAGCTTAGTCTCTGTTGTTGTTCAGTTCCCATCTGCAGGGAAGAACAACAATAATCTGATCAGATGTTCACCACCTCAAATTTAATCCCCCTATAACACACTTTATGCACAGTAATCTTGGAGGATGGTACCACAGCTAGGCATCTTGACACATGATTGACTAATACATGCAGATCTAGTCGTTTTCTTGCGATGTCTGTTTCCTCAGAAGCTGTAATTGCTGGCTCGACAGAATAAAACTTCTGCTGAAAGGTCAGCTCACTTAAGAGATGGCTTTCCCATAATTCAGTTTTATGTTGAGCAATAAGGTTACATCCTCTGCCAACAGAAATTGTGGATGTAAAAAAGGGAAATGAATACTCACTAAAATGCATGCACACTCCACCCAACACGTATTGCATGCATCTGAACAAAACAGAAAATTTCTGCTATTAGACTTTCTAACCATAATATTTCACGCATTATAATTCCTTTGACTGCCAAATTATAGAAAATAGATTCTAGTCGTCATGTGAATTCATAGGTATAGATTTCAGGGAGAACACAAGGGGACACAGCCTTACAAATATGTAGGACACACAAAGTTAATAAATAAATAAATAAAAAGCTGTAAAACTACTGAGGAATGTGTTGACGTGTTAAGTACACTTTTACAATTAAAGACATTTTCTTGATAAATTAATGCAGGGGCGATTTCAAAAATTCACCAGAACAAGTCCCCCCAAACCCCAAGGCTTAAATTAAACAACACAAACACAATGGCACCTTAGTGAAAACTTAGTCCTTTAATGTGAACCATGCAGTGTACACTGCGTACTGACCAGTAAGTTCTTGTTAAGGATCAAGAAAATATATATTATGATGAGGAAAGAATCTCCTCTGAGCATTTAAATAGTAATTTAAAGTAATTTAGCGCTGTCCCGTAATTAGAATAAAGTTGAATTACTCGTTTGAGTACCGAGTGATCGGATTGGCTGAGAGGAACAAGTGTACAGCTACAATACACCGCGTAGGAATGACGTTAATTTAGAAAGACGAATGATGTGGCAAAAATCAAAGGGCGAACAGAAAGAAGTAGTCCCACATTTACGTTTGTTCTCATATATTTTTATGCTGAAGTTCATTGTCTTATTTTGATATTTTAAAGAACAATTAAAATGTTATAAATGTTTCAAACAAACGGCAACATACTAAGCACAGTTCACTTTTTAAAAGTCGAAATACGTATCCATCCGCCTTATTGAGTGCACTTCCATTTCCGGGATGTTTTCTCTGCTGACCAACCTCCACCGCCATTGCAGGTCCAGGGAGTCGGTGTAGTGACAGTCGTTAGCCGGGGAAGACCGCAAGTAAACAGTTAAGGGAAGGAATAAAAAACAAATAAAGTACAGTCACACCGACAGCGCGTTTTAAATAAGGCGTAGAATTCGCTTACAATTGGACTTTAGACTAGAGACTTCCTGGCTGTCCGGCTAGGATCTGAGAGAAGCAGCCGTAGTTTGTTAGCATTAGACGAGACCGGAGGAGAGTGAGAGAGGAACCGCCATGGCTCAGATCCTGCCTATTCGCTTTCAGGAGCACCTGCAGGTATGTGAATCAATGAATGGTTAAATTGTTTGATCAAGTTCATCTTTCGGTCGCAATAACTGCCAGACTGGCTGTCGCTTCAGAGACTCTCAACACAAGTTTGAGATTGCTAGCAAGCTAAGTTAGCGTTTGGTGCTACGCTAACTAGCTTGACAGGGTGGATGACGTTTGTCTTGGCTAGTAGCATCAAGCATTCTTGCTAACACTTTGCTTACCCACCCTTGTTCGCTTCTTTAAGTCTGAAATACAGAAATACAGCTTATAAATAATGCTAATAGGTCGTAGTGATGAACGGAAATATGTGTTTACCATTTCTCATAAGTATTTGCCCCATTCACAGCAAAAGTGTTCATTTTCTCGGAGTGGCTATTGCTGTCGTTGGTATTAATCGTCACTATCAGTGCCTTGTAATCGTCTGATTCAGAAATGAAATAGTTATCCTTATTGTCGCCTGTTGCGACACCGCTCAATCGATTTCTTCAAATCACCATACGGCGCAAAAAAAATATTAAAACTTCTACACCCGCCTTATTTGTCTGCGTCCTGATTATATGTACCGTCGTGTTAATTTGAAAGTGATTATTTGAGCTCAAGGGGATATCACGTTGGCTGGTTGTACAAATGATCATGTGGTATGTTAGATAGCAATCCAGCGCCCGTGCCGAATGACTTTGCCAAAGTTAACTGTGACTCAAGAATTCACGGAGCCTCCTTTTGTATTCAGTACTCTTTCTTTTTATCTCCGAGGCACACCTTGATGGCAACGGAGCTGCTATTAAAGATTTTTATACTATTAGTAAGTTCTTCCTTTTTGTGCACCCCCACGTATTACCTGGATTGTACGTACTTCATGCTTTAAATGGCCACACCTTTACTATAATGCCAATAAAACTGCTTTCAGGTCAGGTGGAGGAAACTGAAAGTCGGGAGTCTAAAGTGCTCCCGACTTTCAAGATGTAATGAATAAAACATAGACTTTTCGTGTCTAAATCAAGCTTCAAATGGGAACTCTGATCCACCCAAGTCTGCATTTGGTCTTTATTAAACAATTATCTCTGTTATCCAATGACTAAAGGCTTTGGGTGTCACATGAGACTAATAATTTGGTGTCAAGAAAGACATTTTAAGCTTTGATCAGTAGAACTGAGTTGTAAAAAGGGGGTCAGACGTTATGTTAATTGGCTTTGGGGGTTATTGTAACATTAAGTCATTTGCTCAGTCACAGGTTAGCTGAGTGGATATTTGAACACCAGGTTCCTGATGTTACTTTTTCTTGCTGTTCAGACTCTGATCCTAATGGCATGTCTTAAGAGATTAGCAATGTAGTAGTATGGTACTGCTGTTCTTGTTCATAGCAGGTAAATGCTATGGGTTGGTCAGACTGTAATTTGTGTCTGATAAATCTGTCAAACCAAAGATGATTAACATTTTCAGTACAGCACAGCATTCCCTGTTACTACATTCTTAATTCATAAAGAAGTTAATTCATGTCACAGACATTGATGAGTTAATATGTAGGCCTATCACATGGGGTTGTATAGAGGCTGAGCTTCACAAAGCTATGCAAAGACCTTTTGTGCCTAGAGTTACAATGAAATTATTATTGAATGATTTTTGACTTGCTTATTAAGTCCTTTTGGTTGTAGAAGCAAACAGAGCAATACAAAATTTGCAAATTGCATTGTGACTTAATTAGTATTTTATCTTTAGTGAGGGGGGAAAAGCGCTGTCATCCCCTAACAGTGCATCTTTCTCTTTCAAATGTGTTGAACATTTAATTCATTGAACTCACAAATTTCACAGTCAGCTGCAAGGTGAATGTATTTTTTGTGCTTGTTCTTCAGTCCATCTTTAAAAACTGACGCCATAGCTTTTAATTAATGTACTGTACTGTAATTCTCAGACTCATCAGGTTATGTTATGTGACAAACACAAAGGGATCTTCAGCACATATCACTAATGCATGACCTGCATATGCTGTTTCATTCATGATGCATATGGAGTTTCTGAACAAATGCATGTTAGAATCACTGCAACAATTTCTTTTACTTTTGACTTGGTCAAACTCTTTAGCTGTCCGTTTAATTATGCTCATGAAGTAATCTTTTTTTTCGAATTATACCAGCTAATGGTTACCACTATTATGAGTGTGTTTAAGCTTGGATTATCTGTGAGAAACATCTTATATCTTTCTTAGTCCAATTACTGAAAAACCAGATGAAGCTGAACTCGTTTGATCAAATGAGTAACTGTCAGTGCCTGGATGCAAAGCCTGTCGTTTCTCCTTATGGTTGATGTTCTTTTTGCTTTGTTCATGTGGAGCAGAAATATTTACATAGTGCTGCTAGCAGTGTTTTATTTCTTAAGCTAGTTGGCAGGAATCCATCCAATATAAGATTGTGGCCCAATGGTGATATTTTATAATTAGTACTATTGTGATCACTAGCCAGTGCCAAAACCATTTATACTTTTATTTTATGGATAAATAAAATATAAATTGTGCCATGAATACAATAATAATAAAAAAAAAAAAATCAGCTTCTCTATTGTTGCATAACATATGAATCATCATCACATCTCATTTTCCAATAGGCTAATCTAACTCCACAAAGCTGCCTACCAGTGTTCAGCTTATATTGTTGCATTCCTTTTAGGTACTAGTTAGTAGTAAATCACCACATAGGCACTGTTTGAGTCTACCCCACTGTGTGCTTAGCTGTGATTAACAATGGATTCAGAGCCTGTTAGACAGACTTGAAATCACCTCAGGTATCTCTTTTTTGTTTGTTTAATGTCTTAGGCTGAAAAATTGGATGTATCATAAAACATTCTCTGTGCAAATATGCATATCTCAGTTATGCACCATTATAACTCCTTCACATCTAGCTCTACTGCTTTATTTATACTCAAATGTCCACGGTGAGACCGTCCTGATGTCAGGTCATGGTTTATGCTTTTGTTTTTCACCCGTGAATTCTCAACCAAGCGAGTTCAAATACGCACAGACTTTAAGATTTGCTTTAGTGTTAAGTCAAAGTCAAACCCAATTTCAATCACTCACACAGTTTTGCATCATGATGTATGCAGGGATATTGTTTTCAATGCCATGTTCAGTTTTTTTTAAAGCCTAAAAGTGATTGTGGATCACCCTTCAAGGCTGCTGGGTGTCACCAGTGTTGGGTGATAGCTTAATTATTTTGCTCATTATTCATATTCTGACCAAACTGACATAAATGTCACGAACAAACTGGATGTTTGCTGATGTTGTGCTTAGATGGATATTTAAAGGTATGCTGGTTAATCAATTAATCAGCACAAAGCTAAAAGCTTTAGATTAATCAGTAACTAAACATTATACTTGAAACCACATAAATTTGGTTCTATACTTTTGAATCTGAACTTTTATAAATGTAAAACATGTCGAAATAGGATTGTTGCATTAATCATGTCGATTTTACTGGATCTGAATTGGAGAGCTGAGGCACTGAGCTAGCAATGCATGTTAAACTTGGTAGTCTCAGTCTTTGCAGTTTCCTCCCTCCCTTGGTCTCCCCCACACTATCCATCTGTGTGTCATCCGCTCTACTTGCACATCTTGCATTTTTATATATCATCCATTTATATAGTGTAGTGTTGACTCCAGTCAAACAGACATGATAGCATAAGTGACAGTCACATCTTTCCCTCACGTGGTATAACCTTCAGTTTGCCATTCAGAAAAAGAGATAATTGTCATTTAGGTTTTAGTGGTGTGATTGTTCTGACAGAAACCAGTCTCAAAGTAAGCATGGGAGTGTAATCTTCAAAAATGGCTCCAGTTTGCGTAATGGCAACATGGTATCATTCTCTGTTGATGAAGACTTCCATTTTGCATTTAGTAAGCAGGGTTTGACAAGGCAGGCTTCCTATCCAGTGCCCAAAGATAATCTGAGGATATGTAGGGAAAACCATAGATTGTGTGTTGCGTAAATACAATATTTCACATGCATAAGTCCATAATTGCATGTTACTCTTATCTACTTTTGGTGTACACAGTTTTTTTTTGTCTTGATGTACACAGTAATTTGTTACATTTGCAAAAGATGTCTTCATTTATCTCCCTTGGTTAAGATTTTGAATTGTACTCGAGCTTTTTCTATTGTCTTTTGGTATATACTGAAAACACTGCATTAAAATACACTATGACAGAAAATGTATACATTTCTGTAATTGGGCTTTATTAGTAACAAATGCATGACAGCAGGCCCACAATATAGTGAAAATTTCAAAAAGTTTCTCTTACTTGTACTAGTCTAATTAGAATACTAATTATAGCTCAGTGTCATTATATTACTGGACTTGGCTGTCTTTTACAGTTGTACTAGCTTCTTTTCCTTTGAAATAGAGTTTGATATTCACAAAAAATAGTCATTTAGATAAATTTTGCCCTACATAGGAAGACCTTGAGTTAAATATACAAATTTACGCAGGGTGCAAGAAAGAAGAGGATGTGATTATTAGTGGTGATCTTTCAAATAAGTGTTGTGGATAGCTTTAAATTAGGTGTTTGTAGTCTGAGAAAGGATTTAGTTCCCTGAAAACCTGATGCTTTGTATCTATAGTTAAATGCACTCACAATAGTATTTAATAGCAAATTGATTTAGTTCAAAGCAAATACTTGTACATCCCTTTTGTTTGCCTATTGAGGAGGGGCAGGCTGTTTGATGCTTTTTACAAAGGTTTGCATGTCACACTTTGACCTGCGCTAGTAAATGACCACCTGATACCTCGTGACAGGCTGGCAAGGATACAGATTTGCTGAACACTTGACATTCTGCAGCAGCCTCTAAATGTAAGATAAAGCTCTCATTTAGGGAAAGAAGGAAACTGTAGTCTCACAACCACCTCAGCAAGAAATGACCTGAACTGGAGACAGATGATGTTCAGAACCCCTTCCATCTTTTTTCCTTTCTAATACTATAATTGTAAAGGCAGCACTTTTTATGCCTCACCCATGATCCCATGTCCCCCTCCAGTGGCCCATGATAGCAGAGAAGGCAGGATTCGGCAGGCCTGTTGTTTCAGTCCTGGTAGACAATGACTCCCTGGCTTCCTGTTGTGGAGTATTGCAAACAAGTCCTGCTAGCCTCAGCACATTACATAGCACATCCTTCCCTACCCTGCCTTGAACTTTACATGTGCAAAGTTTATTTTCTGCTGAACAAGATGCTGCTTTCCTTTAAGGGAAGAGCATACAGGTTAAATCTACTGACAGGACTGACAGGTTGTTGGAGAATAGTTCAAATCTTTGTGTGGATTTATTGTCATTGTAAGATTATGCAGCAGCCATGTGCTCAGTTGTTGGGCCTTTTACTAAATGTGTTTGACTTGACTTTCTTGGAGTCGGTTAAACTCCATTCTTACTAGGGTTATATATTTGTTTATAGAGGAGTTGCTTAAAATTTGACCTATTTTGGATATGGGGTGTTAATTATATTTTTATCTAGTTAGTTCTCATTCCCAGGATATGATTTGCTTAGACTTGAGTTATCTGTCCTTCCTTCTCTGAAGTTCAGTTGTTGTCACTGTGATTAAAACTGATAATTTCCTGTACTGTGATCTCAGTTCCTGTTGCAACCTCACATTGAAGGTATTGGAGTCAGTCCATTTATGACATAAATCGAGGTCATGAGTGTCTATAAACCTTGGCTAATGTGCTTTTTTTCCCCAGTAGATAAAAATGCAATCTGCATCTGCTTTGACTTTTTGTCTCAAAATTTCAAATGGGGATCTTTTTATTAGGCTTTTTGTTCTGAATGCCACGTTTGTCCCTTGTGCTGTTGAGAAATACATAATTATGCTAACTTGACTAATTGGTGTATAACTGCAGTAAATTGTCAATAAAGCATGTGGATGGGCACTTTCTGCCACTGATAAGATTATCCTTAGCTTATATAGTGGTGCAACGGATGAAAAATCACTCGGATCGGATCAATTTTCGGATCAGCGAAAAAAGACAAATTGAACATTTACTTATTTACTTATTGAAGTATTTTTTGCCTGTTAAAAACATTCAACTCTAGACTCATTCCACGCAATTATTAAAAAACAAATTATGGTACAATATAGGGCAGTACAGGGCTTTGTATCTCCCACTCAATTCAATTTTATTTATAAAGCACCAAATCACAACAACAGTCGCCTCAAGGCGCTTTATATTGTAAGGTAGACCCTGCAATAATACATACCGCTCATTATACCGCACTCTGCTGTGATATAATGAGCTGTCACGTAGGGGTGGGCGATATAAACGATATACGATATAAACAATATAAATTTGGCCAACGATAGAGATTTTGACTATATCGCTCTATCGCGATAGCGCATGTTGATGATGTCGTTAAGCTGTGCCTGTTTTGGTCGAAAGCATCGCAGTGGCTAAAACCATTATAATCTGCAAATTATGCCGGGCGACAGTCATAGCAAAGAGATGAAGCACTTTTGAAATATGGGGAAACATTGATTCCGTAACATTGATTCATTAATGCTGAATTCTCTCGCAGCTGCTCTGTTCCCATGTTGTTGCAGTATATTAATAACTAACCTCGTATTGTGGATGAATGGTCTCAGTTGTTCTCCTGACTGAAGTTTGGCCCGTGTATAGCATCCTGCTATGCGATTGCATTTGTCCCTAAAAACATTTTTTTAAACAAATTTCTGCATGCCCAAATCGTTTCGAGGTCAGTAAGCACAACCAGAATTCATACATAAGACACACTCTCGTTTTTTGAGAAAATTAAAGGATTGTAAGTACATGTACAAGTACATTACCGTACATGCTTCAAATTATATCGCGATATGAATTTAAGGCCATATCGCCCAGCCCTACTGTCACGGTCACGTAGCTTTCCGTTGTGTCCTGGAGGTCCACCCATTTGTAGTAGTTGGGCAACAGAAGATGCCTGGGACATTTCAGCCATAACTTAAATCTTTTCCTGCTCATACATGCTTGGAACAATCTTGCCACTAAAGTGGACGCGCAACGGGATATCATAGCGTGGCTCGTTTATCCTAGTTTAAATCCCTTGTTTTGCACAAAGGAATACGTCTGCAGCTAAACACCCCAATAGCTTTTGTAATAGCTTTAACCCGGTCGGATTGGGCAGCAAAGGGCTGCTTAAATACCGCAAACTCCTCTGCTCCTCCACTTGGATCGCTAGCGCTGGCCATAACTATCGCTTGACAGACCCACCACGCCACCATACACATACTTTTTTTTTTTTTTTTTTTTTCGAATCTTCAGATCACACGTGTGCCGAACCGTGGAGTAGGATCAGTTCGGATTACGGATCAACCGTGATCCGTTGCACCACTAACAGGGCACATGGCCAGGTATCTTCCTTAGCTTATATAGCATAGCAATTTTGGTCAGTAAAGGAAAAAATGATTGATCATGGAAAAAATAACTAGAGCATTATAATCTGTCATTGAAAAAAATAAGGCTGGGCTTGAGCTAATGGTTTGTAAAGAGATGAATGATGGTAATAGTGTAATCATAATTCACAATGTCTCTTGCTGGCATTTTGTTGCTGCCATTGCAAATGCTTGCTGAACTACCGTATTTTTCGGATTATAAGGCGCGCTGTCGACAAACGGGTCGGTTTTCATAGATAAGGCGCATTTTTGCTATGTAACTTTGCACTGTCCACTTTTTGCTGTAACAAAACAAATTTCCCACGTGTGGGACTAATAAAGGTTATCTTACATTAATGACTAACCTCATATTGTGGCTGGATTATCTCAGTTGTTCTCCCCTACAAAAGTTTGGTCCGTTTACAGCAATTTTCCATGCAATTGCATTTGTCAAAAAAACATCGGGAACTTTTATCAAGTGGAAAAAAGTTAGCGTTCAGGTTCACTGTGTTATGCTTTGTTATGCTAACATAGTTGTGTCGCTAGCGATCACTAGCACAGCATTATATACCATCTAGCCCTACTTCAGTAGCCCTACTTTAGTAACCCTACAAACGTCACTATTGTGTAGTTTTCTGTCTTCATTCATGTTGGAAGTGATAGCAGAGCTGTACGTTTTATTTTTTTCCAGAAATCTCTCAGTCAGAACATGCTATATCATGTTTAGGTAACTAGCGAAACCAGCGAGCTAACTTCCTGCTAACTTCTAACTCCATTAAATTTAATAAATTCTGTTTTCATGGATGCCTGGCTGTTAAACGTAATTGTTACACTTGGTAAAGCAGCAACGCTGATCATTTTATTAAAGATGAAAGAATTTACAGTGTTCGTTTGACTTCGGGACCTTACGCGGACGGAGTTTTGGACCCAGATTACTATGAGTCGCGAGGCTCCTGACTACGGTAGCCATAACGCTTAGGCAATCCATCAAGCGGTGCGGCTTCGTAGCTTAGCAAAGTCCTACTAAAACATTTTTTGACAGATTTTTGAGTGTCGTGTACCACATAAAATTGGTTTGAGGTCAGTAAACACAGCCAGAATTTATAGATAAGGCGCACCAGATTATAAGGCGCTCTGCCAATTTTTGAGAAAATTAAAGGATTTTAAGTGTGCTTTATAGTGTGGAAAATGCGGTAGTCTCTGCTACATCAGCATTTACGTGCTCTAGGTGATCGATTCTGTAATTATCTTTCTTAAATGTGTTTTTTTTCTTCTTCTTCATTAAAAAGTGTTTTACCAGGTACTTTGCCTACCCTTCGTAGTTGTATGCATTCTTTATTCTCTTTGTCAACACTTTCTAAATACAGATTGGTTTGATTTTCACTCTTGCTTCATGCAAGTCTCTCGGAGGCTCTTCCTTTGTTATCCTATCATTGATCAACTGTGGAGGGCAGCACAAACAAATTTTTAATTTCGATTATGATTTTGGTGTATCAGAATTAAAAGAACATGATCATACAATATTAAAAATGCATGCTCATCATATTGGCATATCATATTCAAAGAGTACTGTCTGTTTGCAGAGCAACATAACTAATCTAACTAACCTTTACCCTGAAAACACACGACAGTCTGCGGTATAGTTAATGCGTAAAGACCAAGAAAAACAACGTTGCTTATGTGAATCGTTCAAATTGTCAACTTGGATATCAGTAAAAATGAGCTTGTGCAGTGTGTCAGTGCAGCACAGTGTAAATGTGAAAACAGTGGTCTGTTATTTATTTTGCTAAGTTTCAGTACCAAGGTTTATACAAAGCAATGTTCTGTTTACACCAGAGTGCAGGGAATTCAACAAATGAATAATAATGACTTTACTATTGAACAACGTCACTTTGGACATAATTGTGTGGCTCTAGTTGGTTGGTTGATGTGTTAACAGCTATGCAGAGCAGTGCTAGACTGAATGGTTAAATGATTTTCCACATTGTTTGTAGCTCCTTTGGGCTGACCTGCTTTCAGCCAAATTCCTGCTCAGTGATGTTGCAGCAGTGTTTTACTCTAATGTTTCCATAGCAAAACAGTCTCCCAAACCAAACTGTGGTGTGGTCAATCAGTCTGTGTTTGCTTTTCTTTATTCCATGCAAGAGGGGTAGCATTCATTGTGATAAGGCCATGCTGGTCTTTCCTGTTTTAGAAATGCTTTTCATGTGTGAATGAAAGGGCTTCCTGCTGATCCAAGAATAGATGAGAGGGAAGCGAAACGCATTAACCTGTTTCGAAATATTGTGTAATAATAGCTTCTTCTTGTGTTTTTAAAATGTAGAAATACATCTGTTTGAATTAAAGAGCACTCATTTGAAAGCAAACTAGTAGTTCGTTTGCACAGCAGCTGCATGGGATGTTGCCATAACTGAATAGTGAGTTCTTGGTTATGCTGAACATCTATTTAAATTAATTTAAGCTATGTAGTATCTCTTGCTGTGTTTTCATGAAACAAACTGTTGCTAGATATTAGTGAAAGCTGATGTGTTCAGGGTCAAAAGGGTTCTCCACATAGGCCGTTTCCCTTTGTCCGGTGTTTGAATAAATGTTGTCTTAGTAAACAAGGCTTCCATACTGGACAATGGCAACGATGAGAGGCATGGAAGCTGCAATGACGTTACTGTATGATGTCACCTCTCCACTGTTCAAAAAAAAAATGTTCAGATCAATTTTCAGTTCTTTCCTCATAGCTTGTAGTAAGACTTGTTCTGTACAGTTGTTTGTCATTGAGAGGGAACCAGGTTACACACTGAGTGTGGTTGGGGCAGGGTTGTGGAGAGGGTGTGTCCTGTCATTGATAAAAGGTCTCTTTCGTTGAGCAGTTTTCAGAACTGTGAGTGTGTTTGCTGATTAGAATTGAACTAGGCAAAATTTTTAGAAGGGGGTCACATTTTTATCTCTAGAGTCTTAGAAATGAACATTTGCCAACAAAGATGGGAGTGATCCAATATGCTTAAAAAAAAACCCTCCAACATAAAACATTTCAGCACTACAAGTGAATGTGTAAAATTTTATGGCTGGTTGATTTAAGCAGGCAGTAATAGTTTATGCGCCTTTAACACACAGATTAAGATTTATTAAGCGTTATTATAAGTATAGTAACAGCTGTCTACTAAAAAGACACAAAAGATATTTATGTCATTTGCACCCACGGATTTATTTTGAATAAAATGAGAAAGCATTGTAACATTTCTGAGGCCATTTTTCCTGAAAGCAAAGCATTATACAACCATTACCAGCTTTATTCACATTACTGCAGTAGGATATATGTTTATTTTTTGTAAATGATTGCTGTGCATGATATAGCAGTTATGTCTGATCAAAGATGCAAATACTTGGCCATAAATAAAAATGTATATACACTGTGACGGTCTTGGGTTTAAACACAAAACCATGTTCTGAATAGTTGTGATTATTCAGCAGTTGTACAACTGTGGTGTATTACTCATTGACAGCCAAAAATTGGAGGAAATTGCAACAGCAAAACATGGTGCATGGGATGGTTTTTGTAGTTTCATTTCCTTTAAATTTACGTTATACCAGTGTTGGCTGTATGTGGTTGATAATTGCCTTTTTCTTATTTTTCATGTTCAGTATTATTCGTATAGTTAAGCAATGAAAACTGCTTGTTCTTGATACTCTCGCTCAGAGCTGGCTTTGCCCATTGCTCCTCTGACTGTCCTCAGCAAGCACTGCTGTGTCAGGGTTTGTGTAAGGCAGGCAGGATACCCTGTTTCCAGCCTTTGTCAGTAAGCAGATCTGCAGAACTTGCTGGTGTTACATGCGGCAAATTGTTTCACACACAGCCTGAGGCTTTATTTTTATGCAGGTTAATTTTTTCACGTGTCCTGTCTCTCTTTTCATGGAACACCTACAAGTAATTGAAGCTAAAGCTAAGGCGTGCTCTAATGTACTTGAGTTTCCCTCAGGGATTCAAATTAGTGTTAATTTAGGTAAAACTTGGACAAAATGAAGCACCAGTGGCTGTCTATATGACGTGACAGAATCGTCTTCATGCACTGATATTGGTATATATTGTGTTGGTAAACCAGCTCCTGTGAAACATAATTTCTGAGAAGTCAGACTTTGGATAGTTACTGTTAGTCAGACTAAAGAGACACTTGAGTGTTATGTAATGATGTTGCAGTTTCCTCTTTGGCCCATACTTTGAGAACTTGGCTGTGCATTAGCTCTCCACCCAGGCCAGGCAATAACTGTTACATCCAGTACAAAACTACGTGTGTCCAAAGAACTGCTGCCTAGCTCCAGTATGGCAAACTCATCCGCTCTCTGTGGTAGTGCACAGTAGCTGAGTTTAAAGTCCCAACATTCTTAGTGGACCCTGTTGTTTGGTCAACTCATGGCATTAATTTGACTATAGATTTGTCAAAGGCTTAGGTTGAAATTGTGACAGGAACAATGTGACGTATTGTTTCCCGAGATGATCTTCATATTTACCTAACGAACCTTTTGCTGCCCAGTTCTGTTCAGGCTCACATGGTTCTGCTTTTTCCCCTTGTTTCTTTTAGCTCCAAAACTTAGGGATCAATCCGGCCAACATAGGCTTCAGCACCCTAACCATGGAGTCTGATAAGTTCATCTGTGTGCGTGAGAAGGTGGGTGAGCAGACTCAGGTGGTGATCATCGACTTGGCCGACCCCAACACACCTATCCGCAGGCCCATCTCAGCTGACAGCGCCATCATGAATCCAGCCAGCAAGGTCATTGCACTTAAAGGTATGGCAGTTTATTTACATTTCAAAGGCTGCATGTCTCTGAGTGCAGTGCATTACCACAGAGAGGAAGTGTTAAATCCTGTGTGTTAAATATCAGGGTTTAACACAAACGTTAACTAACCACTTGTAAGGGACTTACAGCATTTCATTAGGACATGTTTTTCTTCTATATAGCAACATGTTATCCATTTAAAATTTTAAGAATATTATGAATTATTTTCATTTATTTATGTCCATACACATCCAGCTACTTTAGTTTTCCATTGTGGTTAGTTTTTAATGGCCAACATGTATGTTTTTGTTTTTTTTCTTCCTCCAAACATTTGTCCTGTAAATACTCAGAATGGGATATTTTTATTCTTTTTGTCCAGCATCCATGATTGCTTTGACTTTTTTTGTTGTTTTTGTTTTTGTCTTCTCTTATTTTTTTTTCCTTTACTGCTTTCTTATGTGTTTGCAGACGGTGAGTTGAAATTTAACTACTTCATTGTGGAAGTAAAATCCTGTTTAAAGCAACATTTATAAGCTGAATATCCATTTGAAGCATAGAGACTACTGTAAAGTTTGTTTGCTCTTAGAGCCTCAGCACTAATGGGCTAGGTTTAAGTATTCTTCACACATATGTTTAACCAAGTTTTAGTGAATTCTTGAAATTCCTTTCCACATCTCAGCCAATATTCTGTAAACAGGATTTAGCTTTCACAGTCTTACAGCTTGCTGGCATTTCATCATTTTTGTTTTATGTACAAGTGATTTAGAACCTGTTGCAAGTGTGATAATACTGTGGGTAAAATGATTTCATTTTAATTTGCATTTCTTGGTTTCCGTTTGAAATCCATGTCCTCTTCCATCTGTGTTATGTTGTAATTAACTTTCTTCATTTGTCTCAAAGCTATGCTTAATAATTTTTATTAATTGTTCACTGTAATAAGAACTAAATATTACAGTTTGTTACAAGACCAGAGAGCTCAGGAATTTAACTTGTAATCTGTGCGAGAAGTCTAATGCCACCTGTCATCAGCACTGACTTCACTTCACATGGTCCTAATGGGACTTTACTTTGTCACGTGTAGTGCCCGATGAGGATTGAATTGGGTCAAAACATAGAATGAATAGTAATCTGTAAGGCTTCATTGTCAGGGTGTGGAAATGATAAAATTATACTTATATGTGATTGCTATTAAGAATGATGAAAAGTTGACTGTGGTAGCTTATCCAAGAGCTCAGAAACCTTGAGTATCCTCACGTGTTTAGCCCATGAGCTTTTACTTATGCACCTTTTTTAAAGATTTTATGGGCAAAGCAATTTTTGTTTTTTTTGGGGGGCAAAGCTTTGTCCCTGTTTTCTCAGTGATATTATGTCACGACTTGGTCATTTCACACACATGCTGCAGCCCTGGTTTTGTTCAGGTTGATGCCTGATGGAGCTGCTTGTAAGAATGTGAGTGTCTCACTCACTAAGCTTAGACAGCTGCCTGCGCCCATATCATGAAACAGGTACTTGTTTGGTGATTGCACAATGAGCATGTGGGTGTTTTGGGTCCTGCCTCTTGCTGACGCAGGTCCAGGCAATAGTCTTGTCTAAATCAAGTGAATTTCCAGTAGGGATAACATGTATGAGTCAGATTTTCTCCTGTTGTCTTGCATGTGTGTTGGTGCACCTGTGGACAATGTGTCAACATGAGTCCCTCCACATTGTCCACTATTCATGTGTGGAAAACACACGGTATCAGTGATTTATTTATTGAGGGAAACGGTGTCCATTTTTTAAGGCAGTTCATAAAAATGCTTTAAAAAAGTACCTTATCACAGCAAACAGGAGCTGTATATGTAAAGGAACAGGAAGCTCATCAGTATATAGAGAGCAGCAGATGCAAACTGTTGCCTTGTGTTTTTGCAGCGTAAGGTCAGTGTAGCTCTTTCTTGTTCAGACCCATAGTGATGATGCTTATTTGACCTCGTCTAGTGACACAGTTTGAGCGTTAACTCCTCCATGTAACCTATTGTGAAGGTTGACCACAAAACACACACGTACACACACACCGCCAGACGCTAATCATGATTGAATTTCAAATATTGCATGCTCTTTGAAATTTGGCTGCTACTGCTGCAAGTGGTCCATTTACCAATCTGCTTATTGTTCTTTGGCTTAGTAATGGCAAAATAATCTTCACGGTTTGGCTGATGCATTGGTCTTCGCTTTTCTGACACAAGGTAAAAAGTGAAGAAGTCCCACTGCTTCTTAGTAAAGCTTTAGCTTCTCAAATTAACCCTAACTAATAATACAGAAAATGCAGGTGAGTGAACTTTCTTCTAATTGTTTCAAATATGTTTGAAACATTCCAAATATTTATTATTTTTAGCACACTATTTAATATTCAAAACACCGTACTCACTAGTCTGTTCTCTAATCTAGAATGACTTGTACTAAGAAAGAGGTAGGCATGTATCGAACCATTCGGTGACGGTCGGCACCTCTAATCCTTCATTAATTTTGTCACACGTGGAAAATGACCTTTCTCAATAATTGTATTCATGTTGATAATTCTTCATGCAGTCAGAGGCAGTAAGCAGAAGTGTTTTTATTGGCTTCCATTGATGCACCATTTGGTTTATAATATAAATTTGTATGCACTTAAGTTCACGTTGAGCCTATCGCACCTTTTGTATTCTGGATATAAATTCACTTTCTCCTTTTTTCTCTCACTACACTTCATATGACAAAAATTGCAAAATGCAGCTTGTTCGATGTTTTTCATCTTATCAGTTGTGGCATTGTTGCTTGATGACCTCTGTGCCATCAAAACAACATTTCAAATTTCTTGTCTCTTCAAAAAAGAAAAACGGTGTGCTTATTTTCCTATGGGAGGTTTTTGTGTGCGTCTCTCTGTGTGCGCAGACTCGCTCTTATCATGAGCTGTAACATTCTCCTGTGGCCTGGTTCCTGCCCTGTTTCTCCCCCTTGTAGCTGCCAAAACTCTTCAGATCTTTAACATTGAGATGAAGAGCAAGATGAAGGCGCACACCATGACCGACGATGTTACCTTTTGGAAGTGGATCTCTCTTAACACAGTTGCACTTGTGACTGACAATGCCGTCTACCATTGGAGCATGGAGGGTGACTCACAGCCTGTGAAAGTCTTTGACCGGCACTCTAGCCTGGCAGGCTGCCAGATCATCAACTACCGCACCGATGCCAAGCAGAAGTGGCTCCTGCTCATCGGCATCTCAGCTCAGGTAGTTTGTTCTGCATGTGTTCTGGTTTAACAAAAAACAAAGCCAAGGTTCGTAATCCATGGTCGAAGCACGTCAGTCACAAGGAATATGCATTCATAATTACCTTATGCATGTTTATATCTATCATTCTGGTGGGGGGGGTTGTTTTTTCTTTCAGCAAAATCGAGTGGTGGGAGCCATGCAGCTGTACTCTGTTGAGAGAAAAGTTTCTCAGCCCATTGAAGGCCACGCTGCCAGCTTCGCCCAGTTTAAGATAGAAGGCAATGCAGAAGAGTCAACTCTGTTCTGCTTCGCTGTCAGAGGCCAGGCTGGAGGGAAGGTGACTGGTTTTTACAAACATAACTGTGAAAAGTGATTCTCTCGTATGGTTTTGTTACAAATGTTTTGTCCTCATAGTTGCACATCATTGAAGTGGGAACCCCACCAACTGGTAACCAGCCATTTCCTAAGAAAGCAGTGGATGTCTTCTTCCCTCCAGAAGCCCAGAATGACTTCCCTGTAGCCATGCAGGTATGTTTGTAACTGAGCAGCTGGCTTTAACAGACTGGAATCAGTAGCATGAAAGGTAGTGCTAGGTTGGCAAAACTGTAGTTTATCAGTGTTTTCAAAGACCAGTTTGGCTGATGTTTTTGTTTTTTTAATTGTTCATCATTTCTCTTTTACTGACAAGGAAATCACTGTTAGAATAACTTTCTTTATAGAGCGCCAAATCACAATAACAGTTGTCTCCGGGTGCTTAACCACCAGACCATTTGTCCACCAAATAGTGATGTATAACCAACATCAGCCGCTATGGTTGCTAAATGTCATCTTATTTGCTGGTAGGCCCATATTTTTCATCATGGCTGGTCATCCGTGTATGTTACACACATGAAACCCACACTGTCAAAAGCAAGTTTGATTTCTGCAGGCGTCCCTGACCTCTCACTGAACTCAGAAATACATTTTGAGTAGGTGCTGTTTTGGTGATGTTTCAGATAGCAATACACAGCTTTATGTAACGTCACTGAATTGATTTTTGACAGATAAGCTCCAAGCACAATGTGGTTTTCCTCATTACCAAATATGGCTACATCCATCTCTATGACTTGGAGACTGGCACCTGCATCTACATGAACCGCATCAGTGGAGAGACCATCTTTGTCACCGCTCCACATGAGGCCACCTCAGGCATCATTGGGGTCAACAGGAAGGGGCAGGTAAGCATGTCATGATGTGCTAATTCTAACTGCTCATGGAAATTAAAGTGATGCTGGAGTTGCTGTCTTGTTCATGTCGAAACGGAACGTGAAACCGAATATTTTCCACTCAGTTTCCTAAAAATCTGTATATAATATATCATAATATCTTCATTTATAGTTCAATTTTTCTATTTAAATCTTGTTTCATCTCTAGTCCTAGTAATATCCAGCAAATATGACGCAGGGCAACAACAAACATCAGCTGACAGCAGCATCTCTTTGTTTGTCTGTTGTCATCAGGCAGGTTCACTTCGCCAGGAGTCATTATAAATAATCCAAGGTGTAGTGTTTCACGTACAGAAAGCAGCGACTGTTGCGTCTTACTGCTTTTCTGAAGCAGAACCAGAGAAGAGAACTGGATACAGCCAGCTGATGAATAATGATCCAGCCAGGCCACACACCACATGAATAATTGAGCGCAGAGAGGAAAGCTGATCTCAGACTGTGACAGATCTCACAGTCTGCCAGAGCATTGCCTTTCTGTGTGTGTGTGTGTCTGTGTGTGTGTGTGCGTGCATCACAAGCACACAGAGACAGTGATCTGAGAGAGAATAGGCCACTGTCTGCGCCACTTACTGATTCTGGTTAACTGGGTTGGTTACCAGCAAAATTAGTAATTGGATACTGAGTAATAAATTACTCCAGTGCTATATACTTCCATCAAGTAGCCAGGTGAAAGGAAAATTGGTCTCAACTAGACTAGCAGCATAATGTTTACTGGGGGCGGTTAAATCAACAACCATATTTTTATGGAAATGTTGGAGTAGAAAAACAGCACATCATTATTACCTCGTAAACATTTCAGGTGGGAAAACATCACATTATCATACAGTGCTAAGATATTGAGCTCATGAATGTAAAATCAGTGAGTGCATGCTCTATCCTGGCCTGTCAGTGACATGCATTGATTATAGGTGCAGCACTGAACTGCTGCACAGAAACCCGACAGGGGTGGAGGAGGTAACATGGAGAATTTAAATGACAGAGCTCGGGTGGAAAAAGGCCCGTGTCCCATCAGTGTGTGATGCAGAGTGGGAAGCACATCCTGCTGCTCTCTGTCAGTGTAGATCCTCTCGGTAGTGTCTGCCTGAAATGAGTTTTGCTTTTTGTTCTTGGTGGATCTGTCTCAGCTAGGTTTATCACTTCATACTTGATATGTTTTCCTAGCATTTAGGAACAAAATGTTAGGCCACCCTGGGGTTAGTGTGCAGCTGGTCTCCCTCATGATAGTAATTATCTGACTTTAATATCAGCCTCTACAAGCGTACTCTCCTCTGGACACATGTAGTGCGCACTGAGCAGAACACAGGATGAACACGAGGAAACCTTTTGTTAAACTCCTTTTTTGTTTATTTTCATGTATTTACGTTTCCACATTGCTTCCATTTAGTCCAGTAACATTACAGTAAGTAATCCTGCTTGAGTAGTTGGCAGACTTCACACACAAGCCCTGTGTTACACTGAGCCACTAAAATAACATTTGCATTTATATCCCAGGGCTAGACGGAGTTTAATTTCATTGCACATACTTAAATTTAACATCTTGACTACTGATTTATTTATTTTTGGTTACCTGACAAAAGTGTATTGAATCATGCCTCTGTGGTCATAATGTATCTAAGATGAGCTCAAGTACAAAAGACTGTTTTTCCAATCAACGTTTCATTGTGTATTTGACCAAATCTGTGAATCTGCTCCACATGCCTGACCTTCACAGATTGACTTGGACTTTAAAAATGTCTTTTCCTGTGGCACAGGTTCTGTCTGTCTGTGTGGAAGAGGAAAACATCATTCCCTACATCACCAACGTGCTGCAGAATCCAGATCTGGCTCTCCGCTTAGCTGTCCGCAACAACCTCACGGGAGCCGAAGAGCTGTTTGCACGCAAGTTCAACAACCTGTTTGCTGCTGGCAACTACTCCGAGGCCGCCAAGGTTGCTGCTAACGCACCAAAGGTACATTAGTGACTTTCATGGTCTTTTACTGCCCGTTTTGTCTTTTATCATTGCTTTATGGCTTTTCTCATATTCTGCTGACATTTCTTCACTCAGGGCATCCTGCGCACTCCAGATACCATCCGTCGTTTCCAGAGTGTTCCCACTCAGCCTGGCCAAACCTCCCCCTTGCTGCAGTACTTTGGTATCCTGTTAGACCAGGGCCAGCTCAATAAGTTTGAGTCCCTGGAGCTTTGCAGGCCTGTCCTCCAGCAGGGGCGAAAGCAGCTTTTGGAAAAGTGGTTGAAGGAAGACAAGGTACTGTACATCCATCTAAGCGCCAGCTCGCAGGAAGTCGCTCTTCCTGAGCTGCCTGTTATGTTTACACAACTTGCCTGTTATCTTGGATCAAGCAAGGATCACGTGATATGCAAGGAATTTAGGAAGTCCCCTTCAGAAACTTTGAATCTACAAATTCTCCATGGTTAAGAAAAAAGTGAATTATGCATTTGAGTTGATTTTCATTCACTTAATATTTGCTATATTTTCTATATCAGTGGAGAACCAATCCCAACAGCCTTAGAGAAGTCCATCAAGAGTCCATCAAAGTGTTAATACTATAATCTAGATCAGATCTCTAATCCCTAAACCTAACCAAGGAAGGTAAAAAGAAACTAAAATCTGGCAGAACAGCTTGTGATAAAACAACAATGTGTCCCGCTGGTAAAGTTTCTGCCTTTCCTCAGCCATCCCTCAAGACTTTATTAGAAGCAGTGCATTGTCAGGGATTGTAACATCGAGTCCTTTTACTGAAACGGTGTTAAGATTTTTTTATTGTCATACATTTATTATTTGCATTTAAACAATGTTTTTTTTGGTTGTTGTTGTTGTTTTCTCATAATTGTCTCTCTTAAACGTCTGATGCTTCTTGTGTATTCCAGTTGGAGTGTTCTGAAGAACTGGGTGACTTGGTGAAGGCGGTGGATCCTACCTTGGCTCTCAGTGTGTACCTGAGGGCCAATGTTCCCAACAAGGTCATTCAGTGCTTTGCAGAGACTGGTCAGTTTCCTAAGATTGTCCTGTACGCCAAAAAGGTATGTCTAAGATTGCATTTGGCCATTACTTTTAATTATCTGTACTCTGGATTTTATTTATTTTTTAATCTAGTTTAATGAAATTGGTTCTGACCATTAAGTTGAGTGGAGAGAGCTTGTTGGTTATTGTGGCATTTTCTTTCTTTGTTCCAGGTCGGCTACACACCAGACTGGATCTTTCTGCTCAGGAATGTGATGCGGATCAATCCAGAACAGGGCCTGCAGTTCGCACAGATGCTAGTCCAAGATGAAGAGCCACTGGCTGACATTACACAGGTAGGATATGAAGGATATGTAGTGATGCAGCATGTTTTTATTTTTGATACAGTAGTTCAACAGAGTTATTATTTTATTTTGAAATTGTGTTATGTGACCTTGAGGTCACTTAATTATCACTTTCTCTGTGATTAACCAGTCAGCCTGAATGTAAACAGAATTTTTAAATGCAGAATGAGTTTACAGTTACAACAGTTACTATGCAGACTTTATTTGCAGTAGGCATGGTTGCAAACCGTATATGTGTGAAGTTAGAGAAGCATGCGCGCTTCATGTTGTTTTCATGTTTATTTGTCAAGTACTTGGTAACAAATAAACAACTGACCAATACAAAGGACAATAGTTGTTGTTGTGCTCTGGAGCCTCCGTGATCTCAGTGCAGGGGCACATTAAGCAGTTCTCTGGCTGCCGCAGGTCAGTGTTTCTCTAGCTAGCAACAGAGCAACAAGGACTGCTGTCACCAGCTGCAGTTCAAGGAGGTGGAGTTAGCTGTATTTGGCCACAGAACCAGAGCCTCTCTGGGATGGGCTGAGAAAGACATTGAGGACCAGTACAACAACAACCCGGCCACACAGCAAGGAGTGCAGGACAAGAAGGGTAGCTGGGTAGCATTAGCCGAACTTTCAAAGTAAAGGCACGGGTGGTTCAGTAGTAAATTGAAAAGGATGTCATCATTCTGTTAGGCAGAAATGACAACTAAAAAAAATACTATTTGGTGTTTATTATTGTGTCATATACTTATGCCTGCCTACTTCAGTGTGGAAAACACTGAATAAGTTTATTGAGCACAAGTATTAGAGATGGCACGATACCACTTTTTTATGTCCAATACAATATCATAAATTTGGATATCTGCTGATACCGATATGACTCTGATATAGTGTTTTTTAATCAATAAAACTGTTTTTTTTTTTTAAATATCTTGTTCATACTCAAGTTTTAAAAAACAAACCACTAAAGCTATTCTGTTAAACCTGTATGCACAAACACACTGCACCCAAAATATTTCATAGTTCAGCAAAACTGAGCTAATAAACTTAAACCTGCTCCATCCTCCCTATTCTGGTATTTTAAAGAGTATTTAGCAGAAATATTAAGCAACCAAACTAATAGGGTTGCCAACTCCCAGCAAAAATAATAGGAAACCAGTTTTGTGAGGTGCTTTTTTTGATATTTAATGGATCGGGCTACATTTTTTATTTCTCTCCGATATCTGATCCAGTAATTTAGGTCCGTATCGGAGCGATACGTAATATCGATCGGTCCATCCCTAATAAGTAATAATATACTAGTTTATAATGGTGGAAAACACTGAACAAGTTTATTGAGCACGTTTATGTTTCTAAATCTTGCCTTTCACATGGTATAAAGGAAATTCACATCTTCCTTTACTTCCTGCCTGTGCATAACCTCCGTGCTGCAAGTGTCAACCGCTGACACAGCTCGTGTTCCTAAAGTGCAACAGAGCAGGTGATAGGAACACAAACCATTGCATCACAGGCAGGTTTTTTATTTTTAAACAGTTACTGTATTCAGACAACTTTCACTTGTCTTTGCAACCTGTCTAAAAGCTTTAGAGAACTGTGTGGGCTGCATTCCTCACATTTAATCCTTTAAGTGGTGCCGAACAGACTGCTGACAAGAATGTTGGGTTTATATGAAAGGTAAAAGCTACAGTAAATAAGTGCTGCCATATTTGATACAAACAGGCCTTTTTTGTTGTTTTTTAATACTTCTCAGCTGTACAAGTGTAGTCTAATTTTTGGTTTATTTCTTACCCGTGGTTCTGTTTTTGTCCAGATTGTGGACGTGTTTATGGAGTACAACCTGATTCAGCAGTGCACATCATTCCTTCTGGATGCCCTGAAAAACAACAGACCCTCAGAAGGACCACTCCAGACTCGCCTGCTGGAGATGAACCTCATGCATGCACCACAGGTAGACCAATATGCACACACTTGAATAAATGAAATCCATTTGTTAAGCGTGAATCACTGTTTTCTAATGATTCGTCTCATGGTGTAGGTTGCTGATGCAATCCTGGGCAACCAGATGTTCACCAACTATGATCGTGCCCACATTGCCCAGCTGTGTGAGAAAGCTGGACTCCTGCAGAGAGCACTAGAGCACTACACTGACCTGTATGACATCAAGCGTGCTGTGGTGCACACACACCTGCTCAACCCA
Organism: Neolamprologus multifasciatus; assembly: GCF_963576455.1. Classification (NCBI taxonomy): domain Eukaryota; kingdom Metazoa; phylum Chordata; class Actinopteri; order Cichliformes; family Cichlidae; genus Neolamprologus; species Neolamprologus multifasciatus. The sequence continues at coordinate 5,912,643 of NC_140448.1, read as the reverse complement.
GAGGTAGGCTTCACTTACCTACACAGTCAAAGTGTTTTCCCATCTGGCAAATGTGTCATTGCTTGTTGTAGATTGTACAGCCTCTGAATTAACCTTTTTCCCCACACAACCTCCAGTGGTTGGTGAACTACTTTGGCTCATTGTCAGTGGAAGATTCTCTGGAGTGCCTCAGGGCCATGCTCTCAGCGAACATCCGCCAGAACCTGCAGATCTGCGTCCAGGTGGCGTCCAAGTACCATGAACAGCTCACCACACAGGCTCTCACTGAACTCTTTGAGTCCTTCAAGAGCTTTGAAGGTGAGACATAAAAATTCATACTTAACATTCTGATGCGGCGACCGTGGCTCAGGGGGTTGGGAAGCGTATCTGTAACCGGAAGGTCGTCGGTTCGATCCCGGGGCTCCCTGTCCTTGTGTCCTTGGGCAAGACACTTTACCCTACCGCCCACTGGTGTTGGCCAGAGGCAGCCTCGCGCGATATGGCAGCCTCGCTTCTGTCAGTCTGCCCCAGGGCAGCTGTGGCTACAACTGTAGCTGCCTCCACCAGTGTGTGAATGTGAGAGTGAATGAATAGTGGCATTGTAAAGTGCTTTGGGTGCCTTGAAAAGCGCTATATAAATCCAATCTATTATTATTATTATTCTTTATTATCAGTAATCCATAATCCAGCCAATACAAATAGCTCACTTGTACCTACTGCTCTACATGGTTTTTAGGGTTTTCCATTAGATGGTAGTACCTGCTACCAGGTACTTCTTTAAGCAATCTGGATGTGTGATGTCAGCAGACTACATGCCACTGCTTGGCTAGTCAGTGGCATTACACAACGAGTCATGAAATCATCTCCTTCACCAAAATCAAAATTGCCATTTTGAAACCCAGTAATAAGGGACAAGCATTTTAGATGGTACTCGATTATCAGGGAAGACGAGACAAGTCGATCTGAGTAGGTACTAATAGAAAAGGGCTGTAATGAAACTGATGGAAAACCCAGTTCAGTTAATGAGGAAGTATTGAAAAGTCATTGAAATAGTCATGATTTGTTTTATAGAACTGCATCAGTTTGACTGAAATATTTCTGTAATAAGACGAGCTGCTGGAGAAGCATTTGGCTCGTCTCTTTCGTTACTGTTGCTATCACCTCCTAACCCTGTACTCGGGTAGATGTTGCTCAGCTATCAGTCAGATATGTAGGCCAGAACAGAGGCAGGACGATCGATAAATAGTGCAGGATGCTCTGGAGGTGAACTAGTGCAGCTCATCTGTAGTGACTGGAGTAATAGAGCATAAAGGTGCGGTAAACTAATTGGGGAAGAACAATATTTTAATGTCAGGAATGTCCCTATCCACTTGGATCCCATTTGAAGCTTAATTTTAACTGTGTGTTCCCCTCAGGTTTGTTCTATTTCCTGGGCTCTATTGTAAACTTCAGTCAGGATCCTGAAGTTCACTTCAAATACATCCAAGCTGCCTGCAAGACGGGCCAGATCAAAGAGGTGGAAAGGATCTGCAGAGAGAGCAACTGCTACGATCCTGAGCGTGTCAAGAACTTCCTCAAGGTAGTGACGGGGATGACTGCAGCGATCGAACACTGACACAAGCAGCTTTTATGACTTTGACTCTTTTTTAATTTTTGTTATTCTTTTACCCTCGCCCGTTATTTCTCAGTTTCTCAGTTGGTTCCTACTGGTGCTTGTTTGTAAACTGTAACGCTGTCAGAACTTTATCAGTAGTTTTATGAATTTAATGTTGGGCTGATCAAAAGTTTAAACTCCTGAAATCTCTATTTTATAATCAGACGTTGCTTACAGTGCTTAGTCTGTCTTTATATTTGATAGAAAAGCCACATTGACAGTTTACCTGTATTTGTTGCAAATTGTTCACCCAGCAGTGCTGATGGCAGTCAATTATCTTTTGTCCTTTTCCTCTTTTCTTTGGAATGGCAGGACATGTATCAGGTAAATCTATTCCTCCCCACAGTGCAGGATCCATTCCCTGCTTTTCTTTCACCCCTTTCCCATTATTTTCAGACACATGATTGAAACTGGGATTTGTATGGAGGCGTATATGTTTATACACCACAGTCCATACACCTACTGGGGTGTATCTATGTATAGCCAGTGATTATTAACTTTACATAGTCGTAGTCATTCGTTGGCTCCTGTGTGTGCAGGTAACGGTGACCGTGTTAGGCTCCTTTACTTCACATTTAAACACAGTTTGTGTTGTGTGTAATCTTGTAAGGAGCTTTTTTTCCAGTGCAGCATGTTGTTGGCTAGTCGTGTCAAGATGCACAATCCCAGTTTTGTTTGTTAAATCCTGTGGATGGCAGCAGTGTTTCAGTACTGCTTAGTGAGAACTGGCATCTCTGCTTATTAGTATGAAGGAAGTTTATTGTTCTTTAGTGCGAAACACAGCTAGCCTCCCTAGCTAACAAAGCCGCTTGATTTTGTTTCGATGTGGTTTTTTTAACTGTCCTGATACTTTTAAATAACAGTTTCATTTTTTAGTGATTATAATTATAGAGGGCAGAAACCAAACCAATCTAAACATTCGACTGTGTACAGATTCACTGACTACACTCTCTTCCCATTACTCTGTGATGCACAGGAAGCCAAACTAACCGACCAGCTCCCACTCATCATCGTCTGTGACCGTTTCGACTTTGTCCACGACCTGGTCCTCTACCTGTACCGCAACAACCTGCAGAAATACATTGAGATCTATGTTCAGAAGGTAAGAGTCAACACAGAGACATTTAGTTTTCAGAGCACCGTTCATTCACAGATCAAGGAGATTTATTGTGAAACCTTTGCTTAGGTAAACCCGAGCCGTCTGCCTGTGGTGGTTGGTGGCCTCTTAGATGTGGACTGCTCTGAGGATGTCATCAAGAGTCTGATCCTGGTTGTCAGAGGACAGTTTTCCACGGATGAACTGGTTGCTGAGGTGGAAAAGAGGAACAGGTGCTGCACACATTCAACTTATGTTATTTTCTAAAACATAATTAATTTTTACCTGACACTTATTCTTCAGTGTAATTCAGGGAGCTGTATGGACGTTAACGAGTGAATATTAGGAGGGAAACTGTGATGCAGATGTGTTTACTGCTTCTTTTGGAGCTAACCCCCTAACCCTTTTGTCCAAAAACTTTTTTTAATCATTTGAAATAAAAATTTATATATTAGGGGTGCAACGATACACAAAATTCACAGTTCGGTTCGATACTTTGGTGTCACGGTTCGATATTTTTTCGATACAAAAAAATGTTAATTCCTTTTTAATTTGTCATTTATTAAAATTATAAATATATATTTTAACTCAAAAGTACAGTTTTTAAATGTAATGTTGCTGAAACAACAAAGTAATAAAATAATAAATCTATCTGATGGAGAAATCCCTCATCTTTGGAAAAGAGTTTATTACAGAGAAATGTCTCTTTCCAAAATAAAAGCTCTACTATACGCTTCTTCTGGGCTATATTCTCAGCAGCATATTAAACATATCAGGTCCCCATAAGGAGAATCATGTGCTAACGGCTGTCTAAATGACTCGGCTAAAGTTTGTAGCATGCGTGCTTGTTGTTTTTGTCTGCTTCCACTTGTCTTTGCACGAGGATGATGTCGGAGTAAATGTGCAGTCATATTCGTTGTGTTCCCACTAGTGCTGTCAGCGTTAATCTGAAATGACGTTAACGCCACAACACGGCAAATCTCCGTTAACGAGCTACCGCGGATCGCCCTGTGCATGGGGCTGGACGGCGTCAACACGTTAACGAGCTAACTGTGCTAACGAGCTAGTTCCCACCAATGTAATTGAGCATTGCGTGGCACATCCAACATACTGTTTTACTTTTGTCCATGACGCGCTTACCTTCAGGGTCATACGTCACACGAAGACCAAAATAGTTCCAAACGCCAGATCTGAATGAGGGTGGGGGAGGTTCAATTTGCCATGTTGCAACTAGCTTAGCTTCTGTCTTGCTAGCTTGCCCTGCGCTCAGTGGATCTGCGCTCGACAGTGCAGCCTAGGCGGAGTAGTCGAACGCAGATCCACTGAGCGCTCAACACAGACAGCACCGTCAGAAGAAAAGTTGATAAAATAAATTTAAAATTTTGTATTGTTCGATACATATGCGTACTGAACCGAAAGCACTGTATCGAACGGTTCAATATCGATACGAGTATCGTTGCACCCCTAATAAACATATATATGATTTATATTTGTATAACTGTATTACTCATAATTTACAGCTTACTGAAACTAGATTTGACCCAAGCATCAAAGCTGTAAACGTAGCCAGGGGTAGTTCTGACATCTGCTGTCCTTACAGGCTGAAGCTGCTCCTGCCCTGGCTCGAGTCTCGTATCCATGAAGGCTGTGAAGAGCCAGCAACCCACAATGCTCTGGCCAAGATCTACATTGACAGCAACAACAACCCTGAACGCTTCCTGAGGGAAAACCCTTACTATGACAGCCGCGTGGTGGGAAAGTACTGTGAGAAGAGAGACCCCCATTTGGCATGTGTAGCTTATGAGAGAGGACAGTGTGACCAGGAGCTGATCAATGTGAGCAAGATGATTTGATGCCACAAGTTTCAGCCTCTCCAGTTCTGTTGTTGTGAACTTAACTGTAGCACAAAGCGCTGTAATTCTGTCTTTCTTCCGTCAGGTCTGCAATGAGAACTCCCTCTTCAAAAGCTTGTCTCGCTACCTTGTACGACGCAGAGACCCTGATCTGTGGGCCAGCGTGCTGCTGGAGACCAATCCCTTCAGGCGACCACTTATTGATCAGGTACGCACACAAGTTTTGTGGGTTTTTAATCCCCCTGCCCGCCAGCACTGCTTCTCTAAGCTTACTTACTTTGTGCTGTCAGGTGGTGCAGACGGCACTGTCAGAAACCCAGGACCCAGAGGAGGTTTCGGTCACAGTCAAGGCTTTCATGACTGCTGACTTGCCCAACGAGCTCATTGAGCTGCTGGAGAAGATTGTGTTGGATAACTCAGTCTTCAGTGAACACAGGTATTTACCAGTGCTGTACTGTTCATCCACAGTTATTTTAAAACTGCACAGAAATCCTGAGATTAGGGCTGGGCGATATATCGAGTTTAAAAAAAATATCGATATATTTTCATACGAGATATAAGATGTGACAATATCTTTTATATCGATATAGTCTGTTACGTTATAATTATAGTTGTGGAGCCACAAGTTTGCCTCTCTTTTGTCCACTTTTGTCTTTACGCAACGTTACTCGGCCTCGCCTCTCCTTCACTGAGCACAACTCCCCCTCCTCCCCCATCGCTTCACCTGCAGGCAGCGACAAGATGGACACGGCAAATCTCTGTTAGCGAGTTATGGGGCTGGACGGCGTCAACGTGTTAGCGAGCTAACCGCGCTAACCACGCTAACGCCATGCAGCCCAGAGGCGCTGCACGGCCTAAAATCCTTTCATTTTCTCAAAAGTTGACAGCGCGCCTTATGTATGAATTCTGGTTGTGCTTACTGACCACGAACCGATTTTATGTGGAACACGGCGCTCAGCAAAGTCAAAAAAAATGTTTTAGTACGACACCGCTTGATGGATTGTCGGAGCATTACGGCTATCGTAGTCTGGAGCCTCGCGAAGTGATACATACTGTGCTTCAACGTAATATTACCGTATTGTGTGTGTATAAGGGCCATATAGAGGATTTCAAACTCAAGGCTGTTAGTCACGAACTTGGGAACAGAGCAGCTGTGAAATCTGTCTTTGTTATTATGCTTTGCGTCTGTTAGTTTACATTTTGACTGCACAATTGTGAGCTCTTTGTTATGCACAAAAACAACATTGTTTTCTTTTATTTATGGAGCATTATTATTTAATAAATGCTCATAATTTATTTTTGAGTAATTTCTTCATGTAAATTATGCTGTAGGTAAATAAAAATGCCTGTGTGACATCTGGGACACAGTGTGACTAAGAACTCTCGTTTTGTTCTTAACTTATGGCTTTAAAAAAATATCGAGATATATATCTTATATCGCCACCCAGCTAAAAAATATCAAGATATGAATTTTGGGTCATATCGCCCAGCCCTACCTGAGATCATCTTTTTCTTTCTCCCACAGAAATCTGCAGAACCTGTTGATCTTGACGGCCATCAAGGCTGACCGTACTCGAGTGATGGAATATATCAGCAGGCTAGATAACTATGACGCCCCTGACATTGCAAACATTGCCATCAGCAATGAGCTCTTTGAGGAGGCCTTTGCCATCTTTAAAAAGTTTGATGTCAACACCTCTGCTGTGCAGGTCTGTTCTTATTTTCTCGACACTTGGACAAATAATCGTATTACCTGAAGAAGGTTTGATAATACTTCCTGTCTGCCTCCTGCCCCACAGGTGCTGATAGAGCATATTGGCAACTTGGACCGAGCCTATGAGTTTGCAGAGCGCTGCAATGAGCCCGCTGTGTGGAGCCAGCTGGCCAAGGCTCAGCTGCAGAAGGGCCTCGTTAAGGAAGCCATTGATTCCTACATCAAGGCTGATGACCCCTCTGCATACATGGAGGTGGTGCAGGCTGCTGATACGAGTGGTACGGAGAACGAGCTCACTCAATTAAAGTTGTGTGCTAGTGCCACTTTAATCGAAAGCAATTAATCAATCAATCAATTACATCGACTGTGTTATCGGGTCTTAGATGGCAGCCTGTGCAGGAGCTTTGCTTGTGCAGCAGATATCGAAGGATTACTGTGAAAACAGAGCAACAGCCTCATTAATGTAAATGTGTTGCAGGTAACTGGGAGGACTTGGTCAAATTCCTGCAGATGGCTCGTAAGAAGGCCCGCGAATCCTACGTAGAGACCGAGCTGATCTTTGCTTTGGCCAAAACCAATCGCCTTGCTGAACTTGAGGAGTTCATCAACGGGCCCAATAATGCTCACATTCAACAGGTTGAGCTCACTCTCACGCAGCTTTGCCTCTGACGAGCCGACGCGTCATCGATGAAATAACGTGTTTATTGTACTTTATTTGTTTTAGGTTGGTGACCGCTGCTATGATGAGAAAATGTATGAGGCCGCTAAACTGTTGTACAACAACGTTTCCAACTTTGGCCGTCTGGCTTCGACCCTGGTGCACCTCGGAGAGTACCAGGCTGCCGTGGACGGTGCCCGTAAGGCCAACAGCACCCGCACCTGGAAAGAGGTGTGCTTCGCCTGTGTGGACGGACAGGAGTTCAGACTGGCGCAGATGTGCGGTCTCCATATCGTCGTTCACGCCGATGAGCTGGAGGAGCTGATTAACTACTACCAAGTAAGAGATCGATGAGAAGCTTTATTGTCCTTAAAATAAATCCAGATGTTTGATTTTGAGTTGTGCAGCTCTCGTAGTTCAGCCCAAAAATGAGCAAACATTTGACGACCCATCGTTGTTGTTCTCTCTCAGGACCGTGGTTACTTTGAGGAGTTAATTACCATGCTGGAGGCCGCCCTGGGCCTGGAGCGCGCTCACATGGGGATGTTCACAGAGCTGGCCATTCTCTATTCCAAGTTCAAGCCCCAGAAGATGAGGGAGCATCTGGAGCTCTTCTGGTCAAGAGTTAACATCCCAAAGGTCCTGAGAGCAGCAGAGCAGGCTCACCTGTGGGCCGAACTTGTCTTCCTGTATGACAAATACGAGGAGTACGACAACGCCATCATCACCATGATGAACCACCCGACAGATGCCTGGAAGGAGGGCCAGTTCAAAGACATCATCACCAAGGTACCGTTTAATTGGATATCACAATCACGACTTGTTTTTCTTCCCAACAAGGATGCACAACGTGACCGTTTGTCTTACATTAACCCTTTAAAGCCGGTCAGAGCAGCACGCTCTGTTTTGCGTAACTATTTTTAAATCCCGGTAGCTCTGCAACCACGTGAGCTAGTGCAATAATTTTTTTTGCATATGAAACCGGAGGAGTTGTACTTACATCTTATGCCATCAGCTTGTCCTCGGTCACAGTTTCCTTCCACATATAGCTTTGCAAAAACTGCATAAAAAGCACTTGCAGCAACAAAAACATAATATTCCAGAAACACGCTTTGCTGATCCGATCAGCTGTTCATAACACTTCCTACGTCCATCAGCGCGAACTATCGCATGTCCGCCATGACCTGCCCGAAACCGGAAGTGACGTCATTTTCGCGGAAATGTAGTTTTTTACCATCAGGGCCTCATGAGCCTATACTGGTGTTTTTAAAAGTTATGTTTGACTTTATGACTTTCTGTGTGGTTTCTGGGATGCTTAGGACTCATATTGCACTGCTGGAAATAGTTTATTTTGATGCATATGCTGCTTTTTTGCAAATTTGCATTATAATATTTATTTTCGTTTTTCCTGCAGTATATAAAAATTGGTGTATTTCAAAAATAAAACTATGAAGACACTCAAATAAATTTCCTGTGGTGGGAAACTATTTTGTGCAACTTTTTTGTATTTACAGTTTTGAGGGATAAGCCTCTTAAATTTCTCTAACTAGAAATATATGTTAAAAAAACAAAAACGATTTTCAATTTTTTTGTAGTTTATTGCACTTTTTTGCAATTTATGTAATTACTATGCACTTAATGCGGACATATTATTAAAATCTGGGCTGTAATGGTTGTATTGATGTATAGCAACTTGAAATGCTCCCAAAAATGGCTCCACAGCATGTAAACATATAATATAAGCTCTGGCGGACTTGGTTCTATGGTAGGTCTTAAAGGGTTAATGTAGCAGTAAAATCTTGGATGGTCTGGTACGAGTCAAGCTAATTACAATTTTCCAGCAGTCGGCAAAAAACAGAAGACGATACGTTTATCTCCTAATGCATCGTTTTGTTTTTATTAAACAGATTTAGAAGCATGAAATAATTTCTCTCCTTCTTTGCTGTAGGTGGCCAACGTGGAGCTGTATTACAAAGCCATCCAGTTCTATCTGGAGTTCAAACCATTGTTACTGAACGATTTGCTCATAGTGCTTTCCCCCAGACTGGACCACTCGCGTGCCGTCAACTTCTTCACCAAGGTACATGTTGTTCCATGTCATGATTTAGATGCATCAGGCTGCTTTCCTCTGTGGGTCAAACTGGGCTGAGCACTGAGCGCACTCGTATGTTAACAGGTGAAACAGCTGCCTCTGGTCAAACCGTACCTACGGTCAGTACAGAACCACAACAACAAATCGGTCAACGAAGCACTTAACAACCTCTTCATCATAGAGGAGGACTATCAGGTGAGTAGCTGTGGATTCAGTTCAACGTTCTGTTATTTCAAAAACACCCACCTCACTCTTTTTTTCTGCGTACTCCTGCCAGGCGCTGAGAACATCAATAGATGCCTACGATAACTTTGACAACATCTCGCTGGCCCAGCGCTTGGAGAAGCACGAGCTGATTGAGTTCAGGAGAATCGCTGCCTACCTGTTTAAGGGCAACAACCGCTGGAAACAGAGCGTGGAGCTCTGCAAGAAGGACAAGCTTTATAAGGTGCCCCTTCTGTTTGAGTGCTCGGGTTAAGGTAAGCAGGTGTGCTGCACTGGTCCTGACCCTGTGTGCTGCCTCTCGCTCTGCAGGATGCCATGCAGTATGCTTCAGAATCCAAAGACACAGAGCTGGCAGAGGAGCTGCTGTCCTGGTTCCTGCAGGAGAACAAGAAGGAGTGTTTTGCCGCCTGCCTGTTCACTTGCTACGATCTGCTACGACCTGACGTGGTGCTGGAGACCTCCTGGAGGAACAACATCATGGACTTTTCTATGCCGTACTTCATTCAGGTCATGAGGGAGTACCTCAGCAAGGTGAGTCGGCTCCTCTCAGGTTTCCTGTTAGATGGTTGCTCAAAAGATCACGTTGGCACACGAGGAATCAGTGAAATAAAACTTGCACAATTTTGTCTGATTACTTTGCATCTCCAGCCGCCTCTGCCAGTTTGTTTTAAACGTTCATCTCCTGTGCTGCTCCTCTTCTCTTTCAGGTCGATGCAGTTAAGGAACAGGTGAAAGTTTAAAGCTCTGTGTTTGATCAGCATTCAGTGTAGGAGACTGCAGCCTGGAGTGTGCATGTTTCAGCTGTAATGCTCACTCACTCAGAAACTGATCAGTCGGTCAACCTGGTTTTGTAATTGTTGGGCAACTATTCATATAGGATGTAATACAAAATGCTTAAACTTGGTATAACCGTAGCATGTAAGTTTTATTATTTAGTAAGTTGTTCAGTGGCGTCGACGCAGTGATTTGAAGCTTTCCTGTGAAGCTGGGCGCATCAACAATTATAAAAAATGATATACTGCATATCTGAAGTGCATTTACCTCCAGCTGTGTAACACTGTTGCATCCTGATGCATGTGTGTTAACCAAAAACAAAGTCTTGCTCATACATACCTGCAGGCTGTTGGTTTGCCCGGCTTCATGCACAAGGCTTTGAACGATAGGAAGCACCTGAAGTAACCTGGCTCCGCCTCTAAGCTGCGTCTTACTGCTGCAGCAGCGTGACACATACAGCATGGGACACTCGGCAGCTTTGTCTCACTGCATTTAATTAAAGGGCTGCTGTTTGTTACACTGCATGGACAAACTGAATGTGCACACGGGGTGTGGAAGCAAACTGCTGAGCCTTTATTACTGTTTTAGAAACAACATGCTTCCAGCTGCTGCTGCTTTCCCCTTTCACCTTAGAAGTCCATTCTGCATATTGCTGCTAGCAGTTACCTGACTCACTGCGCAAAAAGGTTCCTCCTGCTCTCACTTGTATTCATGTCTGGTGCTGGTTGACAGGAACCTCTGTGAGGCAGAAGCAGGGAAAAATTGGACCATCATAGCAACCGTAGTCTCAGCATTTATGCCCAAAACAGATGTTAAAGCAACAACAGCTGTTTCCGACTGCAGAAGCGTTACTGATCGTTCACACGTTTCATTAGTTGACTATTAAGAAATAAAGGGCGACTGCTTTTGCTACTAAACGTAACTGAGGATGTCATAAATGGTTGTATTTTTAAAATCATGCAAACTTTGGCGCTTTATTAACGTTTTTATTGCAGTTAGAAGTTCAGTTGCCTCTGTGGGGTCATGTGATCCCACGTTGACACGTATCGTTGAGCTCGGCGCTCTGAGGGCTCGCACCATCTGCTGCAAGAGTCTGTTATTGTTGCTTAGAGATCGTGTGTTGACCCCGAGTTTTTTTTCCTAACCTTGAACCATGTAAGTTTCATTTTTAAGGGTTTCAGCGTTTTGCTAAATGTATTCATGTATTCTGTTTGCAGGTAGATAAACTTGAAACCTCAGAGTCTCTAAGGAAAGAGGAGGAGCAGGCAACAGAGACGCAACCCATCGTCTACGGTAACATCAACGTCCACTTATCGTGATCAGTATCCAGGAACGCTTTGCTTTCTCGTCTTTCACTTTGTGCTCCAGGGTCTTCTGTAGTCACTCAGTTTAATCACCGTGACTTCTTTAAGTCATCAAAGGTCCTGAAAACCTGGCTTTAACTTCTTCTTATACTTCTGACGACATAAAAACAAACCAACTTCCAGTCTAAGCTTTTAAATCAGAAAACCAAAACAAATGTGTGAACTGTTTCCTCTGTCGGCTCGCAGGAACACCCCAGCTGATGCTGACAGCAGGCCCAAGCGTCCCTGTGGCCCCTCAGCAAGCGTATGGCTACGGCTACCAGGCGCCCGCAGGATACGGTCAACCAGCAGCTCAGCCAGGCTTCGGCTACGGCATGTAAAGACCCCGGCTCCTTATCTCCACTTACAGGGTGGAGCTTCCATCCATCCATCCCCCACAGTCCTTCACCACACCATTACCCTCTCGCTCTGCCTTCATCGGGGAGAGGAGAACAGCAACAAACTCGTCTTCATCTTTCTCTTGTTTTTTAAACTTTTCTTTATCCCCTTAAACTGCCATGAAGGACTCAGTTTTATTTCTGTTGTCAAACGAAAGGTTTGAATCACAAAGATTTAATTTCCTCACATTCCGTATTGACTACATTAATTTTTCTTATGTTTATTTTATTTGAATGGGAAATGGTTTATGTACAATGGGAGGGTTGGTTTGTGGGAAGAGCTGGTCTTCTCCAAAAGAAAAAAGAAAACCACACAAACACACAAAGGTCTGTTGTGAAGCATCTGGTTTGCACTCTGTAGTGAGAAGAAATTAATGTAGAACCTCTTCCTTTTGATGTGCGTGAGCAGCTTCTTCTTTCAGACTGTAAAATGCATTTAATTATTGTATATTCAGACACATGGCCGCTGCTTCCGTCCCCACAATCCTGAAACACTACGTCGTCCCATTAATGCCCCAAACTCAAACTTCAGGGCTGGTTTGATGAAGAAAATCCCAGAAGAGTATTTTACGTACAATTTCCAGGAAAGTTTGGTTCTTTCCAGCAAAGCCTATGCAGAAAACATTTACTTCCAGATGACGCGTCTATGTGCTTTACACACGGCTTTAATGTGGGACGATTCCAGCTTAGGAGGGGCTGCAGACCCGTTTGTGCTCGACTAACACCCCCCCCCCCCCTCCCTTTCTGCTGTGGTTTGTTTCTGCAGGAGAGATTTTTCAAACTTTATTCTCCTGTTTGATTAGATCGAATGTTATTAAGTTGAACTCCTCTAAATCAGAAACAATATCACAACACTTGTGGGATTGTGAAGGTTTTTTTTAAGGCTTGTGTGTGTATACAGGAAATCAATCATTAACTCCTTTGAACTTATATTCTTATCTCAATTACCTTAGATTTAAATTGTGCACTTAAGATACTTGATTGTGCATAATCAGGATCATAATGAATGAAACAGCGGTTTTGTTTTCCACTTAAAAAATAAAATAAAGGCTTCTTGTTTGTCAAGAAAAGTGTGACCGTGTCTTGCATGTGCTGTAACGAACTCTCACAGTTCTGATGGGGCTGAGAACAGAGTGATATATATATATATATATTTTTTTTTTTTTTTTTGTCTCTACTACAACAGTAATCTGAAGTCCCAAACTTGATGCAGGTGCAGGACTAAACCTTTGAAGAGAGGAAATGTGTAGGAACAAAGCTGGCACGCATTACTGGACGACCCTGAATGTTCTTCTTTGTTTTGAGACATTTCGTTTTCTTCTGGCTAACAAGCGCTTGTGTGCGTGCTCGGTTTGTACTGCTATAAATGTTCAATATTCCACCCAGCTGCGAATATTTTGTCATGTTTTGCCTCTAGGGGGTGCTATAGTAAAATAAAGCTCTATACAAGTCATTACAGCTATTATACACTAAAACCGGCACTGCTTAAAAAATACTAAGGGACCACTTAAATTACAAATCAGCTCCCGATTAATAACATTCAATTTGAATCCTGTGCTGTCATCAGATGCACAAATAGCTGTTCCACAGGTTTTAATTGGATTCATGTCAGAGGAGCGCTCTGTCCGCGAGGCCGAGCTTTGTCCACACCAGCAGGATCCCACTGCACCATCTAAAGGTCTGGCAGGTGGTCTGAGAGGTACGTGCCTGTAGCCAACAGCAGTCAGGGTACCGCTGACCAGCAAGTCTGGTCTGTTGGGCCATCCAAGGATAAACCTCTCCAGACCATCAATGACCTTCTGCCATGTTGGATATTATTGCTGCTGGCAGAACCGTTCACCATGAAATCTCCAGACTGTTACAGGTGTTCAGTGTGAACCTGCAGTCATCTGTAAAGTGGAGGACCTGTTATCAGGTGAACGCCAGACGCACCGGGCTGTGAGGTCATCCCACGCTATGTCAGGATGTCACGCAATGAGTGTGTCCAGCAGTTCAGTCAGAAACGTGCACAAGTAGGCTGCTGAAGGGGATTTTGTGGAGCTCTGCAGCTCTGACCTCGATGTAGTGCGATGATAAAGTGTCACCTTCATTTTTTACAGTGTAGAAACATTATGATTAAAACAATGATGTGAATGTCTTTTCCCCAAGGTCAGGCAAAGAGTCGCGGTGCTCAGACGAGATGACTGCACTTACGTTAGACTACCTAATAATGTGGCAGCAGATGTTACTGTGTGTTTCATAAAAGTGGGCAGGCAGACGCAAAACGTTATCAGGGCTGGAATTTTTAAATACGTAGCACAACAGTGAAACATTGGTTGTATTTAAACACGTGGCTCTGATCTGTAGCCTTAAATTCAGTTACATGAATGTATCCAACTGTCTTTATTTATTTGGCACTTTTCTAAACTCACATTTCAAGTGTTTCACACTGAAACGGCTTCATACGAAGCAGATTTTAATACAGCAGCGTTACGAACACTAATAACGTGACATCATCTCCTTACTAGTTAGTGCATCTTTCTTTACCTTCTAGAGAATTTGACCAGCTCATGATGACTGACGTGGAGACAAAAATAAGCTGGTGATTTGCTGAACTGCTGTTCTGTAAAACCTCCACCTCTGCTGTGTAACTGTGGCTTTTATCAGCAGCACCCCATGAATTAGTTTTCTAGTTACACATGTAAAAAATCATTTGCGACCACACAAATTTAAAAAAAACACCAAAACATTATTTTATAGGAAAAAATAAATGCCATTGAGTCTCAGCACATTTGTGATGTTACATTCATTTAAGCTGCTCTGCTGCTTCAGTGCAACATCACAGTGTGAGTGCCTACAAATCAATCTTCTCATTAGCAGTACATAACTTGGACAAAGGTTATTAAATCATCATGTTTCTGAGCGTCCCGTTGATGTGAAGAACTGCTCTGAGTCACTGAGCTATCACAGTAAAAGTACAAATCTGTCATTACTGAACGAAGCCCTGTAATAAAACTCCTGGTAGCTCAGCTGAGAGCTGGATCTCTAGTAGAGCTTCAAGTCTCCGGTGACACTGTCGATCAGATCGGCCAGGCCCGGGCCAATGCCCAACACGGTGCGTGAGCCCGGTGCGATCTGTGTCCTTCCTGCATCCTGGATCAAGCTAACGGGAAGTCCCACTTCCTTGGCACGGCCTAGCAGATCAATCAGGGTGTCCTCATCAGGCGCCTTCACCACCACTTTGGGCTGGCCGCAGTATTCCCACTGTCTGAGCAGCTCCGGGTTCCTGCGTTGGACCTGCTTGTAAGCCGACACAGCAGCATGGGAACACTGGGCAGCAACTTTCCCTTTGCCCATCTTTAGGTCGTTCCTGACCACCAGAATCATTTTGAACTCGCCTCCTTCTCCCATCACACTTGCTTCTCCAGAGCCATTCCCTTTCAACAGACTTTTGGATGTTGCGCCAAAGCGGGCCCCGAGGCGCCAACCAAGAAGGAGCCCACAACTGAGGCCAGCTGCTACACCCAAGACCAACGGGCCATACGACAAGTCCATACTTTAAACCTGGAAAAATCAGAAACAGGTTAGGGCTACACACACACACAAACAGGAAATACACTGTGTAACTGCTCCAGAGGAGGTCTCTGAATAAATAAGTCTTCCCATCTTAACATAAAAAATGTCCATATTCAAATTTCCATTTTGCGCTGTAATTCGGGAACTTTGCTTCAAAGCGGGTTTTTCTGTCTCACTGGTTCACGTGCTGTTTACGTGCTGTTCACGTGCTACACTCGCTAACTCCTGGTTACAAACACGTTTGAAAAGCAGGACTTCAGAATGACAAACAGACGGCAGAAGAAAGGAGGAAACAGCAGGATCACACCGGTCACATTTCATACCTACTGCTCGGCAAGAAGAAGCGTCTTCTGCCTCACTTCCCGTCGCTTGGTGATGACGTCACACAACAGCTGTTTCGTCTTTGTTAACGATGCTCCGAATTTGGATGAAATGTACCAGCTTTATCCATCGTAATCTATTTTAAACTATACTCTGTACCTATTCAATCTCTTTGATATATTTCATTTATTAGTATTTTTTATTAAAATTATTATTTTAACTATCCAAACATTTCTCCAAGTATTTCTTATCTAGTCTGAAGTAAACTTGTGCTTTTTCTTTAATCAATAACCGAAAAAATTACGAAAACCAATTTTTAAAAAAAAACATACTCCGACATGTTCTTCAGAAACACATCCGCTGACGTCGTTGAGCCAACAGGAAGCGGTTTTGTTTGCACAGGTTTTTTGTTTTTGTTTTGTTTTTTTAATTTATTGAACAATTGAAAATACAAACGCTCAAAGAGGATAACAGTGATAACAATACAAATGACAGCGAACAGTACAAAAGTACAAGAAATATAAAATTAGAGGAATTATGAATAATAGATGTTGGAGCTATTTGTTCTTATTTTTTATTATTTTGAAATTAGTTAAAGTTTGTTTTTAGTTTACATATATTTTGGGATTTATTTACAAGTTTATTTGTTGGTTAATATTTTGTTTCAATGTTTGTTTGATGTTACTTTGTTAAATTTGTCAGTAAGAGCTGTAGGGCCATTTTTCTTTCTATAAATAAAGAGACTGGTATAGGACCAGCATGCACTGGGGTGGGCCTATGGGTTGTTTTTTTTTTTACCAGAGCAGGAGAAGCAGCAGGAAGTAACAAAAATGGATCTTGTTATTGCCAAACTGGATAAAATAAACCATAAAAACGCAACTTTCAAGTTTGGACAGTGGACTTATTTTGCCTGCGTACAAAATAATATCTCAGTGCAGCAGTGGCTTGTGGACTTTTAATTGTGGGATGTTTGGTTTGTCAAACAAAAGGAATTGCCACTACAATAGAAAAAAATACAATTTAAAAACAAAACAGAAAAGATTCATATGGCAGGCATTTAAATTTTGCGTAAAGGAGAGCAATGAAAAGATAAAATAAGTCAAAATTTAGAGTAGCAGGAGACAGGCAATACCCTGATAAATATTTTTGGCATATTTGCTCTTAGTCTTTTTAAGCAAAGAAAAAAATAACTTTAAATCATTAATAAAACAAAGAAGGCTTCGAGTTCCTCGATTTAGCACAATGGATATGATATTTACCCATGATGATGTTAATAATGTCTGAGACACCCAAAGCTAGATGATCCATACAAAAAATAATATGACAGATGGTCAATTGGTTCAGGATTCAAAGTGTTTATCGTCATGTGTACAGAAGAAATAGCATTTCTCTGTGTAATGAAATTCGTCCTCTGCTGTCCAAACACAAATGCCAAGTTAGGTTGAAGGAACAAGATAAATAAAGATAAAAATAATGAAAGATAAATAAATAAGTACAAAATAAGTAAGTGAAGACAAGTGAGGTATGCAGATGTTGATGGATGTACAGGAGGAGGAGCTTAATGTGCAAAAATCCAATTTGTTATGTCATCACCAAAAACATTGTGTGATAGTTTGCACAGGTCTTTGATGCAATGACGCCACATAGATGAGGGAGGAAGCACACTATGAAACACACCCATCTGAAGGGTGTGTCACAGATAATACTTTGTAAATATTGATATTTTATTAAAGACTGAAATCACCAAATGTTCTCATGTGTTCCTCAGAAATAACGTCTTATTTCAGCTGAAGCAGATATAAATGCTTCAGTCTAAAGCCTCGTTAGTTATTAGCCTCGTTAGTTCAAATCAGTATTGTGAAAGCTAGCATGGAACAAATACATGACAATATAAATATGGAAGAGTTTCCTAACATGGTTTGAATGGTGGAGAGTTGGGATGTTATTAAGGAGAGAGGCTCTTCTTCTTTTTATAGTTGCTCCCATTATGGGCCACCACAGTAGATCCTTTGCCTCTATCTCACCCTATCCCTCCAACCGTCTTACACCAACCCTCTGCATGTCCTCCTCCACCTCATCCATGAGCTTTCTCTGTGGTCTTCCTCTTTCTGCCTGCCTGGCAGCTCCATCTTCAACATCCTTTGCATCAAATAAATTTCCTTCCTGTTGTCGCCAAGTGGAATCCAGCGGTTTTCAGTGTTTGGAGTAACACTCGAGGGTCATCTTATTGTTGGTTTTTTTTGTTTTCTGTGTTCGCCGTATCATCGTAGGGTCTTTACATTACAATTAGGGATGCAACGATACCAATTTTTTCAAACCGATACGATACCGATACTTGGATCTGAGTACTTGCTGATACAGAGTACAAAAACCGATACTTCTACCACACACACACACACACACACACACACACACAAATACAATGAATTGGAAGACAGGTTTTATTTTATTCTCTGCCGATAAAAAATAAAATCTTAATAAAAATGACCACAAAAAAAATTTCAAGTGAAAAATAAGCACTTCTGTTAAATTATTGCAGAGTCTCCACATTGTAATTTAACAAAATATCACTGAACTATTGGCACTGTCTCGAGCTTTCAGAATAATAAATAAACACTTCTGTTTGGAATAAAATAAATACAAATTAGGTTTGAGAATAAAATTAACTTTTAAATTATTGCAGAGTGTCCATATTGTAAACAAACAAACAAAATAACGAAAGTATTTGGCATTGACGAACTCCTCATCTGCCCGTGGATCATCAGTCCACTGTGCCGTTAAACCAAGGACTGACATCGCGCACACACTGCTTGTCTTTACCTCTTCAGAAAGTTTTGGCACCATTATCTCCCTGATTTTCCACGACCGGCATTGGCTGGTCATCCAGAGCAATAAAATGAGTCAGAGCCTCTGTTATTTTAACTGCCTGTGGATTTTCTCTTGACATTTTTCATCGCTTTTCCAAAACCTGAGTTAAAGTTGGCTGTTCCACACTGCTGACATTTTGTTTAGCCTAGCTACATCAGCCTCCAGTTTCTCTTTTTTATCTGGAGCTGCCAGTCTCACTCGCCTAACCCTGTGCCTGTTTAGCGCGGGATGTCCCCCTAGTGGCCAATCTAAAAAACTACAACAGAAATGACAAGCCACCCTCTGATTAATGAAATAAGTTGGTATCGGTTCATGGTATCGGTTAACTTTTACGAGTATGAGTACACACACATTTTACAGTATCGGCACCGATACCCGATACCAGTATCGGTATCGGTGCATCCCTAATTACAATATAAATCGCCTGGAGGAAACAGTTTTGTGACGTGGTGCCATATCAATAAAACTGAATTGAATTGAACTGAAAATCAAACTGATTAACAAAATGAAAGGAAACAAAAAAATTACAGACATTACTCAAAGTATGAAAGTGCCATTTAAAAATCATTCAAACATCATGTAATGGAGAAAACACAGCCGGGGAGCCTCCTCGATCAGGATCTCAGTGCTGCGTTCAGGCTCAGGTTCAACATACTTTTACAAAATAAATAAATGAAACCTTCAAAGTCTAAGTTTTCCAATTATTTACTCTTTTATTTAACTTGAAAGCAACGACACAGCGCTGCACAGAGCCACAGATGAGAGAGCCGCGTTACTGCTGATGTTAATGCTACTGCGTTAGGTGGAGACTCATATGAATTCAGTTAGCTGTTAACAAACAGGATGGACGCTGTGCTGTACAGTCGGATTCCTGCAGGTCGGAGGCGGAGGTCACCAAAACGAGCACACTGAGGAGGAAGCCTCCTAACTTTACTCCTTCCCACACGACCTTGACACAGTTACACCACCAACTAAGCATAAACACATAATACTCAGCAAAGGGACCTGTTTTAGTGTGATGTGCAGTTAAGTACCTCATCTTTGTCTTTTCATTTTTTTGCCCGAATGTTGTGATGTTGTATCTTATTTGTGGCATCTGTGCAAAGACAAACGCACAAAATCAGCAGCTTGTGGCGACACGTGTTATGGTTGCTCAGGAATGTCTCGTTATGAAATAGTCCCAGTCATGACCCACAGATATGAGATGTTAATTCATTACCGTTAAAATGTGAGTTTTATTGCAAAACTAAGGACTGTAAAGCCCTCTGTTTCCAAACAGTCATTAAAGTGGACTCACCCAACCACAGGGAAGCACTTCCCAAAGAGTGGATGGCGAGGAAGAGCTCGCGGTGAAGCTGCTTTTAAATAAATTTCCCATAAAGATGCTAAACAATGATGCTGTGCTGTGTTTACCACAGTTTGTGTTTCTCCTAGACTCCTCTTGGATTTGCAGTGCAGCTCTGTGAACGTGAAGGACGGACAGATGTGAGAAAAGTCAGATTAATATAGAAACTGAGATTTGCTCATCACAGACTGGAGCGTGCTGCGAGTAGTTTCAGCTGCTCCTATAACTCTCGTTGCTCCTTTCTTAGATCCTGCAGACAAAAGATGAAACGTTTGAGCGCAGTCGGCAAACTTTATTCATATTTAAGTCTCTGACTGACTTCAAAAAGACTCGTAGCAGACATGACACCCGAAAGATGATGAAGCTTCAGTGTTTCTTCATCCTTACTATGTAAGACTATCTCCTCCAGTTTGTGGTGCAGGACACAGAAAATCTTTGCTACAGCTATCAATGTGCTATTTGGTCAAAGAAGCAGTTTGAAACAAAAATGACCTTCAGTTTCTGCACAGCTGACCTCATTTCTGACCTTTCCCCCTGAGATAATACAGGTCATTACGACTCCAGCCATTAGAGGCAAAATGTGGTGTTAAATCGTTACAAGTATACTTGGAGACCCAGACGTCACCTCAGCAGGCAGATGTTCATTTTTGTGCCTCAGCTGCTGATTCTCTGCCTCCAATCAGGACATGAAATCAACACCAGTGATTTGCTTTTGACATCAGTGAAATCTGCGACGTTAACAGTGGCAGCTGGTCGCAGGGTCGTGACCAGGCCTGAACTCTGAGATGAAACAGCGTTTGTCCCGATGTCTTCTACAGGTTCAAATGTCATTTAACAAACAAACATGTCTCTGCTTTCCCACGGAGAGCTAATCAAACCGCTACATTCCACTTTCTAAGTGACATTAACTGCCGCACAGCGAATACAGACATCATTATCCTGGGACTTTCCCAACCGTGACCCCTATAAGCCCAGTGAGGTTTTTAAACTTCAAGGTAACACTGCCCCCTATTGGACAAAACAGCTCGTTTCTGTTACAAGCAGCTGTACATGATCTGACAGTAATCAGATTACAACCCGTCCGCTTGCCCACATCACTGAAATCAGACTGCAAGCTGAGACGTGACAGCGTTGTGTTACGAAGGATTGTGTAACTATAAGCCTTTCATCTGGCTCGTCGATGAGCGCTAAGGAGCAAAATATCACAGGCTGATATTTCCCATCAGACCTTTTTTAAAACAAACAATATTTCATCTCAAAGATTGTGATTTAAACACAAAGACAAATAAAGAACACACACATATGTTTGATCGGAGGTCTACGTGTACAAATAAAATCTTTTTTATTTCTGTGGAAAAACTTTTCATTTGAAACTTTTATAATGTTTTTGTGCTTTTTTAAAATATGAACTGAACGACCTCTGACATGAACTGAACTGATTTCAGAGCTACCACGTGCAGGCAGATGCTGAGCAGAGGCTGTACTTCACATGTCGTGCGGTCAGCTGGTAAATGACACCTGCTCTGGAATCTTCCCATCATCCCGCTTTCTTAACAAGATCCCAGGAGACAGTAAAGCCGGACTGTCCGAGCCCTCGCAGAAACACCTTCCACCTGTGGGAGAAGATCGAGCTGCTGGACAACTTCTTTTTTTAACTCTGGCAAATGAGACGAGACAGGAAGTCAAACTGCAGACAGCTGAGGGCTCTACTTATGACCTGAAAACTGCAACGTCCTTAGTTTTGGAGTTGTTTTTTCTCATTTGATGCCGTTCATGCATCCTCCATGTGAAACCTGCAGAGGACTGAGACGTGTTAGAAGTGCGCTCCAGGAAAGTGATCCACTTATTTATAGAGTCTTAATTAGACTGCCTCTCTGGAGGTGTGACCAGGCAAAAGATGAAATCTCTCCCTCTTTCTGTGTTTGTGTGTCTTTCTTCTGTCCCCCCCAAAGAAACCCAGCATCACTGCTCTATCCCTCACTGGCCCCCTTCATCACCACACCCTGCACTCGAGTTATGATGCAATTCGTGGGGACGCGTGCTCTTGCCCTACATTGAACCGGGGCTCCACCGCAGGGTTCGTTTTTTAAAGCTCAGAGCTCCTTGCAGACGAGACTCCAGCTGAACGGTGAGTTTGCTCTGTGCATCCTGCATTTCTAGAACAGACGTTGGTGTCACATTTAAGGCCTTTGTTTTTGTTTTGCACTCAGCTCATAACCCGTCTCCAGTGTGCTGCTCTCATTTGTGTTTAACAAAAGTGTGAATCGATTACGCCGTATTGGATTTCTCATCTGGAAGTGTGTGCGCTCTGTCTTGAATTTCTCATTGTGCCTCGCAGTTACTCAACAGGTCTGAGTTGTTTTGGTAGAAGCGATTGCGCAATCAGGCACTGGAGCTGCGCCGCTGAGCCTCACACAAGCAGAAGTGTCGTTATGAAACTGTTCACTGCGTGCTGGCTGTGACGCACAGTTTGCAGTTTAACTCCTGAACAAAATAGCTGTTCTGCAGAATAAAGCACACATCTGTGGCAGCAGAAGTTCATGTTTGCACAAACAGACCGGTTTGGCACCGATTTCTATTGTCGGGATTGTTCACAGGATATGATGCATGGTTCTTGGACAAAGCTCTGTTTTCATGTGCAAACGAGCAAATGACTTGTTGTAGCATTGAGTGAGCACATGTCCTGAAGGTTTGCAATCTGCCACTGAGTCTATGTGCAGTTCTTTATGCATAAGAAGAACATCATTTTTTGGTGTGCAACATCTCAGTAGCACAAAACAGCCTGCAAACTATTCACAGCTGCCAGTGTTTTCATTGAAACATGCTGAACATACATTTGTGTTCATGTCCTTGAACCTTCAGCAAGCACTGAACTGAAGTACTTCACATTCATCTGGGATGCATGTGCTGTGCAATTTTATTTTGCAGATTTTAAACAGCCAGAGGTGCACAGCGAGGGCACAGAGAGAGGGATTAAGCTCTGAGAGTATGTGTGTGTCTGCAAGAGGAACTGGCAATTCCAGCAGATGGTGAGCTGCACACCTCAGCGTCAGAGTCCCCGTCTTGATGCTCACGGATTCCTGAGAGACACGAGGCTCTGTAGTGACACACTTACATGCTGCGTGGATCTCCTGTGAACAAACGAAGGGAGGAAGCATAAAGCATAACACCGTCTTACACCGTTAAATCTATTATTTAAACATACTGAAGATGGGAACAGTTTTTGATTACTGGGAGAAACTTCTCAAAAGTTGTCCGCAGAGAAAAACGAACAGGATTTGCATGCGCTCCCAGTATCAGCGCTAATTAAAGTACTTATTAGGTCGTGCACAGGCCTGACTGGGGTACTGGCGCTCTGCAGGATGCAGGAGTAGCAGAAACAGCAGCTGTTTACCTCGTGTGCAAGTGTGTATGGAGACGTGCTTGAGAGTGGAAAATATTCGGGGGTTCTCCATGTTATTGAAAGCGACTCTGTGTTTGTTTGGGACCAGTAGCGCTTTCAGATCTGGCGAGCAGATCAGCATGCGTGACGCTGCGCTCAAGCGCCGTCTCTTGTCTCAGCAGGACGTCTTCCAGATGAATGAGATGGCAAAGCGTGGGGCCGAAGGTGAACTAGTTCAGAGGCGACTGGGTGTAAAGGAGCAGCAAAATGGGGAGCTGGGAGGTAAAGTCTGAAAATGCTTAATGATACTATAGTATATATATATATACTATACAGTATATATATATATATATATATATATATATATATATATATATATATATATATATATATATATACTGTATAGTATATATATATATATATATATATACTATACAGTATATATATATATATATATACTATACAGTATATAAATGGTTTTGCTGTGACCCACATTTGTTTGTGTGTGTTCTTGAACAATAGAAGCCTCGGGGCTCCCTGCGGATGGCGGGAGACAGACGGACTCGGAGGAGCGCGACGCCCTCGTGTTATGGAAGAAACCTCTGCTCACGCTTCACTACTTCACTCTGGAACTGCTGATCACCCTTAAAGGCTGGACGTGGAGGTGAGAAACACTGTTTCTGATCTGTTTCTGCCTGTGGCATCATGAGCGAGCGCTCTCAGTCAATAAGAGCTTTAACATTAATGATAATGTTAAAACAGGCAATGTGGTAACAGGAGACTTTTGGTGAGTTAGTAAGATACGATGCACAAACTGCTTCAGTATAGCTTCTTTGCATCTGCTCAGCTGTTAATGGCGAATAAAAGGAAAAACTTGAAACATTTATGTCCTGTGAGTTTGTAATCAGCACATAGATTTGTCATATTTAAGCTGTAGTTTTTTCAGTATTATTTATAGTGACAGTTGCTGCTTTCATTGCACAAAAAGAGGAAGAGGCAGCACTATGCAGTCCTCACTTACACAAGGATATAAACACCACCAGATCAGATGTAACGTTGATTGTCTCAGTACTGTTACCGTTGTTTTATCTTCAGTCGTCAGCACAGTACAACAAAAACACCACAGAATCTGTTTACATATATATATATTTTCACTTTGCACTCCTCTTCCTTCCTACCAAGAAAGTCTTTCCGCCACACACACCGGCATGATCCCACCAACAAAGCAACAACATCAGCTCAGACTCCGTCAGCATTTGTCTTGACAGCATGTTCCCTGTGCTGGAAAACATGTCTTTGTACAACTAATAACAAAGAACCCAGAAGAAGGTCAGAGTGTACTCTCAGGGGGGCCTTTGCGGTTAAGCGTGTCAGGACAACGTGTTTATTTTCTAAAACTACAAGAGGATGTGGCGAGCCGCAAGCACCACGAGCAGCGCTG
The DNA here is from genome assembly GCF_963576455.1 of Neolamprologus multifasciatus. Classification (NCBI taxonomy): domain Eukaryota; kingdom Metazoa; phylum Chordata; class Actinopteri; order Cichliformes; family Cichlidae; genus Neolamprologus; species Neolamprologus multifasciatus. The sequence goes on along the minus strand of NC_140448.1, from coordinate 5,887,945 downwards.
TGACTGAGAGAAGCTGCACACATGCAAACACATTAGGGCTTTAGTGCACTCGCATGCAGAGAGGTTTATCCTGGATGTTGTTAAAAGCGGTTTGTAATTTACAACATGTGGGAGTCCTCAAGGCAACAGACTGTCCTGTCTTGTGGCTATGCACTTGTTGTTCTTAATATGTAGGTAGCTTGTGAAACAATGGAGGATTAGGATAGGGGAGGGCATGTGGTGAGAAATCATTACGGTCAAACGAATGGAAATTCTGGTTTTAATAAAAACACATTTGCAGTGTTTTTTTCTATTCTTGGATGTGTGTGATTTCAAAGACAGGGGAGATCCTCAATACTGTCAAGCCCCACCCACCTACGGTTTAAACCTCAAGACAAATTAAATCATGCAAAGATACTCTAACACAGCCCAAGACTAAAACCTGGACTAAATCCTAATCTCATCATTAGATGTCACCAAATTGCAGATCACTGAATTCTGTTTTGTACCAGGTGTAAGACAAACGATCACTGTTCATCTGCAGTAAGTGTAGGCTGTCAGTTCACTGTTTACCTCAACTGTCAGTATGTTTATTTACTGTGAAGGAGGCTTTAAACTTTGTCAAATGAATCCAGTACCGGCGTCAGTGAACCTTACTTACTACTGATGTGATATGGAGTTGAGGAGTTGCAGCTATTCTGAGATTTTCAGTAAATGCTGCTGTTAGCTTCGCGTTAGCTGCTGTTAGCTTCGCGTTAGCTGCTGTTAGCTTCACGTTAGCTGCTGTAAGTCTCAATTAGCTGCTCTTTGAAGTGGGTGTAACACAGTTGGACTTGGACATTAACTGGCCTAATGTTAGCTTGTGACCAGCTGTTGTTGTTTAGCCAGCTCACTGTCAGAGCCTTGAGTTAAAGAGATGAGGCTGGAGGTGAGTCGGAAAATGAGGGAGAAGAAAAACATAAGAAAAAGATGTGAAAATATACATGCACAAATGTTAAATGGCTATAAATGTAGCCGGTCTTTAGTAACATACGTAAAACAGCGACATCCATCTCCGACCACTGTATTGAAGTTGGAGAGGTATGGCTTCCACAAACAGGCAGCTGCTCCTAGGTATTTTTAATGGATCAATTCTGAGTTTATTAGAATGCTTCCAGTTCTATTCTATTAGCTAACCTCTAATTAGCTACAAGAGCCAGTTTTCCATGTCAGTGCTACTGTGGTGCTCCAGTACCTGAAATAAGTGAGTGAAGCCGACAGCACATGGAGGCAACTGTTTGCTCTGACCTTCTCACTGGGGGCTAATTTCATGCTACTCTTACTTTTCCTTTAATCAACCCTAATTATTTGCACCTGGGACCAGCGCGCATGCGCTTCTGTTCACCTCGACAGTGGTTGTATCCCAATTCAGGGTCTGCAGCCTTAAAGGCCGCATTTTAAGGCCGATTACGTCACCGCTACGCCACGAAGGCTGTCCCAATTCGAAGGCTGCTCGAAATGCGGCTCTCAAATGCGTCCTTCATTTCCCTGAATTTTAAGGACGTGGTGGTGTAGACTTCGTGGCCCAACATATCCCAGAATGCATAGCGCGGCGGTGGGTGTGGATAATTTTGCCGAAAAAAAACGACGGATGAGGGGCGGCCGAAGAGTAAACTTTAAGTAAGTACTGAATATTATGTCCCTTATTTATGTGCAAATGTTTAATAACGAAGATCATTAAAACATTACTGTTGGCCACATGTCGGCAAAGTTATGTGACATTAGTGACGTTTGTACTAACTTGGTTTTAAAGCCTTTACTTTAAAATATACACCGTTCAATAGCTGAGCTTAATCAGAGAATGATCAAAGCTCATGTAGAAACAAACAAACAAATGAACAAAAGATTTTCTCCTTCATTTCTGTCAAACAAAGCTGTATGAAACGTTTCCAGCCGTTAGTATCATGGTTGCTAGGCAATCTGGGCAGCGCGACGGAGGCTAGACCGTGGCCCTTTCTCAATTCTCAAGTACGCGAGTACGTACTCGCGTTCTCGGCGGGTACGTACTCGCCGAGAACGCACGGGAGTACGGACTCGCCGAGCACGCGAGCACGGACTCGCGATTTGTACAATTGGAACACCAGCGTACTTGATGATGTCACAGGTCCGGAGTTTTTACTGCCGTCCTTAATTTAACTGTGAGTAATATGTTATGAAGCTTAACTTTAATCACAGCCAAACCGGTTTACTCAGGAACTAATAAAAAGCCGAAATAAGCCAAACATTAACATTTAGAAGTGATCTAAGTGACTTATATATCATGTTTAACCTCAGTAGTGAAATCTCTATTAATAAAAATAGTGTACATGTACATACGTGTACATACCTTAATAAAAACAAGCAGGTGAGATGTTCAATACAATAGACAACTACTGGGGTTTGGGGTTTGTTTAACCTGAGTAGCGAAAAGACCGCGGGGGGGTTGAAAACGATCTGCCGGGAGTCGGCTGTTCTCGCCGGCTGTAATAATCCTCGACCTCGCTGTCTGCTATGGAGCTGGCGGGTCACAGACGTCTCCGAAAACGTCGGACCTCGTTTGGAAATATATGATATCTTGATAAACTGAGCAGATATTCGAAGTTTACACAGCTACATTCTCGCTTGAAAAGAACTTAAAAGTTTATTTTGTGACCCAGAAAGAGTAATATTTAAAAGTTTTTAGACCCGCTCGTCCGCCATTGCCGCGTTTGAGTTTTGGACGAAATGCATTCTGGGATATTTAGCTGTACCAAGTCCACACAAGTCACCACCGCAGTGTTGCCAACTTAGCGACTTTGTCGCTATATTTAGCGAGTTTTCAGACCCCCTAGCGACTTTTTTTCTAAAAAAAAAAAAAAGTCGCTAGGGGGTCTGAAAACTCGCGACTTTTTTTCTAAAAAAAAGTCTAAAAAAAGTCGCTAAAAAAAAGACGTGAAAGCGCATATCGCTTTTACTCTCAACAAGCAGCGGGTGCTGTAACGCAGTCAGTTCTTCTTTTACTCTTATGCTGTTTTATGGATCAGGTTTAAAACTACTTATAAACACACACACACACACACAAAGTAACTCCACCAGAGTGCCTATTTCGGGTCACTTTTGCCGGTCCAAGCCCGGGTAAAGGAGCAGGGTTGGAATTGTGACATTACAAAAAACAATAATTGCTAAAAGAAATTTAATTTGTAGTTCTAAATAAATTCTAAATGCATTTAGGACGTTTTTTGCTCACTTTATGTCTCTTCCACGATGTTATTTCTCTCTCCAGCAGCGTAGGTTACAATTACATTAGCATGACCAATTATGCAAATTAGGCGATGGCGTCATTTAGCGACTTCTAGCGACTTTTAGGACAACCAATAGCGATTTTCCTTACTGAGGAGTTGGCAACACTGCACCACCGATGCATGCTCGATAAAACGGGCGGAGCGAGAACACATCCGGGACTTTTTCGCGTTCTCGGCTTGATGCGTACTTCGAATTGGAACAGTACTTGGTCTCCGACTGATGACGTATCACGAGTACACGAGTACGCAAGTACGCACAAGTACGCATATTGAGAAAGGCCCCGTCCCATTTCACAAGCCTCGCACTTCCGGCCTTAGCGGTCTTTAAGTACGCGGCCCTTGAGGATCGTTGAGGCTGCGTACTTTAAGGCTACAGACCCTGAATTGGGATACAGCCAGTGTCTCCGTGTCAGTTTGGGCAGTAAATATGTGAAAGAAACGGTTTTAACAAACGCACAGACTGTAATGTATCAGCTGGCGAAACCTTTTCTACAGATGTACACGTCCTGAGTCATTGGGCAGGGTTAGCCAACGTACACAGACGCTAAACAAGGTTAGCTTAGCATCAACCATAAATCTGATGATAGCATAGTTAGCTTCTGTCTTTTTGGTTTTTCATAAAACGTTTAATTCTAGCATTCAAAATAAACACGTGAGCATTATCTTTTTACGGTGAGTGTACGTGAACGTCTGTACAATAACTTATTTTTCAAAGTTTATAAATGTCTTTGCTACTATCGCGAGAGTTTCTGCTTTGGATTATTCTGCTCTGTATAAAGTTGCTCTTATACTTTCTCCACACATGTTAACGAGGTGCCAGTAACGGCCCTTATGGCCGAGCACGTGCTTTTATAGGCTGTATATTACTCGGATCACCATCTGGAAGCACGGCCTCGTATGGGTGAAGACCTGCGGTGATTTGATTATCTTCCAACAGATGTCTCTCTTGTCCAAAGTTGAAATCCTTCTCTTTCACTAACACTTCCTTGTTGACGATCCCTCTGGCGTCAAACTTTCATTCCCCTACTAAACATTGTCTTTCTGCTTTTTCCACCAACTTCCTCTCATGTTTGTCTACCTTCACTCTCTGCTTGTTCATCCAGGCTGTGGCAGCAGAGACAGACTGTGTTTGGCCTGCTGATCCTGCTCATCCTCCTCTCCATTGCCTATCGTATTGAAGGAGCACACACCCAGGTGACTAAAACTCTGCACATATTGCATTTCTTGGCGTATCCTAAATATTCTTATGCAAGGAGGTTATTAATGTAGTTGGTCCTCTGGCAGTCACTTTTTTGGTGATTATATTTCCTGACCTTTAGCCCACCGCAGCACTGAATGCAATATGTATATTTGCTGCAGGGTTGTCCTGCCCGTGCATCCACATCAGCTGTAGCGAGTGCCTGAAATCTGTGGTTTCATCTGACAGTAGTATGTTGTTGTCTGACAGCTGATATTTGCATAAACTGCTTAGTTGTATCTGCCAGTTTCTTATAAATATGCTTCTAAATGTCCAAATGCAGCATGCCGTTTCACAGTTCACATTTTTGCTGTTTTTAACGCCCCCTGGAATACGGGGAAAGAAAATCAGCGTTATTTACAGTCATGCAGTTGTGTAATCACTTCTCAGTAACTACACGTAACAATCTCCCTTGGCTGGCACTGCGCTTCCCAGAATCCTGCCAGTAAAGCCGGAGCGCGTATGTGCTGTTGTTGTGTTCCTGGGTTTCCCCCACCCCACCTTCTCCCCTCTTCCCGTAATCTACACACTCCATGCTTCCCCCTGAAAACAACCTGCCCGGGCTTCCAGGAGGAGGTGTAAACAGCAGCGATAGATGGAGTGATAGTGGGGGATGAACAGAGGAGGAGAGATCTTGGCTTTCTTCTGTTTGCTTGTTGTGTAAGAGCTGGCTGCCACCAGGAAAGAATAATGGTGCTCTGTGCTGAACACTCCTACCCTACAGCTCTGTCCTGTAAACTCAACAACCTCAGCTTTCTCCCTCACTCTCCTTCCTCTCCCTCTTTCTTTCTCCCAGCCTTTAGAGGACCCTCTGTTTCACACACTCTCACCTCCTCTCACTCTGTCCCTTCCTTGCTCACACTGTGCACACCCCCTCCCTCCCTCCCCTTCCCCTTTTCTTGTTTTCTTCACACTCTGTGCATGTGTCTCTGCCATGTGGTTGACCGTCCCTCTCTCTGGCCTCTGCAGTATGTGTGCTACATGGAGAAGAAGACGCTGTGGTGCGCCTACTGGGTCGGTCTGGGCATCCTCTCCTCTGTGGGTCTTGGCACTGGCTTGCACACTTTCCTCCTTTATCTGGTAAGACGGAATTTTGTGTGAGTGTTCACTCGTTCACGCTGCAGTTATTCACTTGTCTGTGCATGCCTGTGACAGGGCTCAGAGCCGCTGGATGATGGTGGTGCTGTGACGCAGGTATTAAAAAAGCTGGGTTTGATGCTGATGTCAAGTAGTTGCTTTTAATAAGAGCACTGATAAAGAGTTTTTGGAGGCTCCACGTGCACTTGCGTGCACATGCATGCGTGAGAGTGCTAATGTGTGTTTGTGTGCGTCTGCGTTTCACAGTGAATAGGCGCTTTGGTAGCCACGCTGTTTTGACAGGCAGTCCAGGAACAATCGCACTCAGTGACCCTCTGACTGAGTGCACATGAGGATAAAAACACTCCCTCCCCTGATCTGAGCTCTTTCTCTTTCCTTTCTCCCCACTTTCCTGCTCCCTGCCGTGCCGCTCACTCTCACTTTCTCTGTCACTCCCTCTTCTTACTTTCTTTTTTGTGCCTCTCCTCTCCGCACACTCCCCGTTTTCTCTTCATCTCTCTTTTGAATCTAGTGCCAGGCGTGTTGGCTTTTGCGTCTCTAGCGCTGACGAGCGCAGGGTCCCCAAACATCTGCTTGTTTGACTGCTCTCAGTCCATCTGTCATCAGGGAGTCCACCGTCACACTCTTGTGCCCTGACCCAGTGGAGCTGAACTGGAAACTTTGAAGTGCGTGTCCTCCATGCTGCTGTTTTTAAAAGCCAACTCTGGTGCTCTGAAATGTAATTTGAGAGGCGTTCCTTTGGTTTCTTTTAGTCCAATAGCGGTCCGGCTCGCTTTCTCTGCCAGTAAGATGTCACCATCTAGTGAGCGTGGTCGTTACTGCAGGCGGTGGTGTCACCGGGTTCATGACAGAACTTGATGATCCTTGCTGGAGCGGCTCTTGTGCATTTTTATAGAGATTTGACTCATACTGTTGTCGAGAGCTGATGCTGTGATTTTTAACCAAAGAATTTCATGATTTTTAGACTAAATGTGCAGAATTTCCAATTAAAAATAGTTTGAACAGAAATACTTTTAAGCATTTAGTGTTTCACTGTAGGAAGGAAGTTCTCCTTACTGACAAACCTGCGATCTGTGATACGACTCCAACACTGACAAAAACATTGTGATCAGGCAAGAATATTCAAACCAACACAAACAGGGATTTGCCAAAAGATTACTTCTTACTTATTTCACGTCGCATTTGTGTCATTGGCTCCTATCCAAATTTTAATTGGTGTTGGCCAATCCAAAAAGTACAAACGTGGCCTTGGAGAATTATAATTGTGCGTCTTCTTTTCTGTAGAAGCGCTGCTAAATGAGCCGCGTCGATTACTCTGTGATTTTCTAGATTTCTGGGTCCTGAAAAAATCTTTTTGACAAGTGGTAAGTGAGCACTGGAGAAAGCTAGCAGGCTTCTTGTTCTGTTTTTAGGAACTGGGTCAGTGTTAGTAAGTGGGTCAAGTGCAAAGCACTCGCTAAGATGCCTCCACAAACTTTTAAGTCCAACACATGCTGCTTGACCTTTCTGGGCCCCGTTTCCATTGTGTTCATAAGCTGGAACGACAGTTTGAAAAGGCAGAACTGGAGTTCATCTGAGCTCTCAGTGTTGATCACTACCAACCAACATTTGGGAAAGACGCCACCGCTTGTAACGGAGGTGCTTCCTGTGACTGTGACGAGCTGATAGATCAATAATTTTATGAAAGGATATTGATGGATATTAAACGTAGCCTTAAAGAAAAACAATGACAATGTTTGACAATGTTTACTCGAGTGCTTCTCTGACACATTTAAGTTGTTGTTTAAAAAGACGAAATCAAGGATGATGCTACTTAAGGAGTTTTAGACATTTTTAGATATTTTCTGTCCTTTTATAGATTAAAATGATTCAGTAATTAAATCGTTGTTAGATGCAGATGATCAAAGTAATCGTATGCCAGCAGCTCTGCCTGCGAGCTGAGATTATTTTAGTTCAAATTTAAATCTAAACATTGAAATTCAATTTTTTTACAAACATACTTTCCTGCTGTTTCAAAACAGCGCTCGGGGAAATACGGTCCGACTTTGTTTTTATTAAGTGTCAGTAGGTGGTGCCAGCGGCCTTCACATGTCTATGATGCAGGAAAACACACACATTCAGAATAGAGTTGTAACTTTGTATCCAGTTTTGTGGTTTTAAAAGAACAGATTGTAAAACATTGTAGCTTCCTCACATATTCACATGAATGATAAAGTGTAAGAATGTAAAAAATGGTCTCTATAAAGAATAAACTGGACACTGATCTATTTATTTACTTAACAAATGTTTAACAGTGTCGTGTATAGATGAGCAGCCAGCAGACTGTAGAAAAATGTGACTCCTTCAAAGTTTAAATACCACGAGGTCCCTTTCAGCACTGGTTTCATGTGACCTCACACATGACACTGTGGTTTCTATAACTTTTCTTTTTTATAAGTATTTCTCCTGCAGTAACTGTTACATTGTTCCCGTCAGCCACAGTGTTTACTCTGATGTAGGAAGTCGAAGAGGCGAGCTTTCGGTTGATATGCCGGTCCTATACTGCTAATAGATTAGCTGGAAATAAATGACACCACATCATATATCATTAGGCTACTTCCTTCAAAATTGGCGGGAAGCAGTCAACATTGTGAAAACAGCACAGAGGCTCCAGCAGGGGGGGCTACTGAGCCTGTATAGGCAAACCAACCCAGTCAATGAAAGCAGAACAGAAGTGGCAGCTCCTCTGTTCTCTGACATGGCCAATTGCTACCCCGTGTCTCCGCTCTGTTTGCATCCTGCTGAGACTGTGGGAGATCATTGTGCGTGGTTCAGCACTGGTTAATGGAGAAAGATAAAAAGCTGCAACTCAGCCGTAGAAAAGGGGGAAAAGGCACACTTGGCACATCATCAAGTGTACTTTATCCAGCTGCTCTGAGAAAGGAGGTCGTGGGTGGGTGCTCACAATACAGGCTATGAAAGCGGCCGCAGAGGCGTTACAAAAGTGTGTGTACACTTTAAGTCCTGCACCTGTGCACACGTCCAGCGAAACGACTGTGGCGATCGCTGTGATGAGCGGGACCGGCTTTCGTCCCGGCTCTCGTCCCGGCTCACTCTTTAAAGTTACGAGTGACGAGTCTTCTCACTGAGACGGGGTTCACATAGAAAGCTGAACGTCGTAAATACTTTAGAAGAGAGCTCATCTGAGTCATCCACCATTAAATTACTTTCAGTAATGACTGTTGCCATTAAGTCATTATGGGCAGCATGAAGATGATTGCGCTCGATGTTAAGTCAACAGAAACACTGAATTAAAGTCATTATAATCGAAGCACATTTCTGTTTACATAATAACAACTCAGGTCGTCTTTTTTTGCAGCTTCTGTCTTTACTTTGTAACCGAGAGGTGCAAACACGCGCACACATTTGAGCAGTTAGGAGGAGAAACGAGTCAACAACAAAAAATACATGTTTGTATACGACTTATCATTTGTTTTCCAAACAATGTGAATAAATAAAAGCAGCGGATCGTCTAAATAAATGAACATTGTGTAGTTTTCTATATTGAGATTCTTCTAGGATTGCTAAATTATAGGTTGCACAGGAGGTTTGTGCAGAATATACAGAGTTTCCCCAGCAACCCTCCTAAAATTAAGTTTTGTCTGTGGGCAATTACCAGGAGCACAGCTCTAATTAGTGCCAACTATCACTAAGCGCTGAGCAGGTCTGTGAGCGTGGCTTCCACACACTGGCCTCGAGTTGTCGTCGCTGCCACTGTCGCACACTTTTATGGATCAGCTGCTGTTGTATAGTTAAGTGCTGTCCGCTAATTCGGGCTAATAAAGCCGTGTCAGTGTGCTGAGCTAATAACTGTGAGATACCGTAGCGCGCGCTCTCCTGCCCACTGTGGGGCTGCCACAGTGATGTGAGTCCTGCTGTCATCCCAGAAGCAAACAATAGGAAACCTTCACCTTCACCGAGACAGAAACCTGGCTGCTTTGTTTGAGCTGTGATTCACACTGCTCGGCAGTCGGACCTGGTCTCAATTTTCCACTGCTTGTTTTTTTTCCCCTTAGTGTGTGTGTGTGTGTGTTGCTGTGTCACTTCACCAGTGAAGCTGTTTGAGAACTGATTAGCTGAGAGAGCTCCTAGGAAAGCTGCACAGGTAACCTTGTAATTCGTGGGGTTTAATTTGTATGTAGAAGTTGCCCACGCATGTTCAAACATGACGCCACGTTATTTCTCTGCTCGCCAAAGAGACGACGGATACGTTGCGTACTCATGAACCAGAACATGGGTGACACATCAGGATCGAGTTCAGTTTCTTGAATAGGTTGTTGACTCACTGCTGCTCTGAAGTAATGGATCTCTCCCTTTAATTGCAACGCCTCTTAAATTCAGTTTAAAGCCATTCATTTTTAACTACTCGATAGTGTGTCAGAACTTTTATGGCGTGGTTCTGATGCTCTCGCTGATGAAGAGGCAGGATTACTACGTAACACTGCAGCTGTTACAGAAATGACTGAAACTGGAATATAACTGCAAACAAGACTTTTACTTCCTGTGGGGAAAAAATGGGAAACATTTGTGAAAAGTACGCAGCACAATTGCTTTCATTCATGACTTTTAAGTAATTCGTTTCCTTCATTAGTTTGGAGACATAAATATACCCAAACATCTTGTGACTTACTCATCTTCACCAAAGCTTTTCAAAAATGAATACCAGAGAGGTGTGTGTGTGTGCGTGCGTGCGTGCGTGCGTGTGTGTGTGTGTGTGTGTGTGTGTTTGTGTGTGTGTGTGTGTGTGGTATTTCTAATGGCTTCTCCGTCTTAACTGTCTCACCTCAGCTATCTAAAGCATGCGTCTCTCTGTGTCTTAGAGGCCCCAGGAGTCCTGGTAATACTAAGTACAACAACTATTCGTTCTGAAACGCACACATGCACCCACACACACACACACACACACACACACACAGCCACAGGAAGCAAATCCCGGGCCAAAGTGGGCTTAGTGTGTAGCCAGTCTGGAATGGCACCAACAAACCCCAGAACAAGCCAAACCTGACCAGACCAAACCAGAGCTCTGCTGGCAGACTGGTCGTTGAGCTTTTTTCAAGCATAGTTTTGTTATGAAATTCTTTCATAAAGGTCACTCGGTGCTTTTCATTCGTGCACCCTCAGGTGGATCTGTTGGGCCGGCGCTCACTCGTACTCCATGTTCTGCAGATAAGGACTCTCTCTGGGTACCAGGAGTCTGTTTTCCTGCGTCAGTGATATTTGTACATCGTGCTTTATTTAGAAATGAGAATGAAAGATACATTTCAGTTGGTGTTGTGGAGAGTAACCTTCAGTAACAGTAATAAATCACACAGCAACAGTACATTCATGTAGCTGTAAACAGCATGATAATATATTAAGTAATCCAAAGTATTCAGAATAGTTACAAAATACATTTTGGGGCATGTAATCTGTAATCTGTAGTGGGATACATTTTAAAAGTAACCTTCCCAACACTGGATAATATAAACAAATAATTACAATTTCTCCACTATCAATGATTCTTATGGGCCAATTAAAATCTTTCCAAATTAAAAACGCTGTCATTGGACTCTAAACTTGGTTACTTTGGTCAGATTTAATATTTAATTTAATCAATTTTAATGTGATTTAATTTCAAGTGCAAAAGCAAAAATGCACCAAACTCGACTCGTTTTTCATCCTGAACATTTGTTTTGCTGCTCAGACGTGAGAAGAAAAAACTTATTCAACCGTGATTGATTTAAAACAACAAACATGGATCCTGGTAAAAATATTTAACTATAAATTTAGTCTAAAATCATTTGAATTGATTGAAGCTGATTCTGTTTAAATGTTCACTGAAATAAAGTTTAAAGTCGGAGTGTTTCTCAACACAAAGTCCTGCGGTTGGATGTGTGTGTGTACTCCCCCCCTCCCTGCTCCATCACTGGCCTCCCTCCCGAGCTCTCTCGCCTCCTTCAGAGATCCCGACCACGGCTTCTTCAGAACGAACTAACCTCTAATGTTTGTCCTGCGCTGCCTCCAGCAGTCTCCACTGTAAGAAGTGGTGAGCAGGTTACGCTGGCTGGACCATGTCTAATGTTCTTAAATGGCCCTTAACAACCACAGTGACCTGTTAATAACTGGACTATCGTGCGGTCGTGGTCACTGAAAAGTGCTCAGTTTATGGTCACCCATTAATGTCTTGTTTGGGCCACGAAAGCGTCTGCATTTGCCACTGTAGACCAACGAGGAGTCCACTCTGTGACTGGAACAGGGATTTGACTTTTGATTTGTGAGAAGAAAAGAAGAATCTGATATCACTGCGATTTTTATTAGTGAACAATTTTAAAATTAGGACAAAAATACCAAAAATGGAGGAGAAGGAGAATAATGTGTTTATATATGATCTGCAAATGTGCTTGTCTTGTGTTCACTGTGACAAATAATGAAACTTATAATAATGAATCGTTCATTTATGAATGAATAAAATGTAGAGTCCACTACATTCTCACATGAAGTCATCATGGTTGGGCTCTTTGAATACATTCTTCTATGTATATATCTGTGAAGACTACATATAACAGATATCAGCCATTGTTTATGGGATGTTTTTCTAACTCCAGAAATATTTCGGTGTAACATAGCAGGAGGCAAACTGAACGACACACCTGTGCAGTTTGGTTTCCAGGCAGGCTCAGAGTTTGATGCTCTTAAATCCACCAAAAAATGACACTAAGCTGAGTTACAGTAAGAGAACTCGTGTCTGTGTCATCATTCTCTGGCTGTTTATGTTATTTGTACAGTTATATTATTGTAATGACAATAAAGACTTTCAGTTCAATTCAATTAAAACAGACAAAGAGCTCCTAAAAATATCCAAGTCTCTACTTAGAATGATGTTTGTGTCTTTGTTACCAGCATCAGGGGTAAAAAGGGTCTGCGGCTCATACTGACTTTAGATGTTAAAAATCCCACACCGATATATTTTGTTTCATTCGACACTTGCTCTATGTTTGGACCGTGCACTCCCACTCCCTCTATATTTATGATATGGTCACCACGCATTCAGACACACACCCCAGATCCAAAGCGAGTCCACAGTCTCGTACCCAGGAGTGGGGATCCCAGGCACTGGTTTCTGCACGTCACCACAGGAATGCCAGCAATGTTCCAGTATGGATCCCATTGTGTCAGAAAGGAGCTTTGTCAGAGCCGATGTGTAATACGGTGGCTGCAAACATCTTCAGCATTGGGCAGATGTGAAAACAAACATGGAGGTAGAAGAGGGACTTGGGTAGAAATATTTATTTGTTAAGTGTTATCATTGTTAACCTCCTGAGACCTGAACTCTTTCGTGGCATTTTTACTTTCTCTTTGATATTTGGGCTGATTGGGGCCTGATTCATGGAAAAACAAAGAATTACCTGATTTCTTTATTTTAACTTGATTTTTGTTTCTGAGAAAAACGAGATCCACATACATTCACTTTAACTTTTGATAGCACAGTATCAGGATAACGTCCTCGTTAGTGGATATCAGGGCATTGTAGAGCAGAATGTAGTATTTTGGTCTGAACAACCCAAAATGTGGACACAGATCCTAGGAGATTAATAGTGATCGGCACAGAAGAACGCTTTCCTGGGAAAAACAAAAATTCCCGTGTATTTGCTACTATCGGCATATTTGTTCACATGTGTCATCGAGTCAGAGGCCAAATGAGACGGAGAGCAGCTCCCTGACAGTCGTGGGTTGGGCCGCAGATTAATATTGAATCACCTGGACAACATGAGAGGACTGGACTTTTGTGTAAGCTGAGAAGCGGTGACACAGCAACGGCTGAGAGCGAGAGACTTGTCGGAGTCACGCAGCGCTCGCAGCCACTCCGCTGGCAGGCTTTCTGTGTGTGTTTGGTAAACAAACGTTACCCAAGATAGAGCAGGGAGGTGTGAACAAGAGGAATTTTTCCTTTCCTGTCCACAAAAATACTTTGCTTGATGACTTTGTCTGCACACATTAGTTGTGTTAAGTATCTGAGGGCAGAGTGATCCCACTGGAGAGTCAGTGAGGCAGGAAATGAGCCAGGGGAGGATCCAGTCTGACTGGGTCAGAGCTGGGAGTTTCTAGGCTTCTCTTTCTGGGTCACTAAAGATCTTCCTCATTTGTCTTCTGCTTTGGTAACAGTGCATGAGCATCCATTTTCCCCTGCAGGTCCTGGGAGGCTGATATGAAGTGTTAGTGTGACTAACATTTTGTTTCAGGAGGTAATCTGTGTCATCTAAGAGGAGGCCACAGTTCCTGGAGAAGACATGGCAGCTTCCTGTTGCCTCACACCGCTCTCCTGCCCTCCCACGTTCCACTCTGTCCTGTCCTGCCTTGTCCCATGCAGCTCCGGAAGTTCCTCCCCCACCCTGAGCTTGCCAGATTGCTTTTGTGCTGCATTGCGTGATGCCAAACTGCCCCTGTGCGTCACTGGGAGCACCCTTCCTACACACACACACATTGTAAATACACGCTGCTTTGTCACACCGTCCTACTCGTGGGCTTGTCTTTATTTGTATTACAGAGACGGTTGGGTAGTAACTGGTAATGCAAAAGTTTTGCTTTATTACATGTGCATATATTAGTGGGAATATTTTTTTTTTAAGTTCACTTAGTGACCTACAAAGTAACTGACTGCATTTTTAAAGTTAGCCGTCCTCTCCTGTTTGTAGAAAATCAAGATGATCTTCTCATCCTATACAGAATAACCACCAACCATTTGTTTCCGTGTCATTTTCAGATTGCAAACTTTAAAAACCGGATTTCTTTCACACTTTTTGTCTTCAGCCAGCAGAGCCTCGGCAGAGCAGCACGCCGATTCAAACCGTGATTAACGAAGTCAAATTAATCATTTTCATTAAGAGCTCTTTGCCTTAAATTGCTTCTGTTTAAATTAAATGTCATCATGACAGAAATGTGGTGAATGTTTGTTTTGATATTACTGAGTTTAATTCTCAGGCTACGTCCTATGCGTTTGCATCTTTCGTCCACACGTAAACGGCGTTTTTGGTCACTAAAAACGGAGATTTCTAAAAACTCCGGCAAGGGTGGATGTTTTTGAAAACTCCGTTTTTGCATTTACGTGTGGACGAGAAAAACGGAGAAAACGCAGCGTCAAAGGTGTGCGCCTTTTTTGACGTCACACTGTGCGCCACGTTATTGTTTCGGTGAAATGAATTTCTACAATACTGTTACTGTTAATTGTCTCTGCAGCGTTTAAATGCTTACATACACACAGTTACTGTCCCTCCACACATACGACTCGGTTCTGCTTCTATACCCCAGCTTTGTTTACTTTTCCCACCGAGGCTTCTAGACTTCTGATTGGCCAACATTTCTGCACAGTTAGGAATATAGCGCCACCTGCTGCTTTGGCATGTTCCTAGCAGCGTTTTCCTTCATTTCTGCCTTTATGTGTGGACGGGATTATTTTTTAAAACGAAAACAGAAAATCTCCGTTTTCAAAAATACTACGTGTGGACGTAGCCTCAGTCTCCACAGTAGCATTCTGGGTGCTGGGGGCAGGAGCATTGTGGGGGGCAGGAGCATGCACACGTCTCTATACTCCTGGAAGCCTCACTGAGGCAGAAATGGAAAGCAGGCAGGTCTTTAGCGTCGCTCCTGTCAGCATCACAAACTGAGCACATCCAGATCGTGGGACGATTTTCTTTTTCGCTGCTCTTTCCTTCATTATTATTACTTAATTATTGTAATTGCGCGTGTACAGGTGTGGCTACACGTTACTGGATGTGTTGATCTGCTTGTCAGTGGGAAACGCTGGTCACGGGCTTAGAAACTGTTGTGTTAATGAAACAGAGCTGCTTTCTTTTTGTTTCTTTGAATATCACAAAGCAAACCCCGTAAAAGTTACTGGAACAAATAAATAAAAAAAGTAAAAAAAAATTTTTTAATGTTGTTTATTTCGTCCAATGAGCTGTTTCTTTTTTTTCTTTTTTTTCCCCAAAGCAATATTTTGATCTTATTGTCGTTTTTTCATTTTTGTGTTTTCCTGGATCCAAAGTTGAACCCGTGCACCACCAAACTCATATTGTGGGCCACATACAGCCCACTTTAATCTTTAGTGGGCAGACCAGTGAAAATCATCTTTCTTTCACTGTACAGACGTTTATTTGCACATTTAATACCGAAGATATTTTAATATTAGAAAAAGACGTGCAAACGTGTTTTTCTGTACACGGCAGAGAAATACTGCTGTAGTTCATACACTGTAAGAAATGTGTGAAACTGCAGACATGTTTACATACAGACTGTCAGAAATAATTATGAAACTGAAAGTTTTTTATTAAAAATAATAGTAAACAATAAAAACACATTTTTCTGCCTTTTAATTGTTCATTAACAATTATCTTCTTCCTGTGGTTTGGTATGAACGAGCTCTTTATCGGAAAAGCTGAAAAATGCTGAAAATACAGTTAGAAGAGCAAAATGACTCGATTGGACGAGTCGGGCTGACCCAGGCCTCGCCTTTCGCACCCTCGGGGTTTTTTACACGTCACCCTGAACTCTTCCCAAAATCGTTCATCTTTTTGCTGCCAAACTTGGTGGGTGAGCAAGTACAGAGATGTCGAGTGTGTGCACACCAAACGCTTTCTCAGCTTTGATCGTTTCCATGTGGGGCCCTCCACTCTGCTGCTGACATTTTTAGCTTGAAAGGGCAACTCAAACGTGATCTCAGCTTTGCTTTTCAACATTTCCTGCTGCCATTTTTAATTCACACAGAAGGAAAGAAGGAAGAGTTGCTCATCATGCTGATTTTCAGTCAAACGTTCCCCATCTTTATAAAACACAGGAGCGATACTGGCCCACGGATAACTGCCTTTCTGTTCCTCAGTATTTGACTCAATCAGTGTCTATGCTAATAACAAAGGGGTCTTCCTCTCTGACTCATATCCTTCCAACAGGTAGATTTACTCCCACTCTTTTTTCCCTTTTCACTTTATCTTCCTTTCTTCTCCGCCTCTATCTCTCTCTTTCTCTTTTTCCAGGGACCACACATAGCATCGGTGACCCTGGCGGCCTACGAGTGCGGCTCTGTGGACTTCCCCGAGCCACCGTATCCAGAACAAATAGTTTGTCCCCAACAGGAAGCAGCAGCATCAGATTCTGGTGCTGAGCAGGTGGGTGTGGAAGCTGTGGGGTCAGAGACGCTCCAGGGAAAAGTCTCACTGTGGACCATCCTCTCGAAAGTCCGTCTGGAAGCTTGTATGTGGGTGAGTGTGTCACACGTCAGGCACCAGCAGCTGTGGACGTTATAGATGAGAACATTTTTAAAAAGTTCGGCTCCTTTCATTCAGTTTCGGTCACAGTTTGCAGCAACTTTTCAAATTAGCCACAGCTCGCAGCAGTGTTCAGTGTTTATGATGCTTACAGGTGGATATCTCATGTCTGCTAAATGTCAGTTTCTCAGGAACTAAGAAAAACCATCTTTGTATTCTGTGGGTGTCGTTACGCAGAATCGCACCAGAACCTGAAGGACAGCACGCTCAAAACTGTATCCTAATACAGACTCTTTAAACTCTTTGGTGCCATTCTGACCATATCAAAGGTTATGCTAATTTATGCTAATTAACTAGCTTTTTTTTTACCTTTCACACTCAAAGCAGAAACGACACAAAGGTGCATTAAAACCGGGTGCAAATGCATTCATTGATAACTCGTCTGCGTGGAAAACCCCCGCTCCTTCCTGTGAATTTCCCCTAACCAGCATCGATGGTTTCACACCTCTAACCAACCCTGTGGCTGCAAAGACCAACATCTTTGTTTCAATCTGCGAGGTTTTTTTTCAGACGTGCATCAGAAACATTTTTAACTCTTCATATGAAAACAGCTGCTTTTCAAACACTTGGAAGTCTCGTATTAGCAGGAGTCCACTTGCAGAGCGCGTGGGTCTGCTTTATAAAATCACTGACGATAACACAAAAACAGTCACGCTCGATTATGTGCGCTTGTGTTTACGTTTTATCAGTGTGGAGCTGCTGAACATTCGGAGAATAGAGAACTTGGCGTCTGACACATTAGATGACTTTGATCATTGTTGTCCGTTTCCCTTTTCCTCTTAATGTTCAGAGATGAGGGGAAATGCATGTTATCAGTTACTTTACTGGAACTGCTCGCTGCTCAGACTGGCTTTCATTATGTAACTTTATTTTATATAAGTATGCATTTATGGTCCTTTGACTTGATCTTTATTTAATGTTTTCACATTAAACATCCAACCTTCCACTTCCTGTTACCATATATGTGTACACACACCGAGTGTGCATGTTTTATTAATTGGTGCAGCACGCTCGTCTCTCTGCTTTCAAAATGGAGTCGCATTTTGCTCCCAGTCGAGCTGCAGCATCGTGTTACGAGCAGCGATATCCAAGTGTGTGTTGGCGGGGGGGTGCTATCCAATCCCCTCGGATTCATAACCACCCACTACCAACCAACCACTGCCCCTTTGTAACCTCAGCCTGGCACTACCTCGGCCGGCTCGTCGGCGATTCAGTTGGAAACACCTGTCGCACCCACGGCTTCAAAGCGCCCACGCCAACATTTCCCCTCCTTCTCCCACCTTGTGATGAGACACATGTGATTCCCCTCCCACCTTCTCTGTCCTCTTTTTTGTCTCTTCTTGTCTCAGTGGACAGCGAAGCTCCGCTTTAAGAGCGGCGCCGTGCAGGTAGACGCGTTTCGCTGCCCGCTACACAAACCCACGCGGCCACAATGCTCACACACAGAGGCAGAGCTGCTGAATGGAGCAGCTGCCAGGGAGATTAAGACACATCTCCATTATGAGGAAAAAAACTGGCACATTTCATCAAAGACTCCAGTGTTAACAAGAGAACAGGGTGTCCAGATTAAAGACTGCGTTTGCCAGGTTTGGGGATAGCACCGCCTCCTGAGAATGATTGTTTGGGCTTGTTGTTGCTGCCATGGTTGCTAACTACCTACTAATCATCTTCTGGCTCCAGCCATCCAGCAACATACAAGTAATGTGCCTGCGATTAGTCAGTTATATCCTTCTGGGGGAGAAGTTGTTTTGTGCAAAAGGATTTTTTCCTTTTTTCGTTGCTGTCGGTGCATCGAAGGGTGTCGGGATGTGGTAAATCTCCAAATCACCCATTTGTAACTGTAACTGAAACTCACTGTATCTTCTTGTCCCCGGCTTTGTGCATACTTTTCCTTTGTGCCTGGAAACATTAAAGTAATGAGCTGTGAGCAACTCCAAAAACGCAGCATTTCTTGGCGGCTGTTTTCATTGTGTTAATTAAGTCTGTAACCCTCACCCGCTCTCTCCCCCCTCCGAACTCCTACCCCGTTCTCATGTTTTGGTGGATGAACTTGGTGAACCGACTGAAGTGCTGAGGATTTATTTCCCCCCCAAATCACTTCCGCTTTCTTCCCGTTAAGCCCCCTACAATCACACGATCATATGGCTACAAGCTCGTTGTCGCCGTCGGATATTCTGGTTGCTTGGACGAGCTCCCTCTCCCCCAAATTTGTTAGCACATCTTGAATTTTCTTGGTTGCAGATTGGAGAGGCGGAGCCTGTGCAGGAGTTTCACACACCCTGGACCCGTGTTTAATGTATCCATGATTGTTTAATAATCCGCCGGATTTATTTCTTGTAAATCTTTTCCGTTTTATTCCCATTAAGCGCACTGATCTCAAATCCCAGACGTCAAGCATCGCAAGCTGCTTTGGATTGTGGATATTGATATTTCATGTTTATTAACCGTCTGAAGGCAAGAAAAACATGGAGTGATTTAGCGTAACAAAAAGTCATTTCACAGCCATAATAATAATATTAATTATGTCTTGAAGCATAATTAATATTTAAAGCTGTGGCATCACTTAACCAGATCTTGAATACAGTATAAGTGTTTTTAATAGAGGTGGGAATCACCATACATCCCACGATACGATATTATTGCAATTTTTAAAATATTTTGCGATATTCAGATTCTGTACATAAAGGTAAACTTTATCAATATTCATTTTCTCTAATATCAAAGTCTCACACTCAGTCTTTCTCTCATTTCAGTTTGATTGTTGACAAACTGAACGGTTTGTATTACAGTCTAGTCCAACTTAACTGAATCAACCATCTGGTACAATTATAGCTATTCTGAACTATGCAGTTTATGAAAACTATGCAGCCCCTTCAGCAACTGAAGAATTTGAAAGTAAATTAAAACAAAATATAATTTTACATTAAATAAAAAAGTTTTAAACTTAATTAAAATAAAACATGTCTTAAATTAAAATAAGTAAACTGTCATGTTTATTGCTGCCAAAAACAAGTGAAACACATTTGGACAGTGAAGGAATGTCAGGATTCTTGCTCAGAAAAAGGATCAACATGCTCTGAAGTCAGAGCACAAAAACCTTTTTGTAACAAAGTATCGATTTCTGCTGTCCCTGTATCCATACATTATTAGAAACAAAATATCACCATGCTACAAAGTATCCATTTTTAATAACTGCGCTCTGTCCAGAAGCTCTGTCGAGTGCAGATTTAATGGCTTGACATGAAGTGTGTGTTATATATGAAATCACATGAGTAGTATAAACATGAATGAAACGTGTGAACAGGGTGTGGGCACAGCCATCGGAGAGCTGCCTCCGTACTTCATGGCGCGAGCGGCTCGGCTGTCCGGCGCTGAACCCGATGATGAGGATTACCAGGAGTTTGAGGAAATGCTGGACCAGGCAGAGGCCACGCAGGTGACACGCTACTCATCATCTTCATCATCATCATTCTCTGTAATCAAACTTCCCCTCTCCTACCACCTTCTTTCCTGCATCGCACATCTTTTCAGTATAAAACGTCTTTTTCTGTCGTTTCCTCTCCGCTCGTTTGCCTTCATCACATTTTTTTTGCTCTATACCAAAAGTCTCATCTGATGTGGCAAATTTGCTTTTGTAACCTGCGTGTTTGTTTGAACCTCCCCTCGGTGTCTCAAGACTGCAGCGCTGCGCTTTCACAACGCTGTGACTAAGGGAACAGCAATGATGCACTAGAGTAAAATGTTCCCGCGATATCCGGGCCCTCGTTGAGTAATTTCCTGTTTGACTTTGGGTTTTTTGGGTTCTCATGTCTAACGTCTCTGCAAATGTTTCAACAATGCCTAACAACTCTGTCTAAATATTTATTTTTCCACCCTCTCGCGATTATGAATAGAGGGAGAGGAATGAACAGAAACATGCATGTGGGTTTGCAAAGGCTTGTCATGTGTACGTCCATCGTCAGTCGAAGGCTGCGGTAGGTCAGGTGGAGAAAACGACCAGCTGCTGCAGCCGAGTTTTGAGCTGCGAGCAATAACTTTATTTTTTAACAAGGGTATCTCCGATATTAAAGGACTGCTACGTGTTCAGTGTCCGTTTCATCTTTTGAAGCATGCGTGTGGATCTGTAACTTGTTCAGCCACAGTTGCATTCTGGGTAATTAAATAATTGTAATGGGGAAACATGGCCGACATACGGACCTGTGGCCATAACTGACAAAATGCTTTTTAGCACTTTTTGTATGTCTAGCATAAAAATTGAGAAACAATTGGTGCTTTTCTTTTATATTATTATTATTATTATTATTTTTTTTTTTTTTTTTTTATTTTTTATTTTTTTTTTTATCTTATCTTTTTACACATTTTAATGAATTATTTTTCATCTATATTTAGAAAAATACATTTTCAAATGTCACCATATTTTTTTTAAGGTATAGAATAATTGTTTTAAAATAAAAGGTTAACCTCCTAAGACCTGAACTCTTCCACAGCAGCATTTTTAATTTGAGAAACATGGAGGATATTAAATAGTATAATCAAAAAGGGCTCAAAAAATAAGAATTATCCAGATTATTTTAAAAAAAGATAAAGATATTGTGCTTGATAAAACTAAAGACATTGCAAATGAATTTAATGATTTCTTTGTAAATGTTGGCTTTAATTTAGCAAAAGAAATTCCAGAGTCAAGAAATAATAACGACCTAAATAAACATATTACTCAGAATGTGTCCTCCATGTTTATTGGTGTTATAACTCATAGAGAAATAATTAACATTGTGAAGACATTTAAAAATAAAAAGTCCACTGACTGTTTTGGTATTGACATGATATTAGTTAAAAGTATTATAGAATATATAGTGCAACCTTTCGCATACATTTGTAATCTGTCCTTTCAAACTGGTGTATTTCCCTCACAAATGAAAATAGCAAAAGTTATTCCAATCCATAAAAACGGAGAGAGAAGTCAGTTTACCAATTATAGGCCAATATCACTGCTCCCACAGTTCTCAAAAATTTTAGAAAAGTTATTTGTTAATAGACTTGATAAATATATTGAGAAGCATAATCTCCTAAGTGATAACCAATATGGCTTTAGAGTGAAAAGGTCCACTTCGATGGCAGTGATGGAACTTGTAGAAGGGATATCTAATGCTATAGATAATAAGGAATATACTGTTGGTGTTTTTATAGACTTAAAAAAGGCGTTTGATACGATTGATCATTCTATATTAATGAATAAACTAGAGAGATATGGCATAAGAGGGTTAGCATACAAGTGGATGAAAAGTTACCTGGATGACAGATATCAATATGTCGAATTCAATAATGTAAAATCTAAGCAGTTGAAGGTAACTTGTGGTGTTCCTCAGGGCTCTGTGCTGGGCCCTAAATTATTTATATTATACATAAATGACATATGTAGCATTTCCAAACTGTTAAAATGTGTATTGTTTGCTGATGATACCACTCTGTATTGCTCAGGTAAAAACCTGGAACAGCTTCTGACTACAGCGGAAAAGGAGTTAAATATATTAAAAAACTGGTTTGATGTAAATAAGTTATCATTAAATATAAAGAAAACAAAATTGATTATTTTTGGCACTAGACAAATGAAAAATGTATCTAAAATCAGGGTTAATGGAATTGAAATTGAAAGAGTGTACGAAAATAAATTTCTTGGAGTGATAATTGATGATAAGCTGAGTTGGAAGTCTCATATAAACCATGTGAAAACAAAAATGTCAAAAACCATTGCTATTCTCTATAAAACAAAGCATGTCCTGAACAAAAAATCATTATACACACTCTATTGTACTCTGTTGCTTCCATATATGACTTACTGTCTGGAGATATGGGGTAATGCATATAAAACGAACACTCTTCCTATTTTCAAGTTGCAAAAAAGAGCTATAAGAATTATAAACCAATCAAACTATATAGAACCAACTAACATTTTGTTTATTAATCTGAATACCCTGAAATTTTATGATTTAGTTGAATATAAAATGGCACAGATAATGTATAAAGCACAAAATAACTTGCTTTGCCCCAGTACTCAGAAGCTGTTCAAAGTCAGAGAGAGTCAATATGACTTAAGGGGAACAGATTTCTTTAAAAAAAACAAGATAAGGACAAATATAAAGCAGAGATGTGTTTCTGTTAGAGGAGTTAACCTGTGGAATAGTTATGACAGTGATTTAAAAAGGTGTAGTTCATTTTCCTTGTTTAAAAATATGTTTAAAAATAGAGTATTAGAAAAATATATATATCAAGAATGAAAAGAGCAGAAAAAAAAACAAAAACAAAAAACAAAAAAACCTCTTGATTCTTTTGCTTTGATGTAGTTACTTACTAAGGTGGAAAGTTTTTTGTTTTTTTTTGTTTTTTTCTTGTTTGTTTGTTTGTTTTGTTTTTGCTTTGTTTGCCTTCTCTCACCCCAACCGGTCGCAGCAGATGGCCGCCCCTCCCTGAGCCTGGTTCTGCTGGAGGTTTCTTCCTGTTAAAAGGGAGTTTTTCCTTCCCACTGTCGCCAAAGTGCTGCTCATAGGGGGTCATATGATTGTTGGGCTTTTCTCTGTATCTATGAAGCGCCTTGAGGCGACATTTGTTGTGATTTGGCGCTATATAAATAAAATTGAATTGAATTGAATTGAATTTTATTATTTGCTTCGAGCCCTGTGTACAGGAGCTGCATGCTAAAAGATCTTTTGTTAAAAGGGTTGGCGTAATAAGCAAATGCTTCAGCCAATACCTTTTGATTAGCCTTGTCTCATGCTTTCTTGCTTTGTGGTAAATCTTTGTTCTGTCTTCACTGAGATATTTGAATGCTAATCAATAAAAAACATATCACTCAAAAAATAATAATAAAAAAAAATAATAATAATTTCTCTCTGATATTTGGGCTGATTGAACGTAAAAACATGAATGAAAAAAAATGAATGTAATCTCATTTTTGTTTCTAAGAAAAATCAGAGCCACATCTGAGGATATTCATTTAAAATTTCAGTAGAACAGTTGCAGGATAATGTCCTTGTAAGTGGATATCAGGCCCTTGTAGAGCAAAATTCAGTATTTTGGTCTAAATGACCCAAAGTGTGACGTCCACATATGTGGACGCAGGTCCTATAGGAGGTTAGAAATTGTTATTTCCACCTTATTGAATTTAAATCAGGGCCAATTTGTTGTAGTTGTTTTTTTTTTTAAATGAGCAATTTAAAAATTTTATTTTTTCTTTTATATCAATTTAATAAGTAACAAGTTGCAGCTTTCAGCGCTATTGTAACACAGAGGAGTTACGCAGGTTTGAACTTTGATCTTTCTTTTCTTAAACCGCATTGTAACTGTTACGCCTTTAGTTGGCTGAAGTAATAATCGGTGATTAGTTGTCACAAATGAACTTTGAAGTCAATAATTACGACATATTTTAAAGACGTGTGTTTCCTGAGACAAGCCGCTGTTTCCATTATCAGCAACTTCAACGTGGACGAGGGCTGCGCTCACACAGACATCAAACTTCGTAAAGCTCTGAATATTTACAGATATGTACGTGTGCTTTCTTTTTATGAGCTTTATCATTCAGATTTGTAATATATTTACACTTTGGAGTCATTTAGCATAGAAATCAATGTTTACACCAAAGTTTGTTGTCAGTGGAACATCAGCGCAGCAGCTCGTTTGAGCGAATGCTGAATTTTGCCGTTAAAACAGAGAAAAGCAAAACAGCAACTTCAAAATATTTTGATATTAAAATGAAATCTGTGTCAGTCATGAAAGTATTCAGTCTGCATGTGGATGCACTCGTTAGCTTAATATGACCTCAGGAGTTTCCTTTTGCACTGAACCACGTCAGGTGTGCACGAGGTGGGCGCACGTTCACGTCGATTCTGGATTTACAATCATTGTGTGACGATGTGGACTGCGCGTGGTTTCTGTTCACACGTGCATGCAGCCCTCATGAAGCGGCGCCTCCGACTTTAAAAGAAGAATCAAACAAAAGGCAGCTGAGTCGAGTTTCTTGATAAATGAACGCAGGAGCGGCGTGCTGCCTTCCTATGCTGTTCGTTCTCACCAACTCTCTCTCCCCTCCTCTCTCTCTCTCTCTCGCTCTGTTCTGTGATATGTGGTAACTGTGTGTTTGTGTATATGTAACGTGCACTTGTGTACTTTGATAGCATCTGGAGGCAGGTTCTCGCACCAGCACAGACCTGCTGCATACGGAAACGTTTTCTCTCTCACCAGGGCTTTTACTGTTGCTCCGATGTTCCTGGGATTCCCTCTTTGGCTCACGGACGTCCCACCACACGTCTCCTTTTTCTTTTTTCCTCGTCCACCATTTACTTTTATTAACTGACGTTGTTTTATTGTGTTAGCGTTCATCTGCTTTTTTTAATGCTATATGAACAGCTGAGCATTAACGGCAGCCGTGGAAACTCCTCTGCGACTGAATGGACAAACTATCACCGGATTGTTTATGAGACAGGAAGTGGTTAAATTTTTCGTGAAGGAAGTGACCCCGTCTAACCCTTACCCCGTTCCACACACGTACCCCCCCCACCCGCCTCCCAAAAACCCCAAACACACACAATAGCACACACTCCCCCCTGTGGCAGCATGTTGGACTAAGATGCTTTGTACCCTCCATCAGTAAGAGGTTTCTTAGCATTTCGCCTTAAAGCCGCTGGTATTTCTCCCACCCTGCACGTGCCAACTTCCTGCCACAAGTGCACGTGACGCGCAGCAACAAAGCACTCTGGGTTTTTTCCTCATTCATTCAACAGAACTATTCAAGAATAATGAAGTCATGCCTTTTCTAACGGCTCCAGACGCTGATGTCATGAACATCAGTTTTTTCCTGCTTAAATCAGTGAGTGAGAGCACCACAGAGGAATCCTCGCACTGACACGGACCATAGCCGAACATCCTGCTCGGATTGGATCTCTTATAACTTCATTAGAAATGACTTCCTGTTGAAGGCTTTTTGTTTTTTCCTTCGTCTGGCATTGAAAGCGTTAACAGGCTGCGAATTCTTGATTGCCAACTCCCAGGATCCTATCTCCTGTAACTCAAATCAGGGCCATCTGCGCTGGGCGTATGCCTGCCTTCCCCCCTGGCCTACTGCACTCAAAGGCTCTCTGTGCTGTGGTTTGCCCAGCCTTGTCACGTGACTTCTCTGAAAGTGCCCCCTCCCTCCTCCTCCCTCTTTATTTCCAGTAAACTGTTTGAAAGGAGGGGGGTGAGTCAGAGTAAAACCAGCTTCCCTTTAACCACAGCTTGTTAAAGAATTTGTCAACGTGGACTCAGGGTGTGTGTTTGTGCGCGCGTGTGTGTGTTGTGCCATTGGACAGATTTGAATTTGTACCTCTTGGTTTTTTTGAAAGGCGACTATAGCTTCGATTGCGTCAAGAGTCCTTAATCACTTCACTTCCTGTGCCAGACAGAGCGGGCGCAGGCTTGTCAGGAGTTAATGACATGAACTTTAGCCGTCTTCATGTCGGGGGGCTCGCGAGCGCTCTGGAGATGTCTTCTGTGTAGAAGAAAAAAATGTGCGTGGGTGTTGACTTGTGTATAGGCTATGCATAGATTTTTCCTTGTGTGACACTTTGATTTTCCACATGGAGCAGATCGCCGTGTCACTGCCTGCTTTTGTCCATTTGAACCCTCAAAGTCACAACAAAGTGTTCGTTTTGTCGACTTTTCCACAACGAATGTTCAATAAAAAATGGAACCGATCCGGTTTTTGCAGTATATTATATTATATTATTATTTCCTTTCGATATCTAATTCAAAAAAGTAAACAGATTCAAACCAGCTGAGTCTTTATGTTTGAGGAGTTTCTCCTTATTTGGCCACCTGCTTGAATTAATTGATCTTGTAACCAGCAAATCATCCACAATATTCACTGGTCAAATCATCTCAAGGCTGTAAATGTTCATAAAACATTACAGACAAAACCTGTGAAAAGAGGCGTCTGACTCGCCTATACTTTGGTTCTTAAACGAGGACTTGATGGTCTGATCATCTCGAGCAACAAATCAAACGTGGTTTTGTGTGCTTGTGTGGTGACTGAAGGTTGCTGAGTAAAGATTTGTGCTGAGCAGCCAAACCTGGAGCTCCATCCTTTCATGACGCTGCACCCTGACACCATCTTAGCAGATGTCACCGCTGCCAAGCCCGGCAGGTCGGAGGACGCTGTCGTTAATAAGCTGCCAACAACAAAGACAGATGCTTCTCTGGTCCAGAAACACAGTTGTGTCCATAGTTGTGCGACAGTAAATCAGTGTCACGAGTTAACACACACAGACACACTTCACAGCCTCTCCTGAGGGACCCTCTGTTCATGTTTTCATTCTCTGTTAGTGCGCACGCCAAAAGCTCACCCAGCACATAATGTAAACAATGCGTGCGTCAAGATATGGTGAATGAATGGACTCGAGGCTGCGCGTGTGCGGCGCCCGGCGGCACTAAAGGACGCACTAACAGCCACAGATGTCAGGTATCCAGACACGGTCGTCAGCAGTTCAGCCATAAACCAGCCGTACACATTCCTTCCTTCCCCGTCTCCCACCAGCTGACACACACACACACACACACACACACACAGGCTAGAATTAAAACTCCAGGGTTCATGATTGGACATCAGCAGAGGCAGAAATTCAAACGGTGAACCAATCAGATCGTGCGTCCGCTCGCTCCCCCCTCCACCACCTTATTAGGCGACCTCCCGTGTCTCTCAAATTTCCCGTCTGTTGGGTTGCACCCAGTAAAGAATGTCATCAGCACTGTACTGGTTTTGTTGACCATATTAGGTATGATCATCTATTGCAGGCCCCCCCACCCCTCAGTGTTGGAGCTGCTGTGTTTCACAAACTGAGGCCTTGCTTTCAAAAAATAAACCCAATTTTTAGCCTTTTTGTCTGATAAAAATCCTGTTTTCAGTTAAATTTGGTTGATTTTTGTTTTGTTTGTTTTTTTCAGGTGAGGAAAAAATGTTTTTGCTAAAAGAAAATAAAGTTCACAAACATTTAACACAGATCGAATGAATATTTTACTGTGAAATATGCATTTAATAACCTGAGGAAGGTTCTAAATGTGTCGTTTGTTTTGTTCAGGAATTATTTGTCTTTACAGGAATTACCAAAATAATTTTGTCCATACGAGCAGATCGAGGGCTCGCTGTAAAGAAGAGTGTTTTTAATTTTTTAATGAAAATATTCCTACAGATATCAAAGAGTTTGTGATTTTTAGATTCAACTCCAAAGACAACCTCTGTGACACACACACACATTTATATATGACACTGTTGCACAGCAGCCTGATATTTCAAACGAATCTGTCTTATTTCAGAGAAATACTCTTAGAAAAAATATCTATTTAGATCCATGTCGGTCTCAGACAATAATTGACATAATTAGTAGAGGTGGGAATCACCATACATCCCACGATACGATATTATTGCAATTTTTAAAAATATTTTGCGATATTCAGATTCTGTACATAAAGGTAAACTTTATCAATATTCATTTTCTCTAATATCAAAGTCTCACACTCAGTCTTTCTCTCATTTCAGTTTGATTGTTGACAAACTGAACGGTTTGTATTACAGTCTAGTCCAACTTAACTGAATCAACCATCTGGTACAATTATAGCTATTCTGAACTATGCAGTTTATGAAAACTATGCAGCCCCTTCAGCAACTGAAGAATTTGAAAGTAAATTAAAACAAAATATAATTTTACATTAAATAAAAAAGTTTTAAACTTAATTAAAATAAAACATGTCTTAAATTAAAATAAGTAAACTGTCATGTTTATTGCTGCCAAAAACAAGTTAAACACATTTGGACAGTGAAGGAATGTCAGGATTCTTGCTCAGAAAAAGGATCAACATGCTCTGAAGTCAGAGCACAAAAACCTTTTTGTAACAAAGTATCGATTTCTGCTGTCCCTGTATCCATACATTATTAGCAAACAAAATATCACCATACTACACAGTATCCATTTTTCCCCCACCCCTAATAATTAATACATGTAGAGCCTGTAAGTGTTACATGTTTACATTCCCCGTCTATGACAACAATTACATTAATTTATAAACAAATATTATTTTGGTGCAACGAGTTTGAGAAGCTGAGAAAATGTGGAAATAATAAAGACAGAAAGCAGAGTTTATTTTCTAAAACCAAAATATCAAATGAAAATATTAAAAGTCAATTTAAAAGCAGTCATTTTACCAGCTCTTATTTTGCTGTTTGTTTGACTCTCAGTCACACTTTCCTTTGTAAATTTAAATTCTCACAGATGTTGTAGAAACGTTTACCTACATATTATTGTGCCGTCCCTGCATCTCAGGTTCCCTCTTAAATTTTCCCAGAAGTAGTTCAAGTAAAATCCAAACTTCTCTTCCCAGAAAACATATTGAGGTCAAATCTGCCTCACTGCTGTGAAAAGAGGCTTTTGTGGAGATGTCAGAGGGACGAGTGAGACATTAGTCACTGCAATAACACGTCTGCTCACATTTTCACAAAGGAATTAATAAGTTGTGCTGTAGGTGAAGTGCAGGCACGCCAAACCAGTTTATTCTTCCTCTGCAGACCAGTTTAGTAATTAAATTTAATTAATCCATATTTACAGCAGCCAAAGCTCATCTAAGTCTTTAAACCTTTTCCCAGTCAAGCTTTTCAATAAGCAAGACAACAAAATTCTCCCCACCTTTGTAGAGTTTTTACTTTTATTTTGATGAAAGTGTTGAGTTAGAATTATGCAAATATAAAATATAAAACCATCCTAAGTGCAGGTTTGTAGACGGCGCGGAGATTTTTGAGTGTTTGCAAACTAAAAACTGATTTGAGAGGTAAAGAAGCTCAGAGCAGAGAGTCTGCACGGCTAACAATCCTGATTCTGGAGGATTTGCAGCAGGTAGAAAATGTTCGTGTTGCAGCTTCAGCTTGAACTCGTGTAGAAATCAGCAGAGACGAGAAAAATCAGGAATTCTCTCGTTTTTCGTTCCGCCGGACGCCGTTTGTGTTTTTAGATTTAAAAAAGGCAGAAGGTTGGTCTCTGCTTCACCAGCACTGAATTATAAAGAGCAGAAAGGACTAAAGTAAAGCTCTGATTTTAACATCTAAATGTGTTTTTAAAACATGACATTTGAACAGTTTTCCGAGCTTTTGTTAAAAAGCACGTTTGGATGCGACGCTGCAGACGATTGTTTCTCACGACCGTGAAATTTGTTCTGCTGCAAAATCAAATCCCCTGAAACACAAATGGCTTCTTTTCATTTCAAACAAACGAATTTTAGCAGCAAGTAAAATGAAGAAAGCCGCAGAGATCAGGACGATTATCACTGAATATTTTAAAGACATGCTGAGATCAGATTTTTAAAATCAACGCTGATCATTAGCAAATGATTTAATTTGACTCTTTTACCTGTAAGTCTGACATCAGCCTTCAGTTTATTAACAGCGTGTAAACGAACAAATCTGTGGAGGTGATTTATTTCCACATTTCTCTCTCTTATATTTATTTTCAGGACTTCTCCTCGCGGGCGAAAGTCTCCGTACAGAAACTGATCCAGAAAGTGGGATTCTTCGGGATTTTAGCCTGCGCTTCGGTGAGTCCCACACAAGCTTATTTTGATTCTTTCTGTCATAAAAAGCCATAAAATAATTCTTCTTGTTCTGCAGACGTCCACACTGAACACACACGATGCATTTCTTTGATCGAGCTGCTGATTTCCCCTCAGATTCCCAACCCGCTGTTCGACCTGGCAGGAATCACATGCGGACACTTTTTGGTCCCGTTCTGGACTTTTTTTGGCGCGACGCTGATCGGGAAGGCGCTCATCAAAATGCACATTCAGGTAAAAAAACGCCATGGATGTCTGTGGCTCATAGAAATAGAATAATAGAAGAGTGTGTGAACGCACTGTGTGTGTGAAACGTTCGATTCTGTGCTGAAACGAAGCAGAGTTTGAGATGCACGAGCATCTTTAATGGTGACAGATGCACGAGCGAGTCGCACTGATGCAGCGACTGCTCTGGAGTCAGCTCCGCAGTGAGGAGGCCATTTTGTGCAGCCAAGCAGGGGGGAGTCGACCATTTTGTGAGTGCAGCTGCAGCAGCACAGAGCCTGCAGTGTGTAGATGGTCCAGAGCTATACAGCTTCATCCTGCATTGTTGGATAAGGAGCTGTAGGTAGGAGACTTCCCAAATACTTGTTCTAATCCTGGAAAATCCTCAATTTGCGTCCAGGAATTTGTGGTATGTGTGCGCTCACCGTCGGGGGATCGACTCGTTGTTTTCTAACCAAACGCAGGAATCTGCTCGCTGTGACACCGACGGGTTAAAAACACGGGAAGCATTTCCACAGCAGCTGCGTGACTCGCTGAGCAGCAGCAGATAAACATGTGTGGGGGGTGGAGGAGGACGTGGAGGTGGTGGCTGCACGGCAGGAACAATCACACACAAAGTGCTCCCAGGGCCCCCGCTGACAGAGGTGTGGCCCTCTGTGTCACGTAAAGAAGACCCCCCCCCCCTGCAGGCTCCCTGGAGCTGCTCGCCTTAATTGTTCTGAGAGTTTGTTTCTCATGCAAATGAGCCGAGTTTAACGTCTTTGTGCAGAAAACAAGAAGAGTTGGAGGAGCAGGTGACACCGACCCAAAGGGGGGGAGAAAGGGGGTTTAAGGCTGTGTGTGTGTGTGTGTGTGTGTGTGTGTGTGTGTGTGTGTGTGTGTGTGTGTGTGTGTGTGTGTGTGTGTGTGCGCGCTCAGGTGTGTTCTCTTCATTCTTATTCCTGCTCTGCTTCCTGCTTTTAGAGCTCGTGGAGCTTCAGGTTCTCGTCGTGGAGGAACACGTGTCTGTGTTTGTGATGGTCACATGACAAATATTAAAATATTCTGGAAACAGTTGTGAGAACATGTTGTTATCTTCCCATCAGACCAATGATGAGCTGCTGTTCCATGTTTGTGTGTCTGTGAGGTTAATCTGCACTGGGACGTGTGTGTGTGTGTGTGTGTGTGTGTGTGTGTGTTGTGCTGTGGGGGCACAAACGCCTCGTTTCAGGTTAAATAATTACTGTAACTGTCACAAACTCCAAATCTTCTAGAGGTGGGAATCCCCACACATCCCACGATACGATATTATTGCAATTTTTTAAAATATTTTGCGATATTCAGATTCTGTACATAAAGGTAAACTTTATCAATATTCATTTATCTAATATCAAAGTCTCACACTCAGTCTTTCTCTCATTTCAGTTTGATTGTTGACAAACTGAACGGTTTGTATTACAGTCTAGTCCAACTTAACTGAATCAACCATCTGGTACAATTATAGCTATTCTGAACTATGCAGTTTATGAAAACTATGCAGCCCCTTCAGCAACTGAAGAATTTGAAAGTAAATTAAAACAAAATATAATTTTACATTAAATAAAAAAGTTTTAAACTTAGTATAGATTTTTTCCCCCACCCCTAAAATCTTACCAAGTCTATTTGTCTCATTTCTAGTCAAATGAAACGAGTGATCGAAGCTGCAGCGTGGAAAAAACACGAGTGGATGTATCTGAGTGAAACTCTGTAGCTGAGAAATGAGACACATTTACTTGGTGAGATTTGGAGTTTTTGCTGTTTGTTGTGTGTCAGATACAAAGTTTCAGACTTTCTTCTAAAGTTGTGACAGTTATTTATATTTCTGTATTTATTTTGTAACATTTTGACTGCGAGCCTGTCGTTGGTTCAGTTTCTCCTCCTGTGATGCTCACAGGCTGAACACTGAGGTTAAGTCAAACAGCTGATCAGCTGATCACGTTCACAGCGTGGCTGAGCGCTTTTAAAAAATTGTATCCACCTATCACATGATTGATCTTTGTGTATTTGCCATGATTTTGTCAGCACATTTATATTTTCCAAATGGTGTTGGAGGTGAATAGTGTTGTTGGTCAGCATCACTGCAAGTTGTGACTCTGATTTTTAAATAGTTCTTATTTAAATTGACGGCGCTGCTCTCCGTCATTACCTGATATAGAAAATGCTGGTGCATCTCTTTTCCTGATAATCTTCAGTTTATATTTAGTGTCTCAGTTTCTGTGTGTTTGAACAACAAACACGAGTTTGTAATGGCGGCTCGGCTGCCGTAGTCTTCCTCATGGCGAGAGGTCAGTGGATGGAACAAACACGTGCTCTCTTAGAAGAACACACTAACAGACAATAACTGAAGGACCTTGAAAAATTAGTGGTCAATTATTGTCTGCATGCCCCTCCCACCAAACCTGCAGCAGGCAGATAAAAGCTGGACTGACCGGCAGTCGCCTGTTTGCCTGTGCTGGTGACTCAGCAGCAATCTGGACAGGAGCCGGATCCAGCCCCCCCCCCGAAGCCGTGACACATCTCTGACCCTTCATGTCTCGGTCATACGTTACACACCGACTGTCCTAATGGCAGCGAGCTGATACGCTGACGTGTGTCACACTCTCTGATTTCGTGCCTTTGTTTCTGCTTTCACACCAAACCCTGTTGGTTGTGTCACACGTGATCAGGGAAACTGAGTCGTGTGAGTGTTTGTGCGAGTGTTTGTGCGAGTGTTTGTGTGAGAAAGCAGCTATTAAAGGATTACCGGTCAAACTATAATGTTTTCCTGCTATTACTGACCTCACGCTTCAACGACTAACGTGTTCCTCCTCCGTGTGCTTCTTTGTCACACAGAAACTGTTTGTGATCATCACCTTCAGTAAGCACATAGTGGAGCAGATGGTCTCCCTGATCGGGTGAGTAACCCTCACCGGGTGTGTGTGTGTGTGTGTGTGTGTGTGTGCGCCTGTTTGGTCACCAAAAGTACCCTGAGCTGCACCTACTACGCGCCAAAGAGTGAACGTGATGAATGAGGGACTTTTTGGGTGGCGATGGGGCGTTTAGGCCCCGCTGTGTCACCGGGCCTCCTGCAGACGCTGTGCACAGAGGCTCTGAGGGGTTTGTTTACTCTGAGATTCGTTGTGCAGACCTCGAAACAAGGTTTTTGTCACATTTAGCTCGCTCCTCGCTCCTCGCTCTGCTCTGAGAGTCTGTGTGCTGATTAAGAGCCTGGATGTTTCCACTGGATGATGACTATGAGCATGAACATTCTGACTCTTCACAATCCAAAATGAGCTCCTGACTGTGGCAGAAACCTCGTCCCTGATTTATCACGTTTTTTGTTTAGCTTGCTGTTTTGTTTCCCGTGTGTCTGCGTAAGTGATCACAGAGCTGCTGCTGGTACGAGGAGGCTTTCATGTGTGAGCTGACGGTGCCGGTTAACCTGCAAGCCTGTGTGGAGGAAACGCTGAGTTTCTGGAGAAGGTTGGAGAGGCAGGTTTTATCTGTGCAGTGGACGTCCTGTAAAAGCAAACCACACAGTAAATACGGGCTTCTTGAAGCCACGATGAAGCTGAGAGATGCTTGGAGTTGGGAGTGGGTGCTGACGGGGGCCGTGATGGGTGTCGGGGGCCTGCAGCTGGAAACCGACACACCTGCTGGTGGGAGGGCCATTTATATCACACACACACTCGTAGGTGCACTCACACACATGCTGACAGAAGGAGGTCAGATTGCATCAGCTCTTCCTCACTGTTAGTGTGTCTTTGTGTCGGCGCTGAGTTTGGACGTCTGCAGTCAGAGTGTCAGAAACAGTTTTTCTTTTTGCACTGTGTTTAGTTTTTACACAGAGAAATTAAACTCTGTTGTAATGTGTGTGTGTGTGTGTGTGTGTGTGTGTGTGTGTGTGTGTGTGTGTGTGTGTGAATTGTGAAAGACGTGCCCACTAGCAGTCACTGTTCATTGAGCTGCAGACTCGAGGCAGCAGATCATTGGTTACTGACAGTTTCAGTCTGACTCGCTTCTTCTCTAAAGGAAGTTTCACTCATTACAACTCGTCAACCGTCGGCTTGCTTCCTCTCCGAGCTCTTTCTATCCTCACCTCTGACTCTCTATGCTGCTCTCGCTCTCAGTCACACATCACCTTATGAATGGGTGACAGCGTTTTAATTTAACCCTTTCTGCACCAGCGCTCTGCACCAGCGCTCTGCACCAGCGCTCTGCCACGTTCACTGTGGAGGTGCTTTCAAATAAATGTGCACCTTTCCACGCACGAATCTGCAGTTCCACCTGCTGTGCGCTTGCACGGTGTGCACACACTCACACAAACTCAACCATTTATCCTCTGGATGCCTTTTTTCTCAAAACAGAACAAAGAAGTCACACACATGTGTCACGTTGTGTATGCGGTGGTCAGCAGACACACCTGAGCTGATACATGAAACTATTTACTTACTTTTTACACCAGGTTGTTTATTTGGACATTTTATATATTATTTGCACTGGTTTGGAGATGCTCTGGATCTCATTGTACAACTGTATAGTGACAATAATAGCATTCTATTCTATTCTATTCTATTCTGTTCTGTTCTCCAAAATTTCCTCCCACCTGCTAATATTGGATCTTTTAATCTGACCTGTTGCTCTGAAAGCTGATTTCTTACATTTCTTTTCTGTTCATGTAAACAGTGAAATTCTGACTTGACATGATCAGACAAATGTTGATTGACAGCCGCGTCTCCAAAATACTTTTAGTGAAACGCACTCTGGCCGTGGGGTTCGCCGTCGTTTGCGTCGTGATTTTGGGTTCTTGATATGTGTCTTTGTTTTGCCTTAGCGGGTGAATGAGCTGACCGTTGGACTTTGGCTCTAGTGATTTCATCCTCACGTGACATAATACAATACAAGTCATTTCCTGCTCTAGGTGAGCTCGCTGGCACGCGCACACAGACGACGCAGCCTCTCTGGGTGCAGCACCTCGAGTCTGTACACATCACTTATTTTATTTTTACACCTGGTAAATAAATTTTATTTCGACGCACACACAGTGTTTTTGTTTGACTGCTTTTTTTGGATTTATGCTGAAGTTGATAAAGGTTCAATTCCAGTATTTAGCTTCCTGACAGAGTGGAACATTTTTCAGTGAATCCAAGCACGGCTGTTATTAAAATAACAATGAAGCGGGTGAATTCCCTGAAACATTTACTGCAGTGTGGAAAAAACTCCAGTTTCACAACAGTCAAAGTGTGAATTTTTGGTGATAAGAACAAAAGTGTGTGTGTGTGTGTGTGCGCGCGCCTCTTTTTGTTTGTAAAATGTGTTTGAAGACGAGGGTTTTGGCGTGCTCTCTGCTGACCGTCGAGTTTTGAATGAGCTTCTTCTTTAAGATGTTTTAGTTCTTGGTCGTCTGTGATCAGTTTAAAACGGGGAAGTCGTTTTTCTGTGAATGACAAATGGAAAGTGTTGAAATTCATTGACTGAAATTCAGTTTCATAAGAGGATCACGAGGCTCTAAAACTGTCAACAGGAATTTTTATTACCTCTCAACCAAAAAATGACCAACTTCAGTTTTTCCTTCGTTTATCTACCAGCTAGAAATAAAATGTGCCTTTATTTATTTATCTATTTATTTATCTATTTATTTATTTATTTATTTTTATTTATCTATTTATCTATTTATTTATTTATTTATCTGTTTATTTTTTATTTATTTGTCTATCTATTTATTTATTTATTTTTTATTTATTAATTTATGTATTTCTCTATTTATTTTTAAGAATGTGCACAAAATAAATGATTAAAAAAGCCATTATACGTTCTCTGCTGTTCCTTTTGAGTATTTAAGTTTGTTGGAAAAATAATTTTTCATTTCAACTTTTCAGTGAGTTTCTTTCTTTTTCAGCCGTTTCTCTTTTTCAGCTGTTTGGGGAAAAGAAAACGTCAGACGGGTCAAACCTGGTTATTACTTCTTCATGATTGTTGAAACAGTTTTCTGTCAGATCGTTTTCACTCTTATCCTGCTGAGCCGAGCATTCAAGGCTACATCTGCAGGTTTCTGTCAGCAGCAGCAGGGTAATGATGAAGATAGTTTTGCTTTGAAGTGCAACAAAGTCCCAATAAAAGCCTCCTCAGATGCCTTCAGGGCTGATAAAAGAAACAGATAACCAGGTCAGACAGGCTGAGGGTCTGATCAGACTTGTTGGGTTTCTTTCGTCCTGTGACTAATGTTCAGACGTCTGCTCTGCACGAGGAGCCGTGTGGACGGTCGTGTAGGTCAGGAGGAAGTTCTGCAGACTCACGTTAAGTAAGGCTTTCTGTACATACTGCTCCTGTTCTTAGTTAAAAGGCTCATTTTTCATATCCTTGCACATTTTTTGCAGATTTTCTGATGTCAAAATTTTCCTAATTCAAGAGTTTTTTGTTTGTTTTTTTTTAACTTGCTAGCAGTGACTTTCTGACAGAGTGGGAAACACCCTGATTCTAGGCTTCGTGTAACACCTGGACTCTATCTGTTCCTCCCTTTTCTCCGTTCTCTTATCTCAGCACCACCCACCACATGTGGCAGTGGAACTGGGAGCTTTCCAAGTTTTCCATCCTCTCGTTGATCTTTCGTAAGTGTTCGGGTGAACAGTTTACTCTGATTCGTGCCATTTCTTCATCAACCATTTGTAGCCGATAACTGGACAGGACATAACAGAGGCTTTCTCTGATTGTAAGACAAACTGCAGGGATCCAGTTGTGTTTATGCTCGTCACTGGTGTCTGTGGTGGAACTGGATGAACTTTCTCTAAACGCCAGATGAGAAATTTGTTTCATATTATCTCATCTTCTGACATCACACCCTGTTCTTCACTAAGTCAGCAGTAGTTGTTTTGTATGGAGTCTTTGTCAGACTCTGAGAGAAAACCATTGACATGCAGAGAGGAGTCGAGACCTGAATAGGTTGTGCTGTAGAAACCGGTGTGCTGAGCCACGGGGAACCCCAGCACGTCTTCATAAGAATGCACCTATTTCCATGCGAGTCCATCTCTAAGACACGAGTCAATTACCAGCACAAAGGGCCTCCAGATGGCTGCTTCTGCTGCATGAGGCATTAGGAGATCCCAGCATGCAGCCCTGCTCGGGAGGAGGAGACACAGGTCAGAGCAGGCCGGCGTGAAGCATCGTTGAATCATAGAGGAGCGTTTCAAGTTAGGCTTTGCATTTACATGCAGTGTTGTGCTGCGATTGTAATGTATTAGGTCCTCTTGGTGGAAAAACAATGAGTCGTGAACTCAGCTGGATTATGTCTCAGATTATTTTCAGCATTTACTTTTTGTTTTGTGACAAAAAAAATCCTTCTACGCAAACACGACCAACGCCGCGTATTTGAAAATGCAAAGTGATGGACGTGAGGAACCGTTTAGATTCAGTTTGCTTTGTTCTGTTTCCTCTCGAGTGCAGGGTCAGCGCAGCTTCCTGTGGACGTTAGCTATAAAACAACCGAGCTGTGTCTGCTGGAGAAGTCAAACTATTCTGGGTGTTCACAGAAGGGCAGTTATTTATGCACACGTACTCAGCGTCTGGTGTTTAAGGTCTGTCACTGCTCGTTTCCACTGAATTTCACTTGCGTTGAACACTCACGCCTCGTTCATATAGAAACTAGGTTTGCGTGGTTTCGTACTGAACGACGGGGTGATGGTAGCGATGGCGCACTCGCAGGCAGGAAGGGATTGAATGATCGGGCACCGCATTAGTCTGATTGAAGCAGAAGGTATCCAGTTGTGGCCGTGAGATTTCCTGCAATTTTAGAAAGAAGAGCGCGTCGAACTGCATGTTTTGCTGCGATGTTTCGTACCTTGAATGTTTTTGAAAACAGTGACCTGTCATCTCACCTCACTGCACCTATAAATAGCCTTTATTGAGCGTATGAGCAAAGTCTTCCTGTTAACCCAACGTGCAGGAAGGGAGTGTTTTCAATACTGTTAGTCACTGGCTCTGCTGGTCACCTGAGAACTGACAAAGATGGCATTGATCAGTCTTTCCACTGCCAGGCCGATTCACCCCAACGCATTCATGATGCGATTGGCGAGACGGTGAGACTGAGCAGTGGTGTGGTGGCAACTGTCCTTTTATACGCCATCGTTAAATTTAATGTGTGGCTCAGCAGAGTGGACTTTTTATCTTCACTTCTGATTACCCAGATTTCCACCTGACAGGAAAACAGCGGCAGGAGCAGAGAAGTGCAAAGGTCTTAGTACAGCCTGTAAAATAACAATCTGTCGCTCACGACTGCAGATCCTGCAGGCCTGTTTCTGCCATTAATGACACACTGAGATACTGTGTGTGTGTGTGTGTGTGTGTGTGTGTGTGTGTGTGTGTGTGTGTGTGTGTGTGTGTGTGTGTGTGTGTGTGTGTGTGTGTGAGGAAAGTAGAATGACACAAAGAAAGGGAGAGGTCATATGTGCTGCAGGTCTGGTGTCATATTCTGTGCCTCTGAGGCGTCGTGTGTGAGCCAGGACTTCCTGCTTCGTTCGGCTGATTCTTTTATCGCGACACGTTCACCGCACATGTATGGAACGCCAGGACTGCCATAATGAATTAATTAAATACACCATTAAATAATTAATTAAATGTGTCAATAATTAATTAAAATGGGAAATAATTAATTAAATAAATAGTTATGACACATGTAATTAATTAATTATTGACACATTTAATTAATTATTTATGTATTTCACATTTTAATTAATTATTGACACATTTAATTAATTATTGACACATTTAATTAATTATTTATTGACACATTTAATTAATTATTTATGTATTTCACATTTTAATTAATTATTGACACATTTAATTAATTATTTAATGATATATTTATTTATTTCATTTTGGCAGTCCTGGCGCCTGGCTCTCATCATGAAATAATTTTATCTGTCAACCTCACCCATCAAACTCAGGGGGCGGGGTTAACGCTGATCGACTCAAAACCATTGCTTTGGCCTGGTGGCCATTGTTTTTAGCACACAAAAACCAGCATGTGGAAACTAACAGAACTGAACTTTGAAAAACCCTGTTTGTGTGTGTCACCAAATACAGTTTTAATATTTTTTTAGCCGAGAATGTAGTGGTTTAATCTTCATGTGTCTGGTCGGTTTCTCAAGATACAGCCTCTTTGCAAAAGTGCTTCGATGATTTCGGAGATGTCTGCCCAGTCTCACGGCAAAGCGTGGATAGACCCGCTCGCCTCGCAAGCAATCGAGCTGTTATTACCACCGACAAGGCTCAGGCCCCGGTACACAGCTGTAATAACCCCCGCTGACACGGACTTCTTTTACTGAGGTTATATTTATCAGGGTTTTATTTCCTGATGTTCTTATGTGTCCTACGTGTTTCAGTCGCCAATTCTGAATTATAACTAACATTAAAAACATGTTTAATGAGGAGAGAGAGCAAATAAATTCGATTAACAGCTGATCTTTGGGTTTTTGTTCAGTAATCAGCGTGACCTGTGAATAAACGCATAAAAGAGATAACGTTGGTGTTTCCGTCATGTAGTAATTGCTGGCTTTAACTGTACAAAGGTTGTTCGAAACTATGACACACATACAGACTTCATGATGTTCGGCTAATATTTTTATTGTGAATATTAATCATGAGGGTAAACGGACCTGTACACCACAGAGCGAGGTCAGCATGTCCACGATATCTTCAGCTCTCTGAGGTAACACAGAGTTTCCCAGCTGACTAATCTAACTGTCATCTACGAATAATTCACGGGTCATATCAATATGATTTTACAGAAAAGCATCCTTAATACTGCCAACTATTCCAGAGACGTGAAAATCTACAGCATAAAGAACACAAAAATATAGCAGTCTAACGCAACACTGTAGATGAACCGTCAGTTTGTCAAAGTGGAATGAAAGCGATTGGTTGAACAGGTGTTCGTGATCTGTGTTTTCTGCATTTTCATCAGCGTAAGAGACTCAGCAGCAGATTAGAATAACAGTTATACATTTAATAAATTACCAAATGAACGCAAGAAACGAGCAACCCTGTTCCGACAATTTGAGTTTGTGTTCCCTCAGCTGCAGACTGTTTAAATGTTTGAGAGGAAGATTAGATATAAAGCAAACGTCAAACATAGACTCAGTCTGCGTTCACATTTGATATGAGGCCAGGACGGATAATGGCTGTGTCCTGTTTTAAGATCATACATGTAAAATTGTTGTCTGACCTCCGTCGATCCAGCCGCTCAGAGTTAACTGAAGTTAACTTGGATAAATTATAGTTAAGGAGTATCACAGATAACACCCACGTGAGCTGTGTGACTGTTCACCACTACACTGAAATCAGTAGGCTATTACTGAAATACACGTGTTATTTCATAAACTATGATGTAAAGTCCTACTAACATGTTTAGTTTTAAAGGACACCTTCCTGCCTTATTAGCAGTATTAGTTTTCTTCTAACATCCAGAAGTCTGCACCACGTGTTTCATAGTTTGTAACAAACCTTTGACAGTTAAACATAACATGACCGAAAAAGCAAAAAAATAAATAAATGAATAAAAAGAGAGAGAGAGAAAAAAAATCACACAAATTATATGTTAACCTCGTTTATTTTTAGTTAAGTAAACTCTAAAAATTCTAACAGATCGCTGGTGCTTAGAAAACCTATTAAAAAACAGATGATATAATATTTCTGTCCAGTTGGAAACTCTGCTCCTCTCGGTGGAAATGCGCCTTCTCTTTCCTCTTTGTATAAAAACATTTTAAAAGTCAGTTTAATCTCAAACTTCACTGTTAAATCCAAAACACACCAGATAAAGAAAAGCGAATGGTTCAGTCTAACACATGGGCCAGTGAACCATTAAACGTCTGTAAAACTGTGCAGTTCTGAAACGTAACTTTAACCTCAGCCAAACCGATTTGCTCAGTTGTAAATAAAACAGCGAAGTAAACGTGACCCGACAGACAGAACCTGAGTGAATTAAGTCCAGCGTTTAACACTGAGAGCTAAAACTCAGGTGAGGTTTCAACGCTGTGCCGGTGATTGGAAGTGGGTTCGCCTATAAAGTGCTCTGTTGGGAAACAAGCTCCAGCAGCTCTGCGCTCGGGAAAAACTATATTTACTTATCTTGTGCAGAAAAATGTGCTGACGTTGCGTAATATCGAGCACCGGCTGCCCAGTTAAACTGTGACTATCACCAGGTAACGTGGGCGTGTTTCTTGAATTAGCAGCAGGTGTTAAACAGCTGACAGGTGAGGAGGAGGATGCATGCAGGTAAACTGAGGGCCTGTTGAGCTGATCGCTGGTTTCGTGAGAAAATT
Organism: Neolamprologus multifasciatus; assembly: GCF_963576455.1. Taxonomy (NCBI): domain Eukaryota; kingdom Metazoa; phylum Chordata; class Actinopteri; order Cichliformes; family Cichlidae; genus Neolamprologus; species Neolamprologus multifasciatus. The sequence goes on along the minus strand of NC_140448.1, from coordinate 5,845,839 downwards.
GTCAGCTCGTTCTTTATGTTACAGAAGCACAGAGACACACGACCAGGTGGAAAGAGACAATCGTTCGGTGAAAATGAGAATTTGCGAATGCAACACGTGGAACACGGAGAGTGGAATATGTAAACAAACCGGTTAACGTAACCCCCTCGGTGCACTCTGCATGCTGACTGTTAGCAGAGCTACTGAAATCTCTGAAAACATCTGAGCACAAACATGTTCTATGTTGACAACCTGACCCGACATGTGAAGATTACAGCGCGACATTCGCAGCTAAAACACTGTTAAAAGTGTAGTTGGTGACAGAAAAACGGGCTATTTTAAAACTACACCACCAACATTGCTGCCTGTGATTTGAAATGCACTCTGGGATACCTGGCTGCCCCAAGTCTACACAAGTCGATTATCTAGGATCGACCTGTTTTGACTTACTTTGCACGGCAACCAATCAAATGTTAGAGAAGCTGCATGGGCTGCGTTAACCCCGCCCCCTGAGTTTGATGGGTGAGGTTGACAGATAAAATTATTTCATGATGAGAGCCAGGCGCCAGGACTGCCAAAATGAAATAAATAAATATATCATTAAATAATTAATTAAATGTGTCAATAATTAATTAAAATGTGAAATACATAAATAATTAATTAAATGTGTCAATAAATAATTAATTAAATGTGTCAATAATTAATTAAATGTGTCAATAATTAATTAAAATGTGAAATACATAAATAATTAATTAAATGTGTCAATAATTAATTAATTACATGTGTCATAACTATTTATTTAATTAATTATTTCCCATTTTAATTAATTATTGACACATTTAATTAATTATTTAATGGTGTATTTAATTAATTCATTATGGCAGTCCTGGCGTTCCATACACATGCTCCACACTCATCAAATCATTCCTACTATTACTAATGTATTCATCAGGGTGACAAATGGCCCGCATGTTGTTTTAGGAAACAGAACGCCATTGATTCCCTTTTAGAGCGGCTCATTTATCAGGGGAACACAACGTGACCTCCAGCTCTTAATCAGCATCGTCCACTGTGAAGTGTATTGTTTTGTAAATCCCATAAACATTTTAATGCGTGCTGTAATTTCACCAGTTGTCATGAGGATGTGTCTGTGAGAGGAGTCATCCCAGACAGGACCTGAGTCAGAGGCCAGCTGAGCAGACGTCCGGGCCCCTCGTACTCCCAGCCGCTCATCCGTCACACCTCAGTCAAAACAGACGCATCATCCCACATCAGCCTAAGTAATGGGAGGGGAGGACGGACTGTGGAGAGGCTTGTTTCTGATAGTTCTGTCTGAACGATCATCGCTAGTAGTTTTATTGTCCAGGTTTGGGTTTTTAAGGCCTCAGACTGAAAACCAGGGAAACGACACAAATAAATATCTACAATCAGATTTCAAGTAAACAAAAATGCACTTGTTCAGTGTCATTTTTGCAAATCTGAGGACTAAATTAGTCTCATTCAACATTAATGTAGTGTGTGTGTGTTTGTTCAAGAATAGAAAAGCTTCACTTTCTGTCTCTGACACAACCTCGAGGGCGCATCGTCAGAAAATAACGATCTGGATGCTTTCAGTGCTTTTTCCTGTTTTGCTGGTGACGTCTTTGTCTTGTGCAAACATCATTGTCTCCTTAACTAACACGTCAGGAATGGTTCATAGAGCGACCCACCTCTCCACGTTAGAATAAAACCCAACTGTCCCTCTTTTTAAATCCCATCTTAAAACACATTTTTCTCTTTCTATACCGTATAGAATAGAATAGAATAGAATAGAATTCAACTTTATTGTCATTGCACAGGTACAGGGCAACGAAATGCAGCTTGCATCGATCCAGAAGTGCTTTAGCCATGATATAGATATATTACAATATATATTAGCAATAATACAGATATGTAAGTATATTACAGAAATGGGTCTATTATGGTATGTTATAATGAGAGTGAATGTATGAGAGTTACCAACTTTTTATTTGAACTTTCTCACCTGTTCGATGTTGCTGATGTTATCTGTTGCTCTCTGTTGTTATTAAATGTGCTTTATAAGTGAATGGAATGAAACATTGTTACAAAAACACTCCATCTTCTCAAACTTTTTGGGATTTCTTTACCTGGATGCCAACACTACATCTCATTTGCTAAAACTTTCACTCTTGCAACGTATAGTTTTGAAGCGGAAGCTATACAGCATCCTGTGGCTTTTAGCAGGTAGCTGCTAACCTGTGTGGTTACAAACTACTAGCATTTCACATGTATGACACACCACAGAGGCACTGTATAGTTCCCCAGTGTACTGTACACACATATAGCTTGTTACTCAGCGACTGCTTTGACTGATGCTTGTCTCATAAATATGTGAGCTTGGAGAGTTTCTGTTCTTCACATGTACCTAGCGCAGTGTGACAGATTCATTTCCCCACTCTGGTATTTTTGAGGGTTTTCTTAAACAGAGTTTCCCATTTGTAACTCACATGTAAGAGCTAGGTGTCGTCTCATAGGAAATCATGTCATTATAGAGCCCCACAAACCTGACATCACAGGTTAGATGGAGACACCTACATCTCTCATCTTCTCTTCATCTGCTGCTGTAGCCTGAACAGTTTGACTTGTCTGGATGCGTCTCAGTCAAGCGTGACTCACTGAATAACCCCGCGGTCCAGGCCTGGTTACCCGCTGCCCCAGCAACTGCATACATCCCAACACCAGGAGAGTTTGTGTAGGCACGCTGACCTAACCTGGGGGTGTGGGTGGTCACGGGGACTACAGCAGTGTTTCATTTGAGAGGAATAATAGAAAGCTATAACTGGTGCCCCTAATTTCCTGGCAGCTCTGCGGAGAGGAGAACACGAGTGTATGCTTCTGTACATGTAGGTGTACGTATGTGTGCTGGCTGACACAGATGGCTGCAGAGCAGGGCTGTGATAAACACTCTGGGCAGGGGGATCTCCGTCCAGGAGTGGGCTCCATGCTTTAGTGGTGAAGTCATTGGGAAAAAGCCCGGTCGAACTGGAGGAGGAATAGACACGCACCCACAGGCACACACAGATTACCTTACAACATTTGCACGTGAATCAAAATTTTCCCGACTATAAACTGAGTCGCACTCCTCCCCTAATTCCATTATTCCGTTATTCCAACACTTAATAAAGTTCAGTTGGAACAGTAGCAGTTTACCGAGGCGTGTAAGCCACGAAAGCCCGTTTAAAGAGAAATGTGCAGCGTCAGTGTTTCAAGGAGAGACGAAGAGGTCAGAGTGCCTCAGGTTAGCGCAGCACCTATCCACACCGTGCTCCTCGCGGCGTCGGCGCTGTTGTGTTAGGTGTTAGGTGTGAGCTGTGGCCCTGTGCAGCATTGGGTAACACCAGCGATTGCCTAAGCCAGTTGTTGTGATGGTGTTGTAACCCGTCGGACCTGGCCAGGGTTTGGCTGTCATGTGAGCCCTTGTTCTCTGTCTTCCTCTTCCTGGACGTCGGGCACGTGTGTGCCTGCTTGTCATTGTGTGTGTGCTGGATTTTAATCAGCATTAAGAACACAAATTGTACATTTTAAGAGGATCTGTGTTCAAGTGCCTTTGGAGGTGGCGGCCTATGGAAGGGGCATGCATGTCAAAGGTCACCTGTGACTCACTGCCAGTGGAATTTGTGTGTGTGGGTGTGGGGAGGGGGGTTGTTTCTTTCTTTTGTCTGTTTTTGTCTCTTTTCCCTTTGCAGCATTAGAACATGTTGCTCTTTGAGTAAATGATAGTTTATTAAAGATGATTTTAAAAAAGATTGGGCTGCTAAAATTAACCCAGCAGAAAGAATCGGCTGCAGGAAGCGTGAGAGATGGGGGGGTTTCCTTGTTCTCTCAGAGCCCCCCCATCCTTTCTCTCCTGATTATTGATCAGGTTGCACCTTGTTCACAGTTAAAGAACAGACACGTCGCAGGTTGTTACAGGTTTAGTGCAACTGAAAGTGATGACACGTTGAGCACACATCAGGTTTTTTAAAATTTGCATGTTTGATGCAATGAATAATTTCACAACGTTCACGTAATCCAGCAAACACGTTTTCTTTGCTCGTCACCCACAGTCCTTCATTTTTCCAGGTGTGAGGATTAAATAAAGATTTTCTTGATGCACTTCAGAGACAGAAAATGTTTGTTTTCTTTTACTCAACATTATTTTTCTAACATTTAACATTAATATAATTTTTACCTGCTTCAGCAGAATTATAAAAATGTTCTTTTGAAGTCATTGAATTTTTAAATAATTGAAACAGATGAAGAGGTGTGGACGGTGATGGCAGTGGCTTCCCCCCAGGATGAAATTGGTACCTCGACTGGGGTTTGATGTTCTGACCTAAAACTGAGCAATGTTGGATTTTACTAAACACTCTGATTGTCAGTGTTTTGCCTTTTGTCCGTGTGTTTATTTTACACAGATGCACAGTGTGACCGCACTCACAAGTATTTGGAAAAATGGAAAAAGTGATTTGGTTTAGTGGTTTAGTAAGAGGATGGCCTGGTTTCTCCTGTATCTCTGGACGAGCTCCTCACGTTCAAAAATGCTGATCAGCTTGATTAAAAGCATTCTTGAGAAAAAGGCAGCAAAGTAATAGTTTTGTTTAAACTCCTCGTGTCATATAAAAGAGCTCCAAACATTTAAGTCTTGAACTCTGATCACATACAGGACGTTTCCAGTTTTCTTTCAGATGATGAATAAAATATTGTACAGCTTTGCTTTCCTCCTGCTGCGCCTCTCATCTGTTCACAACACAGATGATAATAAATGAATTTAATTCTTTTACATATTTAGTGTTGGCTGCTGTATTATAATAATTTATGACAGGATGTATTTACTCAGTTGACTAAATGGAAACTGTTTGATGGTGATTATTAATAAGCTGATGATTTAGATATAAGAACACTTCATTTGTGCTGCTGTGTGAACATATCTACACAACACACAAAACAAACTTTCACTAATTTGTGCTTTAAATTTAAAGCCTTGATTTTTTTTTCTTTTGAAGGTAACAATTTAATTCTAATTATTGTTGATGTGTTCATGCACGGAGCCTTCTATGATGAAACAGCAGCTACATTTTAGGACTTAACAATAATACACAAATTTGTCTTTAGAAGAAAAAAGTAACAAAAGTGTTCTGTTTCATTTTGTTTTGTTCGTTTTATAAATGTGTGGCTGCTGTTTGATGTCTCTGAATGTGAACACAGATGATTTTCATGTGAAATACACAAAACTTTTGCTCCAGTTTTTATCATTACATGAGGACGAGCTTTATTGTTCATATGTTGAAGCTGATTATTTGAATAAAATACAACAACTTGAAGGGATTTTTGGTATTTTATAGTTTAATGAGCTGAATTATTGCTGACATGCAGTTTTACTAATATTTTTACTAAATAAAGGAAAACCAGAAAATTTAAACATGGCCAACAGTTTTTTAATGAGCATTTTCTACTTGATATAATAAATTAACAGGAGATTTTAATGTAAAACTGAGACTCTGAGCATAAAAAAGTGTGTTAGGTAGTTTGTTTTTAAATCACATTATTTGCTGATTGTTCGAGGCCTCAGAGCTTCTGAGTTTCTCTTCACTGCTCACACAGAATTTCAGCAAAGCTGCTGTTAAAGTTTTTCAGGCTCTTTGTTTGTCACATTTAATCCTTTTGCTGTTTTTCGCCACTTTAACTCTGAAACATCTCTAAATGCAGCTTTCACAACTTTGGCTAACATGTATATACTTCATGCACAGATGACACAAATCTTTCATTTATTTTAGGTATCAGAAAGTCATGAATCTTCCACACTCACACACACTCACAGGTAAATTACAAACACACTTACAGTAGGAATTCTTAAATCCAACATTTCTCAGCACCTTGTGTCGCAAAGTGAAAATATATTCCCCAAAAAACACAAAGTCACATTTAATGTGAAGACCAGGAGAGCGTCCTCACTCTGGCATTAAATTCTTGTGTTAGACTCCAGCTTTGAGCTTCTTTGTTGGTGGATTTGCCCTGCTCATGACTCAGTGTTGCTCATCGTGTAGGAGATGATTCGCCCGCCATTTCTGAAAACGCTTTCTTTCCTTCTTTGTTCTTGCGTGTTTACTTTTATTTGCTTTTAACTCGTGTGTTTTCTAGTTGTTGTGCTCAGATTCAGGTTTTATATTTTAAATAAGTTTGGTAAGAGTGTGTGTGTGTGTGTGTGTGTGTGTGTGAGAGAGTGAGAATGTAAGAGGAATTTTGTGACATGGGGGATGGGAATAGCAGAGGCTTTGTTTCCCTCCAAAAAGATTTTTGATAGTGTGTCCTTTGCATTTTCTATTGTGTAATTCAAAGCGTGATCCATCTGTTAGACTTCCTGTCTGCTTTGTAACCATTCACGTGTAGGATATCCATTACCTGTTATAAAGTTAATCATTACTAAAAGGCTTCCTCGTTCTTAACTCAATCATTTAACACAATCTTTTCTCTTTTTTTTCTCACCCTCTGATAGCAGATAGGTGTGTGTAGATTGTGTGCGTTTGTACGTGCGTGGAGGTAGGGAGGGACGGAAATGACAAGAGAAAGTTATCGGCTATAAACTCAACCGTATGTGACACGACTGCCCACGCAAACTTGTCTGAAAATCTTTGATGGGTCTCTGAGCTTTGAAGATGCCGTCCCAGTACGAACAAAAGACACCGACGTGGAGCCGAGGGAAACAAAAGCTCAGAGGATGTAGCTGACGGTGCAGCGCTGCAAAACAGAAGAAGTTCAGGTCTTTAGTATGTATTTGTTCAGTGATTAATCACTAACTCCAGCCAAGGGATGGGCCACTGATTTGCTATTCTAGGGCATTCTCTGCAGTGTGTGTGTGTGTGTGTGTGTGTGTGTGTGTGCGACAGAGAGAGAGAGAGGGGGGGGGTTCAGTAGTATCTTGTAGTTGGTGGCTAAACCTTGTAAAGGGTTTTCCTAATATGGGCCGTCTTACTGGAGTCCCCGCCCCCTGTGGGCCATCCCCCAGGTCTCAGCCAGTGATGACACAGCGTGGGTACGACTCACTTCCTCATTAATTGGCTGAAACCAGTTCTTACAGGAACCGCCTGTGATAAATGTGAGAGTTCTGAGAAGTCATTCATTTCTCCTCGCTGCAGCGGCAGAGGAGGCACTGCAGGGGAGTTGAACGAGTTCACCGATGTGTGTGAGCGAGAGGGAGGGGAGTGTGAGACACAGCGGAGTGGGAGAATGTGGGTGACTACTGCAGCTGCCGACTGCGAGCCGGCCAACTTTACTTCAGCTGTTTTAATCTGTTTTTTTTCTTTTTGTTTTGATTTTTAAAATGTTCAGTTTGTTTCCGAGTGCTGCTGTTTTTTTCTTTTATTTTTACAGCTGTGGTAGTGTGTTTTTCTCTGTGTGTGTGTGTGTGTGTGTGTGTGTGTGTGTGTGTGTGTGTGGGGATGAGCAATGAAGGGATCGCACTCGCTGCTCTCCGTCTCTCTCCTCGGAGAGAGGAAGCAGGCGAGGCCGACACTGTACAGGAGACAGGACGGCGTGCCTCCCTTTGTTGCTGCCCTTGGGCTGGTGAGTAACAATGATGTGATGTGATTTGTGCCCCGCAACCCCACCCCCTCCCTGTTCTTTCCCCAATGCATCCCCCCTCCACCCTCTACCTCTGTCTTTCTCTCTCTACACCCCCCTCCCCCCACTCTTTTTCCTCCTCCTCCTCCACCACCAACACCACCAACCCCCACACCCGTGTTGGTGGAAACAGAGCTGTTCCACTGCTGGGTGCGGCACTGCAGAAGCCCTTCAGGGAGTACTTGGAGGCCCAGAAGGCCAAGCTGCACCATCTCAGCGGAGCGGGGATCCCAGCTGTAAGTACGGGGGCCTCAGTGCCCGGCTCTATTCATTCATGTTTGCAACAAAAAGTGGAGCGCACCCCACTTTCTCCAACCGTTTTTGTTCCCTCCACTTTCTTATGCCTAACCCGTTTTCTATAACGGGCGCACCTGTTTAACTTTATTCATTTAAAAAATCATTATTTCATAATCCAAAGTTGTGTGTGATCTGTGGAAATGACACGGGCCTGTTTAGGGCTAGAATGACAAAGTAGCTGAGGGCGGGCTGGGCGGGCTCGAGTTCAGGGAGGAGAAAGAGGGGGGAGAGGGGCCAGTGTGGGGTCTGGCTTCGCTCGCTGTATTGAAGTGTACTACTGTAGCACTGCTGACTCATGCTCCATCTTACCAATTGGGAGAGTGCGTCCGAGCGTGGTCACTCCCCTATGTGTCACACACAAACACTTGCACTCGGTGCCCCGCCTGAACCCGGCACTGACTGCGGAGCGCGGCGCCCACCCCCTCCGCTAGTGACAATCCATCAAAACCCCCATCTGGGGGGGGAAAAGAGCCAGTTGTAGCTTATTTGTCTTTGAAAACTTTGTTCCTCCGGCTCTTTATTCCCACTTTTCTCCCGTTCTGTGTGATTCAAGTGACTGAGTGAAAATATGTTTCCTTTGAATTCAGGAAGCAGAAGGATCGACTCGGAGTTGCACAAGGACAGATTAAGGCATTTCTAGAACAATGTTCCTTTTTTCTTGTAACTTGAGCCTTCAGCAGTTACAGGCTAGAAACGAGGCAATTTAGCTCGGTGGAGGCAGGCTGCAGGCTGGGGTCAGCGGGGGCGTTAAGAGGGAGGACGGTGGGGGCTGCCGCGTGTTTTATTACCCCTGATCTCTATCTGTCCTGCACATGGAGCCGGATCCCCACCTAGCCTACAGCATCAGCAGAGGGGAGAGTGTGGGGCTTGTTGTGGGGCTCACTGACGGAGCTCCTCTCTTCTGTTCTCTGTGGTTCCTGGCAGGAGGAGAGCTGGCTGTCCTGGCTCTTTGAGAAGCTTGTGGTCATCATGGTATGCTTCTTTGTCTGCTCCATTGTCAACTCCATGGCTCAGAGCTACGCCAAGCGCAAACGGCAGGAGAAGCATTCGGAGAGCAAGGCGGAGTGAAGGCCGGCTCGAATCGGTCCATCACCTCCAGGCTGCTTCCTTTCCTCCTATCTGCTCTTCCTCCCAGCTCATCCCCCGCTGTGCATTTAGGGAAACATGAGCCCCATCTGGTTTCTCTCTCGTGGTATTAGCGACTTGGACTCTATCTGCTTGTTTTCAAAAGCTTTGCATTTGGTAGTGATTTCTGTGATAGTTGTGTGTAAGGTAGGTGCTGGGCTGCATGTGCGCGCGTGGAAACTGCATTAATGTTGGTGCTTTTAGGAGCTCCACGTGATAATTCTCCACAGTAGGCCTTAAGCTGCACTGTTTATTCCACTGGTGTTTATTCCACTGGATTTGTGTAATCTGAAGAAGCATCGTTGGAGTCGTAGCTTATAAAACCAGCACAGAGTTTGTTGTTTTTTGATTTGGTTAAGAAACAAAGACTTATTGTGTATCTGGTAGGAATCCTGTATTTATGCTGGACTGGAGCTCGCTGTCACTCTTCTTATTTCTAAATATTGTTGAGCTCCACGTTAATTGTAGTAGAGATGTTAATAGATGGTTCCAGTTGTAACTGGTGCTTTAGACAACTGCTTCTTTTGTGTGTACAGTAAAGCGCTCTGTAGTACTTTTGGAGAGAAATGATAAATCAGCCATGAATCACCCGCTGGTCCCTTTGTCTTCCCTTATTGTTCTGCTTCCAGGAAGAGAGCGCATGACTCAGCCCGGGGCTACTTTACCAGATGCAGCCGTATATTGAATCAGATCTACAACTGTGCGCGTGCCTGTGTGCGAGAGCAAGACGGAGATAGTAGGTCGTGTCGGCACGGCCGCCACATTTGTTGCTCTCTGTTTTTGTCTTTTATGGATTAAAGCAGACGGCGCTCCACTCAGCCTGCGAGTCGGAGCGACAGCCGCCGATCCCTCACACTTAGAGACGATCTCTGTTATGATGTCAGATGTTCTTCTTTGTCTTCTTTTTTTAAAGCCCTCTTCTCCCGCACGAGGACGCCAGGCTCGTGTTTGATATTACGCGAGCGGCTCTTAAAGCAAAAGCGCTTTCTTTTTTTTGCTGCCTGGATAACGACAGTTGGCTCTCGGCGTCCGCGCTATCTTCCTTTTTTCAGTAATTGCCAGTGAAATGTGCTATTTCTTCTCTGTGCCGCTGTCGTGCTACGCTGGACTGAGCGCAGCGGGTGCTAGAGCAGCGGGGGGAAAAACCCTCAAGTGCACAGTGAAAAGCGTCTGTGCCGTTACCTCAGCTGAACCCTCGAATGAACTCGCTGCACTGCCCGAGTCACGGAGCCAGGAGACGAATCACTCGAGTAGATTTGAAACAGAGGGGCACTGTTGAGCTGAAGCCTGCGCTCTGCACCGGCTCCAGCAGAACATTCACGTCTCCTCCTCTCTCCTGTCGTGGTAAGTAGGATTAGGGCTCTTTCTCTTTTCCTTTTTTCTCTCCCCCCCTTTCATTGTTGTCGTTCTGTACACGCATACGTCTCAGGCATGTCCGTCACACTCTCGGCCTGTCAGATAGCTTATCAGACTGGTGTTGGCTGTTAAGATTGCAAGGCGACAACAGTCTGTAGGCTGTCTGACATTTCGGGCTCTTTCATCTGACCAGCATCCTGTTTTGTCCTCCTTCTGTTATTGTCATTGTTTCAGTTAGCATCAGTTCCCATTTAGAGGTGTGTGCCACGATGTCACTTCCCTTTATCCCAACCGCTCGTGAAGCATCGGCGATACGAGTCTGTTATTTATTTCCTCCGCACTGACGTCTGTGAGGGTTTTTCTGTGAGGAACTGTGAATTCACATGTTTGCAAATGCACACGTAATGATGTCAGCGATGTACTTCTACGTGCACGTCCGTGTGAGTGTGAGAGTTGGCTCTTTCCTCCTGAATTTCCAGAGAATCCAGACAGCGCACACCTTATTGCAACACATCATGTTGTGACACTCGGTGTCGGTACGGTACACGCAGTGCTTCCCCAGCTCTCCTTCCCTTTCACACTTCCCTGTTCTGCTTTACTGAGAACTTTCTTCTCTTGCTCAATATGTACTTTTACTGCATTTTATTGGAGCAGCTCTTCGAGGGGGTGTTTTTTTGTTTTGTTTTTTCCAACAGCCACACATCGGTAATTACACAAAGCTGAAAATCATTGCTTGACCAGCGAATGCTTGTGCTGCACAGACACGTTTTATTTTAGGTCTTTTTCGAGAATAGAGCAAAAGCTGCAAACGTACTCGCGCTGAAGCAGACTCACGCTGGCTTAAAAAGTGCTTTTCTTGGCACATTCGGCACGTCCTGTTCCATGAGGGAGCCCCCGTTTGGCAAATACAGTGTGTGTCTGTGTGTGCGCATGTTTGTCTACAAATTCTGTTTATATTTTACATGTAAGTGCCTGTATTTGTTGTTTAATATGTCTGTACCTGTGCTATTTTTAAAGGTGTACACACTGTTTTTTTTTTATTCTGCTTTTTCTAAATAAAGTCTATTAAAAGGAGGATTTGTGTTCTGTTCATTATTCGATAAGTCTCGACTACCCAGGGTGGCGTTTACCTTCAGGCCTCTGAAGAATCTCACGTGTCAGCCAAGAAACTGGGACTGTGAGGATACAGAGTCCATCACAACTCCGATCTCCACGTCTGATGTTTCAGATCCAAACAGTTATCACGTTACTGATTCGCCCTCTGCACTGACATCATCTCCATTTCAGATTCCAAGCGAAGCTTCTGCTGAGTTTGGGCTCTCGTCACAAATTAAGTCGACTTAATCTGAGCAGCGTCTCCGTGAAGTAGTAAAATAAAACTGCATCAGTTTTAAATGATCATTAACACTATACTGCTTTGGAACAGACAGCTGCAGTATTTTAAAGCGATAAATACTTTAATGTTTATGAAATGTCACATGACTTCTGTGTGGTTATGAAAAATAAGCCCAGTGTTGGTGGGCGTGTTTGAACAGCGTGATCTTTGTCCTGAGGTCAGGCGTGTGACCTGTGCCGAGTCCTGTCCCGTTCCCACAGCAGCCACACCCACAGCACCATGAAGATGACTCTTTCCACCCACCCCACCCTTCCCCTGGGCTCTGGCTGAAAACCGAACATGCAAATGCTGCCTGTCTAAACAGGTTGGGGGACCTCTGGCTGGTCTCTGCATATGCTGTACAAACGATATTACAGTTAAATCTGGCGGCGCTGCTTCTTTTAACCTCCTGCCTGCCTATGGCTCGCCACCCCCTCCCTCTCCAGTCTGTGCCCCTCCTTTCAGCACGCTAAACACCCAGGGATGCTGAAACATCACTGACTTCATCCAACACCCGCCCACCCGCAAACCCACTCTGCATTTGGTTATCCACTTAGTTCCTTTCACATTCTGTCTCATTACATTATGCTGACGATGTGGATTTCTTTTCTTTCTTTTCTAGTTCAGAATCACATTAAGGTCCTTCGTTTTTGTCAGCAGCCGTCACGGCATCGTGTCAGAGCACAGTGGAGTGAGCAGGCGCACCAAATGGTACAAAGATGCCCTGCAAAGAAAAGTCACCCCGTTAAAACATGGAAAAGCCGAACGAGCTCCAAACCCTGTCGTCAGATCGCAGAGAAGGATTTAGTGACATAATGGCCCGTTTAGGACGACAGCTGTGCTGCAATATGCTGTTTATATACACAATGTGATGTCAAACTTAGACCTGGAGATGATGTGCCCTTCCTGTCAGGATACTGTGTTCGATAGTTCACCGTTTTAATTTAATACTTTTAATAATTGAGATGATTTTTCTTTTTTATGGACATAAATGATTATTCAGTGCAGAGTATTTTACAGCTCACATAAGCATGTTGATGTTTGGCAATATTAGATTACAAAAATATAAATGTTACTATGCAGAGCGTAAATAATAAACAGGTTCGTGTTGGATATATTAAGTTTTAAACTAAATAAATAAATATTAGCATTCATATTAATACAGCTACATTTAAACAAAATGCAGCTGGTGACATGTACGTGTACAGGACTGATTTGCAGACCTTGTACCTGCTCACACACACACATAAATGCAAATATAGAAACAAAAGACACACACAACCAACCAAACTTTTTCATTTTCCAACTTGTTGCATTCAGTAGCCTCGGTAGTCTGACTGCACCAGCACATCCGAGGACTGACCAGTTCAACAACGTCTCCTTAACCCTGCCGTACACGTTTCCACGCGCGCACACGTCATAACCGTGGTAGCCCCAGTCCTAAAGGCCTTTGTTGTGCTTTGGTATGTCCGGATCAAACGGGCTTATCAGCAGCTTCAGACTCCTCATAACTCACTCAGAGCAGAGATGTGGGCCTCGGCTGGTCGAGGCGGAGCGTCTGGCTGAAGCATCAACACTTGCTCGGCTCCTGGTGTTAATGATTTACAATCACCTAAATGAAACGGCTCAAACAATTACCACGTGATGATGTATTGTTTCTCAGATGGAACAAACGCATCTCCGTGCCCCGAGCTGAACCTAAATCACGCGTGGGTATTTTAACAGAGCATAATTTGGCAGAAGCGTCTGCTTTTCCTGCCCACACGGTGCCAGCGGAGCAGACAGCCTAATGGCTGACGCCAGGTGGCCGCGTCGGGGCAGCGTGACGAAACACATCCTCTGCTCTTCCGCCTGCTTTTCCTCAGCCTTTCAAACTCCAGGACTGACTTCAAGTCAGGGCAACGTTTTAAAATGATCTGAACTTATTGATCGGTGAATTTCATTGCGCGCGCTCTACTTATATGCAAGTAAAAAGTAAAGAATAAAGTTTGTTTTTATTTCTCTGTTAAAGGATCTTCAGAGCAGTTGGTCACTGATCAGTCTTTTGTGTGCCACTGTGCCTCCTGTGGAAACAGGACAGAGGACTCGTAGTAAACCTGCATAAATGGCTCGTCACGTTTTTCACAGTTTGTCCTACCTGCATGTCCCAGGAATCCTGCCAAGGAAACTGCGTCATTCAGGTGTGGCATACGTACAAAGCGGACGTGAGCGCCGTGTTAAGATTAGGAAACACAATAAGGCAGAGCATGCCTGAGAGTAGAATGGGCGTAAAATCGTCGAAATGCACCACGTAGCCCAGCACACACTGTTCGAAACTGCCCCCCCCCGATGTGAGTATCACTGAGTCAACCTTTGGAATGCCTGAAGTCTGACGGCACGGACTCTCCTCCGCACGGGTTGATCCTCAGGCCCGGGCTGCTTAAACTCAGCTTTACGCGTACGTGCAGGTGTCTGTCATGACATGATGCCATCTGAGGAACATCACAGGAATGCCTCACAGTGCCTTCCGAGCATGCCATTCATGCTGTCCTTTATCCTTTTTCATTTCAAATTAGGCAACGCTAGAAAAGAACCAGAAAAACCGCCAGTAGCTGATTTTGAAGAAAGTGCTGTAGGGTACGCTGCGGACGTGACGCGACACGTTCACTTACCGGGGCGACAGGTAACGATCCTGGATGGGTTTATCAGAAGCACCTTTACTGGTGGCGCTACAGAGGAGGTCAACAGTCCTGGATGTTAGCAGGATCACCTCCTCACTATGGTGCTGCTGTGCAGGCTGCTGTGTGCAGGCTGCTGTGTGCATTAGCCTGCCTGCTGTGACAGACTGTGTTCTGTCAGAGGCTTTTGTTCAAATCTAAAGATTGGTTTAACATGTTACACACCAGCTACTGTTAGCAATTTAAAAAGGAGCTTCTGTTGATGTCAGGAGCCAAAAACATAAAAAACATGTGCATATGTGTGACACCACAGATTTTGACATTAAAATCCTGATATTACTCTCTAAAAACGTAAACTCTCATCTTTTGTGCCATTCTGCTCAGAGCTAATTTTAGTCTTGCCCTCATTCTCTGTATGTGGCCTCTTTACTCATGCGATGTGGTTATATGAATCGTGCCCGTGCTGCAATCAACCACACACAGCAAACTAAACCGGACACACACATGCCAGACTCCACCACTCCAATGTGCCGTGTGCCCACGTTCATGTCGATCTCTCAGAGATATTCCACAGAAATAGTTTTGTCTCACCTCCAGATGCTTTCCTCTTGGTTTCAACACTGAGCCCCGCAGTATTTATCACCATAACTCCCCTTTATCTCTGAACAAGGACCACGAAGCTAAACTTAGTTAATAAATTTGACAGGAAGTTCTCAATTATTTGCTTACACCAGTGTCTGACTGTGGTCTATCGTGTAATACAATCAGTATCTTGGGGGAAATTACATTTCTTCAAGGAAATTAAACATTTATTGTCCGACTACTTTTTGCATGTTCCACCAAATATTTGGTCTGTGGGAGCCCATTGTTAGGAAAAACACTTCTGATTACAAAATCCCAAATTTTTGGTTGGGTTTTATTTTTTTGGGAGGGTAGAAATAATCTTGCATAAAGCCTCCATATTTGCAATAAAAACCTATTTGTTTATAATAAAAATGCTAATATTTCAAATTAGCCATCTCTAGATTGCTTTTTTGTTTGTTTTCATGTCACAAAGTCAGAATAACATTTAAATATTGTTTATCTTGATTTTAATTTCAAGGAAGGAACAAAAAAGCCCCAGTTTGGTTGCAGTTATCAGCAGGTACGATACAGTTATAGGGGAATGCCTGCCATTATAATAAGAAGTCTTTAAAGGGCAACTGTGTTAGTTAAATTAGTATTGCACTGGTGTTTTTGGCTTCTGTGACTCTGACTTTCATCAGCGACGGCGCTAACCTGACGCAAACACTGTGCTTGAACCCACACTGGTGCCTGGTGGCCCTTTGCTTTGCTGCAGGTGTGCAGATGCATAGATAGCTGACTTTTCAACGTTCACTTTTCAGTCTGTACTTTCTTTTGGAAAATAAACTTCCCCACCCTCTTTTGTGCGTCAGCGTGTCGCTTTTGCTGTCACCTTTTCACACAGCTTAGTCACAATATGAAAAATTGGCGTCAATGACAGGACTACTGCCTGGTTATAGGGGAACACCTGCCTTTTAAACGAGAATCATAAAAATTACACCGTTTTCTCGTGTTACAGCCGTTTATTGTTCACATAAAACACATTCAGGCTGGAGTAGAGCCCCCGCCCCCCTCGAGTTTCTCAGTAAACCACAGGTGTATGCATTCAGCAAAAAAAGAAAAATGAAGACGCTGACAGCTTTAACCTTCAGTTTTTAAATGAATGGCCTTCCATATTGACCAGGTCCAAACACGAGAGCACAACCCAGTCAGTTGATATGCAAAGTGATTTTGAACAAACACAATCCCAACCTTAAGTCATCGCGCAGACCCACAACAGAGCGCCGTGACTTTCTACCAGTGTCTCTTCTGTTCTTTTGTAAACATAAACAAAGCTAAACAATAGAGAGAACACACACACACACAAATCCTATTTTGTTACACGGTGCAGCTGGTTTTGATCACTGGGTAAAGCAAAACAAACTATCAGATGGATTTGAGGCAGCGCTCAGAGTAACGCTACCCTGCGAGGGGCATTTCCTCAACCCCGCAAACCGCTCCGGCAAATAAAAGAAGGCTGACCTCGTGGCTCCTAAAGTGAAAGACATGCTGGGAGTTTCGTCTGTAATCATTGTCACTTTTCCTGTACTATGCAGGAGGTCACGCATAGTTGAAGTGTTCAAAGACGCGCTGTCTTGCAAGAGGGAGCACATTTATGCTAACTGCTTTCACTTTGAGCAAAAGTGACCGACTGATATAAAGTGTATATTTTTAGCCCTTTATCAGAGAAATAGGTTGAAAATCCACTTTTACAACCCACTGTTTAATTCCTAATAGTTTTGCTGTCACAGCAGATGCATGTGGGCTGGTTAACCTTCAGTCTTCCCTTTCTTATTGTGCAGAAAGCTGTAAGTGCACTGTTTGACACTGGAGCGACTTTTTCCTGTCTCCACCTCATATTTAACACTGGGAAAGTAATTATGAGCCAATACAGGATACAGAACATACATTAAAGAGGCAGATGTTTTCCTCTACCCTGTGGTGCTAATTATTCTATTAGACTGTTGTGGTGTGGGTTTCCCAGTTGTAGAGCTACTGCTTGTAGAACTTCTCTTGACTAAACTAAAAGCAAATGGCTCTTTCCTTACGCTGTTCAAATCACCCAAAACTCAGCAGCAGGGTCTCTTTCTGCTCATAAAAATGATTTTTTTTCTGAGCCCTTTTAGGCAGGAACTGTTTTTTTAAACCAAACTACACCTGTCAACCACATTACCACAAAGGAGGAAGTGTGCATCTACCTGTGACGGTGCAAACTCTGCTATTGTTCCTCTCAGCTGGCTGAAGGCACCTGTTGGTTGGCCAGTGTAAAAAGGAGAAAGAAAATAGTTCCCACATAATACTTCTCACAAAGTTTGTTTTTTTTTCCTATTCATGTGGTTCTGTCATATCCCAGAAAGGGAAGACATCTCTACAGCTGATATCTCCCAAACCAGGTTGTTCACACCAAAGTATTTCTCATAGATAGTCAGGGTGAAAACACAACAGACGAACTCTCTCTTTAAGAGTGAATCTGTGCCTCAGTAAATCTGATCATTATGGATTTATTGAGCTTTAGTTTTGATAGCTCGCTGACACTGAAACAGGTGAAGATAAACACACCATATATTTGAGCATTTTGCACAGGGCTGAATAAACCGCTACGCACTGTTAGCCTTTGCTTCCAAAAATGTTGTCGACATTAAATTTCTTTTTTTAACCACTTCCCCGACACACACACACACACACACACACAAACAAAATCCTTTCAAGGACAACATGATGATGACTCACGATGAAGACATGGAACAGTGCGACACTTCTCAACAAAAGGACAAAAAGCAGAAGTGTAGTAAGCTTCTAAATACAATGTGAGGAAATAGCAACAAGTTCTCATTCCGCTTCTTTCTACAGGTACCGCAGACATCACAGGGTAGCATGCAAGCTTCTCTCAATATAGCGTCGACAGCGTGGCCATAAACGGCCTCAGGCACAGATGCTCGTGTGCTGTGTGAGCTGAAACACCACAGGGTTTCCTGTCTGTGTACTCACAACAGGAAGGTACACTTACCTGTACTGCTTTGATATCTCTGTATCAGTGTAGACAAATCTAGAGGACATCCTGAAGCTCTAAGCCAAAGGCGGCACAGCATGTTTCCTCATCAGTACGATACAAAGAAATTCAAATATATATTAGCATTTGGTGCATTTTGTAATGGTTTTGGATTGGACGAAAGCGCGGCAATACAGCGTGAATAAACAGGCATTTTTCAGGATGAATGAATGAGGAGAGAAGAAAAAAGGATTGCCTTTTTCTTGCTGCCACCTACTGGTAAGAAAAAAGGGGGATTGTATACAAACCCTGATGTGAAATACCTGAAGAAGTCGCAAAGAGCAGAAAAGGAGCGTCTTATACTTTGGAGCCTTTATAACAGCAGATATTTGGACTCAGACGAGCAATGATGACTCATGTAAAAAACAAGTGTGTCAGTCCGACAGAATGATACTGAATCGTCTGGATGGAAGTCATCATCATCATCATTATCATCATTATTATTATTATTATTCACACCCCTGCTCAAAAACCTGTGCAGGCTAAACACGCGGTGCTGAGCAAGTTTATCAAACCACTGCCCAATGGATGCTTCATGCCCCAGCTGTCCTCAATTAAGAATAATTAACAAAATGATTTTTAAAAATATTTCTGTATTGGTTAATCCAGGAGTTTGTGCAAACTCATTAATCTAAATGATATTTTTATCTGTTACCTGTGAACGTTTAAATGTACTGTTATACACAAAAGCTGGTTTTAAAGCCCTTTTTCCTGTGTCAGTCTATTTAAGTGCTTCTGTCTAACATTCACATGCATTCATACTCTGATGGATGCTGATGGAGGGCAGCTTGGGGTCAGTTGGCAGACTGGAGCTGGGAGCACACAGGGATCGACCCACAGACCATCGGTGACCTGCTCTACCCCCTGAGCTATGTCACCAGCTGAGCTACACCACCTGGTGGTCAACCACCACTAGTTTTAGTGGTTGAATTTTATGTTTGGTCAATTTCTGATTTCTCAGAGAAGTCCAGTGTCACTGGACTGCATGACTCATTAAATGATCAGATTATGATGAATATGATTGTCTGTACTGCAAGTTTGGAAAGCAGCGAAAGGAAGCTCTGCTAAGTCGAGGACTGCAAAGTCTTACAATCTGCTGTTGTGAGTAGGCTAAAATAAAAAAGGAGCTTACATTATACATCTGACCTTTGTTTGATGAATATGTAAAGTTAGTGTTAGATTATGACATGGAGCACTACTGTGTCACATGACACAATTTCTGATTTTAAAAAAAACACCCCAAGTCTAAAACTATCATCTATATTTTTAGAAAAAAAAACACAGGAAATGAAATACATTCGCTCATAAACATGTACTATAAATACGTTTTTATGCAAAGCTTTAAATACAATTCAAATGTAATTTGCACAGACTGGGAAATAAATCATCCACCTATATTTATTCGTTCATTTATTTATTTTTCTTATTAGTGTGTGTTTGTTTGTTTATGTTGGCACATCTGACCACTTTCCCTCTTTCAGTTACTGGATTTATTTTCCTGATCTGTCGTTACTGGAACTCTTTCCTGGTGTTTTCGTCCAGCCTGAGCAGAGTAGTGCCGCCGGCCGACGCTAGAGGCTCTTTTTGTTGCTGCTGTTCGATTCCGGTGTTGTTTTGGTTGGTGAGCCCATGCTTTCTGCTGTAGCCGGTTGTAACGGTGATGGCTCTCACATGAGGTGACGGAGCGGGCCTGTGCTTTGTCATTTAACGCCAAGTAAGGTGTCGCGGCCATGGCCGCGGTTTTTGACATCGATTTGGATCAACCGGATGAGAATGTCTCTGACGAAGAATTTGAGGATGGGGTGAGTTGATGCTAACGCTAAGGCTAATGTCCCTGCTGTTAGCCAGTTAGCTAGAACTAAGCAGCTCCGAGGCCTAAGTTGCTAACACCGGTGCCCATGTATCCATTATCGGACACATCATCTTTCACTCTTTTCCCGCGTATTAATGTGCTTTCACATACAACGTTAGCTACACTGAAATTAAACATTATAGTTACATTTTCTGGATTTTACTTAAAGTTTTGGACGTTGGATGGCTTAAGTTAAAGTGGCCAGCCCTCAAGTACAAGTAAGGTTATTCTTCAGTTGAAAGTGTACAAGCAGAGAAGATATCAACGCCAGCGTGTAAAGAAATCAAAAAGAAGGTAAAATGTCAGATTAGAAATAAAGCATAACGAAAGCTAAACAATAGCAATTGACGGTGTAGTAGCTAGGGCGTAAGGGGTTGTCCGATAATGGAGCTATGAGCGGCAACGCTATTAATCGGTATTTTTAGAGGGATGCTCTTATTGCCGTGTAACTAGCTACATTAGCTGCACATGAATGCTATATCTGCCGTTTGTTAGCTACTTTAATTTAATCAGTAGTGTATCCCTTTCTGACCGTTTTTTAAGAAAATAATAATAATACAAATAAATTATACTCCAGCCGACCAACAACAGGCTGAAATGCTACCGGTGCTAGCATCACTGCAGGTAAGAGGATCACACTTTTGCTAGCCTTCCCACCGCGGTGTAACGTTAACGCGAGGCTACGAGTCTGCTGTCGTCGCTGCGTTCCTGGTTATCAGTTTCGTTTAAAACTGATACAGCACGTCCCTGCTTAACTGTATTGGTTAGCTGTGAGGCTGTCCTAACTTTGAGTGAACTAGGCTAATAAAACTGTATCGCTAGAAAATGAAAAAGTCTGTAATGTACCTCCGATTGATTCAGACTCCCTAGTAAAGAGCAGTTCTCCCTCGCATTCCCGTGTGCCTAAATGTTGTGTCCCGGTGTCCCCCTTTGTTTCCAGGGGCAGCTCAGTGAGTACATGGAGCAGTGCAGTAGCTTTGATTTGTGAGTATAAGCGATGTTGTGATTCACTGTGTTTCGAAAAAGGGAACAAACCATTTTTTCTTAATTGGATGCGTGGGAGTCAACATTTCAGGATCTGGGAATAACCGAAATCCCGTCATAGCTGTTTTTAAATTGGTAAAAGAACTAACCGATTTTAAGCGAATTTGATTGTACTTCTGAGCCATAAGAAATTTGCAACTAAACTTAATGGAAAACTAACATAAGTTATGTAGTGCCAGACCATAACAACCCTCTGTAGCAGGGTTGTTTTGTTTTCTAATGCTGGGCTCATTAAAGTGAACTGAAACCTGGTAGCTTTGAGAGCCATTTATGTATTCAGGTGGAGAGCTGTGGTGCTGTGTGAAGCAGGTAAAACAATCAATGTAATCTGTGATAATCCTGTTTGGCTTCTTTGTTCTCACTCGGAAATATCTGAGGGATCTTTGTGTGGAAGTGCAGTCCCCCCACCTCAAACAAAATACATAAAAATAAATAAATAAAATAAAACTAGCATCAGAAAAAGTCCAGCCATTACCCAATGTTGTCATGGTGCTCACGTGTTTGTGGCACTCATCCATACTTCTGCTGTATGGCCTGGAAAATGCTAACAGTGTTGTGCAAAATATTCTGAACCTGTGTTTCATCTTTACTTTCTTATCTTCTTTATTTATTTTTTTTGCTTTGTTTTGCCAGTAACATGGATGACTGTGAGAAGTTTGAAATTTCAGAGAACAGCGTGAACAAGGGAACAGAGCAGATCAGGCCCGAATGCTTTGAGCTGCTGAAAGTTTTGGGAAAAGGTGGCTATGGAAAGGTGAGGACTCAAGACTCTCAGATCGACATTTCTCTCTGACACGTTTTCCCTCCTCCTTTTATTGACCCCTCTTGACTTGAAAGTTAGGGTTTGAAAAGGCTTAACTTAGATGTTCATATGCGCATGCATTTGATGCAGCGTTAATTTAAAAACAAAAAAAAATCCCTTTGTTTTTAAAATCGTGTAAAATGCTACTTATATTTCTTAGCCTGGGACCTGGTGTCAGTATGTGTGGGAGGCATTGCAGATGTCTTGAAATTCCAGTGGGTGGAATGGGAAATTTGGCAATAGTTTACAGTGTCATTGTTGTTTATCAACAGCCCTCCAATTCCCACAAATATCTAGCAATATTTTTCCTGTGGTAGGAAGAAAGAAATCCTGTTTCACCTTTACTGTAAGCTCTTGAAGCAAAGAAGTAGAAGCCTTTCTTTGCATAGACATGAAGCATCAAAGTAATCCATCTGCAGCTCCTTGTATCTAATCTTAGGACAAATGGAGATTTTAAAGATGAGTGCACATTGTAGGTTCTGCCTTATTTTTGTGGATGTAGAGCTCTGGAACTTCCCTGATGCTTCGTTGCTAAACTTGACAATGACAGAGCACATTAGTTATTTTGGAAACATTTTTCACTTAGCAAGCAGATGCATGACTCGCTCTGTCTGAAGTGGTTTGGCCTGAGATGACAACAAAGTCATTTTCCGTAACTTGGGACTTACTTAGAATTATGAGATAACACAGTTGTATTAAGAAAAAAGAAGAAGAAAAATGTAGCAGCTGTTTTGATATCATCGTCATGCTGCATAATTTGGCAAAAGTTTCTCTGTATTTTTAACTGAGGGTCAGAACTCAAGCCTTTCCTTATACGAAGTAAGAACAGATGATTTTAGTCTTATTTTTTAAGAGTAAAGACAATGATTTTGAAATTCATACCTGAGCGATTGAATTTGTCTCAAATGTATAATTTTTCCAATTCAAAATATCTGGACCCCACAGCTAGGGCTGCCACGATTAGTCGACTAGTCACGATTAGTCGACTATCAAAAGCGTCGACGACTGATTTAATAGTCGACGTGTCGTTTGAAGCTTTGTAAGATCACAAAAGACGCAGGAATAAGTAGTAGGATTTAAGAGTGTAATAACGGACTGAAACAGAAGATGGCAGCACTGCATGTACAAGGATGCCAGCTGCCGTTAAACCCCGAAGAAGAAGAAGCTGTGTCCCAGAATTCATAGCGCAGCCCAGCTCAGTGTCCAACAATGGCGGCAGCTAGTTAGTTTTAATATTACTCTTATTATTCTTTCTGGGTCACAAAATAAATGTTTAACGTATTTTCAGGCGAGAATGTAGCTGTGTAAACCTCAAATATCTGCTCAGTTTATCAAGACACCACATATTTTCAAAAGCGCTCCGACGTTTTCGGAGACGTCTGTTAGCCACTAGCTCGATAGCTAGCCGGGGGCTAGGCTCACTAGAGCCGTGAGAACACCGGACTCCCGGCAAATCGTTTTCAAACCCACCGCTGTCTTTCGCTACTCAGGTTAAACATGATATATAAGTCACTTAGATAACTTAAAAATGTTATTGTTTGGCTTTTTTAGTATTTGTTCCTGAGTAAATCGGTTTGGCTGAGATTAAAGTTATAGTTTTTACACAGCTGAATAAACGTCAAGCAGACAGCTGATTATCAGAAGTGTGAGATGCTGGAGAATTTACTCCGGTGTCCTGTTATATTTTAGATAGCAAGGAGTTTATTAAACTTCACCGAAACAATCTGCAGATTTCATTAAAATTTAATAAACTATCATCTTGTCTTTATTTTTAGTTAGCACAGACCTTAAACACTTAAAGCTGTAAGCTAATGATAGTTATATAAGAGCAGATGCTGCTGGTGCAATAAGCTGTACGTTTTACGTCCAATGGATGATGATCTGATTAGTCGACTATCAAAATAATCGTTTGTGGCAGCCCTACCCACAGCCAAAGGATAAGTGACGGTACATTCATCGTAGTTTTTGAAAAGGTGGTATTTAAAAGTCTTAAATAAGCTACAAAAGTCACATGCTTAGGCAATAATGTTAGCTATAAAATCATCTAATATCTCTCTGGAAGCTGTCAGCTGAAGTTCAAGATATTCAAACTAACATATAGATACATTTTAAGCATTGGCATTACGTTCACCTGCTCTCACTGCGCAGAGTGAGAGCAGCGTTTCATTATGGGCGTTGTGACCTTAGTTCCGTGCCAGAGTGCGAGGGAGTGCTGCACATATTTGATGTAACATTAAAGAAATCTGTGTTGTATCACTGCTGCTTGTCTTTCAGGAAATGCATTTCTATCTTTGTGCGCTTTAGTCTTAGATAAAATTTGATGAACCTTGTAGCACCCCTCCTTAAATGTCTTTATACAAATGTAAATTATTTTTGCAGGTGTTCCAGGTTCGGAAGGTATCGGGCGCCACCTCTGGGAAGATATTTGCTATGAAAGTTTTAAAGAAGGTGAGTAAATCTGCTTGCATGTACTCGAGTCGGGTTTATTCGTAGAAACTGGCCCGTGTCTGAATACACAATCAGTCTGGTGTTGCAGAGTTGCTGTCCGAGTTCTCCGTATCAATATCTACGAGTCCGGAGCAGGTGATCTGAATATGATATCCTCTTACGCTAAGCTATGAACCTAAAATAACGGCACCAGGCGTTTTTCTCATGACACCTCAGAGCTGCTGCTTCAGTTCATCTTGCCTCCTCTCTGCTGTCGACACAGAGCTCATGTCTGGCTCTCCTTGAAAAACCAGCTCATATTCCCCGAAGCCTGAGGTTTCGCTTAATGACTGTTTATTAGCTTAATGAGACTTAGCTGTAGCTACCATCTTGGCGTCCCGGTTCCCGCTCTGCCTCTGCAGCTGATGTTTTAAAGGTTTCGTGCCAGCTAATGGGGTAAGATTTATTGCCCAAATAGTTTCACACCCCTGCACTGTGCTTTTCTGTCCAGGCCATGATTGTGCGTAACGCAAAGGACACCGCCCACACCAAAGCCGAGAGGAACATTTTGGAGGAGGTTAAACATCCGTTCATCGTTGACCTGATCTATGCCTTCCAGACGGGGGGAAAGTTGTACCTCATCCTCGAGTATCTGAGCGGTGAGAAGGAATTCCCAGTCATTCTATCAGTGCAGCTCCTCATTCCCAGTGTGAATACATTTGAACGATGAGTTTTCGTATGTGGTAACTAGGCGGGGAGCTGTTCATGCAGCTGGAAAGAGAGGGAATCTTCATGGAGGACACAGCATGGTGAGTTGGTCTGTTGCTGGTAAAACCTCGATCAGTTTACTGTGCTCACAGTAAGCGCAGCTGCAAGCTTTCATTATCACAACAAAGCCAGTGTCCAATGAAAACAAGGGCAAATGTAAATATCATCCCTAAAAATCCTTACGTACCACGTGTAACATATAAAAACAAATACATCTGACATGTTATGCACACACTACGCAAACAGGAGTAGGTGGAAGTTGGCACTTATTAATATCCACTTTCACCAAAAACAGATATGACCGTCTGAGGCTACGTTCACACTGCAGGCGAAAGCGCATCAAATCAGATTTTTTTGACCCTCTGCGACCATCTATCCGATCATGGTGTGACAGTGTGAACGGCACAAATCCAATATTTTCAAATCCGATCTGGGTCACTTTCGTATGTGGTGCTGAATCCGATACATATCTGATGTTTTAGAAAGCGACTGCTGTTTGATGGTCATGTCGCATTAAATGCATTAAATTTACGTCACCGACACAAGACAGACGCCAATTATCAGCACCGGAGAAGACATCGCGAACGCTTCCTGGCCATCCGGTGAAACTGTTGGAAAGACAACGTTGGAGAAACGTGAACATTTTATTTGTTCTGTATAATCTGCAGATTCTGACAGAAATCTGCAACTATCCTTTGAAGCACCGCTCCTCTAAAACAGCAATAAGGATCATTATTAGGTTATTTACATTATTATGTAAATAACAAAATAACTTAAAGCAAAAATTGGGAAACGTGAAGTCTGAAGTCTTTATATTAAGGTCCATCAGTCAAACATACTGTTGCTCTGGGTCTAAACAGAGCGCGTTGTGTGTGACGTCTTCTTTTGCGCATGCGGCCGCTTTGAGCGTTCACACTAGAGCGCGTTTGCTGTCGCATTTTATTTGTAGTGTGAACGAGCAGACAAAAAAATCGCATTTGATCAAAAAATCAGAATTGAGCATCAAGACCTGCAGAGTGAATGTAGCCTGAGTGACATCACTGAGAGGAACATTATCTACATTCATACAATTTGTTGTTTTTGACCAGACGTGTGAAGTTGTGTGTTTTGTTTGTTCCACACTAACTCCTGTGACTGTAATGCTGTGATGTTTCACATTAGTCCTTCCTACCAGCTTGCTGAACAGATTGATTTGCTGCTTTATACAGTAGTTGCATCTTGCATGTTTGCATATTGCATGATCAGCATCATGCATTTAGGATGTTAAACCACAGAAGAGGCATCTTAACAGTGATGTGACTTTATGATTCACATTCGGTCAAAAACAGGTTCTCCAAAATATTTCTAGGAATAAAACAAAGAGACAAACAGTAGCTGCTTGTGTTCTGATTGGAGCAGACGGACGTATTTAAACTGTAGCCCCAAAAAGCATTGCGAGGAAAAAAAATCACATCGAGGAAATTGGCACACGGGGGAGTTTAAAGTTTGAGGAACTGACTTACGTGAAGGGAGGCACGTAGGTGACTGTTTCTCAGACACTGAGCTGGAACAGTAGGACTGTCCTTTTGTCTTATAAACACAGTCTGTAGATGGAGACTCCATGAACCAAAGTGCTGAACAAATCAGGGTTAGTAGTATTCCTAGAATAATGAAAGAGACACTGAGTGCAGAAAGGCACAGGACTGTAAACATTACATCATAACGTGGGCAAAAAATGTGCGTAAACATAGAAGAATAATGAGGAAAAATGGATAAAATGTCAATGCATTCGACTAAATATGGGACCTGCGTTGTTTTTCTTTTTCTGTTGACAGTTTCTACCTGGCTGAGATCTCAATGGCGCTGGGTCACCTGCACCAAAAAGGCATCATCTACAGGGACTTAAAACCTGAGAACATCATGCTCAATAACAACGGTACTGAAACACTCGGAGCTGCTTACTAAACGTCCGACTAGGGCTGGGCGACAGAAACGATATACGATAGAAACGATATAAATTTGGCCAACGATAGAGATTTTGACTATACCGCTCTATCGTGATAGCACATGTTGATGATGTCATCAAGCTGCGCCTGTTTTGGTCGAAAGCATCGCAGCGGCTAAACCCATTATCATCTGCAAATTATGGTGACAGTCATAGCAAAGAGATGAAGCACTTTTGAAATATGGGGGAATTCTCTCGCAGCTGCTCTGTTCCCATGTTGTTGCAGTATATTAATAACTAACCTCGTATTGTGGATGAATAATCTCAGTTGTTCTCCTGACTGAAGTTTGGCCCGTGTATAGCATCCTGCCATGCGATTGCATTTGTCCCTGACCACCAGAATCCTTCACGTTAACTTTTATCGAGTGGAAAAAAAGTTGGCGTTCATCCTCCAGCTTCACTGTGCTAATGTTATGCTAACATAGCTGTGTCGCTAGCAATCACGTAGCACATCATTATATACCAGCTAGCCGAACTTCAGTAACCCTACAAACGTCACTGCTGTTTAGTTTTCTGTCTTCATTTATGTTGGAAGTGATAGCAGAGCTGTACGTTTGAATTAGTTTCAGAAATCTCTCAGTCAGAACATGCTACATCATGTTTAGATGGAAGCTAGCGAGCTAACTTCCTGCTAACCTACCTTCGTTAAATGTAACAAAATCCTGTTTTCATGGATGCCTGGATGTTAAACTTAATTGTTACACCTGGTAAAGCAGCAACGCTGATGATTTTATTAAAGATTAAAGAATTTAGACCGTTTTTAACTCTTAGTGTTCGTTTGACTTTGGGACCTGAAGTAGACGGAGTTTTGGACCCAGATTACTCCGTGAAGCTCCTCACTGCGGCAGCCGTAATGCTCTGACGATCCATCAAGCAGTGCGGCTTACCAAAGTTGTACTAAAACATTTTTTAACAGATTCGCCAAAATCGGTTCGAGGTCAGTAAGCACATCCAGAATTCATACATAAGCCACACTCTCGATTTTTGGGAAAATTAAAGGATTGTAAGTGTGCCTTATAGTGTGGAAAATACGTTATACAGAAGAAAAGAATATATCGCGATATATATCGTTACCGCACATGCTTCAAATTATATCGCGATATGAATTTTAGGCCATATCGCTCAGCCCTACATCCGACCTAGATGCATGTCCTTCACCAACTGAGATTTTCTTGCAAATATCTTCTGCTTGTTTTGCATTCAACTCTTAAAACACAACTTTGAACCTTCTAACGTGTCCTCTGTACGCATCCACCTTCTAGGACACGTGAAGCTGACGGACTTCGGCCTATGCAAAGAGTCCATCCATGATGGAACAGTCACCCACACCTTCTGCGGCACTATCGAGTACATGTATGGCAAACAGTCTGATGATTTACATCCACATCAGCACATTCATGCCTCTTGTTTGACACGCCTTCTCCTCTGCCTCTTCTTCCTCAGGGCTCCAGAGATCCTGATGAGGAGTGGACATAATCGTGCTGTGGACTGGTGGAGTCTGGGAGCGCTCATGTACGACATGCTGACAGGAGCAGTAAGTACAAACCAGTCAACCTCTTAATGCCGTAACTAATGCAAGTAACCGGAACCGTTACAGCGTCCTTATCGCGCTGCTCAGCTAACGTTTCCAATCTGCTGCTGTTCCTCAGCCTCCGTTCACCGGTGAAAACCGAAAGAAGACCATAGACAAAATCTTAAAATGTAAACTCAGCCTTCCACCTTACCTCACGCAAGAAGCCAGGGACCTTCTGAAAAAGGTGAGCTGTTAAAGCCTCGCTCCTCGCCACACGCTTCACACGCCATGTTGTGTCTCGTTAAAAAGCACTGATCTGCTGTCAGAAATACAAATATTTTTGTTTTTTCTAGTTGCTGAAAAGAAATGCCTCGTTGCGACTCGGGGGCGGTCCAGGAGATGCAGCTGAAGTCCAGGTAGGCATCGCTTTTCAGACGGAGCTTGAAAAATCTGTTTTAAAAAACCACACAGACACAAACAGCTGTCATGTTTCCAGGCCCACACGTTCTTCCGCCTTATAAATTGGGACGAACTCCTTGCTCGCAAAGTAGAGCCTCCATTTAAACCATTTCTGGTGAGTTTGTCTTCCACACAGAGATGTCCTGTGTAATGTGGCCATGAAGGTCATTAACTAACCTGATTATTATTGTATTTTTTTTACAGCAATCAGCTGATGATGTCAGCCAGTTTGATTCCAAGTTCACCAGTCAGACTCCAGTGGACAGCCCCGACGACTCCATGCTCAGTGAAAGTGCCAATCAAGTCTTCCTGGTGTGTAACTGGTGCCTTTTACTCTGTGAACTAATCGTTGGTGATAAGTCACTCATGTGAAAGGAGTCAAAGGACAAACAACTGCTTTGCTTTTAATGTGACCACCTGACCGCAGTGCAAGTACACTCACCGGCCACTTCATTAGTTACACCTTGCAAGTGTTAGTGAACACTCAGTTCTCTGTGGTAACCCAACAAGGTGCCGTCCCACATCGACAGTAGGGCTGCTTGATTATGGCAAAAATGATAATCACGATTATTTTCACTGAAATTGAGATCTCAATTATTTGACGATATTTATTTAACAATAACAATGCTCTGTGGTGCAGCTACGACACTGTAGCAAAGTTTACACACTGTGTCTACTTGATCCACGTCTGACTCCGTGAACCCATAATGTTTCCACACCACTCAAGTTTTTTTACCTCTTTTCAACCAACAGCAGTCACTCTCCTCTCCAAATAACTTCTGCTGAGCTTTCCGAGCTTCCCTCGGCTCCTCTTAATCAGCGGTCCCCAACCTCCGGGCCTCGGACCGGTACCGGTCCGTGAGTCGTTTGGTACCGGGTCGCCAGAGTTGAAGCTCAGGTGTGAAATGTATAGTTTTCAGGGTTTTTATCAGTTTTCAGCGTTATTTTGTTATCGTTTTTATCGTTTACTCGGTTTTCCTGGGTCTTTTCACGTGTGTTATGAATAAATCTTCTTTTTTTCGGTA
The DNA here is from genome assembly GCF_963576455.1 of Neolamprologus multifasciatus. Classification (NCBI taxonomy): domain Eukaryota; kingdom Metazoa; phylum Chordata; class Actinopteri; order Cichliformes; family Cichlidae; genus Neolamprologus; species Neolamprologus multifasciatus. Next base: position 5,815,865 of record NC_140448.1, on the reverse strand, counting down.
CCGGTACTAGTTTTATTTTGTTGTATTTATCCGCGACACCTTAAAGGCCGGTCCATGAAAATATTGTCGGGCATAAACCAGTCCGTGGCGCAAAAAAGGTTGGAGACCGCCGCTCTTAATTGTTGTGACGCGTGTTCGAAATGCAGAGAGGTGCGCTTGATTTGCCACACAGAGCAGCGCGAGAGTAAAGCACGAGGGCGGGGCTAATAATCGGCTCAGTCATTTTTAATGATCGTTGAAAGCCCAGATCGTAATCGTGATTAAAATTCGATTAATTGAGCAGCCCTAATTGACAGGATAGCATCACACAGCTGCTGCGTCCGGGATGCGACTCTTGTTTCAACACATCCAAAGTGCTCTGTTGGGTCGAGTCTGGCCAGCCTTCTCCGGCATTAGCAGGGAATGGCTGCTTCCTGGATTATTTTCTGCTTTGGACCACTCTCTGTAAACTCAGGAGGTGATGGTGTGGGAAAATCCCAGCAGATCAGCAGTTTCTCAGATATACTCGGACCAGAGTCGCTTAAATCACCTTTCTGCCCCATTCTGAACCTCACACGTCATCTTCACCATGTGTATGAGTTTAGTGTGAATGAGAGAGTTGCTGCCCTGCCATTGGCTGGTTAGTTATGTGCACTAATTAGCAGTTGGGACAGGTATACCTGACAGAGCGGTGGGTGAGCGTATAATAATGTTGCAGGGTAAGCTCTATGCGTGTCAGTGTTTTGTAGAGTTTCGTTCGATCATCGTTTGTGGTCGGATGATGTAAGGTAGGAAAACGCTAAATATCTGGTGCAAAGCTGATGTTGCTAAATTTACGCAGACGCAGAGTTTTTAATAGAAAACGGTGCACTGACTGTTTCTGTGTTATCTGAAAACATGCAAACAGCAGCTAGTTCTGGACATACTGGGTTTTTTTTTCATGTTTTGTTTCTTTCCCCCCCTTTTCGACAAGTGGGTCTTACGAGAACCAGTTAATGCGTCCCATCTGGTTTAATCCTGTTGGTTTTCCTGGAAGCTTCACTCACTTTTCCACCGCATTGCATGATATGGTTTACTCAGCATTTCATTGCTCATCATCAGCTGTGGGTTGTTTTTGGAAAGATGGTCTTTGAAGTGGGCTGAGATCTCTTTCTGTTTTTGTCCTCCACCCCTTCCCCAGGGTTTCACATATGTAGCCCCATCTGTGCTTGAAAACGTCAAAGAGAAGTTCTCCTTTGAGCCAAAGGTCCGCTCGCCGCGAAAGTTCCCGGGAAGCCCGAGAACACCTGTGAGGTAACGCCATGTTGTTTTTCTCTGCAGATCTGTTCAATTTCACTGGTCATTTAAAAAATTTCCCAAAACAAGTCTTCATGCTGATGACTCACTTGCTGACCTTGTGAATAGCTTAAAGTTGCTTGGCTAACAGTAAGGCATTTAAAGTCATTAAAGCTTAAATGAGTTGAATAAAAAAATGGATAGGGAAGTTGTACGCATCCTTTCATGTCTAAGGTTGCATGAATAAGAACATTAAATTAAAAAAAACAACCTTAAAATGATTTATATACAACCTCAGATAAACAACAACACAAAATAATTTGAAGCCAGAATGCAGAATCAGTGGACGGTGCTCCCTTACTGCTCCCATTAAAACAGTGATTAGCCCGATGCTGCTGATCCACCATAAAGGCAGATGTTTTGGCAGTTTGCTGGTCTTGAGCATTAATGTGTGTTAACACAGTGCTGAGGAGGAACAGTTGCTGCTGCCCATGAGTTTTGAGAGGGTCACAAGACCATTTCCAAATGATTTCAAGTGAATCGTTCTACTGTGGGAAAGATTATTCCCAAGTAGGAAATGTTCAGCACAACTGTCATTGTACCCAGGAAAGCCACGTCAGTCCGTGCACTACCTCAGAGCCACATCTCAGACTCGACAGGGAAAGTTCATAATAGTACAATTAGAAAAAGGCAAAGGTTGCAAGGACAAGGCTCTTTTCTCTAAAGAAGAACACGGCAAAGTCGTATCTGTACACGCCACAAAACCTCTGGAACAATGTTCCAAAATGAAGACGTCTGGCAACAACACCATAACTCACCGGACGAGCATGGCGGTAGAGGGATAATGATTTGGGCTCGTTTTGCAGCAACTATGGAACTCCTGTGTACCAAAGTGTCCTTGAGCCAAATATGCAGCTTTCTATCCGACAGCTAAAGCTAAATGGGTCCTTTCATAGGACACATCAGGGAACCTACATCCAAATGTCTCAAGAAGAAAACTAAATGTGGTTTAATGACCCGGTCAAAGTCTGGAAGTCTTACTGAACTGAAGCAACGTTGTTGTGTCATGTTGTTTATTCTCAGGTTGTATTTAAATAAATAAACAAGTTGCTTTTTGTCTTCGTAAGTCCTGGTACGATGGTGTGCTTTGGTGTACTTTTTCACGACTGTAGCCGTGCGGTGCACATAACAGCCTTTGAGCCTAATCAAAGTATGTCATATCTTCTTCCTCAGTCCGGTGAAGTTTGCGGGGGGGGGCAACTGGCACCGGGGAGCTTTGATGACTGGCAGCCCGTCTCTGCTTTCACCCAGCAGCTCGATGGACCAACCCATGGAGGTTTCAGCAGTGGAGCAAATGGACACGAGCGGCAGCGGCTTCACCGAGGCTTCTGCGCCGCTTCCCATCAGGCACCCTTCGGGCATCAGTGTAGGGCCCTACAAGAAGCAGGCGTACCCCATGAACTCCAAGCGGCCCGAACACCTACGAATGAACCTATGACGCTCGGCTCGCCTACGAACGCCGGCCCTCTTTGAGTGTCCCTTCCTTTTCCTTTTGTCCTTTCAAAGAGACTTGTAGGATTTTTTTTTTTTTTACTTCGACTGACGCTGTCAACGCCGATCACCAGCTCTTCCAGCAGCGCCTTCCCCTCCTTAACCGCCGGAAACCTCCTGACTTAGCCTGGGCCTTTTTTTTATTTTTTATGTAACTCGCCACAGCTAATCAGCAGTTTATAAATTAGCAGAGCAGTGTGAGAGAGGTGCTCTTCGACAAACTGTTCGAACGTGTGCTGACGCCAGCTGACGAGTGGGCTCAGGTGATTGAGATGTACTCAACTGGCATTATTGTATGATTTACTGGTGCTCTTTTATCTTCGAGTCTAGGGTAACGTTACTTGTAGTGTTTACGGCGAGTCTACTCCATCACAGTGAGAAAAGGATCTCTAATAAGGAGCGTTTGTTTCTTCCTCGTCGTGACATTTCATCTGAACAGTCACTCTGTGAAGTTTCGGATCGCGCTGTCAGTCAGTAGATTTATTGGATCATCGTTTCACAGGGTTAGGTCCTTTATATTTGAAGGACAGAGTCAGATCGCCTTCATCACTAGAGCTTAGAGCAGGTGTAGGTGAGCGCGCCTGAAGGAAAGCAGCTATAAAAAGACAAGTGACATTTCAGCCAAGTGCATCACTTCCACCACAGTCGATACCAAATGCTGGCACTGCTCTGTCTGACTGGAGGGCTTCCTGTGGGACGCCGATCCAGAAACACTGTTCGTTTTCTTTGTGTTGAATGTAAACAGACTCCAAAAGCCTTTGTGTGTCACTTAAATCTCCTGCTCTTATTTTTTAACTCATGCAGTCTCATTGCCACTGGCATGGTTGGAAACCAACAAGCATGTTGACCCAAAATACTCTGAGCCAGATTGGTATCACTGCCTTTTTTACTGACATCAGCTGCATTCATGTCTAAGGTACTGTGACTGTGCTTTTTGTGCATTGTAACATGGCTTTAAGCGTAAGGGCGTATTAACACACGCCTGTATGAATAGACCATCTATTAAGAGTGGGATGTTTGGGGTGTTTGTGCGACGTAAAGCTGCTAGATGAGCCTTTGGAGTCAAGCCATTGAACCCTGTCATCCTAAAAATGACCAAAGGTCTGATTCAGATTCCCATAATGCTAATGAAAGCTAAATGAGTGACTTCTGTTGTTGTTTTTGAAATTGTTCCCTGCAATCCACAAATGCTGACTGTAACGTTCGGCCAAAACGAGCTGAAGCTTTGGGGATTTTTCTGGCAATCATAAAAAACAACACAGGAAGTTTGCGCCTTTTTCTACAAATTAACTGTGCAGAAACTTTTGGTTCATACGTCATGTTTTAGGTTTTACTGACTGAGCTGATGTATTTGGATCATTCCTGTAAAGCAGCTGTGTTTAACAGCCGCCACTCCACTCGCTTACTTTGTTTATATTTATTTCAAGTGCCATTGTGGTTCCACTTCGTTGTCTACACTATGCAAACTATGTATTTATTATGTAGTATTATTCACATAGGGCAGCAGAATGTGTAAAAAGTTGATTTGACTTCTGTTGCAATTATAATCGTGTACAGTGTAATTTTATTTCCATAGAAAGTCTTACAAGAACCTCAGATGCAGCTTTTTTTATGTTTCAAAGGCCGAACGTCTTACAGTATTTATTTCGAGGCAGTTTCACTTTGAAACCTTTTTTTTTCTTCTTCATTTTAGACTTTCCTTGCCAAAAACTTGAAGTGTAGTTTTTCTTTTGCAGTGGAAAGATAGATGATGTTATGATGCAAAAACCAATGGGAACGGCACTGTGCCTTTGCTGACAGAGTACATCATGTATGTACAGTTTGCTGTATAGTGTAGTTGTGTGAGTGCGTGTGCGCGTGTAAGGCTGGGATTGATTACCAACGCTGACGTCCTGTCACGCCTTTCTAGGATGTGTATATCTTTGATCGTGGTCTGAGTGGGAGGTTCGGTGTGACTGTCGTGTCTGCGACACGGTGATGTAAAAGTGGTGCATTTTGCTTCTGTTCAGGTATGTTTAAGGAGCATTTTACACACAGATGTTTGAACCATACTTTATCAAGCTTACTTGATAACATGTCTCGAGTTGAAAAGGATATTTTAGTCACTGGTGACATTTCTGTTGTGTCAATCCTTCACCTGAACTGTATCATGTACATAATGAAGTTGAAATAAAACAAATGAACAGAGCCTGTCTGAGTCCTGCTGGTGCAACAGAATGTTTCAGTGTATCTCAGGTAGGGCTGCCACAAACGATTATTTTGATAGTCGACTAGTCACCCATTATTTTTACGATTAGGCAACTAATCAGATCATCATCCATTGGACGTAAAACGTACAGCTTATTGCACCAGCAGCATCTGCTCTTATATACCTATCATTAGCTTACAGCTTTCAGTGTTTAAGGTATGTGCAAACTAAAAATAAAGACAAGATGATAGTTTATTACATTTTAATGAAATTTGCAGATTGTTTCGGTGAAGTTTAATAAACTCCTTGCTATCTAAAATATAACAGGACACCGGAGTAAATTCTCCAGCATCTCACACTTCTGATAATCAGCTGTCTGCTTGACGTTTATTCAGCTGTGTAAAAACTATAACTTTAATCTCAGCCAAACCAATTTACTCAGGAACAAATAAAATACTAAAAAAAAGCCAAACAATAACATGTTTATCTAAGTGACTTATATATCATGTTTAACCTGAGTAGCAAAAGACGGCGGTGGGTTTGAAAACGATTAGCCGGGAGTCCGGTGTTCTCACGGCTCTAGTTAGCCTAGCCCCCGGCTAGCTATCGAGCTAGTGGCTAACAGACGTCTCTGAAAACGTCGGAGCGCTTTTGAAAATATGTGGTGTCTTGATAAACTGAGCAGATATTTGAGGTTTACACAGCTACATTCTCGCCTGAAAATATGCTAAACGTTTATTTTGTGACCCAGAAAGAATAATAAGAGTAATATTAAAACTAACTAGCTGCCGCCATTGTTGGAAACTGAGCTGGGCTGCGCTATGAATTCTGGGACACAGCTTCTTCTTCGGGGTTTAACGGCAGCTGGCATCCTTGTACATGCAGTGCTGCCATCTTCTGTTTCAGTCCGTTATTACACTCTTAAATCCTACTACTTATTCCTGCGTCTCTTGTGATCTTACAAAGCTTTTGATAGTAGACGTAATCGTGACTAGTCGACTAATCGTGGCAGCCCTAATCTCAGTGATAACGTCCAAGTTTTTTTTCCCATAAACTGGAAGCTGTTCACAGTTTGTGCCACAAATCAAGCCAAGAACTCTTAACTTAAATGTAGATCTTTAATCAGAGTTTATGGATCAGAGCGGATAAAAATAACAGTGAAATGATTTTTGTACATAAAATAGATGTTTCTCCCAGTCTTTGGTTTTTACAAAAACGGGGCAACGTCAGCCCTGTAAAAAAATAATTTGTGTAAATCAGTATCACAATCATCTGCAGAAGTTTGCTGTGTGCACATATTAATGAGTAATTATACCTATGAGTTGTTCCAGAAGGTCAGCTCTGCAGCCTGATTTCAAACTGATACAACTAAAGCAGATGCTTTTATTTGGCGCATTCGTTTGGATGAATCGAATAGTTGCGATCACAAATTAGGTAACACTAGACAAGACGGGGATCAGGTGCTGTGTGTAATTCTCTTATGCTCCTATATTCACAAAACATTAAAAAAACGTGGAAGTAATGAAATTTTCATTCGAGGAAAGTTTCAAAGACTAAAGGTGAAGAAAAGCAACACAAAGCAAAACGACTTAAATCAAAAAAATACTCGAGGGTGAGAAAATAAGAAATTCTTTGCTGGAGATTTAACAAGAGAAGCCAGAAACGTGCCTCTGGTCGTGTACCTTCACTGGCCCCGGCCTTTAACTGACTAATGAAACAGTGTGTACGACGTTATCTGTCAGTGGGGCTCGACAGCCATGAAAAGTCACATATCACATACAAAATAATACCAGTATCCCACAGCTGAACCATTAATAAATCTGCAGGTGTGGAGACGTGGCTCCATCTCTCCACTTGTAGACCTTCTCGGTGATGACCGTGCGGCAGAGGGGGCAGCTCTTCTCCCGGTTGAACCACAGAGCGATGCATTCGTCACAGAATATGTGCTGCACAGCGGAGAAGTGAAAGCACATCAACACATTTTACACTCAAAGGGCTACTGAACTTCTTCAAGTTTGTTTTAGCTCCTTCGTCACTCTTTACACCAGCTTTGTCCTGATTGGCTGCCCCTTGCAGACATTTTCCAACAGCAGGTGGGGCGGACTTCTATGCTCAAGACTTCATAAATAGGCGGTTGTAGCTGTTGTAAAGTAAATAAATAAAGCCGATATGAAGGTACCCTAAATTTGCATTCCTCTAACGCAGGGGTGGGCAACTCCAGGCCTCGAGTGCCGGTGTCCTGCAGGTTTTAGATCTCACCCTGGGTCAGCACACCTGAATCACATGATTAGTTCATTCCCAGGCCTCTGGAGAACTTTAAGACATGTTGAGGAGGAAATTTAACCATTTAAATCAGCTGCTTTGGATCAAGGACACATCTAAAACCTGCAGGACACCGGCCCTCGAGGCCTGGAGTTGGAGACCCCTGATCTAGAGGAAAATGCTCCCTTTCTTTTTTACCTCACTCGATGCTACTCTGGTGAGTTTATGCTCTCAGTCAGTCCCTTCAAATTTTATTGAATGATGAAAGTTTGTCAGGTGAAGATTAAAGTTAAACACTGAAACACCATGATGGATGCTCTTCACAGCAGTGAAATGGTTGCGTTTATCTTTTATATCAGGGGTGGGGAACTCCAGGCCTCGAGTCCTGCAGGTTTTAGACGTGTCCGTGATCCATCACAGCTGATTTAAATGGCTAAACGACCTCCTCAACATGTCCTGAAGTTCTCCAGAGGCTGGTAATGAACTAATCATGTGATTCAGGTGTGTTGACCCAGGGTGAGATCTAAAACCTGCAGGACAGAGTTCCCCACCCCTGGTTTATATACAGTCTATGTCACAGTCAGAGCTGTGTGCCTGATATAAAATCTGACAGGGAACATCTGTACACACTCTGACCTCACCATTTGAAAGTGTTTTACAGAAGCATCAAACACTGTAGCAGCAAATACAGGACTAAAGTCCTGAGCCACCCCTCATTACTTGATTTTCTATGTACAAGTAAACTTTTTATAGATTCAGCTAAAGAAATGGGAACAAATGTTTTGAGGCAGGCTGCCAGCAACAAAGTCCCAACAGAAACCGTTTCAGCTGGTTCACTGTCGGGGTGTCATGTGAAGACTTAACACTGATTCACTGGTCCTTGAGTTTTTATGCTTGAATGACTTAGAGTTCAGCCTTAAATTGCTTAATAAACAAAAGAAATAAAAATTCCTCTGAAAATGATCAGGCACAAGAACAGGACTGAAGATGAGGAAAAAGCAGCCAATGTCCAAAGAAAAGTCTGGCTCCTTTGGAGCAAATCATAAAGAAATGAGGGGGGACTCAACACTTTTGTGGCAGCGTACAGCAGGCCCTGGAAGTGTGCACGTGTCGTTTTACCTGACAGAGAAGTGCACGTGGCTCCCTGTACTCGCCCTGACAGATGGGGCAGACATCTCCAGCCTCGTTACACTGACTCCTCGTGGCTGTTGTGCCTGTGCACTGAGAAATAACATGGACACTTCAGCACAATCTGCATTTACCTTTAATTCACAATTTAAATAAAAGCTGTTTAACACTGACCTCGACTCGTAGGAACAGTCTCCCAGTTTTCATTAAAGACGTCCACTGACCATACAATCCTAAAAGCTAAAAGGGAGAGAAAACATCAGGTTTCGATGTAATTGTCAACAGGAAACAGAACCCTTTTAGCATTTATACTACAAAAAATATACAAGCTGTAGGATCACACCTTTAGTATGAGGTAGAGCAAAGCCAACAGGACCCCGAGTGTAAGTCCAGGGGTGCCTTCGGTCTCCTGGTAGGTGACTAGGTAGCGGAACCACAGTGGAACAGGCGCTATAGCCTGGTGGACTTGACCCAGCTCTTCAGTCAACATGAGCCACCGGCCCTGGAGAAACAAACTTAAGCTACTGAACCAGCCCTGCCAACTTTGGTTTTGTTCATTAAGTCAACAATGTCGAGAATAAATCCACAAATCAAACCTGAGTTCGATAGGACACCAGTGAAGAGGGCAGCAGCAAAATAAGGCACTTGATTCCCATGCAGAGGAACTTTATTACAAAGTTGGTGATGCCGACTGCCCAGAGTGTCTCCCAGAAACCCAGCGGCTCAATGGTTGGACTGAGCAGGATGAGGCTATGAGGAAGGGTGACAGTCGGGTTAAACGACATAATGCTCTTCAACACATCTGATCACACTCCACTTTTAGGTTGGACACTATTTCTAGTGATAAGTGAGGCGACACAATGGATCGTGCCTTACCAATGATAAAGTGTCTCTGTGAAAAAGGTGTAGTAAAGCAGTAAGGTGGAGGAGATCAGGAAGAGCAGCAGCCATATGCACTGCAGCTTTGAGTGACGATCCTGCACACAGACAACATGTCGTATTAGGGACTTAATTAATATTCATAAACGCATCACAAATCAACAGTTTTTCAGCTGCTGACTCACCTGAAGAAAGACTTGAGTTTGAATGTTTTTATTCACATACAGAAAGGTTGTGAAGAGGCCAATCCCAACTGCTAAACCTGGTGAAGGAAGAGAGACACGATGACATGCGTTCTTGTGCTCACAGCTGTGGTGACACTGCTTTCTTCACTCCTGCTTACCTAGAGCATGTTGGATCACCAGCTTAGCGCACAGTATGACCAGGAAAGGAAGACTCTTTTGGAGCCAGCGGAAGAGACAGCGTAGCTCAGAAAGAGAGGCGCTGGGTTCTCCAGAGTCCAGATCAGAGTCGGGCGGGTCAAGCTCGGGCTCTGAACTGGAAGGGGGCCCCCGATTATGTGCGTGTGAATGCGAGTGGCTGTGGGAGTTGATCCTGCATCTCCTGGATGACGCACCTCCACTGGACTCTCCGGTCATGGGTACTCGTACCTCACTGCTCTCAGGGCTGGAGGCAGCAGCACCACTAACAGGTGCCCTGGTGAAAAGCTCTGGTTGCAGAGTTAGGGATAAACCATTTCCCGCATGACCTCCCCGCTCAGTTGAATTAGGCTGCATTACAGTAGGAGACTCCCTCAGCTTCAGTACTCTTCTGGAATCAGTCCTAAGACACAAGAGCCTCGGTCAGAGTGTGTCCCGCTGCAGCTACGATCACGGCCATATTTACGTGTCAACTGACAGAGACAACCGACGTAAAGACGTCAATAAAGTGTTAAGAAGTAATGAAGGGTTTAGCACTGTTTATGCTAAAACAGCCGAGACTTCTCTCTGACAGTATTGTGCTACTTTGGGGCACGAATGCGACTGGAGATCTGCTTTTTTAGGTTGGCTAAAGTTCACAAAAGTGAATTACTCTGACATTATTTCCACATAACTCACTTCATTATACCAACGTAACTACCGTCAGGTAAAACCCCCCAGACATTTTCAAGTAATAGTAATTTAAAAAAAAGATCCAAAGCAGCTAACAGGTAAAATGAGCGTTTCCTACACACAGCTAGCCGTTAGCATTAGCAGCTAGCATGTTTTTTCTTAGGCCCCGTTTAAGCTTCAGCTCACCTGTCATTCTGTACCCGGAGTTTCATGGTAGGCTCTGGGTCTCCATCTAGAACAAAAGCCGACCCGCCAAACGAAACAAAAACAAAAAACAAAAAAAACAAAAATAAGATGTTAGCTTTTAGGCTAAGCCATAAGCTGCTTGTACAGACATGACGTTGTTTTACGACTGCACACGTCACGACGTTTTTTTCTAGTTCAGGCGTTTTTTCTTTGTTTTTGTTTTGGTAAAATGACGCAACACCTCCACCTAGTGGGATATCCCAGAACTGCAGTCACATGACAGGCATAAACCCTTTAGAGCAGGGGTGTCAAACTCAAATACACAGTGGGCCAAAATTCAAAACTGGAACAAAGTCGCGGGCTAACGTTAATATTTATTGAAAAAAAAAATCTTCCTCTAGATATAAGAATGAATCTTTTCTTATGGACTCAAAGAAGTTTTGTTGAAAAACTGAATATGGAACAAGCAAAGCTTAATACTAAACAATATATATATATATATATTAGCTGTATAATACCAGTAGGCCAGCTCTAATAGTAATTTGGTATGGCTTCGCAGGCCAAATGTAATTAGGCTGCGGGCCAAATTTGGCCTGTGGGCCAGAGTTTGACACCTATGCTTTAGAGAAAACACACATATGTGTCGTTATGTAGGCGGCTCAGTTTCCAAAGCAGGTTTTAGTTGCTCACAGAAATTGAGATGGTGAATAAAACGTTTGCAGCTGAACCAGAGGATTTAGCCCCTGATGTGTCTTTGAGACACTGCATTCCTCTCAGCTCCAGTGTTGTTGCTGATTCTGCTGCTGTAGCCTTGGTATCTCTTCATAATCGGATGTCTTTAAAAGCACTTTGCATTTTGTTATTAGAGCCTGAGTGGTTGCAGTACTCTTTTCCTGATGTCAGCTGCATCACTGCTCTGATCATGGATTTTTATCAAAGTCACAAGTAGAAAGTCGACCAATATGGAGGTTTATCATTTCATCTTAGCTCATGATCTGGATTTCAGATCACAAAGTGGAAGAGTGGATCCAGCAGATTCCAAGCACAACATCCGAGGTCTCTCTCCGGAAGAATTCAATCCTAGGAACAGCTAAGATAATGTGCAGAACACTCCCAGAAAACTCCCAGGCATCTGGTAGTGTCCCCAAACCTGAAAAACACACATATCCCTCAGGGGGTGAGAGAGAGATTTTTATAGATATGCAGTAGATTGAAAAGCAATTTTTCCAGGATTATGGAGCAAATGCAAAAATGTGAGATGATTGCAACACAAAAAGATTACACCGAACAATAAATAGACTGGACATAAACTGTGAATTGTACACTGTATTTTAATCCCCCAAGAACGTCCCACACAGTTAGGTCCATATGTTTAGATACAATTTGTCTCTGTGTGTCATTACAGTGGATTTTAAACAGTAAATATGTGACTAAAATGCAGGCATTAAACTTTAATTCAGTGAGTTTAACAAAAGTATTGCCTAAACTGTTTCAGAACCACTGTCATTTTTATACAGTATTTCATTTTCAGAGGCTGAAAGGTAATGGAGCTATTGACTGACGAGCCGTTTCATGAGCAGATAAAAAAATCTGGAGTTGGACCTAGCTGTTCACTGCGGCTCTAAGTAAGAGAGATGACAAAACCAACAATCTGGTGCATCCTTAAGAAGAATGAATGCACTGGCTATCTCAGGAACACCAAAACACCCGAAAGACCGTGTAGGAAAAAAGACACCTTCATGAAATACAGAAGGTTTGTGATCCACAGTCAAGAACAGCAAGGCCTGAGATCAGACTGTAGAACCAGTTCTACAGCTGCCAGTAAGACCAGGTCACCAGCGTTGAGTGATGGTGGGATTGCTGATAGAAACAGCAGGATGAATTCTGAAGTGTACACTGCTCAGATAAATGCTGATTAGCCCTTTAAACCCGTCACCAGTGACAGTTAGCATTTATAGCAAGGGTAGGCAACTCCAGGCCTCGAGGGCCGGTGTCCTGCAGGTTTTAGATCTCACCCTGGGTCAACACACCTGAATCACATGATTAGTTCATTACCAGCCTCTGGAGAACTTCAAGACATATTCAGGAGGTAATTTAGCCTTTAAATCAGCTGTGTTGGATCAAGGATACATCTAAAACCAGCAGGACTGGCTCTTAAATCTTAACTCACGCATCAGTGCAGCCACAACATCTGGCTTCCTTTGCCACCTCTACCTTCATCAAAATAAAATCACTTTGATCTTTTCTCCTGTCCTTCTAGCTGCCTGCACCTGTTTGTAGTTCCTGTAACATATGAAGATGAACCCAGGTGCAGTGTTGAACTCATAAAGACACAGGAGGGAAAATGTGTGCATGCAAATCAGTTTAATGTAAGATGAGATAAGATAAAACTTTATCAATCCCTCGGGTGGGTTCCTCTGGAAAATTTGGTTTCCAAAAAAGCACAGCACCGACAGAAGTTACAGAGTTAAGAATATTATATATATATATATATATATATATATATATATATATATATATATATATAAAAACAAAGACATATATAGATAAAATATACAAAGGGGATAAATAGAATAAATACGAATAAAAATAAAAATAAAAATACAAGTGAATTGCACATTTCAAGTATGGAGTCTATTGCACTGTTGACTATTAACAAAAAGTATTGCACAAAAGGTAATTGCACAGTGAAGTGAAGAGGCACTACAGCTTAGTTGTTCCCACTTAGATGCCCACTGTGAACAAGGCCAGCCTCTTTGTCTCGTTCTGCCCAGAGGTTCTCATCAACAAAAACAAGGATCTTCTATGATCTCATATGTAACTGCCCAGTTGCAGTTATACGATATCTGTATTTAGCATAAGGCAAAGACAGTCTTTCAGATATTGGAAAGTACATTAATGAAAAAGGGGGATTTAGAAAGGAAGCACGTGAACTCAACAGTCGCTATGTAACCTACCTGTAAATAGCATATGAGTCTTGGATAGTTATACCCAAGCCACATGTGACTTGAATATGTGTGCATACGTGCATGCACCAATGCATGTCTGCATTTTTAACAGCTTTTCTGTAAGCTGGTTCATCAGAGCTCTGCAGGGCTGTGCTGCGGCTGCACCAACAGCATGAAGACCTACAGCATGATAATACAGGCTAGCTTCTGTATAGCTCAGTTTGTAGAGTGGTCGCCCCATCATCGGAAGGTTGGGGGTTTGAATCCACCGAGCTGCTACCCTGAGGTACCCTTGAGCAAGGTACTGTCTCTGCACACACACACTGCCCCCTGGTTCTGCTGGAGGTTTCTTCCTGTTAAAAGGGAGTTTTTCCTTCCCACTGTCGCCAAAGTGCTGCTCATAGGGGGTCATATGATTGTTGGGTTTTTCTCTGTATCTATGAAGCGCCTTGAGGCGACTTTTGTTGTGATTTGGCGCTATATAAATAAAATTGAATTGAATTGAATTGAATTGGGTGCTGGATTGGTAGCTGCCCACTGCTTCACTGAGTGAACGGCTTAAATGCAGAGGACAAAATATGCCATATAAGGGCTTTGGAAATAAATAATAAACATGAACATGTGCTGAAACAGATTGTGATACTGTTAATAATCGTGTGTGTTTTATTTTTGGCTCAAATAAGTGTAACAGAACCGTTTATTTTCACATGGACAATACAGAAACACTTTTCCCTGTACAATGAAATTCTCTGTGTACACAAAAGTCCACATTTTTCATCCTCTGCATTTACACTTTGTGTAATCTGTTTGGGTTTTATTTTGCCAGGGTTTAACGTTTTTGAACCTTTGGATCTCTAATTCGATATTCTAATGACGACTTTAATTCCTCGTGTCTCATCTGTTTGTCTGGTGATATTCTTGTTTCTCTGTTACTTTGTTACTTACGTCTTCACCTGTGTGCGGCTCAGAAGGACACAAAGAAAAAATGTGTATGTAAATCAGTTTAGGCACAATGACCAGTGGCTCTCATTAAGCCCTCGGTGTATAAATAGTCCCGTCTCACTCTTTGTTATTGTCAGATTGTTTGTTATGATCCTCATTTGTATTTGTTACACTTCTGGACTTTGTTCATGTTCAAAGGTTATAAAGTGGCTCGCCTTTTTATCCAGTTTTATCCCCAGTGCTCTGAGTTTGGAGAATAACTCTCCAACACTCATAAACTATGATGCTGAATACAAACACCAAAAAATTGCTTTCCAGTGCTTAGACACACCTCGGTTAACAGTCTTCCACCTTTAACATTGTTTAAAAAAATAGATAAAATCACATTTAAATATACAAATAAATGATGCTGTATACCTGTGTAAAAACTGCAGAACAATTGATATAGATGGAACTTTTGTAAGTGTCAGGGACCAAGCAGCAAGGCATAAAGGACACAGGTGTTTAATTCAAAACAGGGGTTTGAATGACCCAAAAGTATGAAAAGATATTTAACAAAGACAGAAAAACAGACCAATAAAAGAGGTCAACTCAATAAACTAAACTCAAGAATTACCAAATCCTCAAACAAACATAAGCCAAATGACACACCAGGGGGTGTGTCACATGACCAACTAATACAAAACAATTAAACAAACTTGAAACACCCCCCAGGCAATGAAGCATGTGGTATCATCCAATCAGACTGTTAGTGGTACTTCAGAACTCACAGCCCGACCTCTGTAACTCAAACAAAGATGCATGAATATATCATAAAACAGAACTTTGATCGTGTTAAGATGTGTGCATAAACACTGGAAGGTGTGATTGAAAATAAATAAGTAAACAATATTCAAAGGTTCAAGGAGATTCATTCACATGTTAACATGAGGCGGAACGCAGGGCCGTGCAGAGAGGTTTAAAGGGGCGGGTGTTCAAAGTTAAAAAGGGGCACATTGAACCAGGCTGAATAACAGCAACACACATTCATCAAGAATCTAATATGGGAAGGGCAGGGCTGTGTTGATCTGAGACTGTAGACATTAAAAAGTCCATAGGAGAGATGGTAGCTGATTAAACAAGTGTCATGAGATAATAACAAAATGCAAAGATTGGTGACAGCGCTTGGAACCATAAAGCAACAAAAAACTGAGAAATAATTTAGGCTCTGCCTGTGAATCACTCTTTGCTTCTCTTCTTCCTTCCATCCCATCATTTCATATATCACTCTCCACTTGCTGTCTATCTGAGAACAAGGCACAACTTGCTATTGCAATAAACTATAATCTAATTATCCACACCTAACAACTGTTGCACTTAATCTATAATAAAATGATGACAGAAAAATGTTATAGCCCTGCCTTTAGTAGCCTCACACAGCTCCTACTGTTTCCTCCTCATGTCCTTACCAGCCAATGTTATATCATGAGTAATAATATAAAATAAATCCATATACATAAAACAAACACATGCACGCACACACAGTGACATTTTAGACCTTCTTCAGAATACTGTATATACTATGGGCATCATGGTGCTGATCCAGAAACATTATTATTTATTACTAGAGCTACAATAATAAAGCAATGAGGAGGGGGAAGTAATAAATATGAAATAATGTATTTCTGATGATTCCATTTGTTTCACGATCCACTCTGTGCAGGGGGAAAGCTTTTTTAAACTGTAGAGATACAATCATTTTACTGCTGTAAAATCCAAATTTTGTCTTATTTAAATATAAATCTAATATAATCTGTTTCTTAATGTATGTTCTTTAAAATACAGCGTGTGTTTTTTAAAATATTATAATAATGCATAATTATGTGGACATGCATATTAGATCGTTTTTAGTGAAATATAATCCCACCAGAAAGGCAGGAAAAGCCCGGAAACTTACTTTAAAACTAAATATGTTCCCTAAAACGGTGACAGAGCTACAGACCCATGACAGCCTTACACAGGTAGCCAGCAGCTATGAGCAGCACTACATGTGCAGTTAATAAAAGGACAGGTAATGTTTGTCGCGCTGTTGCACACACAGCACGCTCGTTTGTTTCAGTGCGTTAGTTGTCACAAGACAGCTGACCAACGTATAAGTAATAAGCTAATACTCCTGTGTGCTACACACTACAGTGTGCGCTGTACACCTACTTACTGGTTTTGTCGCATCAGTCTGTCTCTGAGTTAATTTGTGTTTCTCCTACAGATCCGGACCGCTAAAAATGCGCGTGCTCTTTGTGAGCTCGTTCCCAGCTCGTAACCAGCGCGTTCTGCCTTCAAGGGCGATCATTGGTTAAATGTGATCATGTGACTGATGCAAGCCAGATCCTTTTATTTAGCAAAACTGTGATTAATAGTTAAATATTATTGTTGAGGGGCACAGACAGGACTCCGCAAGCACACACACATTAAAAAATTAAAAAAAAAAAAAAGTTGCCTCAACAAAAGGGCACTTTGGCACCCATCAGGAAAGGGGCGGGTGCTAAAGCCCCTCTAGCCCCCCCCCCCTCTGCACGTGCCTGGTGGAACGAGATTAAGTACACACAAGTGAAAAGAAGATTTTTTTGAAGTAATAAATAAATAGTTGTTTTGTTTTTTTTTGTTTTGTTTTAACAAAAAGACAATTGGACAATAAGTAGGATATATTTAAAGTAGTGACTGCAAAGTAAAGTGAATCACATGGTGGTGAGGTGTGGAGCTTACCATGTGTGGCTTTGCCATCACAGCACGCTAAGATAAAGATTTAGTTTTTCGAAATTTGGGAAATTCTTTTGCAACAGCAGTTCATTTATTTATTTACAATTTTTCTGAAGTGCTTTTTTTAACAAAGCAAGGGATTTTCATTGCATTTCTAAACATACCAGTTTTTTTGAAAATAAAATATTCTAAATTAGCTTTTTATTGAGCCATAGCACGAACCACTGCTGTGCAATGATGTGCTTTAACTCTGGAAAGCTCAAAACTTGTAAAATAAAGTTAAACTGAAAGTTACCTTCCAATTTCCACACAGTAAAAACAAAAAAACAAAACAAAAAACGTCACAGTTATCAAAGCATTTGTAAATATGAAGAACTGGAGCGAGAAGTATCGTCAGGAAATTCAAAGCAGAGGTAGGAAGATTTCAAAGACTCTGGAGAAAAAAAACTAGTGTCAAGATACTGATGACTTAGCCATGCTGGGAGTTGTAGTCTCGAAGAAGACAGACACTGGAAGCCTGCACAGGATTGGTCTGTGAGGTTGCAGAAAAGACAAACACTTACGTAGAAGAGACAACTTCAAGCTGAAGTAAAGGCAACCTGGAGAAAGAGTATGCATACTGGAAGTGTGCCCTTTGGCCATAGAGGCACTGTCTGTATTTGGAGAACAAATGAAGTCGAGTACAACCCACAGTGAAACTCGGTGGTGGGAGTATTATGCTGGGTGGGTGCTTCTGTGTCTCTGGAATTGGGAAACTCATCGAGGTGGAAAGAATCTGTGATTGTGGAA
The DNA here is from genome assembly GCF_963576455.1 of Neolamprologus multifasciatus. Lineage (NCBI taxonomy): Eukaryota > Metazoa > Chordata > Actinopteri > Cichliformes > Cichlidae > Neolamprologus > Neolamprologus multifasciatus. The sequence continues at coordinate 5,797,950 of NC_140448.1, read as the reverse complement.
GAAAAGCTCAAGCAGTCGGCAGCAAATCTTGGCCTGATTTGTCTTTCAACACGACAACAATCCAAAACGTACACACATGCAAACATCGATCTTGGTGAAGAGCTACCTCCAGAAGACTAATGGGAATGTTACTCACGTGCACACCTGACCTCCTAACCTGACCCGAATCCCACTGAACATCTGTGGGGTGAACCGGAGACCAACGTCCATGTCAGAAGACGTTCTGTAAATGCTAAGGTGTTCAAGGCGTTTGCATGAAACATGTGGTGTAGAAGCACAAAGCAGCATGATATAGAAATAGAGAGCTCTACTGAAAGCCACAGCTGAACAGTGACATGTGTCTGTACAGTGCATAGACAGTGGCGAGCCTTTGTCTCTTTTAAGCATATGATTAAACTAACTTATTTAGCAGCTAAAACTGGAAAGAGCAATAACTTGTGACAACAAAAAATCAGCATTATTGTTATTTCATTAATCAATCCACTTCTGATTGTGTTTCATGGTAATTAATTTCAGCTAAATATAACCTTGGGCAGCAAAGTTCAATTCCACCATCAGGCCGGAGCCTGTCTGTGTGGAGTTTGCATGTTCTCCCTGTGTTTGCGTGGGTTCCCCTGGGTACTACGGCTTCCTCCCATAGTCCAAAGACATGCAGTTTGTGGGGATAGGTTAATTGATTAATCCAAATTGCCCATAGGTGTGAGTGCGAATGATTGTCTGTCTCTGTGTGTTGGCCCTGCGACAGACTGACGACCTGTCCAGGATGTACCCCGCCTCTCGCCCTATGACAGCTGGGATAGGCTCCAGTGACCCCCGCGACCCTGAAAAGGAGAAGCAAATGGATGGATGATATAAAAGTGGTATATAAGTTACCTGCAATTCAAATGTGTGATATTTGACATTAGGGCTGCCACGATTAGTCGACTAGTCACGATTACGTCGACTATCAAAATCGTCGACGACTGATTTAATAGTCGACGTGTCGTTTGAAGCTTTGTAAGATCACAAAAGACGCAGGAATAAGTAGTAGGATTTAAGAGTGTAATAACGGACTGAAACAGAAGATGGCAGCACTGCATGTACAAGGATGCCAGCTGCCGTTAAACCCCGAAGAAGAAGAAGCTGTGTCCCAGAATTCATAGCGCGGCCCAGCTCAGTTTCCAACAATGGCGGCAGCTAGTTAGTTTTAATATTACTCTTATTATTCTTTCTGGGTCACAAAATAAACGTTTAACATATTTTCAGGCGAGAATGTAGCTGTGTAAACCTCAAATATCTGCTCAGTTTATCAAGACACCACATATTTTCAAAAGCGCTCCGACGTGTTAGCCACTAGCTCGATAGCTAGCCGGGGGCTAGGCTCACTAGAGCCGCGAGAACACCGGACTATTATTTATTTATTATTGTTTGGCTTTTTTTTTAGTATTTTATTTGTTCCTGAGTAAATCGGTTTGGCTGAGATTAAAGTTATAGTTTTTACACAGCTGAATAAACGTCAAGCAGACAGCTGATTATCAGAAGTGTGAGATGCTGGAGAATTTACTCCGGTGTCCTGTTATATTTTAGATAGCAAGGAGTTTATTAAACTTCACCGAAACAATCTGCAAATTTCATTAAAATTTAATAAACTATCATCTTGTCTTTATTTTTAGTTAGCACATACCTTAAACACTTAAAGCTGTAAGCTAACGATAGTTATATAAGAGCAGATGCTGCTGGTGCAATAAGCTGTACGTTTTACGTCCAATGGATGATGATCTGATTAGTCGACTAATCGCAAAAATAATTGGTGACTAGTCGACTATCAAAATAATCGTTTGTGGCAGCCCTATTTGACATAATGTGTTTTAAACAGAGCAACCAAATGCATACATCTGAAACTTGAACACTGAAATATTCATCAGGAAAGACCTGTTGTGGCAACCAAGACATCCACACTCGATCCCGGGGAAAATAAAGGCCCTGAAAAGAAATCATTTAACCAATTCAGTTTTATTTGATTTTAAAGCACCGACGCACAAAATCAGTCATCTCATGGTGCTTTGTGTTGTAAGATAAACCTGCCCTGCAATAATGCAGAGAACACCCCAACAGTCAGATGACCTGCTTTGTGCACTTGGTGACTGTGGGAAGGAAAAACTCCTTTTCAGCAGGAAGAAACCTCCAGCAGAACCAGTCTCAGGGAGGGGCAGCAGCACCCGCGACCAGTTAGGCTGAGGGGAGGACGACACAACAAAAAGCACACTGTGGAATTAAAAACAGCGTGGTGTGTAAGCACAGAGGAAGTGTAAAAAGGTATTGTAGGGTCTACCTTACAATATAAAGCGCCTGGAGGCGACTGTTGTTGTGATTTGGCGCTTTATAAATCAAATTGAATCGAAAGTGACTGAAACCCGCCCACTGAATGAACAATGGCTTATGAGTTCAGTTGTCATGACCTTTGACCCTGCATCCAGAGGAACAGAATTAACTTTTTGGGAAGATCTGGTGTCGTAACCTTCAGGTAGGCACTTTCACATTTGGACAATAATAAAAAAAATCTATACTAAATGTTCAAGTTACAATTGTATAGTGAATACTGACTAGTCTTGATTAGTAGCTTTAACTTGACCCTTCAAATAGCAAATGACAACAGCAGGCCTGACAAAACACCACAAACAGGAAAGGTAAGTAAGTCCAGTTTTATTCATAGCACATTTCTAGATAAAAAGATCACAAAGTGCTTCAGAAAGTATAAAACAAAAACAGACAAAAGTTAACAAAATGTAATCCTAAAAAGTAACAAGTAGGCCCTGATCACATGACCTCAGGGACCTCCTACATAGGGCTGTCAATTATGTAGGCTGGTGCTTGTCCTTGAAGAGCTTTAAAGGTCAGAACCAGCATCTTAACATGGACTCAACGGGGAGCCAGTGCAGCTGTATCAGCAACAGTGTCACATGAGAGCACTTAGATGTTTTAGTCAGAAGCCTTGCTGCAGGACAATCTGCAGACGCTCCAGGGAGTTTTTGTTTAGACATGTAAACAGTGAATTACAGTAGTCCAATTGTGATGAAATGAATGCATGAATAACAATCTCCAGGTCAGTATGAGATGCTGCAGGGCTCAATTTAGAGATGTTTCTTAAACGATAGAAGCAGGACCTTTGGTGACGTCCATGAGGTACAAGTATGGACCTCAAAGGATTCTCAAGTATTAAAAAAGAAGCATTTTATTTCTGATTTCATTTGTCTGCGTTGAGCTCCTGAAAACAGAGGACTGTATAAACAGTTGGGTTTGTTGCATGATTCAGGTTATATTTTGTCACCAAACTGTGTTTCAGTTTCAGTAGCGTTCTTTCTTTTAATAACATCACAATTAGTAAATGTGATGTCTGCTGTGGTAGCCGCAGAAGCCCTCCTTCAGCAAAATGTTGACAATTGTATCTGTAGTGGCAATTCCTTTTGTTTGACAAACCAAACATCCCACAATTAAAAGTCCACGAGCCACTGCTGCACTGAGATACTATTTCGTACGCAGGCAAAAGAAGTCCACTGTCCAAACTTGAAAGTTGCGTTTTTATGGTTTATTTATCCAGTTTGGCAATAACAAGATCCATTTTTGTTACTTCCTGCTGCTTCTCCTGCTCTGGTAAAAAAAAAAAACCCATAGGCCCACCCCAGTGCATGCTGGTCCTATACCAGTCTCTTTATTTATAGAAAGATAAATGGCCCTACAGCTCTTACTGACTAATTTAACAAAGTAACATCAAACAAACATTGAAACAAAATATTAACCAACAAATAAACTTGTAAATAAACCCCAAAATATAAGTAAACTAACAACAAACTTTAACTAATTTCAAAATAATAAAAAATAAGAACAAATAGCTCCAACAGTATCATTGTCCAAATATTTAGAGATACAGATACTGTTAACCATGGTGTGTGTGTGTGTGTGTGTGTGTGTGTGCAGCAGAGCCATCCTAAATATCATTACTTGTAGCCATGCACGACTCATTTTGACTGTGCTGTTTCTAATAGTTTTGTTTTTTGTGGCTTGTGCAACAACTCTTTGTTGAAATGAAGGAATATGAGCTTAATCGCAAACAGTTGTGTAAAAATTTTGCCCTGGAAGGACATCAGAGACCTGAGTCCACTCTGCTGCGGCTTGAATAACCACGGTGAGGTTGGATAACGGTGTGCCAGGTGTTATCAGCCTAACATCAGTGGCCGTTCTCTCTGCTGCTCTGCTGCTGGCTTGGAGCTGATCTCAGCCATTAAATTATAAAGCCTAGTTTAAAGTACTCCCAGGAAAGAAGAGGAAAGAGGCGAAATGAAAGCAGAGCTTTTAGTGTCTGAAAGGACTCAATTCCAAAAACACTGTACAGTAACCTTCTTATCAGAGCAGCTTTTATCCTCCCACATCTGTCAAACTCCCCAATGTACATCTGGCTTTTGAGGGGAAATAATAGGTTGATAAAGCAATTCCCTTCCTACAGTGAGAAACTTTAATATATATGCTGTTAATCTTGTTCTTCTGCCTGGTGCTTCGGGGCCGCTGGGCAGCCATTAGTTTATTCACAGCTGTGGCCGCCGCCTGCTTCTGTTCACCTGCAGCTTAAGGCAACAGATATGATCTACAGTTTGATGAATCAGGAAAACCAACGAGGCTGCTGAAGTTCTCATGGTGGATTTTACTGCACTTACATCCTTCGGATCCTTAGCCTGTGATTTCACTTCAGATATCAGGATTAAAGGCCGGGACCATAAAAGTATGACACATGCACCTATTTCGATTGAGCAGCGATTCAAGGAGTGATCAGACACAGCAGGAGGAACACGTTCTGCTTTTAGCATCAGCAAAGTCCTTGCATGAAGATCTACCATTAAATTTAGCAGCTGTCCTCTTCAAGGTTGGCTCCTTGTGAAGTGTTTACGTGTGTTTAGTTATTTAGCTTGTTAGTATAAAGCTGGGAGAAGCTTTGTTGTGATCCTTGTTTGCTGTGACACAGAGGCTCATTTTGCTTCTTTATGCCCTAAATAAATAAAAAATATAGCAAATATTAAAATGGGTCAGAGATTAAATTGCCTTTGGTGTAGCTGCTAGTAATTCAGAGTAATCTGAAAGGGGACATTAAGGACCAAGAAGATGCTGTGAGGGACTCCTGCTGGGTCAGGGCCTGATCGCTAATAATGTTTATAGATATTTGTGTTATGAAAATGCAGATCCTTTGTGCGTAAGCAATAGGAAACCTCCGGGTTTGTTTGTTGTCTGAGTGCTATTGGCCCATTAGCATGTTGTTAGCTTCTTAGCGTGCCGCTGCAGAATAAACGATCTGTTCTTCGTATTTTAGCCCGAGGAAGTCACGCGTCTTCAGTAATGTGTAAGCTTTTATATTTCTGTGTTAGTGACCATAAACCTGAAGAGGAAGTAGTCTATGTAAAGATGAAGGTTACACTTGTACTCTATGAATATTTATTAAAATAACCTTGATTCACTTGAGATTTAAAATCTCTTTTTTAATGGGTATTGATAGTAAGTCTTACATTATAAAGCTGTTTGTTAATAACAACACTACACACTGAGCTGACGGAGATTCCTGCACTGAGCCCTGCACAGACAGCGCCTGTTAAAGAGCTTTTGTCTCCTCTAACGTCTGCCTTGGCGTTGCCTTGACACTGTACAAGCATGAAGTCAGCCATTGTGGTAAAAGGAGGTTAATGTAGTGCGGCTGTGAGAGCTGTTCCCCAGCTCTGTCGTGCTCTCTGTAATTGTGTTATTGCACTATAGAATTGTCAGCGGACTTGTACTGCCCCAGTCAAGACATCTGAGCCAAGTCTATGGAGGGAGGTTAACTTGACATATAAATTGCTATCTGCCAAGATGAATGGGGCTCGCCAGAGAGCAGATGAGGAGAGCAGTGACCTGACATTGCTTCTGACAGACTCCGTATATCCCCAGTCATCTTTCTCCCCTCCTTTCTCTGTACACACTGCTGCTTCCTCTGATGTCTTACTGCAGCTGCCAGAGATCCTGTGGTAGTGCAGTCCTCCCATGCATGCTATTTATGCATGTGTGCATGCACAGCAGCATACCTGCACATCTTGAAGTGACTGTGGCTTTTATATTACGCACAAGTCACATGCAAAACATTCAAATTAATGGAATCAGTCAAACTAAATTGACTTTATTCAGTTTATACCAAACATAATTTCCTTAATGATTAATTATTTTCAACAAATAAATATGACATGTTTCTGTTTTTCATAATTATTGCTTTATTTTTGAGGGCAAAGGATCATTTTGTAGAGTGAAAAGCACCAAAATGATTTACTGTGAGATATCTTGATGATATCTGTTCCCTTTAGCAAAGATGAGCTTAGTTATGACTTTGGTCGAGTTGTGTTATACTTGTTGCCTGCATGCATCAATAATACTGAACATTACTCCACTGTAATACTGAAAACATCGTGGAGTAATGGGCTGATTAATGGCTTGATGGTTAAATGCTGAGGTTGAGACTCACACTCCTGAATTTGTGGCATTTGAGACACAAAAATGTTGATTTTATTGTCTGTAAAGAAAAAAAGATCAATAAATAAATAATATATAAATAATACTTTGACAGTAAACATAAGGCAACTTCCATCCAGCTGGGATATTATTATCAGGTTTTTAAGACTAAATGACAGCGGGATGCTATTATTATTATTATTATTATTATTATTGTTATTATTATTGTTATTGTTATTATTGTTGTTGTTATTATTATTATTGTTATTATTATTATTGTTGTTGTTATTATTATTATTATTATTGTTGTTGTTGTTGTTGTTGTTATTATTATTATTATTATTATTGTTATTATTATTATTATTATCATTATTATTATTGTTATTATTATCATTGAGGAAGCTCTGCTAAAATCCTGTCATGTTGTTGTGGCCAACTGTTTCCCACCTGTTTGTTTTTTGGTGTTTAAACTATTGTAAAGATAAAAATGTGGAGCTTAAAGGTGAATAGAGTTTACCCTTAAACTACTGGAAATTTCTTTTATAAAAAAAAGTAGTTGCTACATGTATCCACACACCTTACATATACTACATTTTAATAAAACGTGACTGACCAAATTGTATTTACTACTTATTCTAGTAGGAGCTTGGAAAGAAAAGCGTCTGGACTTCTTTAAGTTGCTTGACGAGAAGTTTCTTCAGTTCGAGGGTCTGAGTACTGAGTGGTGCATTCTTTTACCCAGAGAGTTGTAATCGTTTACATCCTTCCATGTAGACATAAAAGTGAATATTATATTAAATGCAGAGCATTCAAAGACACTGGAGGACAGACCTACCCTCCTACCTTACAACAGCTGTTTGTTTCGTTACTGTTTTCTTTAACGTCCAGCAGGTGGCGCTGTATGATAAGTGATGAAAGGAAGCCTGGGCCCAGCGCTGATGTATGACTGTTTTTGCAACACAATGCAACACAAGGCAAAGACACAAAGTAGATACTCAGAGAGCGTGTGTGTTTATGAATCCCATACATGCTTATAGAAACTCAACATTAACTACAGTAATGCTGTTTGGTCAATACGAGGATGTTTCTGATGCGAGGACAGCAGATTCTTATTATGATGAGCTGTCTCGAACAAGCATCTTGGAGTGATTTCCTGGTTTGCGGAGCACCTGGCGTGAGTCCTGTGCTCCCACTACATCTCCAGCCCACGCTGGCAGCCACTAAGGTTAAAGAGTCATTCCACACTGACCTCTGCGTCACTGCTTCATCAGAACATCCACCTGTCCTCCACCTCCTCCTCTTTAGGCCTGGTAGGCACTGGCACAGCTTGTGGGCACAGCTGCACACTTTCTGTTCTGTACCTCTTTCATCTTAATAGACGAGCTTCTGCCCAGCGACTACAGGAAAATAAATAAATAAATAAAACTCCCTTATCGGCCGCGACGCGGCTCCTCAATTGTCAATCTGATCGATGAGCTCAGATCTAGGCCACTGCATTAGTTGCAGAGGCTCCTGGCCGCTCGCCGTGGATGCACATCGCTGCTCACATCTTGTTGCTGTTGTGTTGTAATTGTTTTGTTATTGCGGCTCAGACTGGCTATAGCACGCTGTCCATTTAAATGTTCGCCTAACGCTCACGACCATTTCTTCAATGTCATCGTGGAACATCCGCCTACAAAGTATTTAGCTGTCATTACTGAAAGGGTTTATTAAGCTTTTGTAAACACCCTGTCTAACGTCTATCTTCGGCCTAACATTTATCAGCTATTTATAAGCTGTCAGAGTTAAGAAAGTGACCTGAAGCAGGCATCACAACGAGCTCAACGCAGACTCAAGCTGCTGCAGTCCTTTAAGAGGCACCGTGGTGTTTCTATCAATGGCATGTAATGTCTCAGCAGAGGTCCTCCTCCTTTCCCTGTTTTCTTGGGGGCAAAAGCCTGAGCCGCCATGCCAGTCCCAATAAATCCTCAGCTGAGAGTGGCAGCAGCAGCAGCAGCAGCAGCGGCGGCGGCGGCGGCGGCGGCAGCAGCAGGCTTGCATTCTTCAGGAGCTAGCACTTCCCCTAATCTGCCCTGGAGTGTTGGAGCAACAGTTGGCCTGCCTGGCGGGGATAGAGGGAAAGGGATAGAAGAGGAGAGTGGAGGAGAGGAGAGGAGGGGGCTCCCTGGAGACGAGAGCGTGATGTGTTTGTGAAACACTGGGAATGTTGGAATTGGATATGTTCAGACTCTCCCCTAAGTGGGCCTGGAGAGATGCAGAGGCTTATTTTTGGCAGATGTGTTCATTTGCCGTCCCAAACACAGAGACAAACAGAGCGCATTAGCCTACCTGCTACACTTTCCTTTTTTCATGATGCGTGACACTTTGACCCCACTCTGGTGTGTGTTTGTGTTGGAGAAAGCAGAAGAAGGAAAGAGAGGAGAGGCATTGGACTACAAAATGCCTTACAGATGTGTGCAGCAACGGAGCCGCTTGTGTCAGCCAGGAGACTTTGTTGGCAACGGGAAGATCGTAACTCTGTGCCGTGAGTGAGTTTGGAAGGTTTCGAATAAAACACGCAATTCATGAAACGTATTTGCACGTCTTCAAGCGCATCCTTGCTGAGAAGGCGATCAACAGACTGATTGTGCGACAGACCTGGTCAATGCGAGGTTTGGAAAGCTGACACAGCTGTGCAGCCTTTATAGAGGAGAACAGGCCCGTGAATGAATTCCTCTCTGCTGGTCTCTAGTTTCAATTGATTGCTTTAATTTGGCCTATAATGAGTGGGAGGCCTCCCGCCTGCAATTAATGCACGAGTATATGTGTGTGAGTGTGTGAGTGTGTATACTTGTAGGTTGTGTTTAATTACTGCAGTGGATGGATGCTGTGTGGCCCAGCAGGATCCTGCAGGAATGGAAAGATCCACAACTGTGTTGGCATCCACTGACACCTCAGCCCACATCGCATCGGTGCCAGCTCTTCATGCCTTCCAGTCTGACGGAGGAAGCCAGGTTTTTTCATTAGCGCCACGAATCCCTGTGTTTGACCTTGTCAACTGAGCTCTGAAAAGATTTTTCAGAGGAACTCGGGGATAAGAAAATTCTACATGACCGACTGAAAACAAGCAATTTTGGTTTAGCAGGCAACGATCGATAGATAAAGAGCTTTTCCACAAGACTCGTTCAGCCGTTCATTTATGGGTGAATGAAGTGCTTTAAATCTTGAAACTCAGGATTCAGTATCTTACCCGAAGATACTTTGGTGATTCGAGCAGCCAGGGATCAAACTATCAGTACTTCACGGGCATCCCAAGATCTGTAACATGTTTATCAAAGTAAAAGGGAAAGAGAAAAAGTATTTCAAGGTGCTACTCTACTACTTTAAGTGTTCGCTGTTCCCTTTGAACATTAATCCTGCAGCAAACGTTTTTGTTATGTGAAAGTATAGTGGAGTAAAGTGTGCTTCCCTCTGTGTTTGTCGTAATGCAAGCTTTTCCTTCCTGTGGTTTGGTGGAGTGCATGTGAGTGCATGTGTTTCAGAAACTGTCGTCCGGGATCAGAGATCCGATTACTGTTTTCAAGTAACGAGTAAAGTAAGGGATTACTATTGCAAAAACGGTAATTAGATTACCGTTACTTTCCCGTAGGAACGCTGCGTTACTGCGTTACTAAAACCGTGGTTTTTTTGCGAGAATGTCTCATGACAGTGACGTAAGCGAGTGCGACGTTCGTGACAACAGCTGTGTGCAGATCAACAATGGATCATATATCGAGTGCAGAGAGAGTATGAGCGTGCAGCGTTTAAAGCGTGGAAGTACTGACCTTACTTTGAGTTTGATTCCATAAAAAGTGACAAAAACATTAGTGTCCGTTGTTCGCGGGAAGAAAACTTCTTTTTACAGCGAAAAAACCCCTAAACTTCCGAGCAAGCACCGAGTAGCTACGACGTAATGGGAAACTCACAGAGAAACTCGCGGATTCTTCCACTGACCGCTGCACACCTGCACCAGGGTAACCCTCCGCCTACCCCACTCCTGCTTTACAGGTGAAAATAGAGCAACAGGACCGCTAGTCTTTGACTTTATTTATTTTCTGCTGTGTTTTACTTGCATCTATTTGAAAGACTGAGTGTAAACACACAAAATATTTTATTTTATGTGCTGGAATGTGCAGAAAATAGGTTTAAATGTTAAACTAATTTCTTCCAGTCAGAGAATGTTGCAGATAATTAAATTTTTGCTTGATGCATAAAGTTAAAAGATTAAAACTAATAAAACAAGTTTTAAAAAGAGACTTTTCCATTTGATTACATTTTGTATGATGATTATGCAGAAAAAGTAGAATTGGGCTGAAAGAGCTATCACTTTATCACCTATTCAGGGTGTAAATCGTGTTTTTAAAAAGTAACTAAGTAACTAAGTAACTAAGTAATTAATTATTTTTGAAAATAAGTAATCAGTAAAGTAACGGGATTACTTTTTTGGGGAAGTAATCAGTAATTAGTTACTGATTGCTTTTTTCAAGTAACTTGACCAACACTGAAACTAAGAGCGCCACCTCCTGCACTATGTTGTAAAAACGGCGTGGGTCTGTTTGTGGACTCCAGCTGTAGAGTCTGTGCTCTACATTTGCTCGTCTCTGTTTTACATCCCAGCATGTTGTTCAGAGACATGCGAACAGACGCGTGCAGAGCAGAGGAGAGAAATTTGAGGTGAAGACAAGTGTTCTTCAGAGTAAGACCTCTCAACGCCAAGTTTTATCATCCGTGTTTTTGAAACACAAGCCGGGAGGAAGCAGCGTGTGGATGAACCTCAGCGTGTCATAGCCAATCACTGCATTTCACAGCTCTAGCGAGGGCTAATATTTGTGGCTGGGTTTGTTTTGTTGGCTCTATACTGTACACAGCTCCTCTGGTTATAATGAAAAGGAAGAGAAAGGACGATGAAATGGATCCCATACAACCCAGTTAATACTTGTATTCTGCTACATTTTAACTGGAAATGTGCTGTAGGTCCAGTTTATAATCTGAAAGCTCCGTTGAGTTTATTTTTATATTAGGATGGTTGTGTTAGGAGCCTCTCTTCATGACACAACAGTGGGCACATGATAACATTAAAGAGATTAAAGCAAAAACAAACAAACACCCTTGTCACCCTCCCTCTGCCTCTCATTCGTCTCCCCATCTCTGTGTTTATGTTTTAATACAATCATGCTTGCTCATCAGCAGAGGAGGCCAGACATCTCTTCTTTCTGGGCAACAGCAGTGGCGGCGGCTCCCCTGGGGCACGGCGGGGGCGGCGGTGGGTTGTGTGCCGCCGCTGTCAGTCTGTAGTGAATGCAAATGAGACCGCTCCCTCTGATAAACTCTCTGCGTACTCCCAGATGCTAACTCGAACTCTCACCATCACCCTCTCCCTCCCCATTTCTTGTCCCGTCTATCTCAAGGTCCTCGGGCTGCGCACGGCGTCCTCCACCTTTGTTTAAATCACGATAACAACATGCACTCAGCTGTCACACACGTGCATCCAGTTCACGGTGGCTTTGTTACACTGCAGCATGCTGATTGCTAAAAGATCAAGTTTGTGGTTTTTGTTGCAGGTGACGCTTTAAAGCAGGGATCCCAGCATGCAGTGCACCTTTTGTTCTTATCACTATTGATTATTAGATACAAGGGGTGCTTCTGGTTCAAGGGCTGGAGGGTCCGCTTATAGATAACAGACCATTACCACCACACCACGCCTCTTTACCTTCAAATGAGTCTTTGATTGGATCTGAATTTAAATGCTCCGATTAGCTGAGAGAGTCTCAAGCACCAATATCCTGTCGCTGTATGTGGAAAATACATCAGTTTATTTATGCTTCATTAATAACAGAGTGTAATTATTTGTCAAAATCTCCAGTAGGACTAACCTCAACCTCAGCTTAATTACGTTTGATTTGTTTCATGCTAATTTGAAGTATGAAGCAAACTTCTTAATGGTGCTTCGTGTTTGATTGTGCTCGAGCTCCTGATGGATGCCATTTGTTTTTTCCCCAAGTCATTAAGCAAATAATCTTCTGTTGATTGCCCCACGCTAATTACGCTCGCCAATGCTGGAGGCGTCCGCGCAGTCTTGAACAAAGCAGCTGCACAGGTACGTCTGAAGAGGCTGAGCTGTCTGCCTCTCCATATTTTTGGCATTGTTCATAAAGGTGACTTATTGTTTCCAGCAGGAATCATACAGCATCTTTTATTCACGGCTCCTCAGCACTGGTGACACGACTGACCTTGCATCCTAATGTATGAGCTGATCCCGGCAGACCAGCGTGTCTGGAAAGATTTCAAAAAGAAACAGACGCAACAGTATTATCAACTATTTATGTGCCGCACAGACCCTGAAATACAAGAAAACAGCGTGCAGATGAAAAAACGTTGTTTTCCCTCAGCTGCTGGTTACTGAAAGCAAAAAAAAAAGTACAGAAGCAGCGTTTTCACTGAGGCTGCGTACATTTCTCTGAATATATTAAATGAGGATTTGAACATGTACATTACGTCTGTGTCACTCTAAACGTCTGCCAGCTCTTAACTCTGAAAGCCGAGTGATTTGAACCCTTCAGTAAAGGAAAAGATCTGCTGTGCTTCCCAAGAAGTCGAGTCAGCTTTAAAATCTGATCCTGTCCTTGCACCGAGTGTGTTCCTCCACACTGTTCTCACAGGCCTGCAAAATGATAGCATTAAGAGTGACCTGCAGTCATACCTGCAGCTGCTTCTGCAGACCTTTCGCATTTGCAAATGAAACGGAGACGGAATAAAAAGAACGGTGAAGCAGCATTCAGGTCAGTGAAGTTGTAAACTCAGTGCTAGAAATAACTGCGTTGTAGAGCTGAGGACTGCATGATAACAGTGCTGTCAATGCACACACAGCAGCTATTTTATTAGGTACACCTGCCCAGCTGCTTGTTAACACACATCGCACAGCATCGTCTCAGCACGTGGTCGAGACAACCTCCTGAAGATCAACCCGAGCATCAGAACGGGGAACGGCGATTTAAAGGATGTGGCGTGGTTGTCAGTGCCCGACAGGCTGATCTGAGTATTTCAGCAACTGCTGATCTTCTGGAATTTCCCCACACAACCATCTCTGGGGTTCACAGAGATCTGAGTGGGTAAAATGCCTCATTGATGCCAGACAGCAGAGCAGCACGTCCTCGGTGCTTTGACTTGGTCCAATGACCGTTTTGCTGACCATCGCTTTATGAGTGTTTGATAGCTGCTCACTCACCGTGCTGTCGTCTCTCCATCGCTCCACTCGTTTGCTCAGATTGAATTGTTAATTTGTTATCATGCAGGTTTCTAGTGGTTTTCCAGCTTACTGAAAATAATGAGTTCTTTGTGCTCAAGTTACACACCTCAGAGTGAAATCCTTCAGAGAGAGAATCGGTGACATCGAGGGAAATCATCTGAAATTTCATTTTCAGTGAGAATCAGCTGTGACGTGTCTCCTGTGTCGTCATAGCGACGTCACAGCGCCTTTACATCGGGTCTATGGGATTAGCCTGAAATATTCAAACACATTAACACCCAGTGGTTACATTATTACGTCACGTATTTATGAAACTTTCCAAAAAATGTTTGCATTGAATCCTGATTGATACATATTTCATATATAACACTGGACCATTACTGTAGTGGCTAGGGATGCACCGATACCGATACTGGTATCGGTATCGGGGCCGATACTGTAAAATGTGTGTGTACTCATACTCGTAAAAGTTAACCGATACCATGAACCGATACCAACTTATTTCATTAGTCAGAGGGTGGCTTGTCATTTCTGTTGTAGTTTTTTAGATTGGCCACTAGGGGGACATCCTGCGCTAAACAGGCACAGGGTTAGGCGAGTGAGACTGGCGGCTCCAGATAAAAAAGAGAAACTGGAGGCTGCTGTAGCTAGGCTAAACAAAATGTCAGCAGTGTGGAACAGCCAACTTTAACTCAGGTTTTGGAAAAGCGATGAAAAATGTCAGGAGAAAATCCACAGGCAGTTAAAATAACAGAGGCTCTGACTCATTTTATCACTCTGGATGACCAGCCAATGCCGGTCGTCTTCTCAGCATACTAGAGTTGCGATATGAAATTCCCAACCGCCCACACATCAGGGAGATAATGGTGCCAAAACTTTCTGAAGAGGTAAAGACAAGCAGTGTGTGCGCGATGTCAGTCCTTGGTTTAACGGCACAGTGGGCTGATGATCCACGAGCAGATGAGGAGTTCATCAATGCCAAATACTTTCGTTATTTTGTTTGTTTGTTTACAATATGGACACTCTGCAAAAATTTAAAAGTTTATTTTATTCCAAACAGAAGTGTTTATTTATTATTCTGAAAGCTCGAGACAGCCAATAGTTCAGTGATATTTTGTTAAATTACAATGTGGAGACTCTGCAATAATTTAACAGAAGTGCTGATTTTTCACTTGAAATTTTTTGTGGTCATTTTTATTAAGATTTTATTTTTTATCGGCAGAGAATAAAATAAAACCTGTCTTCCAATTCATTGCATTTGTGTGTGTGTGTGTGTGTGTGTGTGTGTGTGTGTGTGTGTGGTAGAAGTATCGGTTTTTGTACTCTGTATCAGCAAGTACTCAGATCCAAGTATCTGTATCGTATTGGTTTGAAAAAATTGGTATTGTTGCATCCCTAGTAGTGGCAACAAACATATACTTTTTACCCAGAAAGGATTTCAGGATTAAGGACAACAAAATGTAACTTGAAAGTGACCTAACTAACACATTTTTAGTCCACATGAGCACTGTGTGTTTGTGTGTGTGTAATATGTTTACAAAATTCTGGATCGTGGATGCCTTATGTGGACATCTTTCTGTGTAAAACACTCAGCATCTTTTTGTGTGTCTGTGGTTATTTCAGCACACTTACAGACATATCAAACATACATGCGCCACACATCATACATCTGTCCACTGCTCTGTGGCTATAGCGTTACTTCTGTAAGAATGCTTGTTATTGCCCTTGGCCTCAGCTGTGGTGGTAGATATCAGAGATAACAGCTTTCTCTCTCCTCCACAGTCCTCAGGGACAAACACAGACCGATGAGCCCGGCCCTGGAGAACAGTGGCTACCAGGATAGTTAACATTCCTGTTAGTGTAGCTTACCTCTGTTTCAGATAAGCACTACTTAGTGTATTTATATTGTAAGATGAATCACATGCACTGGAATGGATTTGGAAAGCATCCCAAAGACTGAGGATAATTCCTCCATGCAGATTAACTTGTTGTGCAAAAGGATGCAGGCATCTCCAGCACTCCTGCACTGCTTTATAAATAGTCCGAGGTCGTGCATATGTTTGCAAATGAGCCCGCACAGCAAAAATTGAGCAAATTAAGTGTGTGTGTGGTATGTGTGTATACCAGTGAACTTGTGCCTGCACGTTTGTCTCTGCACCTGTGTGTGTGTATATGTATGCATGTGTGTGGAGGATTCTTCTTGCCCGGCTGGGTTTGTATAACTGAATGTTGTTGCCTCTGAGACCTGGCCCATCCAGCGCCTGCAGCTATGGGCTTTAACCCAAGTTGCTGTGAGCTGTGTGACCCACCACATCAAATGCAGCACACACACACACATCCTCAGCTTTAATTTATGCCATCTCTCGATTTACATACATTACCGAGGATCATACATGAGGCTTCTTGCAAGGTCACTGCTGCAAAGCTCCCCTGTGTGAACGGATGATCCCATGTCTGATAGCTGCAACAGTATATCACCGGTTTATCTCAGGAGCTGTAACGAGATTTGACACTGCACTGCGCTATATGCTACTATCCCTGCGCTGTCCCCGCTGCCTGCTGTAAACGCTCAAGACACGTGACGTGCATAGACCTCATTATCATATAATTGCAGGGCACAGCAGCGAGGACGTCTCTTTTTGCACAAGAGCCCTTAATGCTAAACAATAGGCCTCCTGTTTCCTCTGTGGACGTATGTAATGGCATGTGTGCTGGTGAGTGCTGGTGAGAGTGGGCTGGCCCCAGTGATGTCTCTCTCATCTACCTCTCTCCTTTCCTTATCCCTCCCTCTCTCTGAAGTGGTTCATATGCATGTTCCATGTTCCTTTGGCTTCTGTCTTCCACTCTCAGCAGCTCCCTGCAGGATTGGACATAGTGATAGCAGCAGGTCCAGCCCCACTTTCCTCTTTGTATCAGGCCACTGGAAAAGCTATGGATAATTCACCTCTCCTCACTCCCCTGCCTCTAACTGAGATGGATGCAGATGAGCCTTTCTGTACCTCTCGGTGTGTGTGTGCACGCGTGTGCAGGAGGCGGTGCGCCTTAAGCAAGAAATGGATTGGTCTGTGTCTTTAGACTGGGCCTGGTGAGGCAGGCGGAGAGTATAATCTGATTTAAAGCATGTCAAGGATTGTGAATAATTTCCTCATTACCCCCACCCCTCCCGTCATTTTCAGGGCATATTTAATTTAACAAGAAGAGGGCGGTTTGCACTCATGTGGTTTTGTGTGTGTGTGTGTATTTGTGCGTGTGCCACATCTGCTGAAGATTCCCTCATATCTTCCTGCTCAAGGAGGAAAGAATCACTGGCTCGCTCTCTCCGTCTCTCACTTTGCCTCCCTCTCCGACCCCCTGAGAGCTACAGCTGTCACAGTGTCACTTTTCCCATCCATAATTGAGGACTGTGCACTGCACAAAGCCCATGAAACCATGTCAACCACTTCCAGTTGCTCCTGTTAAATAATCAGGCAGAACCAAAAGTGCCAGGGGGAAATATGCACATGCAGCTGCCTGTATCGCTGACTTGTGTAATCAGTTCTCAACTTACTCCTTTCCCCCACTCCACCCCCCCCCCCCCCAAAAAAAAAAAAACCAAGATTGTTCGCTCACCTCTGAGGCAAATCCTGTTCTAGACTCGTCCAATACAAGATTGCTAAAAGTGCCTTCAATAAGCTGAACACCAGCTTTCATTGGTTCTCAGGGTTGAAGGTGGGCGTGGCTTACTCTGAGCACTGTTTTATGTAATGTGTTTCCTCGATTTACCCTCTACATGTCTACACTTTCTTTTCCTTTGCATCCAACTCACCCGTGCGTCACACCCTGCTTACATAACTGTCTGCTGCCTTTGTTGTCACCCTGCTGTGGTAAGCTTTGGTTTTTTCCAGCCATTTCCGACTATTTGTATCTGGTTAACTCTGGATTTGGATCCACCTCCTTCTGTTTTGTTCTACACCACATGACCATGACAGAGTCTAGGTTGAGCTTGACAGCAGCCTAAGAGACACTAAGAGAAATGTTCTGTGTAAGAAACGTGAAAAACTGAGGCTACATGCTGCTAATTAAAGGCGCTCAGCCACAGATCATCAGAATTCCTGTATCGAAGCAGAAATTCTCGCATTTTGTGCATTTTGTGTCTGCACTGTATTGTGTGTCTGCACTGCCTTGTGTGTCTGCACCACCTTGTGTGTCTGCACTGCCTTGTGCTGCACTGCCTTGTGTGTCTGCACTGCCTTGTGCTGCACTGCCTTGTGTGTCTGCACTGCCTTGTGTCTGTGTCGGTCTGTTCTATCAGGTGTTGCACTGTTTTGTTTTCTTTTGTTTTTTGCTCTTTGTCTTGGAGCAACGCTGTGCTCTACCACTGCACGTGGCTGAAATGACAATAAAGCCACTTGACTTGAAAATGGCTAAAAAAAAAAGGTGCTGCTGGTTAAGTCAGTTTATTACAAACCATTTAAGACTCTCTTGGGCCAAACAACCAATACTGTCCTCCCTTAAGCCATATAACCAGCACTGCTAAATATGAGCAAGGGATGGAATCTGTATTCAACATCAAATGTCTTCACTGTGACAGCACGAACAGAAATGAAAGTGGGAGTAGATTAGATTGAATTTTCCTTCAGACTAGAGCACCAACACAGGCATTTGTCATGTTTCAAATGAACCCTGTGATAATTAGATCACTTTCATTAGTGGCACACATGGACATGGGCTTTTTCCATTTCTTTTTTGTCTCTGCGTCTTCTCTCCCCGTCTGCATCCCTTTTGACTTCTGTGTTCCTATTTTCTCCACCACCGCCCCTCTTCTCTCACCTGACCCCTCCTCTCTTTCTGTTCTCCGATGGTAGCTTTTTCACGGCATCTCCCAGCGTCAGGAATCAAAGCAGGCGCAAAGATCTCAGGAAGGTATACGGCATGCTGTGAAACAGGCGCCAAGCTTCCACTTCCCTAACCACCACCCATTCCTGGATTCTAGTTTAATTGAGCATCACCACCTTTACTGTGGAACTCCAGTGGCTCACACAGCTCATAGGATACAGCATCCATTAGAATAACACCCACCTGATGATTATTAGACACACACTTTACTCTCACAGTGAGGTATGTTATTGAAGTGCATGTATGTGTGTGTGTGTGTGTGTGTGTGTGTGTGGCAGTGATGGGAGGGGGTTGGCTACGATACAGTGCAGTGTAGTTTGACATGAAAGCGAAATCCCCAACCACTTCAAAACTACAGAGAACAGCTCACATTTAGAAAACAGGCAGTGCTACAGGACAGGAATTAAAATGATACCATAGCCCGCATGCAGAAATTACCCCGTAAGAGTGTGTCTGCATTGTGTGATCAAAAGAGTCATCTGGAACTGAACACCTACAGCAATATAGTAAGCCTTTGTAATGAAAGATCTGTAATTACGGTGTAGTGAAGAGTCGTGGTAACCGCCCACTCTCCAGGCTTTCACAGCTGGGCAACACGGATTTCTTTATAACGTAGCGCTCTGATTCAAGCTCTATATAGGCTGTGAGATATAGTGTGCACGGCCCAATCAAGAATTACAATCGGTGGGCTGAACACTGGAAAAGCGTGGCGTGGGGATGCCTCTTCATTGTGCCTGAGAAAACCAGCAGTCAGCCACTGGAATATTGATTACCATGCATGAGCAGTGTCTTTGGCTGCTGCTTTACCCCTGCTGAAACATTTAACCATAAACTCTATATAAAACTTAAAGGAAGCCCATGATGGCTGTGATTGGTTAGTGAAGTCCTGCTATGAAGCACCAAGCTGAGTTTTTGATATCTTAGTGTTTTGAAATTGGATATAACAAGGAAGCAGTGGCTCATGGGAAACCAAGAAACACTGTAGGGACACATAGTGTGGCCACTCTACATTAAACCCTGCTTTAGCCTTTTTTGATCAGTGAAGACTATAATTTACAAAATGATCATCATGTTGAATACAAGAGACTTCAAACAGGAGCTTGAGACTTGAGGTCTTAGATCAAGAGAGCAAAGGCTGTTTTCCTGTAGACGTCCATGGACCCACAGATCTTTTCACAGCCAGAAGCTTGTTTAACTTTTTATGAACACATTCATGTGCATCACATCTTTATGCTTAGTTCTTAAAGCCTTAAAATGTAACGACAGTCCGGGCTCACAGTTTGCCAGACACCAAATGAATGCTTCATAAACGAATCACTCTGAGGCTAACTAAGGTTTGAACGGGTACATCAAGATGAGGATCAGACATTTTTTAATAGTGAGTAATCCAAACCATGCAGCAGCATTTTAATGACAAACCTCATGTTGTGGAGGGTCATCTCAGGTGGTTCCCCGACTGACGTTTCGCCTGTTTTCAGCATCTTTTTCCTCCCGTATGATAGCATTTGTCTGTGCCACATCGAGGACCCTCACATGAACTTTCATTAAGGGGAAAAATGTTAATGTTCATCCTCAATCATCGCTCTGTTTAGATTATCCTAATCACAGGTCTGTACATGGCTACCAGGTATGTTCCCGCCAGCCTAAATAACCCTTCAAATATTGTCTATTTGTTCTGTCTTCATTTATGAAGTGACAGCAGAGCTGTACTCTTCAGTTTTTTGGGGGAGAACTCTCTCAGTCGAACATGGTAAATCACCTTTCGATAGAAACTAGCAAGCTAACTTCCTGCTGACTTCAGACTCCATTAAAGTTCATCACGGTTGCCTGGATGTTAAACTTTATTGTAACACCTGGAAGAGCAGCTACACATTTTATTGAAGATGAAAGAAACTGTGTCATTTTAAACTCAGTGTTAGAGTGAAGTCAGACTTGAGGTGGCTAGCACTAGCATATGGCTTCAGTTACAGCTCTGTATACTTGTTACATACAATCAGTGTTGGTCAAGTTACTTGAAAAAAGTAATCAGTAACTAATTACTGATTACTTCCCCAAAAAAGTAATCCCGTTACCTTACTTATTACTTATTTTCAAAAGTAATTAATTACTTAGTTACTATTTAAAAACATGATTTACAACCTGAATAGGTGATAAAGTGATAGATCAAAGACTAGCGGTCCTGTTGCTCTATTTTCACCTGTAAAGCAGGAGTGGGGTAGGCGGAGGGTTACCCTGGTGCAGGTGTGCAGCGGTCAGTGGAAGAATCCGCGAGTTTCTCTGTGAGTTTCCCATTACATCGTAGCTACTCGGTGCTTGTTTGGAAGTTTAGGGGTTTTTTCGCTGTAAAAAGAAGTTTTCTTCCCACGCACAACGGACACTAATGTTTTTGTCACTTTTTATGGAATCAAACTCAAAGTAAGGTCAGTACTTCCACGCTTTAAACGCTGCACGCTCATACTCTCTCTGCACTCGATATATGATCCATTGTTGATCTGCACACAGCTGTTGTCACGAACGTTGCACTCGCTTACGTCACTGTCATGAGACATTCTCGCAAAAAAATCACGGTTTTAGTAACGCAGTAACGCAGCGTTCCTACGGGAAAGTAACGGTAATCTAATTACTGTTTTTGCAATAGTAATCCCTTACTTTACTCGTTACTTGAAAAACGTAATCGGATTACAGTAACGCGTTACTGCCCATCTCTGCATACAATATACAGGAAGATCCATAACATTTAATTCAGTCAGTTTAGTTTGGTAGTATCTCCAGTAACAACAACATCGCAGCAGCTGAACATTCTGGGCTCCATAAAACCTTTACGTTGTGACAAAGTGGGCGAGGACACATCTGCCCAGCAGAAGCTTGCTTAGTTCACATCCTTGTTCTGATTTAGCCATACCTTATTTTTATTCTGTAGTTTGCAAACATTTATTATCCTGGATTTGTTTGTTTTGCACTTTTACAGATTACGCAATATAACATCTTAGTTTAAATCAACGCTGAGAAGTTTAAGTTAACCTTTTATTTATTCCAACTGTTTACTTGGTTTAAACTCACCTGACTTACTTTGTTCCAGGAACAAAGAGAAGAAGGACCAGGTCAGTGTAGCTGAGTGCTCTTGACATTCATTTTTGTTGGTTTAAGTTCAGTTATGTTTATTTGTACCAAGTTAGCTTTGGAGTTATTGGGGTTTTTTTGTTTTTACATTGTGTAAATATTTTTGGTCACAATGATGGCAAATAAATCGCTTTACTCTGGACAGCATCTGTCTCCTGCCTTTCTTCAGCCACTTTGGTCAAGCTATCTCACAACCATAATAACTTGCAACCCCAATGACCTCTCTGCTCTGAATCATATCTGTTATTAACCTCTGTCTCTCTTCCACAGCATGTCTTTATCCTGTCTTCCTTCCCTCACCCCAACCAATCACAGCAGATGGCCCCGCCCCTCCCTGAGCCTGGTTCTGCTGGAGGTTTCTTCCTGTTAAAAGGGAGTTTTTCCTTCCCACTGTCGCCAAAGTGCTGCTCATAGGGGGTCATATGATTGTTGGGTTTTTCTCTGTATCTATGAAGCGCCTTGAGGCGACTTTTGTTGTGATTTGGCGCTATATAAATAAAACTGAATTGACTTGAATTGAAAAAGGTTGGGACACTAAAATGTAAATAAAACACAGAATAAAATGATTTGAATTCCATATTCACTCATATCCATATTCTATTTACAGGAGAAGATATGAAACATACCAAATGTTTAAAAAGAGAAAATGTAGCATTTTAGGAAAAATATGAGATAAGATGAGATATTCAACATCTTTACACTGAGAAACATTATTCTGACATTATTCCTCAACGTGTAGACACAGTTTTTGGCAGATTGGTGAAAAAGATGCTCTTTTTATGCCCACATGTTACTGACCTGTTACCAGTTAGCTGTTTCTTTTTAATATCACTGTACACATGCAGGCAAGATTCCTCTTTCCAGTACAACAATAAAAAAAGTAAAAAAAAGAATAATAAATAGTATTTTAGTGACTTCATGTATAAGTTAGAAAATGCTCAATAAACTTAAAATGATTAATCATCAAATTAATGTTAGTATTTGTATGAACTAGGAGTTCATGAGCAGGAAAAAAAGAATGAATCTAAAATGAAAATTAAACCTGCTTTGGGTCAGTGGCAGATTTTGTTTCACAAAGTAAATCTAACACTACCTGTTATGCTTCACAAGCTCAGTATTTGTCAGTAACATGGCTGCCTTTGTTTATCAGACTCACCTGGAAGTTTCTGTCACAGCCCACGAGGGGGGGGGGGCCTGCTTTCATGCACCTTTCCTGTGAGTCATTATTCATGCACCACAGCAGCTCCTCAGAACTGAATCAGCAGACTGTTTGCTGTATGAAGCTTCTTCTCTCAACCCCAGGCTGCAGTAGAGAACATCTATCTGAGCCTTCCTGATGCTTTAATAACAACTTTGACCTCAGTGCTTCTTTTGACATCACTAAAAGGTGCTGCTGTCCTTGTGCAGTGAATTCCTCCATGATCTCCTTCAGCATGTAGCCTGAATGATGATGGGCTCCTGGGTCACACTGCCTCGCTGCCAAGCTAGTGCTTTTTCGTTGTTTGTGTTGACACATGCGGGACTGGAAAAGGTCAACGTCTTCTCCCGTAGAGAGAAACAAGCGAACCTCTGGATCATAACTCCTGCATATCTATGAGCTATAGAGAGCGGCGGCGAGTCGCTTCTGTGGATTTATTGACTAACTTACGGGTCTAAATGGGGTGTCGTAATTGTGTGGAGATGAAGGAATCCTGTAATGTGTTAATGCGGTGGGAGAGAGGCAGAAGAAAAGACTGTTGAGTAGTATTTGTGTTTTCCTGCAGCGTTGTATGAAAGCAGTGAGCTTCAGGGTTTCTGTGCGTGCACTAACGAGAACCGTCCACAGCTTTGATCGCCTCTGAGCACAGCTTTGTCTGTGTGACTGATTAGCAGACTCCACAAGCACCACGTCGTTGGACTGACTGCATTTGAGGTTTTTTAAAGAATCTTAATTCTTTCATTTTTTGCATTTCTGCAGTCACGTTTGTTCGACTCTGCAGGACAGAGGGAGCTTTCTATTAAGCTGATGAGTCTGTGCAGAACAGGGCCCCTTTAAAGCAGCAGGCTCCACTGAGTCAGGCTCTCTTTGTGAATGCTGCCCTACCTTCCCCGCTCAGACCTCAGAATTTTTGTTCTTTCAGCAACGGCTGGAAGGCAGCAGCTGTCTTCGAGCCTGCCAGTCTTCATTACCGGCTGAAATGGAGTAAATTGATTGGAAAGATTTTGTTATTTTTCTCCGAGTGAAAGAGCTTACTCCCTTGGAACTGATCTCAGTCTGTTCATACGTGTTTGAATGAAGTATATATTGTGTAATTGTGCATGCACATGTGCAGAGAGTGGATAAAATAATAAGACCAATTGAGAATAAAGGCCAATGCAATAAAGCAGCTCTGAAATAAAACCAGTTGCTACACCGTTTAGCTTTAGGCAGAGAGAAAGCAACAGTAAAAAAGCCACATGTTTGTTGGTGGAAGGATATAAAAACCTCCACGGGGTTCATATCAGAAGAAAATAATCTGGACTTTTTGTGCAGGCACCAACCAGTGTGGCCTTGTTTGAATAACCCTGGTAGCCCTGTGAGGACCAGAGTAACGCGTTACTGTAATCCGATTACTTTTTTCAAGTAACGAGTAAAGTAAGGGATTACTATTGCAAAAACAGTAATTAGATTACCGTTACTTTCCCGTAGGAACGCTGCGTTACTGCGTTACTAAAACCGTGATTTTTTTTGCGAGAATGTCTCATGACAGTGACGTAAGCGAGTGCGACGTTCGTGACAACAGCTGTGTGCAGATCAACAATGGATCATATATCGAGTGCAGAGAGAGTATGAGCGTGCAGCGTTTAAAGCGTGGAAGTACTGACCTTACTTTGAGTTTGATTCCATAAAAAGTGACAAAAACATTAGTGTCCGTTGTGCGTGGGAAGAAAACTTATTTTTACAGCGAAAAAAACCCTAAACTTCCAAACAAGCACCGAGTAGCTACGACGTAATGGGAAACTCACAGAGAAACTCACGGATTCTTCCACTGACCGCTGCACACCTGCACCAGGGTAACCCTCCGCCTACCCCACTCCTGCTTTACAGGTGAAAATAGAGCAACAGGACCGCTAGTCTTTGACTTTATTTATTTTCTGCTGTGTTTTACTTGCATCTATTTGAAAGACTGAGTGTAAACACACAAAATATTTTATTTTATGTGCTGGAATGTGCAGAAAATAGGTTTAAATGTTAAACTAATTTCTTCCAGTCAGAGAATGTTGCAGATAATTAAATTTTTGCTTGATGCATAAAGTTAAAAGATTAAAACTAATAAAACAAGTTTTAAAAAGAGACTTTTCCATTTGATTACATTTTGTATGATGATTATGCAGAAAAAGTAGAATTGGGCTGAAAGATCTATCACTTTATCACCTATTCAGGGTGTAAATCGTGTTTTTAAAAAGGAACTAAGTAATTAATTACTTTTGAAAATAAGTAATCAGTAAAGTAACAGGATTACTTTTTGGGGGAAGTAATCAGTAATTAGTTACTGATTACTTTTGAGACATATTTGTGAAGATGCTTGTGCTCCTCCAAAGACATTTTTTAACTCGATAAAGGAGGAACATTTGCACACAGAGTCTGTGCAAACCTGCCTCTTACAATACAAAACCTGTTGCTATAGTAAAAATCTGATGCATAAAGTCTTCGAGAACACGTGTTTTGTTGATCCTCTGTAGACGCACATTACAGGTTAAAGCCCTGGAAATGTCAGCTTCACATTGTCCCGTCTCCGTGTGGAGTCTGGTGTGCTCAGCACTGCAGGGTGGATTGAATGTAGCATTGATTAAGAGAAGCAGACTGCGTGGTGCGTCACATGCTGCGCTCGGAGACAAACGTGCACAGAGCATGAACAAATATTCTCCTTCACCGAACATTGCTTCACAACCGAGCGATTGCCGTGTTCAGCGCGTGGGACTGCGTGGAGCTGATGCTGCGGCGCTTCCGTCTGCGTCGTGTTGCAGATCGCTGTAGATCAGGAGGCTGCGGAGCTCATACGTAAGCGTTATTTAGAGGTCAAACTGCACATCAGCAGCGGTGCCGCGGGGGCCTTGCATGGCACGATTATAATCTGACTCAAGTGTTTATTCAGACCGTGGGGATAATACGTGAATATCACATAACAGCGTCCAGCGCTGGCTTTTTTACAGCTATTCGGTGCTCGTGCAGCACCCTTGGGTGAACATTTCTCATTCTAACAAGGCAGTTTATGGGGGATTATTTTGCCTCACACGGGGACGCTTTCTAGCCGTGATGTGTGTCAGGATTGTTCTTAATGACTTCCTTGTGTTTTCAATGGCCCGCCAGTCAGTGTGTCCTTGACTTTGTCAGCTGCTTAGTTGCCTGGAGCACATAAAGAGAATGGGATTGCTGGTGTGTGTGCCTGTGTGAGTCTGTCATGTGAGGTCTTAACAACAAATACAAAGGACAGCCTATAGGAAGTGTGTATGCATGCATAGTGTACACACAGGTCTGTTTTTGTGTGCAGTCAGTGCAGCAAGCCTGTCCTCCACCACAGCGCGGGCCCGGCTCTGTTCTTCAGACATCTTGTGCATCTCTGGTGAGTAATCAGGTAATTGATCATAGAGACAGGTAATTATTCCTGTGCCAGGCTCACTGGCAAATGAAAAGTCTGACAAAAAAAAGCATCCGTCTCTCCCAGCGCCGCCTGCAGGAAGAGGACAAGGGAAGAGTAAAAATGGGAGTCTGGGAGGATAGATGGCCAAACGAAAAGGCTTTAAATCACGAGGAAGGGCTTTTTCCCCTTCTTTTTTAAGGCCTTTTAGTTTGGGTGTATTAGAGAGGTGTGTGTTCCAGATGTTCCTGACCCACAACCCGGGACACAGTGTCAAACATGGAGATTAAAGAGGTGAATTCCAATGTGACTCAGAAGGGATTCCTTTTAGGTCAGTTGAAAATACATTTTCTTTCCAACAAGTTCCCGCGGTCACGCTTCACAAGTTTGAATGGAAGCCTGAAATCGCAGTGGCAGCGATCCATTTACCGCTGCGATTGGAACATTTATGTATTGTAAGTTCCTCGGGCCTGCACGCTGCGGGTTATAAAAGGTGAGCTGCTGTTGGTGTGACAAAGTGCTCAGAGGCAGGATTTGATGTCCTCGCTCCCTACATCTGTGATCTAGATCGCTTGCTTCATTGGTGTCATTTAGGTTTGTTCTGGAGCAGTGAGTAAACCAATCTTCTTACATACACCCCTGTCTGCAGTTTGTCTTGATTTATGAACAGGGAATAACCCGACCGAACTTGAGGCTCATTTGTCAGCTGTCATTAAGATGTACTGGTAAGGTGTTTTCCTGTTACAAATACCCCCTCCTCAGTCACTTTGCTGCTGCTGCTGCTCGTGGGCCGTGCTGTGGAGGAAGAAGAACAGAAGAGTCTTGCTGGCTCTCCAGCTGCGCGTTGCTCACAAAGAAGGGAGGGCTATTATGTCCAGTTTTTCTGCCGTAATTGCATTACCGTCTACACCAGAAGATCTTGCTCCCTGCACGGCAATCACTCATTCTTATTTCTCATCTCTGCGAGTGAGCATGCAGTGGGTTTCCTGCGCCAAATCCTTGCTTCCACCCCTCTAGTGCTCACAGAAGTGGTTGCGCTCTTGTGGGCTGAAACTCCCACCGGAGACAGACACCGATTTGGCTCCAGGATGAATCTCGATGTACGCGGATTTAAAATGCCAAGTCTAGCATGAAACTCTGGGGCCATGGGAGACTAATCAGTTGTTGAAAGGTAAATAAAGCAATAAATCAATAAAGGCACATGTCTGACGTCTGACCGCGACTAAGAGCTTAGTTGCAAAACAGAAAAGTCCCTGAATTCTTTTGTTATGAATCTCTTTGGTTGAAGGTTGGAGAGAAGTGCAGGAAGAAACACCAACTCAATTCAATTTCATTTATATAGCGCCAAATCACAACAAAAGTCTCCTCAAAGTGCTTCATAGATACAGAGAAAACCCAACAATCATATGACCCCCTATGAGCAGCACTTTGGCGACAGTGGGAAGGAAAAACTCCCTTTTAACAGGAAGAAACCTCCAGCAGAACCAGGCTCAGGGAGGGGTGGGGCCATCTGCTGTGATTGGTTGGGGTGAGAGAAGGAAGACAGGATAAAGACATGCTGTGGAAGAGAGACAGAGGTTAATAACAGATATGATTCAATGCAGAGAGGTCTGTTAATACATAGTGAGTGAGAAAGGTGACTGGAAAGGAAAAACTCAATGCATCATGGGAATCCCCGGCAGCCTACATCTATTGCAGCATAACTAAGGGAGGATTCAGGGTCACCTGGTCCAGCCCTAACTATATGCTTTAGCAAAAAGGAAAGTTTGAAGCCTAATCTTGAAAGTAGAGATAGTGTCTGTCTCCTGAATCCAAACTGTGAAGGGAAGGAAGCACGAATGAGGCTGCCTGAGCCGGCGAGCCTGAGAGAGACACATTTGCTGGTCTGTCATTAAATATGCATTTCCTTTAGTGAAAGTCCATCTAAACACACTCCCTGAAGTGACATTTAGCTGCAATCCTCCAAGCTGCTAGACACTAGACACATGCAGACGGGGAAGAAGAGATGGGAGTGCATGTTTCACGGGAATAAGCAGCAGAGGCTTTGAAAAAGCCGTCCAGAGGGGGAAACCGCAGCAGACAATCCCAATAACGGAGCTCTAATTCGATGTGTTAATGTTAAATATTCAAAAAGTAAAAAATTATTGAAAACCCGAAACATGAATGAGAGCATTGTTAACCATACACAGTCGGCTTTTCCATGACAGCAAAACTGAAAGTGCTGTTTCAGTAAGTGAAGCACAGGTGACTGCTGAGACTGCGCACAAAGCTCGCTGTCTTTAAAACACGAGTCTAATTATAGTGCTCAAATTAAAGCCGTGCTCAAAAGTCAGTGTATTAGAGGCTCTTAGTGGGTTCATTTACCCTCTGAGGTCCAGTCAGAATATGTCATTTCGTTTTTTAATAAAGTGCTCTCCACGTCTTGACAAACAGACGTTCTTTTATGTATTTTGACAGCAGCATTTCTGAGGCCATAGAAACTCAAACCTCTTTCAGGAGTCATTGTTTTCAAGAACCACGTACACGAAGCACACCTGAGAAAATGCAGAGAGAAAAATGATGGGCTCCTCCAGCATCACTCTCACAAGCCTGAGGGAAGAAACTAGAAGAGATGCATGACTCTGTTATCCTCGTTCTGCTGCTCTCTCAAACTGCACCAAACAGCGACAGGTTGAAATCAGCTTTTTGGGGAATTACAAAATACAAAAGTTTGTTTTCTTTTGTTCATAAAATAAATATATTTCATTTTGGGGGAACATTGATTTGCCAAGAAGTGCTAGATTGGTCAGCTGGACCCAGAAGGGTTCATAAAGAAAAGAAAAGACGTTTAACCCTTTAAGACCTACCATAGAACCAAGTCCGCCAGAGCTTATATTATATGTTTACATGCTGTGGAGCCATTTTTGGGAGCATTTCAAGTTGCTATACATCGTTACAACCAGATTTTAGTAATATGTCTGCATTAAGTGCATAGTAATTACATAAATTGCAAAAAAGTGCAATAAACTACAAAAAAAATTGAAAATCGTTTTTGTTTTTTTAACATATATTTCTAGTTAGAGAAATTTAAGAGGCTTATCCCTCAAAACTGTAAATACAAAAAAGTTGCACAAAATAGTTTCCCACCACAGGAAATTTATTTTGAGTGTCTTCATAGTTTTATTTTTGAAATACACCAATTTTTATACACTGCAGGAAAAACTAAAATAAATATTATAATGCAAATTTGCAAAAAAGCAGCATATGCATCAAAATAAACTATTTCCAGCAGTGCAATATGAGTCCTAAGCATCCCAGAAACCACACAGAAAGTCATAAAGTCAAAGATAACTTTTAAAAACACCAGTATAGGCTCATGAGGCCCTGATGGTAAAAAACGACATTTCAGCGAAAATGACGTCACTTCCGGTTTCGGGCAGGTCATGGCGGACATGCAAAAGTTCGCTCTGACGTCTATTCTAACGTAGGAAGTGTTACGAACAGCTGATCGGATCAGCAAAGCGTGTTTCTGGAATATTATGTTTTTGTTGCTGCAAGTGCTTTTTATGCAGTTTTTGCAAAACTATATGTGGAAGGAAACAGTGACCGAGGACAAGCTGATGGCATAAGATGTAAGTACAACTCCTCCGGTTTCATATGCAAAAAAAATTATTGCGCTAGCTCACGTGGTTGCAGAGCTACCGGGATTTAAAAATAGTTACGCAAAACAGAGCGTGCTGCTCTTTAAAGGGTTAATCATGCTACATACCACATGATTAACCTCAATCAGTCCTTACTGACTGCGCCCCGTTTGGCAAATAATCTTCACTTTCAGGTCCTCGTGAGGAGAGAGGTGGAAGAAGACTGAGGAATCAATCCCAGTCACTGACACATCTAATCTCTGTCTTATCTCATGTGAAGAGTGTCAGTGCTGCTGCTTAAGGCTAAAGCTAGCACAAAGAGAGCAGACGGGTTTTTGTCAGAGCGATGAGACTCAGCTTTAAGTAGTGGGAAAGCACCGGGTGCCACTCAGTGCCAATGACAACAAATTACTAACACAACAGTTAGAGGCCTTTGAGAAAGGCATAGATGATTCACGATTCATTTCTTAAACTCATAGTAGCAAAAAGGCCTCTAATATTTCCACCGTGTCTCTTCTCGGGTGTTTCAGCATCAATGAGAAGTGCACAACTATGAAAACCAGGTTTCGACACATTCCTTCATCGAACCAGCAAACGTGTTGCTTTTCTTTAAGTACCTTTAATAAACAGCTGCAGGGTATCTGAGCGTGTTTTTATGTCTTCACAGGTTTCAGTGAGATCATACACAGGCTCCCTCTCTCAGCTGATTGGTGGAGGTTTGCGCCCTTCTTGTTTTTAATCATTGATGCGTGCTCAAAGTGAACCCACGGAGTTCTTCTCTTACCAGAATCATCTTTGTTTTTCTTAACTGCTTATACAGTTTAAACTGTGGGGCAACTGGAGGCTTTCCCAGCTGTCACAGGGCAAGAGGCGGGGTTCACCCGGCAGCTGGCCTATCAGAGGGCTAACAGAAAGAGAGAAGGACACGGTGATTAACATCTACAGCCAATTTAACCCACGCAGACACAGGGAGAAAAACTGCCAAGTTTTCCTCATCACAGCAATGCCAGCGTCTACTGAACTATGAATTCAATGCAAAAATAATGAGATTATTATTATAATTAGGAATCCTTCAAAATAAAAGAATCTTTCCCACTGCACTATATTTGTGTACAGCTGTTTGTCTGTTGTTTCTGTTGTACAGAAATCGCACATAGATAATAAAACAATAATAGATTTTTCTGCTTTTCTTACTTTAATACGTTCATATCTGTGCAGAGCGTTACAAGCTGTGTAGTCGGCCAACCTGGTGAAACTTTGACCGACTAAATGTTTGTTATTAACAGTTTAGGGCTGCAGTGTCATTTCCAAATGATTGTTCTTAACCTACAAAATTGCAAGTGCAAGCTGATTTTGTGCTGCATTGATTTTGAGTGTAACCCATTTAAAAGTGATTACATGCAAAATAATTGAATAATGTCCACTTGATCTAAAAAAAGGAAAGAAAGAAAGAAAAGCCTTCGTAGAGCTCCAGGAACACATGTTGTAAAATATTTAAAGCTCTCGGCTCTCACTTCTGATTCTGCTTACAGCCGCACACTCCTGGAGTGTTCCTCACTTTTCCCTGTCTTAATTTAAAGCCTGGATATATGGGAACGGTCTGTGCACTTGTCTGGTCTGTTTAGTACATGATGTGTTGTCTGATCTAATTATGCATTTTTTTTCTTCTTCCTTTTCTGAAGAATTTGGCGAAATACAGCAACTTATAATAAATCTGCCAGTATCTCAAAAAGGGGCCACAGAGGTTTTTAAATGTGGTCTCATGGTTGGGTCCTGTCTGACTCTCAGAGGGAGCTCAGGCCGTCCACCGAGCTGCTTCTGTGACTGACGGCTGAGAGAAACATAAAAAGTTTTTACAAATGCACAGAGCATCTTTTGTCTGATCCCACAAGCTTTTCAAATATACGTAATAACAGTGTAATTAGATGATACTTAAAGCAGGTCTTTGGTGCTTTAATGTGGCACATTGTTGCAGTTACAACAATATTTAGATTGTTTGTTTACTATGTACCGGCGTGAAGGATCCTGAAATTTGAGATTAGCTGAACTGAACGTAACAAATTACAAACATGAATCAAAACTAAAAGCAAGAACCGTGCACAGAAATCTGCTCTGAAAGAAAATGAAACCAAGGCAGAAAACAAAACTCAAAGATGAATACACAAAGCCCCAACAACCGCACAACCATGACACAATGCAACCGTGTTTTCTTTGTTTAATTTGTTTTGTTTTCTCCGCTGGCTGACATTAAAACTAATTTCAGCAGAGGACACTCTTGTCTTTCGAGCCCTGTGTCAAATAAATACCTAACAGGGGATGGTCTGAATGACACGCTGCATGGATGCTCTTTTATCTAAAACATAAGATGAAGAAGCTCTTTTGTTTCTTGCGGTGCTTTGATAAAAACATACAGGATATGACTTACAATCAAAGTTCCTGGGGAAACCCTTCTGTGCATCGTCCTCTTTTCTGTCATCCCACAAAGGAAGGTAAAGGTCCTGTGATGTATTTGAACTCACACCTCCCATTCATGTGTCACTGGAGCCAGCTCACCAGGTCACACGGCACCTTGGACCCAAGAAAAAAGGCCAAAGTGAAGGTGTGTACCTTGTGCACATGCGCAGTGGCTATTAGCTGTCTTTAGAACATCAACACACAGTCCCCGCGGCTGTTTCTAATGAATAAGAACACAAAGTGAATACAGCAACCTTATCATCTGCCATCTACATGGAAACTGCAGTAAATATGCTGCTGTTGACTGCTCCACCTTTAACTTGCAAAGTTGGAGCAACAGAGCAGTTTTGCTTGGCCGTGGTTCAGTCAAAGCTGCATCATGATAATGAATCGAAGTCAACCAGCTGCGCCCTTCCCAAGTTTTGTAAGTGGTATCATGAAAGCATTCAAACATGTAAGGGCATATCTGATTTGCAAAGCAAAGCCTTAGCCAAACAGCCACTTTCAGTTGTTCGTAAGTCGAGTGTATTAAAAAGCATTTATGTCACTTACAATCATGTATACAGACTTTTTTTTTACAGCTACAAGCTGCAGATAAACTGACAGAAAGCTAAGTTATGCGTGATTTGACATGCAAACCCTCAGAGAGTGTCATTACTGTAAACATGATGGAATTTGCACAACTGACTTATCCGTGCGTTGAAACAATACGTTAAACTGTGTTTCCAGTAAAACAGAAACATGAAGAAACGATTCCAAGCTGAGATTCAGAGCTTCTGCTGAGAAACTGAGTGCAGGACGTGGTGCAAGCTCATCACACACATTATGCCAAGCATATTGCCCCTCAGAACAAGACAGTCTACACAGTAAATGTAAGACGCAGATGCAAACATGCATAATGTATGAGCGCGCAAGTGCTCACTTGCAATGTGAGTGCACCATGTTGAAAGTATTTATGACATATTGCGACGTGAATAATGTTCCTAGACGCACATATGTGTGCACATATTTGCACACACACACACACACACACACACACAGATAGCTGTCTCTTGGCAGCTAACTACTCACTTAGGTTTCACTGAGCAAGCAAAAACACACATAGTATTATTAGCGTATTAAAAGGGGACTCACAATAAGCTGCTGGTTTTTTGTTACTATTGTTGTGCTATTTTTAACAACTACAACAGGTTTAGTGTACTCCATCTATTGATTACTGAACAGCAGAGACTGTTTACAGAGACCATGGCTTCTGCTTTTGGTAAACTTATTGATCAGTAACTAGTATGTTCACATAAACCAGGCTCCTGAACATCTATAAGATGTTGCCGACATGCTGGATAGGTTGTGTACTGTTGCACGTTACACAGGAGATGCATGCATGAGGGGAATTGTTTGAAACGTACTTGTGTGAATGCCACAGTTGTCTGTAAAAAGTCCTAAATATTTGTTTTTAAAAATAACAGTAATTGTAGCTGTAATTTTGTGCATGACAAAACCTTGGTGTCATTTCCTGTCAAATCTGGAGTGGAACGTCAGTCTTTCAGAATTATTGTATTTATCATTTTTTCCTTTATTTATGACCATGTGGATTCCAAAGCTTCTCAGTTGTTTTTAAACATCATGTTTACTGAGATATTGTTGTCTTTCTTAAATGTTCAGTTAAACTGCTGGTGGAAGGTTTCTATGTATCCTCATTTTTAATTGTTACATCTGGAAATCTGTTACATTATAACAAATTAGACACCAAAAATAACAACTTTGAAAGTATTCATAAATTAGTTACTAGTGTAAACAACAGGCATTCTTACATGTTTATACTGGATTTGATCCCATTTGTTTTATAATCTACTTGTGCGGTGACTTGATCATGTCAGACGTTGACATTTACGAGCTGGAAAATGAATCGAGACTTGGAACGAGCACCTCAAGTGATTCGAACAAGTACAGGTTGCTTTTTTTTTTTTTTAGAAATGGAGGACGGTGATACTCATCGATCACAGCACCACTTTAATTTAACCATTTCTGCCAGTGTTGCATTTTTGCAGCACAATCAACTAACGTAATGAGCTCAGTGCGGGAAGGTGAGGGGTGGTGAGGGTGGTGTTGGGGCTGATAGGGTGATCGGATCCTATCACGAGGACTCGAAAGCCTGCTGGGTGGTAAACGGCGCTCTATATCAATCAGCTGATAGAAGGAGGAAACACACGGGCTCTGGAGCCTCCTCCATCCCACACACAGCGTCCAATTAAACAATTATGGGATGAGGCTGCTCTAATTGGAAACATGGCCGCACAAGAGCCTCCACTGCATCAACGGTCCTTCAGACAGCCTACTCCACGCCTCTCAGCATGCCCTTGAGTTGAACTCTCCGCTCTGTCTTGCTGTCACCCTCGTGTTCTCTCTTTCTGTCTGCTTCTGTTTTCAGTTTTAATTGCAGTAGTCCAGATGGACGCTGGGAAAACTGCAGTGTCTGCAAGCCTGTATGGACTGTACTTCCTGTGGCTGCTGTGTCCTTTATTTAACACATAACCTTCCATAATCTGAGACTAGGAGTTCAGGATTGCACTGCAGCCGGATCTGGGTGCAATCATTTGCATGTGTCCTTCTGAAGGTTTTTATTGCTTGTTTACAGGTGTGGCTTTTGTAAACTGGAATAATCACGACAGTAGCGTGAATGCTTCTTCCCTGGATGCGGCCCGTCCCTCAGTGTCACTGTGGAGGAAAATGACAAAGTGCCGTGTCACAGAAGAATGCTGGGCATGTTGTAGCCAGTCGCACAGGTCAGCCTCCTGACAGCGGGCCAGTTTTATGGCTTTGCTGACTGCTGCTTTTAATGGTGTAATTGTGACAATGATCTCATTCTCTCCCTCTCCGCCTGATCTCGAGGAGCTCTGTGTTTCCCAGTGGCTGGCAGTCAGGAGGGAGAGGTGGGGGTTCACATTTCATTAGCTTTCAATTCATATTGAATTTATTAATCCCATGCTGGTTCCGCAGGCTCGAAGGCTGCTTAAAGGGGGGGGATATCTTCGATATAGACACCTTTTCCTCCATCTGCTTGCAATGTGTGCACAAAACTGTATGAAAGAGGGGTGTGTGGGGGGGGGGGGGGGGGGGGTAAAGGAGCCAAGGAAGGCGGGAATGGAGCAACGACAGCCTCACAACAAGGACTCGTGAAAAGACTGCAGCGGCAAAAAGTGTGTCAGATCATTTACCAGCAGGGATGCACGACTTCGCCTTTTTAAAGGCAGCAGCCCTGCAGAAAGGCTCTTGTCTAGTCAGCACTGCAACAAAGGCACAGCCACGGCTTTATTTGTGCGCCTGGAATGTTCCCGTGTGCTCAGGGGCAGCACCCGAACAACTAACCCTCGGCTCCATCAAGGGAGGGAGCGCGGCGCTAACCTCAGCCAGACCCCAGATAGAGAAGCCAAGCATTGTCGCAGCGACCGAGCTGACAAGCACTTCACACTATTTAGCTCCAGAAGTGACTCAACAAAGGGCAGCTCTCTGCCTAACTGTCTCTGAGTAACGCCGTTTGATGTCGCGCTGTTTCTGAAGAGACTCTGTGTTGGATCACACGGTCCTGTTACAAAGCGCAGAGCTGGAAGTGAGCAGGTGTCAGCTGACAGAAAACAAGTTTATCCATCGCTTGTGCAAACAGTCTAAAAGCATGCACTTTTCTCAGCTACAACACTTGTAGTTCACGATCAGCTATTCATGATGCCCTCACTCAGCAAGCCTTTACACACTACTGCCCGCTTTGAGGGCACGCAGCCAACTGCTCTGCGTCCTCAGCACTCTGCAGCCCTTTCAAGCTAATAACAAGAAGGCTCGTGTTATCATTAAAAAAAGCAAAAAAAACCTTTCAATTGGCTTTGCTTTATGTTCTTCTGTTAGTGGGAGGGGCTGCTGGGAAGTTCCCATTCAAGCTCAGGCCAAGTTTAAGTCGAGCTGAGTAGCAGCAGGATGGTGGAGTAAAGCAGAACTTGCTGATTTGGGTGAAAATCTTCCTTGAACATCCATCAGTCAGCTCGTGCGTTACACGCTGTACTTTCTCGTTCCACACGTACCTGATCTGCAGGCCTCGAGCTCTCCGCCAACCATTACTCTCACATATTTCGTTTCATTCTTTCACTTTCCTTATGGGATCTTTCCCCCCACTGAAAAGGTGCACGGCTTATTCTGCATCATGACTGCATCTTTGCAGAGACCTAAAAGAGCAAACGCACAGTGAAGCCCTTTATAAAGACTGCACACTGCACACTCTGTTCACCAGTGACAGAAACTTGTTCAGCAAAACTCATTTTAATAATGAATTCTAAATACGTCTGGACACAAACCGAACAAGGGCCAATTAAATGCTGCAGTGCATGATGAGTCCTCCACCTCACAGGTCAGGCTTTGTGTCTTTAGTTTCATTGCCTGCATCATTATGTTTTATGTTCGTGTTAGATTTATCCCCCTCTGTCTGTGAGTCAGCCTCATCAACACACAGTTGTAGTGTTTTAGTTTACATCATTTACTTGTCTGTTTCCTCCTTATACGGCTAATTCTTTCAGATGAATGAAGTAACACATGCAAATGTTTTAAGCCAACTCGACTTTATGTTCTCCCTCAGTGTGGATTATGAAGAGGCTGATTACCGTCTCAGAATATTAAATTTCACACACAACCTCGGCACGCCTGACGTTTTTCTTCTTCTGTGTCAATAACTTTGCAGTCGATGCCATATGTCATCATTTGAGTGAATGAACAGAGTAAGCGGCTATTCTCACTGTTTGTGGTGGCTAATTATGAGCACTCGGGGAAGGAGCCAAGGAAGGAAGGAAGCAGGGGGAGCAAAGACAACATATATCTCCGTGTGTGTTAACATGGCGGCTGGGAGGGGGGTGGCTTTATTTGAACGTGGCACAGTTGTTGACCCTCTTCATAACTAACCTCTGCAGAGGCTAAGAGTGGGATATGACCACTTAGCCTCCGTAAACACAAGTTACACTGTTGAACTCTGGACCTCGGAGTCGTGCTCTCAGCTGCCGGGTGCCTCGTCTGCCCGTGGAGGGGAAAACCTCTTCCTGCCTGGGTGGTCACTTTCATTGATTTACAGAAAGCTTTTCAGATATTTCACATGACTGTTACGATCTTTCAGTAGCAGCATTGTTTGTCTTGTTTCTTGTCTCATGCCTAAGGCCACAGGACATACTCGAGAACAAGAGCAAACACACAAAGCAGAAAACATACCAAAGGTTTGTGTTGCATTTCTGCACTCTGTGTTTCATGATTTATCGTTTCAGCATGTTTAATGATAATCAGGCTATTTTTCCATCCAGTACTGTAATGTTTTACTGTCTTATCTGATCGCAGGCCCTCATTAAATCCAGCCAATGTTTTTCTTTTGGCTAAATTGAACAGATTTTATGTTCACTTTTTCACGCAGGATTTAGAGACACAGGGGAACTTTGACAAACGCTCCTACAGCAGACTGGCAGGGACCACAGAGCATGTCAAATCAAATGTCAAAGAAGCAGTCGGCCAAATTCAGACTATCCTAAACTCTCCTGTCCCCAATATGCTTTTGCGCTGCTGGGATAGAATATATGTGACAGAAAGTCTCTGTGGGGCTCAGATAAGAGGGAGCTGGAGATAAGTGAGAGAAAACTATCGGCAGATATGATCGCAATCTGTTACCCACATTAGTTTCTCTGGTATGACAACTGTGCTCATCGACTTCACTATTAGATGTGTTTTTTTTCCGTTTCTGTTAAACAGTCTTATACAGATGGTATCATGCCACAATTGTTTTTCGTATCAAGGACTGATGATAAAGCGTGGGAAGCTCTGGAAGTGAGATTAACATCCATTCCTATGGGAAGATTTAAGGTTTAAGAAGCTACGCAGTCCTTTAGGATCAGATGAAAGACAAAGCTGATTTTGCAGAGCTTTGGGGAGTGCACAGAGCGAGCTAAAACTCTTGTTATATATGTTGCATCTGTAATGCATTTAAGAACATGAACAATTAACATAGCTTTGCTAAATGCTGGATTTTTAAAAACTGTCTAAACAGTGAACAAATATAATTTTGGTTCAGGCATAAATCAAACAGACGTGAGCAAAGTGTGAAAGATGGAAACAGAAGAAATGATCAAAGTGAATGTCACTTGCTTCGAGTGTGCAGAGTTTTCATGTTCTGCAGGTGATCTTAGTGAACATTTCTCCTCATAAGGTCTGGGAACAAATCGCTTTCTTCACATGTTCTCTTCAGGCCACCGCACTGTGACTCCATCGGTGTTTCAGCAGCAGCCGGCTGCTTCTGCTCTCAGGATCATCGCCGCTTTTCTGTTTCCCTGTTCTCACTGTAAGTCTCGTGAACAGCAGATGTCACTTATACTTATCCGGGGCACACAGGAAATGAACTGCTGCAGGCAGTTTTCAGGTCTGAATTATGTAAGCGCATTATTGCAGGCTTATACAAAAGTCCACAAATGCTGTTATAATGTCATAAACATAGGAATTTTGGAAAAACAGAGATATGTTCTTATGTTGGGATCAAAGGAAACAATACGTGATATGATGAGATATATGATTATTCCAAAATGTGCACTTAGGAACTGCAAATCTCTGTGGATGAATCCCTGTATAACAGAAACAAAAGGGGCTGGCTACCCAACCATCGGCATTAATTTCTTTACAGAAATTATGACTAAAGACAGCTTACACTGTAATCTAATTAGGAACAGCCAACTGCAAAACACAGTATTAGTATTCCATGAATCTACACTGCTTAGGAGGAGTAGACGACTTAAGGATTAAAAAGGAAACAAACTCTGGCTGAGTTTAATTTTTTTAAGGTGACCAGTAATATGGGTTTGAATACATTTATTAAAAGTTGATTGTTAAAAAAAATTATGTAGCGATGCAGATGACAAATATACATAGTGATGCAGAAACAAAGGCTCTCTAAAAACAGATAACCTTAACTGGGTTTATTCTGCATACTGTTTGCAGCACTAATTGAAATCCTTTTAATTTGGCCCAGCACCAACTTGGATCCTGGCTGGATGAGATCAGAGGTGCAGGATTTAGAAGTCTATCTAGATGTCAGTCTATTACTCTGTACTTCAGACAATTTAAAGTGGAAGTTCTTTAAAGCTTTTCTTACAGAGAAGAATTTGAAAAGAATATACAGTAATTACCCTGGTCTGTGTGCTGTAGTTGGTGGTACTCAAATGCAACACCCCCTGAACCCTATCAGGGCTCCCTGTCAGATGGTGTGATGAGTAGAGATGTGGCCTTTTTATAGTGAGCGATGTATTTGCTTGGATCTTACGGGTTCTCTTATTTCAAACCTGATGAAACACCCTACAGTGTAACTTTACTCTTTGATTTGGAATTTGTATAAACAAACAGCATCCTTAACGACACACTTTAGGAAGACTGTGTGGAACATCCTCTGCTATATTGCAACGGCATCAACAACGATTTTTATTTCATTTATTCATGAATTGAACTTTTGCTTCTTACATTTCTTTCACGTGTTGCATTCCTGCAGTGCAGCGCCTTATAAATATGAGATTTGACTGCTTTCATTTCGTCGCTTGAGCTACACAATGTTTAACTACTGCTTTGAATAAAGTAAAAAAAAAAGAATTCAATTCATCAATTCTTTTTGGTCGTGCATTTCAATTGCAAGTGCAACATCACATGCGCTAGGTGGTGCACTGTGTAAGTGAGCAAGTTTATAGGGTTTGATCATTAGTAACAAAATCTGTTGCTCAGTAGCGCCACTTGCGCTGGCCCAGCGGCAATACCTATCAGTCTTGTGTTATTACAGCCCTCATGACCACGACAGTGTCACAGCAACGGCACTAAAAGCGAAAGTCGTTGTCGTGACTTTCAAAGTAAGACGTCCATGAGCGGTAAAAAAAATTTGCAGGCTCTCTTTTGACGTGTTGCATGTGAAAAACAAACAAATGCATTATTTTGGTGAATAAATAGAAATCTCACATGCAATAATTATAGTGTTCAATATCTTTTTCATAACCACGTGTTTATGATATTACTGCAATTGTGAAGAGGAATAATTGCATGCTTTTATTTTTCCGGAAGTGCACCTTACAGTCTGACGCGTGTCTGCACGTGGACGGCTAACTTGCCAAAGATTTGACCACGAATGAGCCAATAGGCTGTGGAAGGCAGAGTTGTCCCTGTGGCCGCCATTAAAGAAAGGAATCCATGAATTCAAATGGAAACCAACAGGAACCGAGGCTGAAATAATGATCGAAATAATCGTTAAAATATAGGCCGGTGCCAGAATTCGAGAGGTTGCTACAGGATGTGTTTCGATTTTAGGCTAAATTTTGCGATGGAGGAGTGAGACAGGACGTTTTTATTTTTTTAAGCGGAGACCGTTTTAGGGCTAAGGGGGAGGGGGAGAGTTGCTTCTTTGCTCTCCTTTTCTTTTTGTTTTATGAACATTTTTCGCTTCCCTGAACGCGGTTTTACTGTGTGCTTTTGACATGTCGACTTAAAGACCACGCTGTCTTTTTTATCCGCTTTTATCCCCGGTGGGAGGAAACTGTAATCGGAAGGTTGTTGAATTAACTATCCTCCAGCCAAATGTTAGAAAAAATATTTCTCGCTGATTAAGCCTGTACATCTTAGAAAACACCGATCCGCAAATTGTTTTTATTTTAATTTCCCGGGAAGTGAAATGATGGAGAGTTGGATTTCGCAGTGAAGAAGGATGAGTTCTTGTTTTGTACCAAACGGGGCCAGCTTGGAGGATTGCCATTCCAATCTATTCTGTCTGGTAAGAGATTTAAAACTAAAGGAAAGCAGCCATTTTTAACTAGCTGAACGGGGGCTAAGCTAACGCTAGCCACAGAGGCATCAGTTGATAGCAGCTTAGCTAGGCTTACGGCCCTGTCGAAGCTGACATCGTTTTAGGACAACAAGGTGTCCCACTTTGCTAATATTACCGCGTACGCTTGTTTTTTTAGTAAGTTTGGCCCCAGGTGTGACCGCTTGCCTATTATAATCTTCTTTCCATTACATTTCCGTTTCCCAGTTCACAAACAACACACTTGAGGTTAACGCTAGTGGCTTGCAAAGCTTCATTTACTTTATGTCATAAGACACACACACACATACAGAGCAGCATATAATCTTGTTAGCATGGAAATAAATGTTGTGCATTTTACTGCCAGAGGCAGGACCGTGCTGCCCAGAGTGGAGTTGTAGCACTTTCTCTCCTTTCGCCTCAACACCTTGTTTATTATTAACTTGCTGCCTCGTTCGCGTCGCATTTCCACTGTGTTTTATCGAGTGTTGACCCGTAAACCAAACATTTCATGGACTTCAGTTTGTGGCGTTTAGTCAGAGTCTGACGCTGTGGTGCCTTTGAATACTATTTTCCTCCCCGTGTGTGTGTTTGTGTTTGTGTGGCACTGACAACTCCTGGATGAAAGAATGTCGTTGCCCAACTTGCAGAGCCTGTCGATAGAAACACGCCCCTTAATAAGTCTTGTCTCGAAAGCTCTTTCCTTTTAACAGGCATGTTACTGATATTACCGCCGCAGTTGTCTGTTTGCAACCACTTATGTATTATGTCATCATCTTGTTTATTGGTGGATTTAATCTCCTTGGACCTCATTTTCTAGTATTCACACCAACTAGGGCACAGGCCCCAGGCTGATTATATAATCTGTGGCATTCATCCCTGGGCACTACATCACACGGGGAAGCTACACACCTCAGCTACACCTAACTTTCTACACCTACCATCAGCATCTTGCCAGTTGTGGCTAGTTGGCATCACCCTAAATAGTTGTGGTTATGCTTCTAGCCGCTCAAAGCTCTCCAGTATTCTTTTAAATCCCGTGCACTAAGAGCCAATCGTGTGGTCTACAGTCTTAGCCACAGCAGCAAATGTAAAGGTGCTGCTTGAGCAGAGCGTCTCTGGGATAATCAGGAACACGGTCTGAATGTGTTTGTTGTTGCAGTTAATTGGCTTGTCAGCAGGCTTAACTCCAGTTTCACTTGTAGGTTAGCCGAGGAGCACAATGTGCTCGTCTCCAACCGCAGGAAATTGTTAATGTGATTGTCAAGTGCTGAAATGCACCCTTTAGAAAAAGGAGACTTCTCTTATAGATTAAATGACATAGAAACCACTCTGTGGTGCAGTGGCAAGGCTGCAAAGTGCATAGATTGTGACTCAGTTTGTTAATGTTATTATTAGAGTTATTATATTATTATTACATGAAAACGGTAAACAAGAAGTGAGCCTACAAGTGCATCACAAGTAATTCTGACACAGAATCTAGCATAATAACAGTTGAGTGAAATATTACACTGTTCTTACCACAAATTGACACAGCTGTCCACCCCCTAAAGGTAACGTTTCGCTGCAGAAAATCCCCACTCTCTCAGTACTACTCTGTTGGGTCGATTGTGTGTGCTGAACTCATAATTACAATGTTTACGACAGCACTTGAAGGCAGCGTTGGCTACAGTATACAGGCGAGATAGAGGCTGGTAGTTGTGGTGCTGTGCCTGTCTGGCTGACATTTTCCTGCACACTGAGACTAAGCATAACACCACTGCTGTTATGACTCACTTACTCAACAGACTCCACTTTGTGGTTTTATGGTGAAAGAATGCGAAGACTTTGTGGTAGTCTCTCCCCCCCGTTCATTTTTCCGTGGATACTCTCCTCTGGAGTATGATACTACTTGTTGCATGCTGTTTTTTCTTTTTTCTTCTTGGCATTTTTAAAGTGGGCTTACTTGGAATAACTCAGAGTGTAAGGTAAATTTATCTGTTCCTCCACTATGAAACACAATTGCGGCTGCCTTGTTGTGAAATTTATAGTCGGACCTGCGATACATTTATGAGCTGGAGAAGGCTGTAAACTCTAAAGAACCACTTGGCAGAGATCTTCCTCTCAGCGATGTGCATCAGTTGAAACTGATTGAATTTTTGCATTCGCCTGAACTCGAAATGCAAACTCACACTTGGTAGTTTCAGGTTTGTTTCCTGACAGAGTTAACGGTGGGAGAGGGGCAACAGGCAGGAAGAGGGGCTTGCTATGAAAGGAGCATATGTGGTATGATTAGTGAAGCTTCACCTGTTGCTTGTCTCTTATCTTGAAAGGCATCTGCTCGAACACAGTGTTCCCATACCAAGACTCAGAACTCTTAAGTTGCTGGAGGGAAGGTGAGCAGCTGGCAAAAGCAGGGGTCATGACCTCCCCTGAGCACGCATCACCTCAGGCA
Source organism: Neolamprologus multifasciatus (assembly GCF_963576455.1). Classification (NCBI taxonomy): domain Eukaryota; kingdom Metazoa; phylum Chordata; class Actinopteri; order Cichliformes; family Cichlidae; genus Neolamprologus; species Neolamprologus multifasciatus. The sequence continues at coordinate 5,754,254 of NC_140448.1, read as the reverse complement.
AACTTCCTGCCTGTATCCACTGGCTTTTTGGCCTTAGCTTCCCTCGTAATGCAGCAGTGTGATTTTTCTGGTTTGGCATATGAAAGACAAAACTTCTCGTGACCCACATCGCCTACGCTGCTGGGACATCTGTATAAGCTGCTGCTCACATACCTGAGCATTTACTAAGACACAGACGGGCGCCTGAAATGTTCAAGGCACACTCGTGCACACAGCCGGGACAGCATGAATGTTGGAAGGAAATACAGATATCCTTGGCATCCCCTGATCTTTTTTTTTTTTTCTTGCGCACACACACGCACAAGCTGCAACTAATTTATTTTGAAAGCACAGACAGAACAATTGCAGAAGGCACATTTATCCTTGATAGAGCAGTCTGCCTGTTGGATATTGTTGATGGGAGGCAAAGTACTGATGTGTCCGGCCTTCAGTCTCTTAAAGCTCAGGAGAATCTAAGGACAAAGGGAAATATGTGGTTTGATTTAGTACACTGTCACATGTGTTTTGTGTCAGGTTAAAGACTGTTATGACAGCTAAGACAAAGCAGGGAAACAAACTGTAAGCAGGCTGACTGAAAGTTTGAACTACATGAGTTGCAAATGTAATTTAACACCAGTGTAATTCCTAACTGATGTAGCCGACTGTGCATCTGTGCACCCTGAGAGATTACTTGTTTAAGAAACAGGTTGTATAAAAGCCTTTCACATGTTGTTTAAAGGTTGCGCGCAACTCAAACGACAGAAAGTCGCTGGCCAGCAGTGCTGCCGAGAACTTTATCACATGCACACAGAGACGATTTGATCATCTATAAATGCAAAGATGGACTTTTAGCATTTGATGTTGTGGTGTTTGAAGAATTATAATTTACATTCGTCTTGATTGAGTCCATCCGTTATGAATCAGCAGTAGAACTATTTGGCTTACTTCCCGTCTAAACAAAGCAGATTCTGCTTGACATCTTGCAGGAGGAGACTGGTTTTTATTACTAAGTGGCTTGAGACATCTTCTTATCCGATTCTTCCCAGTAAGCTTAGTGGGTACAGATGCTGCTTTTTGTGGTCTTTGCTTGGCAATCCTATTGTCAGTGGAATAGACCAGAGGAACTCCCCCTCTGCACGTAGAGTAGCTCGGTCGATGTTACGTTAGGGTTCAAGTCAAAATTTTTCGTTTATTTCGTTTGTGTAAGAAAATGTGTCCACGGACAGATATGAAGCCGTAGCAGAAATGTTAAACATTTGCTAAGGGTTCACTTAACGCGTTGCATAAGTCGTCCTACACCGTGCACAAGCTTCATCAAACTCAGCCACCGTAGTTTTTGACTAACAGCATTTCACTGCTGAACCAATTCACCATATTTTCACCTTCTAGATAAGGACGAGGCTGTGATAACATTGACAGCCCTGTTAAGTTGTTGCATTGTGTAACAGGGATCATTTATTGCAAAGTAAATAAAAGAATAGAGGAGGCTGTAGCAGTTTGATAAAGTTTCTGTTAATCATAAAGTCGCATGTCAAGGTTTGGAAGTGTCAGATTTAAAAAACAAAAACATGCACGAAGGCAGGCAGTTACTTTTTCACTGAAACTGTGTTTGTGGTGTTTTTAACTTTTATTCTTCTAATTCTTGTAATTTGATTGCATACTGCACATTAACTGCAGTACAAGAAAGTGTGTAACAAACAGCTGATGATGCAGCTGCAGAGTAAGATGAAAATGTTCTGTTTCATTCATTCATTCATGTTTTAGCAGTGACTTTGGCATTAGCAGGTAAATCTCACACTGGATGTGGAGAGTTAACCAACTGTTTAATCTTCTCAGCTGATCAGTTTTTATGCATTTAAGTGCAACACGGTATAGTTAAGCCTCTTTTTTTTTTTTTTTAAGGAACTTGTCAGAAATACATTTTCACTTAATTGACTTAATATTAATGATCTTTATTGTTTTATTATAGATTACAACCGCTTAATTGCCTGTGAATGTAATACTTATGTGAAAGAACAGAGTAGGAAGTGATTAGATAGAAGATCCCTGTAGCCACTATGTAAATCCAGGGAAGGCTTTTTATTGCTTGCTTGCTTAAGATAACTCAGCAATAGCAAAAAGTCAAGGTAATGCTTATTCCAGTTGTGTTTTCAGTGTTTCTCCACAGAAGGCTCGACAGTTATCTAAACAAATATCACCGGAAATATTTCAGATGGTGCAAGTATCTGTAAAAGATAATCATACAAACTGTGTTGGCATTAATTCATTATTGCCAACATACCGAGAAACTTGTCTGAGTAACGGCTGACGTACCGCGACCGACTTGCAGACTGTGTGCAGCACATAATCACTTCTAAATGTGTGAAACCAATATGGACGAGTGTGAGAGGCCTGTAATAAAATCTGTAGTGCACTCAAGACCAAAACCTTTTATATGGTGAAATGCACAATGCCATGGGGGACAGGCCACGGTCAGTAAGCTGATGAGGGCTGTTCACTTGCTAATTGCCTATCTGTACTGCCTATGATCTGGTTTCACAGTTAACCGTTGTCTTCGCCCTCCCTTTGCATTGTGTGCACAGATGTTTCCGAGCGAGGTGCAGGTGTAAAGAGGCGCTTCTCGCACTCCAGCAGGAAGGAGCGGCCTAACTGCTGCAGCTCTGTTACACACAGTTGTACACGGACCCGTTTCTGCTGTTTAAATCTTGGAGTTTGTCCTCAGCATGTGCAGCTGCTTTGAATTCCCCAGGAGTCTGCTTGTGCATCAGAGACCATGGGCTTTTGATCATACACATGACTATAAAGCAACCTCGGGCTTTTTTGTGTTTGACTCTCGGTTTAGTGGTGGAGCTTGTCTGTATTTGAACAAGCAGCCAGACTGTTTGTTGCTTGCTGTATCATATAGCGAGCGTTTACAGGATTCCTACTTAAACTGATGTTTTTTTTAAATTATTCTTTTCTGCTTGTGGGTGGAAATATTCATGGTGTCTTGATCTCCTAACTTGTTGTTGTGATCCAACTCGGCTCCAGCTGACACAACACAATGCCTCCCTGTCCCAGCTAACACCATAACGCTAACGCCACTGCTTGACCACAACCGCTGGTAATCACTTGCTCTGGCTCAGCGCCTTTGCACTTGAATTAGGACGTCCCTTGAACTGTAATGGCTTAATTGGTTGAATATACAGACAGACAGACAGCTTGCCAACTCGGCCAGAACGAACTGAAACTAAATGGTGGGAAGATGAACAGTCTGTGTTGTCGAAGATTACTTAAAATGATGTGCCCTAAGGCATTGTGTGTGTATTTTTATGGTAGTTAGCACGTGTGCATGTGTTTAGGTAGACATGGGTAGTCAGTCAGCGCTTGGGTGATAAGCTGCAGCGGCAGCCAGCAGCAGAGCGTAATGTTCCTGTTTTAACACTTAATAACCCCACCAGTGATTTACTGCCTATGAGGCTTTTTCCTGTGTGTTTTGTTCTCTTTAGAAAAGCCAGACAGTGTTTATAGAAAGCCCCCCCCCACACACACACACACACAGTACTCACCAATAATGAGGATTAAGCTGGTGAGACCACATTTACCAGCATTAGTTTTCTCCTGAGTGTTTCCAACATGTCTTTCATGGTCACTTTGAAAGCAGCTGAAACATTAAGTACAAGATCTTTTACAGAAACGGTCGAATGTCCCACTTTGTTTGCGGCTGTTTCTCGTTTGCGTCCGTAGCGAAATGTTTTCTCCTTCCAGTCTCGACAGCATGGGGTGTTGTCAGGATCGTTAGGGGGTGAAAACCCCCATAAAAGAGGATTAATACTTACTCTTAACACTCTGCTCACCACATGTTTCCTCAGAGGTGCTGAGTGGGTCCCAAAGCAGCGACTCTGCACACTAACAGTTTCTCTCTTCCCCCCCCCCACCTCTCCTGTCTTGCAGGCTGACTTGACAGGGATCAAATGGAAGAGGTTTGTGTGGCAGGGTCCCACCTCTGCACCAATCCTCTTCCCGGTGACGGAGGAGGACCCCATCCTATGCAGCTTCAGTCGCTGCCTGAAGGCTGATATACTAAGCGTGTGGAGGAGATGCCAGCAGCAGGGTCGGAGGGAGCTTTGGCTCTTCTGGTGGGGTGACGACCCAAACTTTGCTGATCTCATCCACAACGAGCTTGCAGGTGGGAACTCTTTTGCGTACACAGAAGTGCCGTTAATGTGAATAAATAAGCAATGCATGTTACATTTACTGTTTAGGTGCATTGCATTTCTGCAGCTTCCTCTCTCTATGAAGGTCGGACTCAGTTATAGGATAATAGCCAGATTAGTAACAGAGTTCAGAGGAGCAGGGCTGTTTGATTAAGAGATGCCCCTTACAGTTTAAGAGCAGTTCATTTACACTACTGCAGAAAGACGAACAGATAGTGTGGCAAGTTGTTTGGTTTTCTTTTAGATGATTGAGTACAAGTGGAATGTTCTTTTATTTTGTCAGAGAAATGACTCTGACAAAAACGCTATTGTAGGAATATGAAATTCTACTTCTGCTGCCTCTGTCAGACTGAGCCAAGGTTGCATAGCTAAATGAGTAATGGCTGTAAAAGATAGCAGAAAGTGTCAAGGACTCGCAGCTTGGGTAACAGAAGCACTTGAACATGCATCCCCCTATCAAGAAATGTTATTGGTTGTACAATGAAAAATGATACAGATGTCACCGCTTGATTGTCAGGTAGGCACACGGGAGGTACGCTGAAATTGCGAGCCTCAGGCAAGTGTCGCTATCTGTAATCCAACACCTCCGTAGTGCCCCCACCCTTTGCCCTTCTCTGACTGATAACCCAGCCAGACTGGTAGTGCCAACATCTGCAGGGCTAACTCCCTCCCCCCGGAGACACTGGGCATCACGCTGTGTTATTATCGCTTGTGTGTTTAAAACAGGGTTAACATGTCTGAGTGGTCCTAAGGAATCAGCAGCGAACAAGCAAGTTGGAAGTCACATGTCACCGTTTTGCACAGGGTTAACAAAAAAGGAAGAAGGTATAAGAAGCAGAGCAGGGGCAGCCATGCAGAAACGAGGCACATGCACCCCCCACCCCTGACCCTGCTCTGCTTCTTATTTAACTTTTTTTTAGTAATAGTGCAATTACTGGTGGAAGATGGGAAAAGGCCATCTTTATGCATGCTCTCTGCCATGTAGATTGCAGTTTGGAGTCTGAGCTAAATACAGCCTGCCTGTGACCCCCCCCCCCCCCCCCCCCCCCCCCCTTATTATGGGACATTGTGCCTGAAGTAGCCTCAATATGGGAGCTGAAGGCTGCAACGGGCAGCACATTTAACTCTTAACAGGTCCTGGTAGTAACCCAAAGTGTTTGGCTCAGGTCCTCTGATGTAGGCTGCTGGGGTCACTGCAGATTAAACATATTTAGTGTTTCAGGAGATGATGTTAGGTAATCAGATATTGTCTAGAAAACCTGGACTGCTATTTTTCCTTCCAGGTATTTTAACACCAAAACGATGAATCATGTTTTTGCAGGACTCTCGGCAGCTCTTCTTTTAGGTGTGGTGTTATTTGAATGTTTAGTTAACCTCCATTGTGCCTTTTCCTCTTGGGAACAGTCATAGAGGTTTTTTGCACCTTCCTTGTCTTTGGGTCTTTTTGTGGGGCTGGGCCTGTGACAGCTCTGTACCATTAATGCCAGCGCTGAGCGTGTGAGCACTCGCAGCAGTCCTGAACAACAACTGTTGCCACTCAGACAAAACCGCCTCATTGCCACTGGTATAAGTGGAAACCAGAGGCAAATGCCGCGTTCCGTTTGAAGTCGGAAATCAGAATCTCCGAGTTTTCAGTCAGAATTTACAACTGGAACACCCGATCAAGCCAGAGACGCCGCATGAACCCTGACTTAAGAGTCCAAGATGGCAGCAGTGCATGTGAACATGCTGCTGTTTGTGTCTGACTGGTTAATTAAGACACACAGAGCACTAACCAGCCTCTCCATCAACGTGCTGCAGGAGGGTTGTACTGCCAGCATGAATGGCTTCACCCTTCTGAGGAGCAATGTCAGTTTTCCTTGCTTTCCCGACTTTTACTATGGGAATGCACTTAAACTGAGAATAATGTCACTTCGAGGCAAATGTGTTGCTTCAAATGAAACTTTGTCAGAAGTTTTCTTTGGGGTTGCAAATTCAACAAGTCAACCCCAAATTTCTAAAGCCGCATCTTTCCAAACTGCTGCAGCGTCTTGTTGCAGCGTTTTATGACCCACCTGCACATCTCTGCGTTCCTGTACTGACGTATCATAAAGAAGCGACGGGATTGTACGCTCCCGTCTTCGGTTACATAAATTGCTTGAAAATTGCTGCACAGGAAAACTTCTCAGTTCCCAGATTCCAGGTTTTATTCATTTCAGCTCGCAACAGAAAGTGAATTGAATGTTAATAAAGTAGAAACTGATCATCCTGAACACCAGGACAGCAGCTCGAGCTGAGTGTGGGTCTCTGGGCGGGTGTCCCAGAGCGAGCAGGGTGATGAATGAACACTTGTGTTTATGGACTCTTCTGGGTCTCCTCCCTGTTGAGGTGCGAATTGACAGATAACTCCAACCTGTGCGTTCAACTGGAATGTCACAACTGTTGTCGCCTTTTAAGCGCCACACTCTCTCTGTTCTCTTTTCTTTGGCATCTTGGGAATTTGAAAAAGCTTTATTTTCTTTTTGTTTTTTTCCCAGCCTCTATTTTTTTGTCTTTAGTGCAATGTTGGCGGTAAACATGAAAATCCGCTCTTGTCCTTTCATTTCAGCAGCTGAAATGGCGCTTGCTCATTCCCCCACACCCTCCTTTCCACCCTCATTAGATTAGCAGCCTGTGAAAGTCTTTTAATTTTGAGCAAGTGCCATTTCTGTATACCAGTGTGCCAGTAATCCCTTCTCTCCAGGGAGATGAGGGGAGAAGGAGTGAGCCGGAGAGATGGGAGTAGTGAAGGGCGGAAAACTTAAGGGATCTTTTAACGTCAGACTCTTAATCACCATTGAAGGAACGTAAGGGGAACAAACCACCAAGCCCCTTTTCCACACTGTTGGGCAACCCGCGTTGCTTGCACTTACACAACGAGAAAACTAATTCTAATCTTCTCCTGGCCACGCACAGAAATTATTCCCAACAAGTGAATGCCATTGCTGAATTAAACGCCGCCCCCCCGCCCCAACTGGGTTAGTATAGGCATGTATTCTTATGCAAATGCAGTGCTCTCTTCATCGTCGTCTCCCCCTCAAAAGCTGGTGGAGTCTCCTGACCAGGGGCAACCAGAGCGAAAGATAAATGCCTGCCTTTTCCTCCTCTCAAAGACCCACTGATCTTTCTTCTTCTTCTTTTTTCCTGTTTTGCATAGAAATTAGGGAGTGGATGTCTGTCTGTGAGGGTAATTGCTCCATTGCACATTTGTCCTCAGTCTCCACTAGCTCGCTCAGGTCCTCTTTCTCTGCAAACTAAGTCCCACCGAGGCTTCTGCTGCCAGCAGCCTGACACCACGTTTCTCTGGGGTGATTCCAAGTTCAGTTCCCCCAGCTGAACGTGACCGTAGAGTCGGTGGAGCTGCACACATATCAGATTTTACATTTTTACATTTCCATGTTACGTTTAAGCTGAAAAAGAATAACTGAATAGTTAAGTTTAACTTCAGTGTTGCTGACGTCTGCCTCCGAGTCGACAGATTTCAAATTGAAATGATCTGTTTCTGCTGTCCAGAGCGGATTATCAGCGGCCCCTCTCTGCTTCGGTCACTGGTGGCCCCACATCTATTCATTACTGGGTGCTGGGTTAGATCCTTGAAGAGAGGAGAGACGATGGGGGAGGGGAGGCGGGGAGGTTGCGTTTACAATGCCCACCTCCTCCGTCGGTTTGATGATGAACACACTGAGACGTGTTCAGCGACGGAGGGAAGAAAAGTGCAATTTAGCAGCTCTGTGGGCTTGTTTTTGCACTCATCATCTAACAGTTGTTTAGATTTTTTCGCTGTTACGCTGTAACGTGTTTCTAGCTTTGCCAAACTTTCGGAGGATTTTCTTTTGTTGTCGTCTGATGACTTTTGTCTGTGTTTGAATCAAGGATGAAATCAAAACAAGCCTGCTTCGCACCTCAGGGCAGAATCTCCAGTTCCAAAGGGCATATTTCAGTAGTCGGTGAGGGTCTGTTAGCTGAAAGTTTCGCTTTCTTACAGGTCGGTCTAAACACACCCCCCCCCCCCCCCCCCCTCTGTGAAGATCTCTCGACTGCGTATTTATTGAACAGCCCTCAGATCTGTGACAGGTGCTCTGTTTGAAGCACTTCCTGCAGAATACAGATGCATGTTGACAATATTCACAAAATTCAAATATTAAGACTTGTGTTTGAATTACACTCCCTCATTATTTAAGTACCATTGATCCTTTAAACTCCCCATTGCGAGTTTAAAGGTTGCCTCTGCTGTTCATTTTTTGTAAGCCACATTGTAGCAAACGGCATTAATTAGGGTCTTTTTTTTACAAAGGTAAATGTGGGATGTTTCATACGTGACATCACCAGAAGACTTTGTAATCTAAAATGATTTTCTTTGAGATTAAATTACAAATGAGTCCAAACAGATGCTGTTGGTTACTGACGTGTGATTGGTTTAAAGCAGGCTCACCCTTTTGAAATTGCTCTGAGCTGATTTATTGTGTGTAGCGTGCTGATGCATTGCATGTGGTAGCCTATACGTGGCTTTTTGCAATCTGAATTAGACAGATGTGTTTATAAAGGCAACACTTTTATTAGATTCAGTAAATTTCCGTTACTTTAAGCTCAGTCCCTCGTCATTTTTTCCTTGCAGTTGCCTGGTTTGAAAGACGTGGTTGAGACCTGCGTCTGTCTAGGATCGTATGCGTACGTAGCAGTCGTAGTCCTAGCACAAACATGACGAGCCATCCGTCATGTGAACGTCTGACTCTGCGGACTAAGATTGTAACGGCATATTTTCTCACTTGGATAGTGACAGAGGTGATGACACGACTTGTGATGCAGATTCAGTCCCACGATGATGTAAGGCCCATTGTAAATGCTGTAGCCCAGTGGATGCCCCAGGCAAGGATTCAGAAAGGAGAAACGCCACTCACTCTTTTAGAATTTCCCAAAATTGAGGCGGACAGCCCGTGAAAGTCAGACTGAATTTTGAAATCTCCATGCTTTAGCTGTAAACATGAACAAAGAGTCCACAGAAGCTTTGAAGTGGAGAGTGGTTGGCGTACAATTTAGAAAGGAAACATTGTTTCTTTTTCCTTTTTGTGGACTGTGTGATTGAAAGTTAATATCCTACAGATACTGTAAAAGTTGCATTTTGTATCTAATGATGCTATAAAAGGATGTTTAATGGAAATACTTCTTGATCGCTACCAAACACTTCTGCCCACACATGCGGTAGATTTGTTGAGCTGTACGCTGGGGATGTATAGTGGAGATTATTAGTTACACTTGGTTAACCCTAATTTGGGCTTCTGGTCCCCTCTTCCTTTAAAGGTGGTTCTACACTCGAGTGTGTAATGCAGAGATTGATGAATAGATAAACCCAGAGCAGGTCTTATGGAGGAAAAAGTGGAAGAGGCCGACGGCTTTTTGTGCTTGGGGATCAATTTTCCAGGGCTAATCTCCTGCCTGTGAACCACCCTCCGCTTCCCTCTTTTCCTCCTGCTCCATCTCCCTCGGCCGCGCTCTCTGATGGATCTCCTTTGGCTGGCACGGCACAGCGACTCGGCCATGCATGCAGCTCTGGCCCATGGGTGCACTCTTCCCTCTCTTCTCTCTCAATCCCTCTTTTCCCTCTCTGTTCAAGAAATATTCATTAATTAGTAATGGAGACTTTACAGAGCACTGCTGGTTCTCTCTTTCCTTGCAGATAAGGATGAATGGAGGGAGAAAGTGGAAAGAGAGGAGAGAACCTTTTGGCCAGACTTGGTTAGAATACCCCTGAGCACAGTTGATCACAAGCCATTAATCTTGCTGTTTAATGACTGACTGCTGCCCTAATTGCTTATATACACAGTTGAACATATGTGTGGGTGGGAGAGGGGCCTGTGAAATGTATAAATAAATACTTTTGCACATTTTGGTGCGTTTTGGTTTACTGCTACTTCACCGGTTACTGCATCATAGTAAGGAGAAAAATGGGCCAGGCCTCACTCTTTTTTTTTTTCACCCTGCAGTTATAATTGGGAGGTTAAATAGAAGCGCGAATAGTGAAAAGTTTTATCAGTTACATGAGACTGATCTCAGTCAATGTCAGGTGCAGTTTAACAGCAAAGAATGTGAAGTGTTCATATTTAACCTTTAAAGCTGGTCGAACATTCAGCCTTCAGTTCGCTTCAACTCACAATGCCCTTCTCTGTTTTTGTAAACACAGAGGACACGCCTCATCATCTGTGATGGCCGAGTTTCTGCTTGTCATTAGTTTATATTTCCTCTGCAACAGTTAAAGCTCTTTCCAAAAGCCTCGACAGTCTCTGGCAGGTTACACTGAGCTGAACTAACATTTTTAGTGCTTTTTATATCTGAGAGACTCGATATAAATGGATTGCTAGCATAGCAACATTAAGACAAAAAAACCAAGCAGACTTTTAAGCTCCTACGTCAGCCTAAGAGCGATGGAGAAGCCTCGGACAGTTTAGCTCGTGGGGCAGAAAACTTTGCACCTTGTGTTCCAGCTTTTTTCAGTCAGCTTGTGTTTCTTTTCTATAGAAGTAGATGTGAGTTTGCCTGATACTGATGAGCTGCTGTGCTTCTGCCTGAGAGCTTTTATAAAGGTCAACTCATCTGGGTCTGCTGCACAGGAGGCAGAGACATGAAAGTGTCCGAACCATCAGCTGAGCCCATAAATCTTTGTCTAAACGAGGCCACTCATCTTTCACCCCCATGTGCTGACCACCGCCCACCATGCGCCACATGTGCGCTCGTTGATCTGCCAGGAAGCTGGAATTTTGGACAAGTGCACATTTATCATGGTTTGAGAAATATTTAGAATATTTTTCTTTATTTTCAGAGTCATTTCCAGTCAAAGATGCCAAACATTTTTCAGATGGGAGGATTTGATACTTTGTGTCCTCTAAAGTGAAGCTGATGTGAAAATGAGCAAATTGGTTAAATAAATGTAACAAATATTTTTATAAATATTTGTCAGTTAAGTGAGAAAATATTGTTGCTTGTTCCATCTGCTGTTTGCTGTTGTTGTTTATGGAACAGTTCAGTGTGCTCTGCAACTCGTCACCTTGACTGTGACCTTTGCACGGTGTGAAGTGGATGTTAAGTTACTTCAAGTGTCACTTTGCGCTCTTACATCGTCTCACCACTTCTTTTAAATTAAAGCTGTGCTGTTTGCATATAGTTTGTCATCTATTGGGAGTAAAAGTGGTGACCTCATAAGATGTCTTTATCCTGTCTTCCTTCTCTCACCCCAACCAATCACAGCAGATGGCCCCGCCCCTCCCTGAGCCTGGTTCTGCTGGAGGTTTCTTCCTGTTAAAAGGGAGTTTTTCCCTCCCACTGTCGCCAAAGTGCTGCTCATAGGGGGTCATATGATTGTTGGGTTTTTCTCTGTATCTATGAAGCGCCTTGAGGCGACTTTTGTTGTGATTTGGCGCTATATAAATAAAATTGAATTGAAGCCGCTGTGTTTTTCTTCTTTAGATACTTGATGTGGATTAATGTTAATGAGAGCTGAGGCTTCTGTTCTTGCTTTTGTCCCAAAGAAGGCTAATGGCTGTCGCTCAGGGACCCAGGACGACACGTACAGAGAGGAAAGCAAACACATTTGGGGATTTAAGTGTTTTTGAAATGATTTGGTATTAATCTCCCCCTTTCTTCTTATAGCTTGTGGCAATGCAGAGGTGTATTTCATGCTGGTAGAGCCCAAGGTTGGAAGTTTGGTTTCCTTCCTTCCTTCCTTATTTTTGTTTTTAAATGTGATTGTCTCTTTTGGTTGAGAGAGGCAGACTGGTAGACTTTGAGCAGAAAGTTTTAGTGTCTGTCTGAAGTATATTGCATGATGAGCACGAGGTCGTTAAAAACACTTGAAGCAAACCAGATGTCTGTTTAAGAGCTACTTGGCGCTGGAGGGAAGGGACAGGCGACGGGGAGGAGGACGTACGGGGCAAATGTGGGTCTTGGCAGAGAAAAGCAAATGGCATAACCATGGCGGTCTTTACAGAGGAGGCCTGAAGTGGGACTGGAGGTTTAAGCACTTACTTTGATGTTTTCACAATTTTGCCGTCTTTTGAACGTTATCGGTCTCAGCGATCTGTCTCTTGAATCCTTGATTTTGGCCAGAATCCTATTTTGTTTTTCCCCCTGAAGTCCTTTCTTTTAATCTGCCATCAGTGCCTCAGTTAGTCGGCTTTCTTTTCTTGCTGACCTTTTGCCCTCTCGCCTGTAATACCTCTTTAGGATGGCCTAAAGACCAGATGCTAATTCGCTGAAAGCAGGCTCGTGTTAAGAAAAGGTCCTTTTTGTCTGTTTATGTCCACATTTTCTAGAAAGTTAATGACTTTATGTTGTTGTTGATATATTTTTAATTCACTGTTAGTTAATTTTTAATGGGGAAATTGCTGTTTTCCCATTTCCTGCCTTCGCCGTACTTTTCTGTGTTCCTGATCTTATCCCTGAAGATATGTGTGCACCTGATGAATTAGTTTGTTTCTCTGAAAATCGTTGGGAGCATAACCCCTTTACTTGGCAGCTAGCCTGAGGGTGTTTTTCTTTGGCTCGGCTGTAATGATTTAAAGGCTAGCCGGAGCTGAAGTTGACTGGATTTGATCGTGTTGGTAATATTTTGAATTGGGCATCTTTTACATGGCAGGCAGATGTTGCATCCTCGCTTTTCTGGAGTTCAGTAAGCTACAAGCTCTCAGCATCTAAACCTGCCAAGATGGCATAGAGCCTGTCTCATTCAAGAAAGGAAGCCAGTGTAATTTCCCATGTGAATCACCTTGCAATCATTTTAATTTAAAATGTCGTTACCTGAACTCGCATTAGAACAGCAAGCCAAGAGTTGGCTTAATAATTCAATAAAATTTTGATTAACTTGCTTCTGGGCTGACTCGTAGCGCTCTGGCACACGGCGAGCTGACGTGAAGGTGGGTCACACTTGGTGTTTGTTTCGACTGCGCTCACGCAGAGACGGCACACTCGGGGAGATGTTTGCTGCAGACTTGACTGAAAGGAGCTTAAGTGCTGTAAGATGTGAGCAGTGGCTGTTAATGAGATTAGGTCGGCATTCAGGCCAACACTGAATGTGAATCACAAAGCAGCTCTGATACGGGCCTGATCGTGCATTTCTTCATCCAGCGTGGCTGGATGGGGTGTGATGGGTGTCTTGTTTTATTTCAGTTAGACATGCAGACCAATTAAATACAAGCCTGTGCTTTTACGAGTAGGACAGCATCAGGCGAACACTGTAGCTCACCACTGGACAACGAAGCTCTGATTCTGTTATCAGATTTCATTTGTAGCAGCTGTGTAAGAATAACAAGGGCAGCGCTTTTCAAATTCTTTTGCTGCCTCCAGGTCTCCACAAAGCTCTAATAGGTGAAAAAACCACACCTGACTTTTTGTAACCGAAGCTGCGGCATCGTGCCGACACGTTGCTGTTGCATCGTAATCAGCCTGCGCACGGGTAACGGTGATGTCATTATCTCTTAAGGAATTCCCCCCTCGTCTGTTTTCATTCCTGAGACGTCTCTTTCTTAAAAAGCTTTCCGCGATAAACATTACACCCCATCAGCAGAGTGTTTACAGCCGCGCATCGTGTTGAGTCGCCGATTGCTTTTCAGGAAGAGTTTGTGAGGAGGAACCTTATTGGCAGGCGAAAGCAGCGCAGGCATCATCTTATTATTAGAGGTGGTTTGAAGTAATAATTCATGTCACTGAGACGTGTAGTAAATTTGTCAGGTCTGAAAGCGAATGGTGGAAGGGAGAGAATCAGAGTGCATGAAAGGACGAGGAGTCGAGAGGAGGAGGAGGATTCAGGTGCCGAATCATCATAAGGCTGATTCAGCGTTTGCATGCAGGAGCGTTTCTGCCATGCAAAGGAATGTTTTAATTTTAATAACAGTAAGAAAGTAGATGGGCGTCTAAATATACTGGACCGATAGTGTTCACGTGTGCAACATTCTGAGCGAGACGATGTTTAGTAAAGTCACTTTGCAGCATGCGTGTGACATTTAAGTTGCTTTTTACTCTTTGCCTGAGACTAACTTGGGTTCCTACCTGCTGCTGTTTATGGGCACACTGAGTGAGTGAAAAGGGAGTTGTTGGAGTCTGGAGATGCCTGCTCACCAAGAAACGGCATCACACACAAACTGTTTTATTTAACCCTTTAAGACCTACCATAGAACCAAGTCCGCCAGAGCTGATATTATATGTTTACATGCTGTGGAGCCATTTTTGGGAGCATTTCAAGTTGCTATACATCGTTACAACCATTATAGCCCAGATTTTAATAATATGTCTGCATTAAGTGCATAGTAATTACATAAATTGCAAAAAAGTGCAATAAACTACAAAAAAATTGAAAATCGTTTTGTTTTTTAACATATATTTCTAGTTAGAGAAATTTAAGAGGCTTATCCCTCAAAACTGTAAATACAAAAAAGTTGCACAAAATAGTTTCCCACCACAGGAAATTTATTTTGAGTGTCTTCATAGTTTTATTTTTGAAATACACCAATTTTTATACACTGCAGGAAAAACAAAATAAATATTATAATGCAAATTTGCAAAAAAGCAGCATATGCATCAAAATAAACTATTTCCAGCAGTGCAATATGAGTCCTAAGCATCCCAGAAACCACACAGAAAGTCATAAAGTCAAAGATAACTTTTAAAAACACCAGTATAGGCTCATGAGGCCCTGATGGTAAAAAACGACATTTCCGCGAACATGACGTCACTTCCGGTTTCGGGCAGGTCATGGCGGACATGCGATAGTTCGAGCTGATGGACGTAGGAAGTGTTACAAACAGCTGATCGGATCGGCAAAGCGTGTTTCTGGAATATTATGTTTTTGTTGCTGCAAGTGCTTTTATGCAGTTTTTGCAAAACTATATGTGGAAGGAAACTGTGACCGAGGACAAGCTGATGGCATAAGATGTAAGTACAACTCCTCCGGTTTCATATGCAAAGAAATTATTGCGCTAGCTCACGTGGTTGCAGAGCTACCGGGATTTAAAAATAGTTACGTAAAACAGAGCGTGCTGCTCTGACCGGTTTTAAAGGGTTAAGGGGGAACTGGTGGACATAATGGTCACAGACAGTGAGTAGCAACGTGAATACAGCAAACATCTGCAATTTTTTTTTTTTTAAACGAGAAGAAGTGAAGTCTCGGTTTTTCCCCAGTGACCTGAAAACAAAACCGGAGTTCTGTTGAACTGTGAATTGTGCTCTTCCACTCCTGAACCCTGGTTATAACACAGAACATCTGAAACCTCCACCTGAAAGCAGGCAGCAGCAGCAGGTTTCTCCCTCTCTGTGATCGCACTCTTGTTTGCATGTACACGGCCTGTTTGCCATCTTTCTGACTGTTTTGCATTCCAGGAAATGTTTCATTTCTGTAGCAGAAGTGTCTCTGCGTCCAGACTGTGACAAACATCACGTCACAAGACTAACCCGGTCTCCTCTAGTGGCTAAATATGAATTCACACCGCTGGTGTGATTGGTTGCCACGCGTCAGTTTATTTGACAGTTTGTGATGCTGCAGGCTGTTTGATAATGACATCTATAGAACGAAAGGGACATTTAGTCGGCGTGAGGTTTGTTGTGAAGTCGTGGACACGGTGTGTTCGGTTTGTCAGAAGTTTCTACACATTCAGCAGTGATGCCTTATTAAAAAATAAACACTTTCACAGCATTTATGTGTCGCCCACTCTGAAGTCGAATGAGGTCATTCTGGGTGAGGAAACGTTTTTAGTGTAAACCTGGTGTCGGGTGTGATGTGATGATATGTTTAGTTATGACAGTTGGCGTTGCCATATGTAATTTTGTAAACACTGATAAATCTTATTAGTGACAGAGCCGTCTGATCGAGTGTAAGGCTGCTTCTCCTCAGCCCGGCAGCAACGCGCTCTCCTGATTGACACGATTGATTGTTTGCCCTGCAGACTTCTTACTGTTTTCTCTGTAAAAATGGTACGAGAGCACTCAAATCTTCACCTTTCTGATGGCTCTTTTCTGTTTTCTTTACCAGCCGAGGACGACGGGCTTTGGGAGAATGGCCCTTCCTACGAGTGTCGCACTCTGCTATTCAAAGCCATCCACAACTTGTTGGAGCGCTGCCTCATGAATCGCAGCTTTGTTCGCATCGGCAAGTGGTTTGTCAAACCCTACGAGAAAGATGAGAAGCCCATCAACAAGAGGTAAGCTGGCACTGCTCGTTCTCGTCCTTATCCTCCTCTTTTTATTTCATAACATTGCCGTTTTGAGCGAGGCTGTGATGTGTTTGGGTGCAGCTGAGTGGGACGAGCCCTCACGTTAGTGGTTGTGTTCCCACTGTTCACTTGGCACGAACACATGCATTCGTGTGCTGGCTGTGGGGAGGAGCAGGTATCGGATGGTGTGGATCGTACCAGGGATTTCCTGTTGTGTTTTTGCTGCAGATCCTCTCAGTAAACATTGTGTTTGGGCTGTTTTTCATGTTTGGCCCTTTTGCTGGAACCAGAGCAAACAAAGGATTTGGCTTCATATGTGTTTGTTGATGTTTTGAAGCCTGGACTGACCTCAGTCCTGATGGGTGCATTTTTGCTGGGGAGGGGAGGAGGTCCCCTTGTGCCAGCACCGTCTGTTTCCTTTCTCTCCTCTTTGTGTGATTGTGTGTGTGTGTGTGTGTGTGTGTGTGTGGTGTGTGCAGCTGAGGTGTCCTCCACCTCCTCGTTGCTATCTGCTGAGCTGGGTTTCTTGCCGTCTGTGTCAGAGTTCATTGATAACAGACAGAGACACGACTAGTGAGGACAAAATGACCACAGCAGTTCTTCCCCTCCTCACTTTGTCTCTGCACTGAACACAGCCACTGGCTGAAAGCTCCACTGGAGGTCTTTGTAGATAATGCTTTTAAAACTGCAATCGTAATGTTAGCTGCTGACTAAGAGGAGTTGGTATGGTGCTTTTGGTCAGATTTTCCAGACAGCTGATCACGGGGCAGTGCAGCTATTTGATCTTGTGTAGGCACAGCCACGTTTGTTTGTGTTTGCGAGACATTTGCAGCGTCCAGGTTAGAAATTGTGTAAACTGTATCTGCTGCCAGCGTGTCGTTATCACTGCCTCACTGTCGCATCTACTGTTTCACTCTCCTACATCTGCAGACAGTTACTGTTGTGTGGTAGCTTCATTTAAACACTGTTATAATAATAGATAAGATGGTACTGAAGATCGAGCAGCTCCTCTCTTGAGCTGTACACATGCCCTGTTTTTAGCTCCGTCGCCTCTTTACCCAGTGCGCTGATGGCAGAGGGCCCCAGTCGAGGGGAGAAAAACACAATGGTCTTTTCCTCTGCTCTGGAATTCACAGGCCACCCTCTGTCTGTGCGTCTGGCTTTGCCTCCCTCGCTTTCTCTCCCCTTCCCTCCATCCCCCTCTGCTGTCACGGAGCAGACTGGGCAGGTTATAAATAGTGGTGCAACTACCCTGAATCTCAGTTGTCGTCAAAGATTTTCTTTTCCTCCTCTCCTTTGGTGTGCAGTGCCCCAGCTGCGCTGGGATTTCAAAAAACACAAAAGGGTGATAGCGAAGTAACCGGGCTAGTGTCTGTAATGCTGTGCTGTTAGTTATTCATAAATGGCACTAGTAATGTTGAATGCAGAGCAGAGTCTGACTCTTATCCTTCTTTGCCTCTTGTCTCCATGGCAATATTGAAGCTTGCCCTATCAGTACTGTGATAGAGAACTGAGTGTTTACCCCTCGGGAGACCTGATCGTGGTGTGTAGCACGACTCGTTATGACTTATGTCAGTGCGCATATCCAACATCCTGGTCGATGACTGGTTGATTCCACTGGGAGTGAGTGGAGTCGGAGGGAATTCCCACTCTCATTGTCTTGTGAAAACTTGACTTAACTGTACAATGTTTAACTCCCGGATGCCCCCCACCCCAACTGCTGTAACGCCATGTAGTTGGATTACTTGACACAGTCGATGTTTGCCAACATAAGCACCTTGCTCTCCTTTCAGTGATGAGTAGGTACCTTTAATTTAGTGTGACTTTTTCTTCTAAAACACTAATCGACAAGCAAAAGCTAAAATATGAGAAAGATGGTAAGAAAACTGCAGGTGTGCACGGTCTTTGTAGCTGTAATCAGAGACGCTGTGTCCAGGAGATACTCATTGGATGCATGGTCTTATCTTTCATTTGGAGAGATTAATTAGGAGAACAGTAGTTTTAGAGATCTCCTCATTAACCCTTTAAAACCGGTCAGAGCAGCACG
This sequence comes from Neolamprologus multifasciatus, assembly GCF_963576455.1. Lineage (NCBI taxonomy): Eukaryota > Metazoa > Chordata > Actinopteri > Cichliformes > Cichlidae > Neolamprologus > Neolamprologus multifasciatus. The sequence goes on along the minus strand of NC_140448.1, from coordinate 5,735,823 downwards.
CTCTGTTTTGCGTAACTATTTTTAAATCCCGGTAGCTCTGCAACCACGTGAGCTAGCGCAATAATTTTTGTTGCATATGAAACCGGAGGAGTTGTACTTACATCTTATGCCATCAGCTTGTCCTCGGTCACAGTTTCCTTCCACATATAGCTTTGCAAAAACTGCATAAAAAGCACTTGCAGCAACAAAAACATAATATTCCAGAAACACGCTTTGCCGATCCGATCAGCTGTTTGTAACACTTCCTATGTTGGAATAGACTCAGCGCAAACTTTTGCATGTCCGCCATGACCTGCCCGAAACCGGAAGTGACGTCATTTTCGTGGAAATGTAGTTTTTTACCATCAGGGCCTCATGAGCCTATACTGGTGTTTTTAAAAGTTATGTTTGACTTTATGACTTTCTGTGTGGTTTCTGGGATGCTTAGGACTCATATTGCACTGCTGGAAATAGTTTATTTTGATGCAGATGCTGCTTTTTTGCAAATTTGCATTATAATATATATTTTTTTCCTGCAGTGTATAAAAATTGGTGTATTTCAAAAATAAAACTATGAAGACACTCAAAATAAATTTCCTGTGGTGGGAAACTATTTTGTGCAACTTTTTTGTATTTACAGTTTTGAGGGATAAGCCTCTTAAATTTCTCTAACTAGAAATATATGTTAAAAAACAAAAACGATTTTCAATTTTTTTGTAGTTTATTGCACTTTTTTGCAATTTATGTAATTACTATGTACTTAATGCAGACATATTATTAAAATTTAGGCTGTAATGGTTGTAACGATGTATATCAACTTGAAATGCTCCCAAAAATGGCTCCACAGCATGTAAAAATATAAAGTAAGCTCTGGTGGACTTGGTTCTATGGTAGGTCTTAAAGGGTTAAAGAGGTGTAACATAAAGTCAAAAAGTAGATTTGAAGTTTCTAGGCTGAGTCCACGACATCAGTGTCCTGCAGTTATAGTGGCAGGTTTGTTCTTACTGTGTCAGTCATAAAACCTTCACACTGGCCTGCTTGTGTCGTGCTGGCTCCCCCAGTTTAGTGAGTGGCTCTGTGATCAACGTGTAGACTGAGCGCTTCTTGAATGGCTGTTGGTCTTTTTTAAAAAAGAAACGTCATCTCCAGGTTGATTATGGGGGCTGTCCGATCCTGTTTCCCCCTCCTCACAATTCAAACTGACTTTAGTAAGATTGGAAGGTGAGAATTTGAATTCCATCACAACATGACAAAACCAAGTGTTTAGACCAAGCCTATTCAAATGGCGGCCTGCGGGCCAAATGCGGCCCAGAAGCAACATGCGAGTGTCCCTGCCTGTGGTCCTGCCTGTGGTCCTGCCTGTGGTTCTGGCAGAAACACAGAAAACGCAAAAAATTAATTAATTAATTAATTTAAACAAAAATTAAAAATTCCTACAGCATAGTGTAGACTGTGAATGCAACACTCCTAGTAGCCTAGCAATATTTAACCCACAATGCACCGTGATGTAAACATATTAAACAACAGCATGTCTTTCTCTCTCCAAAAGCGCAAAATTGACAATGAAAACTGTCGGTTTAACTCTGCCTGGACTGACAAATACTTATTCATTTTACCGAGTTTAATAATCTTAAAACCGGAGCTGTACAGCCCAAGAGAGAGCTGCAGCATCTTCCCTTCGTGTTTGCTTCTTGGCGAAGAAGAAAAGGCCTTTCACAGAATCTGAAACAGTGAAATACAGCATGCTGGCCGTGGTGGATGCGGTGAAAAGTGACGAAAAAATTAAAGTAAGTGTGACATCTGCTATTAAAAACGTAGCCCTGTAGGACAGTTCAAATATTCGTGGAGTTGAAGTTCTGGCGTCAGAAAACTGATGTAATGTCTATAGCAGGAGATCACAGACAGAACTGATAATGCACAGTTGTGCGTATATGTCCGTTTTTTGGATGGGAAATTGCTCGGCTTGCTACCGTTAGAGGGACACACAGCTGGCGAAATAATGTTTGAGAGGATTTAAGCTCTTTTTGAGGAAAATGGTCTGGATATGAAGCGTGTCTGTATACTTGTGACGGATGGGGCTCCATCCATGGCAGGAAAAGTGAGTGGTCAGCGAAATATTTATTTTAATTTGAAAGGGAATTATCAAAATGTTTTTTTGTTGTTATTATTATTATTATTTCAAATGTGCAAAAATAGTTTAGTTATAGCTCCTTTTTTTTTTTTAAATGGACCTTTTGGTGTGCATTTGTGAGGTCAGCAGATTTACAGGGGAAAAGGAATAAAAAAATTACTTGTTTTTCAACACAGTTGTGTGGGTTTGAAATTGATCATGATCTGCTGCTTACTGGCTTCAAAAAAATATTTGGCCCAGATAAATTCCTCGGTTTGAAAATCTGGCCCAACTAACTTCGTAGTTGAATAGCCATGCTTTAGACTATTACTACATATATCGTTATTATATTACCTCAGTCAATGAGGTTATATAATCATCTCGCTCGCTTATGTCTTTCCTGATCTGTCACCTATGCAGAAGCATGCAAGAGCACATTTTTATATTCATTATTCCAGGAATAATGAATATAAAAACTGACTTAAACAGTCATGGAATTAAAAATAAATCAATGAGAATATATTGTAAATTCTCTGTGTGCATTTCTCAGAATTGTAACATTTACTCGTAACTGTTGTCAGATGTGATGTGACTGCAGTTGAATCCTCGCTTAAATCCAAACAGGCTTGATTGATTTTGCCCCTTCATGAGTGCTGATGTGTTATTCCAGCAGTATGTTGTTCTGGATACAGAGAGCCCAGTCTTGTATAGCTGGACCACAGAGCAGAGGTTTACATATACTATTGCTGGATGTTCACTTGTTAATTTCTCACTGCTTTTTGTTTGCGTTGTTGTTTCCTGGTTGGCACTGAGCTGCGGTGTATTTACACACTGTATTAATCTGTGTTCAACAGGGCCAAAGCACTTCCATGGAATTGTTATCATGTTGCCTCTTTTCAGTATTTTTCCCAGTTTTGGAGGAAATGCATGTGTGTGTGTTTGTATCACTTTTATGCCTCTCATTAGTTTTGTTTCTGTGTTTTATGCACCTGTAGTTCAAACAATGCTTTATAGCAGAAAATGGTCGTTTACTTTGACGTTAAATCCATAAGATGCAGACCGACTGGTCGTTTATTGCTGTTGTATGATGGGCTGGTGGATCAGTTGTGTGTAGGCTCTTTGAGAAGCGGTTCTCATCTGGGGAAATATGAAATTGTGATAGGCACATTGTTTTCTGTAGTATAAGTCACAGTGGATATTTAATGCAATATACAGTGTAGTGTACATGAATGTACTGCTGGGGCATACGTTTGAATTAGTCAGCAGTCCAAACTTCCAACATTGGGAAAAGATGTTCAAAAGCTGGAACTAATAAATACTGAAACATCTTGCTGGGTGTGCATGCAGTTGCTAAAAATCAGATCTGCAGATGGGAAACCGGTCATCCCTCGGATCAGCAGGCGGCTCCTGTGCAGCATCCAAAGTCTCCAGTTGGTGGAGGCTGGGGCCAGCTGACACTGTTCATAACCTCAACCCCAGACCTCAGCACGCCCGTGTTGAAAAGCTTACATCATCCCCGCCCCTCCTCCTCCTCTTCGTTTCTCATTATAGCACGATGTATGTGGCAAACAGTTTATCTCAATCTAAAAATAATAATAATTAAAATAAAAAACTGCAAAAAGTTGCTCCTCTAGTTCTTTTATTAGGTGTCAGACTTGTTTCCATTTGATAGATAAATGGCTGCACGCTGATCAGTTAAATCCCTTTTGTTTAAACCGTGAGCTGCCACTGCAGCAGCGCGAGTCGATCCAGCTGACAGGAATTCTCTTTGTTTGGTGGAAAGGCGGCTCCAAGTTGTGTAGCTTCTGTGAACCTTCTACTGCGAGGTACACTGGCTCCAAGAAAGACAGAGCGAGGGGGGAGGGAGGCGGGGAGCGAAGGAACAAGCAAGGGAGAGCTCCTCTCGGTTGTCATGGCAGCAGGGAAATGCACCGTGGGATCGAGTGTTTCCAAGGTGAAGCGGGATGCTCGTGCTCCATTGGTCAGCTTAAGGCAGACTAACTCGGCGACTTGCTCCTAATTGGCTGTGCCACTGAAATTCAGAGCAACATTAAATCCAGCCTGCGTTGAGGTTTCAGTTTGATCAGCACAAAAAGGATATTATTTCTTTATCTGCATGGCATGTGCCGTGTACTCGAAGCAGCATTTACAGCATCGACAATGTACTCCAGCTGCGCTGCAGTCAGAGTGTTAGATTGCCACTCCACTGTATTTAAATGTGTGTGTTTTTGTTGTGCGTGCAGTTGTTGTTATTGTTGAAAGCATCGTTAACAAGTCAAGCCGTTATGAAACGAGGCCAGTCTGCAGCAGCTCGCATTACAAGAGACACACACTAACAAACATGTCTCCCACACATGCAACTGTCTGCACTTTTCTGCATGACTGTGGCTTATGTGGATGAGCACATTCTTCCACTATTGTTTTGGCCCGACGTTGGGAGGTGAACGCACGAGTTCTGGTTCGCTGTGGCAGGCGGAAGCAGAGAGCAGCGCTCTGTTAAGTAGGACAGTGCAGGATAAAGGGCCACTGCCTCCAGTCTGGGGCTAAAGTGCTAAATTTATCTCCTCCCTGCTCCCAGCACAACACAAACAAACACACAGGGAGACGGGCACGCAAACATGTTCGTCAACAATCAGTATGCGAGCCAGTCCACATGGAGGGCGGTCTCGGTGTTGGCACACGGTGTTTTCATTGAAGTGACTGGACAGTCGCACAGATATAGACATGCAGGAGAATTCAGCACCTCTGCTCGGTACCCTGCCCCCAGCACTCGGCTGCCTACCCCCCGATCTTGCCCACACTTCATCAGTCTCTCTCTGCAGCAACAGGAACTCCAGGGAGACTGGGCTGAGGGACCATGTGACCCGGTGCTCTGGATATATCATGTTGCCGGAGAGATCCTGTCCAGAAGATAAATATGGCTCTTAAAGGAAAATACCGATAGCTTTCATCGGTACGGTTTGTTTGCTTAATTGCTGCCCAGTGATACAATATCAATGATTCATTTCCCTTGGCGTTACATTAGTGTTACATTTTTAAAGTCCTTGCACCCTCATCTTAGTAAGACTCTAGAATCTGTAGCTGTCACCTAAGCTTAACTACATACCAACATCAAACCTGTCAGCTGTGTTGCAGAACTCGTTACGGTAAATTGGTTAAAAATTTTGAATATCTGAGCGGTTTCCACTGTTTAGTGCCAACCAGAACTGATCTCATTTCTGAGGTTTGCAGTAATCCGTCTCTGTACTGTACCACTGAGAAAACACTTTTTAGAAGTGCAGCAGCATGACCAGAGTTCCTTGGTCATAGTGAACGATGCGTTCTTAGGTTTCCCCCCGCTACCTCTAAGTCACCCTCTCATTTCCTCAGCAGCCGGTGACCCGCATTCCTCCCATTCCTCTCATCATGTGACCAGGAGCTATGGTGCAGCACAGGGCCAAGCAAAGGCCTCAAAGAAGTCGTCATAGTTAATCCGTCAGGCGTCACTTCCCCTCATCTGCTCTGCTCTTTTCTGTGATTCGTGTGCTGCTGTCTTTTAATCCCAACGTTCTGGCAGATGCTCACATTTAAAGATAATATCTTATGGTTGGCATTTCACCTCATCGCTGCAGACTCCTGTGCTGACCCAACCCTAAAATGTCCAGAAAAGATGGAGGCAGATTTATGGATTGCCAGATGTGTAATCCCTTAGATTACATTGCCAATTACACACACATGTTGTCAAAATAATGACAAACCAGATGTTTGGTTTTAGGTAAATGCCATCTTATCTGGGCTATTATGATTTAAAAAAAGAAAAAAAAAAGTAATCTGCAGCAGTACTCGCCAAGCGCGCTGCTCCAAGCATCACGGAGTTGCCACAGCTCTTGTGTGGGTTTATTTTACCCCCAGTATCTTTTTATTTCTTTATGTAATCCCGAGCTGACTCCATGATTTTGAAACTGGGGCTCTTTCAGGGCCATAGCGTCTGTTGCAAGAGTCCTTGTTCTTCCTTTTGCTTGAAGGTTTTAATTAATGGCTAAAACCTTTTCACCACATGTGCAGCTTGAGCTTTCAACCTGCCAGTAAAGTCTTAGGCCTCAAACTTGCAGGCTTCTGATATTTATTCTGATAACAAGCTAATTAAATTGTTCTGTTAATGAAAGAGATTCTGCCTTTCTTTGTTTCATAAAACCTGTAAATTTGGTCATGCATTCATTTACATTTGCATATATTATAGATGGTAAAAGTGTTACATTTTCAAAAAGCATATCAGCTTATGAGAAAGAAAAGGGACAAAGCGGGCCTTGTCATTGTGGGTTCACTGCAGAAGCCCCGCTTTAATCCGGGATAATGCTGACTAATTGCCCTTAGCTCCGAGTAATGAATCTTTATTATTACAACTGTACAACTCGTTTACTTATGTCATAATGATCTAATGACCCAGCACACTTTTAAACAGGCTTAAAATGATTTTGTCATTACATACTAGCATAGTAAATGTCGCCCCCACCCCGACAGGTACACACTGTTTTATCCTTTTGTCTCATCCTGTAGTTTATGAGCGTAGCATGCTTTGAAGAGACTGAATCTTTTCGTATCACACAGCAGTGACACGAGCGCCTCTCTGACATGAACATGTGCAGCGTCACAGTTGTGATACAGGGATGATGTAAATGTGGTAATGTGCGTAATGTCTGGCTCACATTGAGAAAATGGCTTTTAGCTGATGGTGTGTGTGTGTGTGTGTGTGTGTGTGTGTGTGTGTGTGTGTGTGTGTGTGTGCAGCTAGAACCAGACTTGCTGTCAGGGTTATGTCAGTGTTATCTTTAGTCAGCTGCGGCAGTATCCGTGTGCGGTTGTGATGCACTTGCAGAGGATCGGATTTCTCCTCTTTTCATGGACTTGTCGTTCTATCTCCGTCCATTTTTCCTTCCCTTCCAAGTTTAATCTGACACGTATAAAGAGACTCAGCCCCCGTCTCCATTCGTGGCAGAGGGAAATCAATTCAGCGTAATAGAGCTCTGCATGTGCGAAAGTGCTGGCCTTAAGATTTTTAGTGTGGTGTTTTCCCCAGCGCTGAGCCTCCTGTGTACACCAGCTAGAGCTGGTGTGTGTCTCTGGGCCTTGTGTGTTTTTGTGTTTATGTTACTTGGCAGTAGACAGCAGTGTTGTTTTTCCCAGTGGTCAGGTGGCTAGACAGTAGGGAAGATTATATCACCCTGGAAATGTCCTCAAATTCACTGCTGTTTACCGCTTTCATTCTTCTTGGCCTTGCCCTGCTGAGCAAAATGACACAAATGAAAATCTTCTGTTTCATTTCTCGAGCCAAAGCCAACTGTGGCATTTTACATTAAAGTCAGATTTGCGCCGCCCTTCTGTGCATGTCCTAGTAACAGGCATGCAAACGAAACGGTAACACTGTTAAGGAAAACAGACTGTTTTGTTCTTTGTAAGAGAAACGCCTTTCACAACTAACCACACTCTCTTAGCAGGAACATGGGTAAACAGTTGTGACTGAGCGGTAAAAGACGCTCCATGTGTGATTGCTGCCAGCTCCACAATCATTGTTTATTAATGTTGTGCCAGAATCTGTGCCTATGCCAGCATGTCTCGTCACTGCAGCAGCACGTGACCAGTCAAAACATGTTTACATGCCCCAGATTGTAATAACAAGCTGCTACAATGGCAGATAACCATGTATTGGACAGCCCAGAGGTGACTGATGTTTACAGTAAAGCAAAATGACCAGAAGTGAAAGGGCCTTTGTTTCCCCTGAGGAAGGCGCACTGTTGTTGTGCTGAGGAAGTGCACGGCAGCTAGACGGAAGCCGGCGTCTTAGCGCGGAGCAGCCGGACGAGCTCGACAAACATCTGTGGGACGTCACAGCTCTACTGTAACCTTCCTTTTTCTCTCTTCTGTCTTTTCACAACTTCCTCCCCCCAAACTCTTCTTGTCACTTCATGCTCCGTGGCTTCTGATTCTGCAGAGGTCAAGTTTCTTATTACCTTTCTAACTCTGCGTCGGTGTGTCATTCCTATGCTCAAACAACACAACAGTTCCCAGAAGACTTTTTGGCATCCTCTAAACTTTGTTTTATACTTTCCCAATTAAAACTGGATTAATAACAATAATAAAATGCTTTATTATATGGTTTTATCCAACAAAAGGATGTCTTATAAATAGGGCTGCCACAAACAATTATTTTGATAGTTGACTAGTCACCGATTATTTTTGCGATTAGTCGACTATTCAATTCAATTCAATTCAATTTATATAGCGCCAAATCACAACAAAAGTCGCCTCAAGGCGACTAATCAGATCATCATCCATTGGACGTCAAACGTACAGCTTATTGCACCAGCAGCATCTGCTCTTATATAACTATCATTAGCTTACAGCTTTAAGTGTTTAAGGTGCTAACTAAAAATAAAGACAAGATGATAGTTTATTAAATTTTAATAAAATTTGCAGATTGTTTCGGTGAAGTTTAATAAACTCCTTGCTATCTAAAATATAACAGGACACCGGAGTAAATTCTCGAGCATCTCACACTTCTGATAATCAGCTGTCTGCATGATGTTTATTCAGCTGTGTAAAAACTATAACTTTAATCTCAGCCAAACCGATTTACTCAGGAACAAATAAAATACTGAAAAAAGCCAAAAAATAACATTTTTAAGTTATCTAAGTGACTTATATATCATGTTTAACCTGAGTAGGGAAAGACGGCGGTGGGTTTGAAAACGATTAGCCGGGAGTCCGGTGTTCTCATGGCTCTAGTTAGCCTAGCCCCCGGCTAGCTATCGAGCTAGTGGCTAACAGACGTCTCCGAAAACGTCGGAGCGCTTTTGAAAATATGTGGTGTCTTGATAAACTGAGCAGATATTTGAGGTTTACACAGCTACATTCTCGCCTGAAAATATGTTAAATGTTTATTTTGTGACCCAGAAAGAATAATAAGAGTAATATTAAAACTAACTAGCTGCCGCCATTGTTGGAAACTGAGCTGGGCTGCGCTATGAATTCTGGGACACAGTTTCTTCTTCTTCGGGGTTTAACGGCAGCTGGCATCCTTGTACATGCAGTGCTGCCATCTTCTGTTTCAGTCCGTTATTACACTCTTAAATCCTACTACTTATTTCTGCGTCTTTTGTGATCTTACAAAGCTTCAAACGACGCGTCGACTATTAAATCAGTCGTCAACGGTTTTGATAGTCGACGTAATTGTGGCAGCCCTACTTATAAATAGAAACAAATGTGAAAAGCAAGAAAGAAAGTTATAACAGTGATACCACAAAAAGTGCAGTTCACATGAACTTAATGTAGCTCAGGCAGTGAATGGTTTCATTGATTTCTGGGAACCTTGGATAAAGATGATGGCAATGACAAAGGTAAACAGGTGTACTAGGACTCTGGGTGTTGAGCAAATAGAAAAGTGGCAAAAGGCAAGGCTAATTGTGTTGTATGTGAGACACTAAGGAAGGAACAAAGGACTTGTATCAATTACCCAGGCAGAGAGATCGAGCTGGAAAGGATGTGCAGCAGGCTGGGGTGATTAAGGATGTACTAACGAGGGAAGGGAATGTGCTCAGATGGTGGAAGGAGCTTTTTGAAGAGTTGATGAATGTAGAAAGTGAAAGGACAGTGAATCAGGAAGTGCAGATAATTGGTAAGGAGAAGAGAGGGTAGCTGGGAAGAGGAGAAAGGTAGTTGACCCAGATGAAAGTAACGAGGTTTCTGTGCAGAGCTGTAGTAAAAACAGAGGATTAAGCTGTTGATCCACACCAGGAAATGATGCTGAGACGAGAGGTGATGATGATTGAGCAGCAGTATGGCTTCATGCTGAGAGAGAGCACTACACATGTGATGTTTGCTTTGAGAGGTCAGAACGAGCTTTGCTCTGTTTTTGTGGATGTGCAGTGCCAAGAGAGCAGCCGTGGGACTGCCTGAGGAAGTGAGACGTGGTAGAGACGTATCCACAGGACAGTGGTGAGGTGTGTGGTAGGAGTGACAGATGGGTTCGAGGTGGGGGTGGGACTCCACCAGGGATCAACTCTGAGCCCCTTCTTGTTTGCACTTGTAGTGATGGACAGGCTGACAGATGAGGTCAGGCAGAGTCTGTAGACGACACTGTGATCTGCAGTGAGCGTGGGGAGCACTCGCTACCGGAGAGGCGGAGGTATGTTCTCCAGAGAAGGAGCAAGACAAAGTAACATGGAGTCGAGGTAGCGGAGGCTGATAGGTTTAATTACCTGGGGTCAACCATCCGAAGCAACAGGCAGTAGACACGAGAGGGGAAGAAGAGTGTGGAGGCCGGGTGGAGTCGGGGGTGACAACAAGACTGTAGTGAGGCCTGCTTTGGAGACAAGAAAACCAGAGGCCGGACTTGAGGTGGCGGGATTGAAAATGCTTTCTGCGTGTGTGTCGATGCATGTGAAGTGAAAAAGGCGACAGAGGAATACAAGATGACTTGTTTGTTAGTGAGACGTCATTATCACATCATCTGTTTGTGCTACTTATCAAACCATCCCTGCTGAAGGGGCTCTCTGTGCTCCGGTCCACCTGTGCCGCCGCACAGCTCGCTGGTCTTCAGCACCTCATTTTCATGCCAGGCCAGCTGAAGGCAAGTGTGCCCACCTGCCGCCTTTTGTATGCGGCCACGCTTCAAACCCTCACCGGGTTGTCTCATTGTTTTCTTACCAAGCTGAGGGATATTTGCATTTGAGAGGTGAAGCAGGCCCTGCCTCTGTGGACAATCAGAACGACATGTGAGCAAGCGTCTGCTGTGTGTGACAGTGAAGAGAGTCAGAGGAAGAGAGCAGATCAGAGAGCAGCCTAAGCCATTTGCCAGTTAATACATGAAGAGCAGGAGAGAGGGAAGTGGGAGGAAAGGTGGAGACGGATAGAAAAGATGATTAAAAGATCTCGAGGTTGCTTTTTCAGGCTACGTCAGCCTGTTTTCTTTTATAGTCGTTCTAAACATGACAGACACGGAGAGAGGCATAAAAATGTGAAGTGAGATCCCACAAATCTAGTTAATGAACATAATACTCTGACAGCATCACGCTGTTTTAAAGGCTGTTTAACTCAGCACTTTAGATGCACTGCAACCTGTTTCATCACATCATTCTTGAAATGATGCTTGAATTCCTTTAATAATTTGACAGACCGGAGGAGACACTTAGTTCTGTCTGTGTCCATTAGCTCGAGCTTTGTCTGCTGTTGACAGCTGGTGCTTTAATGCAGGCATGCAGTCTTTTGTGGGACTCAACGCTGGCCTTGACTTTTGGCCTCTTTTTCCTCTCCAAGTGCAAGCAGAGTCTCGCTGCGGTGACATTCTGAAATCCCAGAGAAGCTGAGTCTCGAGGCAGGTTCAGCACAAAGTAACAGACACAATGCGTGCCCCAAGGGATCCCTCTGGGAATTCCTGGTGATCCTTAGGCAAAGTATAAAGCTTCTAAATGAAGTCATGATTTCATTTGGAGTCGAGTTGGGACTCCTACAGGGATGCAGGCAGTGTTGCTTTTAAAGGAGCGTCGTCTGCACATGATTTTTACATTTTTGTGATTTATTTTTGTGTGTATAACGTACAGACGTGAGAGCATTACGTTTCAGCGTGAAGGTCAGTAATGATTAGAGATGGGGGTGACTTGATAGAGCCTTCTATCAATGCAGATATTCAGAATACTATAAACAAGAGGGTTCATCTCACGCACGACCATCCTGGGATGAGGTCAGCCGAGCAAACTTGCATCAAATTGGTTCAACTAAGAAATCGTCCAACCCTGGACACACTTAGTTAACAAAGTTGCTTCCTAATTCAAAGCAAGCTAATGGCACAGCAACCTCCTGCCATGTCTGGCAGGTTGGTTGCCCAGAGTTTGTTGCGCATTGACAGCAATTTCTGATGGAAAGGCAAAAGGAAGCAACCTTTGTGCAAACAGTTGCAGTCTGACTTGGACCGAGTGCAATCACTCTGAGAGTTTGTCAAAGTTGTGTAAATAATTGCTACCTGATATATAAATGCAGACTGATGCCAACATGTTGCCATCAGTCTGAATTCATCTTTGTCACATGTTGTGTGGGCCCAACGAGGGCTGTGCGATATGACCAAAATCTCATATCCCGATATAAAACATCTATCGTCCAATAACGATATAAATCACAAAAATGTAACATTTTCTGTAAATTCTGTGAATCTCGGGCAGCTCGACTTGTGTGACGTGTTTCCAGCTGCGCGTCATGTAGCTGGAGTCGAGTGTTTTAACCGATGCATGAAACGATACATTTTTAGACATAAGTTGTTACGGCGCCGTTTTCTTTGTATTTATTATACAGCGTGCTGCGGGGAAAAGCCTGTTCTAACGTTTGAGTCTAAGGTTTATTTTTTAGCACCTGGCGTCTTTTTTACTTCTCATCCGTAAATAATCTGCTCTTTCACGTGATTCAGTTTATTTTGAAAAGTCTCAACAGGATCTTGAGTTTTATTGTGAAAGGTTTATGTGGAACATAAACAAGCGAACAAGTGTTACCGTCGTCGTTGCTAACGACAACGCATAAAAACAGGCGCCTGTCCGTCTGTAGTGTGGTTATATTAAATATAAGAGAAAGAGAGAACTTTAAGAAATTAATGTAGCCGCTACAGTGACATCAAAACCATGAAAAATATTGGCGTAAACAGTTTATTTTGCGACACCACGAAACAAACAATAGCGTAAAATGAAACGACAGACGTTTTTATATCGTCATCAGATATATATGGTTATATCGAACAGCCCTATGTCCAACACCAACTTGCTGACATTTGGTTGGATTCCTACTGAACAGGAGGGTTGCTGCCCCAAACGTAATAATTAAACACAACAGATGAGACTTTCAGTGATTTATCCCAGTTTATTGCTGTCTTATTAGAAACAGATAGCATGTAATTGCAAACTTGACCACATTTAATTTCAGACTGACGTCTTATAGCAGCGGTTATGGCAGGTTTTAGGGACGCTGTCATTTTGCATCCAAAAAACAACATAATTTCCTGTTTTTAAAAAAGGTGTTAAATAGCAATGCAAAATGCCATAATATCATATATCTTATTGTGATGATGTCATACCATGGGGTGTCTGCTCTGGTGATTCCCACCTATAGTAGCCACGTACCAAACTCATACTCAGAAGTCCCAGTACTGCTCGACTCCTCTTAGCTAGCGGAACAACCCAGCAGCTGTTGGCCGCTGTACGTGTGTGTCTGTACGTGTGTGTCTGTACGTGTGTGTCTGTACGTGTGTGTCTGTATGTGTGCGCACATGGTTTTACATCCACCAGCTTGCTGTGGGTGTTTGGAGAAGGATTAAAGTTGGATCAATGCCGTGTGTTTGCGAATGTCACACGTGGGGACAGGATGGTGAACACTAGCAGAGAGACTTGACAGTTTGTGCTACATTTAGTCACAGTGCAAGTTTTACCAAATCCTGCTGTGTGTGTGTGTGTGTCTGTGCGTGTGTGCGTGTGTGTGTGTGTGGCAGCAGTGAGGAAATGTATCTCATGCTGTTGATGTTGCGGTGCTTTTTAGGCCAAGTGCTGATCAAGCACCTGTTGACATTTAAAAGCATCTCTGTGCAACTTCTAAAAATCACATTTAATTTGCCGGCCGACAGGATTATGTGTTCACATGAAACACTGAAGTTACAGAAGGCAACAAAAAAGCTATTTTAAGCTTCAATTACATATTTAAACAGTTTAAAACAAGACGACAGAAGGATAACGTGACATTTGTTTAAAGTGCGATTCTCACACTGGGAAGTAATATGATAATTTAGTACGACTGTTTAAATGTCAGCAGCTGGTATGTCTAGTAATCTTTTTAACCTGTCAGCTGACACTGACGCACCAATCTGCACAATCACATTTGTAAAGAAATTGATTTGTGTGTGTGTGTGTGTGTGTGTGTGTGTGTGTGTGTGTGTGTGTGTGTGTGTGTGTGTGTGTGTGTGTGTGAGTATTTGGTTGTACTTCTGCCTGCTGAGCCACAGATGGCAGCCCTTTACCTCAAGCTTACAAGTGCCCCACAAACACAGATGTGTGTGAATGTGTGGTGTCAGGTTTTCTTTGCATGTGAGGAGAGAATGGCGTGCTGTATTTCTGTCGATGTCTGCAGAATGCGCCGGCACATTTTACCTCGCTCCCTCCCTTCCTCTTTTTCCTCTCTCCTTGTCACTTCACCTCTTTCCTTCCATGTACATAAATACACCACTGTATTAGCAAGTTGGCCTTGTTGGCCAGCAACAAAGACACTGCATTCAGAGCGACAAGAGCAGTCTATCCAATTCTTAGAAAGCCAAGAATAGATCCTGAGGGGGGGGGGCAGGGACACCACTACCCCTGCAAGCCTGTACTAGTCAAAATTTGCCGCCACCTTAACAATTTGGCTCCACGCCATGAAAGCGGGAGGGGTGCCGGTGGTTTGGCGACGCGTCTTGGCTCCATAACTGGAGGGTGTTTTTCACAGCGCACACACCCGTGAGATACGCACTGCAGTCAAAGAAGCCTGTTGTACACGGCTGCCTGGTTACCTGAGCTGCTGCGACACACCTCCCAGACAAAGGTGTCTTTGCTCTCTCCTAGCATGTGGCCTAATCGCCCAGATGTCTCCTTGCCAACTTAATGGCAATAAATGTGATTTGTTATTATTTACATGTAGCTACAGACATGATCTGTGGTGGTTCTTTAGCTTTAGATTCAGATTTTTACTGTAAGATAAATGTAAAACACACGTGAATCAACAGCGCACGAGAACCACATTTAGACACGATTAGAAACATGTGGAGTCATGCTGTGATTGCACAGAGGCTGTTCAGGCTGTTTCATTGCACATGAATGGCACAGGTACAGGACAGCTGCACTATGATGTGTGACTGTTGCACATGTGACTTTGTTTCTTTTTTAAAGTGTTTGGGGGTTAAAATAAAGGGGGGGGGTACCCAAAATCGACACTGAGAGGAAGTGTCAAAAGTCATATTTCCTGGATTACAGTTGCTTATTGATTTAATGATAATAACGACTGATGTGATCTCATGTTTGTCGTAACCACAGGAGCGATCACGTGCAGTTGACTTGAAACAATTTGTCGTCTTGCTTTTTTTTTAATCACTCAGTAATGCTGGGCTTACACTATTTTTCTATTGTTGCACTACCTGCTCTACACACGCAGTGTCGAGCAACGGTGGAGACGCAATTACAAGCAGTACATTTTGCGGCAACGACAAAACGTAAGACATTTGTTGTTTTTATGTTTATTTCTTGTTTTTATGTTCAGTCTCAACTGTTACGAAGTTGATGTGCAGTTAATA
The DNA here is from genome assembly GCF_963576455.1 of Neolamprologus multifasciatus. NCBI lineage: Eukaryota > Metazoa > Chordata > Actinopteri > Cichliformes > Cichlidae > Neolamprologus > Neolamprologus multifasciatus. Next base: position 5,720,410 of record NC_140448.1, on the reverse strand, counting down.
AGCGCAATAAATATTTATACTGGAAAAGAAAATCGTGAGAGAATCGTGATTCTCATTTTATGCAAAATCGTGCAGCCCTAGCTCACACTGTGCGATTTTTGTCCCATTTGGAGCCGATTTTTCAGTCATGCGACCGTTTTGGTGATCGGCCCGATTCTGGCCTGCATCGTGTGGTATACGTGGGGTAACGAGAAGCGATTAACACCTCACAACCAGCTCCCCATCATCAATCGCTTGGTCGTGAGGGTGTCACCGCAGCTGCTCACACTGCGCATGTGCAAAGACATAAACGTCGGTGAAAAAGACGGAGCAGCACGGCAGTGCAGCGTGTGATCTGGACACAAGCGATGGAGGCACTTGTAGAACTTTGGCTCGTCCGAGCCTTTTTGATGTGGCCTCACAGAATCATCACGACCACAACAACCGTGAAAATAGTTGATTTATGTTGCTGCTCAATCACAGCTGCCTGATCATGTTTTTCATTAGCAATTTAGCAAAGCTGATGGTGGTGTGTGTGTGTGTGTGTGTGTGTGTGTGTGTGTGTGTGTGTGAAAGACAGAGAGGGAGAGCGAGCGACAGATTTTCTGTTATAACCTTATATATCCATTTTTATGGACGCACAGTGTGAGCACTCGGGTCGCATCAGAGCATCGGGCCATATAGTGTGAGACTCTGCAGCGTGACCTACGAACTTCTAACCTCTGCGAGTCAATCGTGCAGTTTGAGCAGGAGCTGAATAACGCGACTGAAAAAATCACCCGGCTTAATTGAGTTGCATATGAGGGCTGAAAAGAGAGGCTGAGGTTACAGATTGCATTAGTGACAAGAAAGAAATTGGACTTTGATTAACTTTATTGTAGCCAAACCGGATCCATCAGACGTGCCAAGTTGGGCCCAGGCACTGACCTTTGCGATTACGACATCTCTTAGCACAAACAATTATGTGTGGCTCATTAAAGACAAAGACGCAATCGTGCTCTAAAACCTCATAACAATGGAGAATGCCCACTTGATGTGTGGAATTTGATCGCCATCTGCAATGACGCTCACTTGCTCAGGCTGCTCAGACCTTAGGAGAACTTTATCAAGGCAATTTGTTTTTCTTTCACAAGACTGTGGAAGGTCTTTTCTCCCCGTGTCGATCTGCCTCGCTCGGCTCCTTTAATCCTCTGCACAGGAGGTGTGTCAGAGTGAGACGGGTAGAGAAGATATTTGCTTAACCAAATCCTCAGAGGAGGCAGCCCTCTCTGATCCACTTCCAAATTCACTTCGTCCTTACCCATTTGGTCATTTGCCACACACGCTGCCTCTTGCACTAACTGCGTGTGTGCGTGCATGTACACGTGTGCGTGCATGTACACGTGTGCACGTCAGAGAGGAAAGCTTGCCGACAATGCTGTGCATTTCCCCCCCGGTCCCTCAGTCTGCCCCGTCCTCGCTTTACTTCTTTAAGTTGTTGCTGCTGAGGTCAGACTGGCACAGGCAGGTGTGTGTGTGTGTGTGTGTGTGTGTGTGTGTGTGTGTGTGTGTGAGAGAGAGAAAAGGTACTGTTTTGCAGTTAAGCATTTGGCCACAATGCCAGGAGTAGTCGTGGCTCGCCTTTTTGTTTTACTCTAGATCAGCAGTCCCCAACCCCCGGGCCTCGGACCGGTACCGGTCCGTGAGTCGTTTGGTACCGGGCCGCGAGAGTTGAGGCTCAGGTGTGAAATGTATAGTTTTCAGGGTTTTTATCAGTTTTCAGCGTTATTTTGTTATCGTTTTTATCGTTTACTCGGTTTTCCTGGGTCTTTTCACGTGTGTTATGAATAAATCTTCTTTTTTCGGTACCAGTACTAGTTTTATTTTGTTGTATTTATCCGCGACACCTGTCACGGCCTTTTATGTTCCAAACACCAAAAAAGTCCAAGAAAAGGCCGTGGGTGGCAACGGGAGGTTTGATTTAGAACGCACTTCTGACTTCATTGTTTTAAAATCATATGGCGTTTATTTCGTGCAAAATTATAAACAAAAATCAACCAAATAACTTCTTAAAACTTAAAATTAAACGAAAGTTAACTTAATTTGCTTTAGCAACTTCAAAAGTGGTCAAAAAATCATTTTCTAACCCTCCCGTCTCCCCATCAGACATTTGGCAAACAAAAAAAAATCCTGACCACACCCCTCCAGGGTGCTCTTACTCCCGTGATTAATGGGAGGGTCCATAAGCCAATAAACCAATCAATCACTTTCCAAAACCTTTTCCAATAAAATGAATTACAAATTTACTTAACAAAACTAGGTCAGCATATTCTTACAACTTTAAAGAAAAAACAAAAATTAATACAAATTGCGTTTTATAAACATTGAACAAAAATGGACAACAACGCCTTGAAGGCCGGTCCATGAAGATATTGTCGGGCATAAACCGATCCGTGGTCCAAAAAAGGTTGGAGACCGCTGCTCTGGATGACATGTACAGACGCACACTTGAACTCCACCTGTAAGCGTTGCTGTGCAGACTTGCATCCCGGTCTCTGCACATGCTATTGAAGTCTTTAAATACCCACTCGTGTGTCATCGATTGAAAGGATTAGGATTGAACTCTGGAAACCTTTCTTTATCATCCACTCTGTTATCGGAATAAAAAAAAGTCGCGCAGGCTATCGGAGCGATTTAATAGAGGCATAGGAGGCATGTTTGAATCAGATAAGTAGCTTCTCCTCCTTTACTCCCTCGTGTCTCTCTGGAATCGGTTTTTCTCTGTCATGTTGAAGCAGGATACAGGTGAGGCGTGAGACTCCATTATATCTGACACACACGAAAGGGAAACCACACAGGTTTCTATAATCATTCTTTCTCTCTCTACCTTTCCTCTCCCTGCCTTCTCCTCTGTTTCTGTCTTTGTGAATACGAACTTGAACTAGACTATGTGATCTGCTCATCCTTTTTTCTTTTCTTTATTCTACTCCAAAGTCTGCTGGAGTTATTCACTGGAAGTCTTTTCAAAGGTGCGTTTGAAAGTAGTGTAATCCCAAATGACTCATCTCACTCTCTTTCTCACAGCGAGCACTTGTCCTGCGCCTTCACCTTCTTCTTACATGGCGAGAGCAACGTGTGCACCAGCGTGGAGATCAACCAGCACCAGCCTGTCTACCATCTCACAGAGGAGCACCTTACTCTGGCTCAGCAGGCGTCCAGTCCCTTCCAAGGTGGGTAGCTGCTGTGTCTTGATGCATTCTCAATCATCCAGGAAAATAAATCTCCAAAAGTTGATTCTGTTCATCTGGACGTAGCGTTTTCTGGGAGAAACTTTTGGAGGTAGCTGCTGTGCGTTAGCCAGCCTTCAGTGACGTGCTCAAAGGCAAACATGTGGCATAACATCAAGTCACGTCGTCATGTTGTTGAATTTGGTTTAATGGTTTCAGCTGCGTGGTGATGGGCATGGTGACAGTGCAGGCATAGATATGTGAATTAGTTCAGCAGTCTCTTTTTACATTTTTCTTGAGCAGATTAAACGAGTGGAATATAAACAATTTATATCTTCACAACTATTGAAATGAATATTTAAACTGTCTTCTCATTAAACCAGATAAAGACTTAGTATACTGTCCAAGCAGAGGTATTACTAAAGTGTCTGTAGAGTAGCAAGACTTCATTCTAGGAATTTCAACTTGACCTTATGAATGAAGATGAATGAAGTTTCCCCAAAGTCTGGTGACTGGCAAAAAATAACACAAACAATGAGGGGGGGGGTCCCTAATAATGTGTCAGGTTGATTTGATCTGCCAGACCTCACCCTCACATTTCTGTATTTTTTCAAATGGCAGTAAAATAATTTTTACGAGGGTTGTTGCTTGTTGTTTGCACAGAGATGCTTTTTTTATCTTTAATTTTGTGCATAAAACGATGCTGTAATCCAATAACAATATACCAAATAGTACAGAATGATCCCAAACAAATGAAGGACAATAAATATGGTGGTTGCTCTGTATCAGCTGCAGGACTTTATTACTTAAGAGTTAAAAAACAAAACTGTGGATTCTCTGGATGTTGCTTTTAAAACAAAAACCTTATTTTTACACTGAATCAACACATTATTGCAAATTTTCTGCTGCTTGTCATTGTAAGTTTCTCTGAAATAGATTATACCAATCATTACAACAACGTGTCTGCTGCTCAGGACACAAAGTTTAGAATTAACCTGCCTTTTTTATTCAGATTTATTCAGTGTGAGAAAAATGTCAGAGCTGTAAATAAAATCACATTTAAAGTTTCTGCCTGTTTAAAAGTCCAGAGCCCAAAGCTGTTCAACCCCACCGCCTCTTTAACCGTCGTTACGGTCACATTTATTTTCTTCTTTGGATTCAAAGTAACAGGTCACTCATGCAGAGTGACAACTTTTATCTCACAGTTACTTTAGACTGTTGAACACGCAGACATGGATTTTAATACAAATACTAAAAATAAATGGCCTGTATTTATTTAGTGCTTTTCTAGTCTCTAAGGACCCCAAAGCACTTTACACATCCAGTCATCCACCCATTCACACACTGGTGATGGCAGCTACATTGTAGCCACAGCCACCCTGGGGCGCACTGACAGAGGCGAGGCTGCCGGACACTGGCGCCACCGGGCCCTCTGACCACCACCAGTAGGCAACGGGTGAAGTGTCTTGCCCAAGGACACAACGACCGAGACTGTCCAAGCCGGGGCTCGAACCGGCAACCTTCCGATTACAAGGCAAACTCCCAACTCTTGAGCCACGATCGCCCCGTGGTTGGTGGTTATATAAAAGGTTAACATGCATAAATGGATTTTAATACAAATACTAAAGGTTATATGGTCAACAAAAGTGTAGATATATATATTTTTCTGAATGAAATGGATCAGCAGTCTGTGTGTTCGGTGCTGTTTGTAAGATGAATCGTATGTAATCTTCTGTCGTGCTGTCTTTGGCTCGCTGACAGCTTAATGAAAAGTCACGCCCCATCCAAATGTTCGTGTAACGACTTTAATACGCACAGTTTCATACTTGTGTAGGAGGAAAACGGATTGCTTTATGAATACAGTCATTAGATGTAAAACTGCTATCACACCCATCCTGTTGATTCTTCTATTAGCAGAGAGGTATGAGTGTCGTCATTATCTAGCTGCACTCGGCTCTTTCATTTGCATACTTTGCTGACTCGCCTCGAGTTCCCTCGGCAGCGTTGGAGCGCACGAATGCGCTCGGCTGTGATGTAACGTGTCCCCCTGCACAGAGACGATGCAGAAATTAAAATCATGCAAAGCTAAAATGAATGTTTTGTGGAAATTTGACAAACGAGCCGTCACGAGGCTTATTTTTATTTAATCTTTGTGCACCAATAAAAAAAAAAACCCAGTTGGATGAGACGTTTTCCCAGAGGAAAGGTTTGCCGCCTTTACCTTTCTCATTTATGGCTGGATAGATGTGATGCAGCTGTCCTCTTTTTCTCTGTACGCCCCCTCCAGAGTAATAATAGTGATCACTTCCTCCATTCACCACAGTAATTCCTGTACAGACGGCCCCTTTACTGTCTCTAGAGGCCTCATGAAGGGAGGCGATAATACCTCTCAGTTAAAGACGAGTACTTTAGATAAAAATAAAAAGACTATCAGAATTTAACATGCAGATACGTACGCTGATGTTTATGGGGTTTCCCAGTTATTTAGAAGGATTATATTGCTCACCAGCTCAGAGTAACTTACGACTGCTTTGTTAGTCTTTAAATACTCGGTGAGATATTTGCCATCCTGGTCAGGTAATTGAGGGCTCAGGATTTCAGAGATGCACACTGACACCTCTTCTCTTTTCACCGAGCGATAAAGCTGCTGATACGCTCATACAGGTGATCCACAGGAGCAGTTTATTAGAATGATGCATTTGTTTTTGTAGCGTTGGAAACACCCTCGTGCACCCAGCTATGTGAAACTGATGCGTGCACCTGTCTCCACTGTGAGAGTGTGTGTCTGTGTGCAGGTGTGCGTTTTCACCGCCGCAGCGTGCATCCTCCTGGCTAACCAAGCATAGCACCGAGAAAGGCCTGACTTCCATCCCCCTTTATCCATCTATCCACCCCCCCCCGCCCCCCCACTCACCTCTGCCAGCTTGGTTTACTGCGCGGCAGACCGCTCTGGCGGGCAGACCTCTCCAGGATGTGACCTCATAAAAGGGCGCAGAGTGGATGTAATGAACTCTCAGCCCATTACACTGATCTGAGCACATTTGACATGTCTTCAGGGAACCAGAGATGGACTCACAGCCGGAGAGAGGGGCAGGAGGGGTAGCTCGAGAGGGGGGGATGAGGTGCGGTGGCGATCGCAGGGAGGGGGGTAAACCATTTCCATAATTGTGCTGAATTTGATCTCTCCTCCACAATTGGCCCGAGGTCTCACGAGCGCGTGTGTGCACAGCAAGAAGTGCAGGAAAGGAGCAGAGCTGAATTTAATCAAGGTTAATGTGATCGTCCATAGCTGGATGTTGTCGTGCATCTCAACGTAAATAACCTTTTGTTCTTCTCTCTGTTTTCGCTGAGCTAGTGCATCTGTAGGCCGAAGCGAGACAGCACGCTGAGGGGCGTTCAGGCTCGCGTCTAGATGACATGTTTTTATAACTTTTTCTTTTTTTAAAATGCTCTGAGGTTCATTTGACAGTAAAAAACCAAAATAACATTATTCCTCCAAGTCACCTGACTTTGTCTGGCGAAGCTCAACATTGCTTCCAATCTGCTGCAGCGCTACTTATCTCCCACTGCCACCTGCCAGCGGCGTCCTTGAAATATCCCGAAGTGTCGGATCTGTTTGTCACTTTTTCCCCCCTTTGTGTCCAAACAGTGTCGTTTAAAGTTGTAATCCTTAAGATTTCAGCCCTGGTCAGTTTGATAACGGGCACGGTTGGCTTGTAAAAGCAAGTGTGCTTAAATGCTGCAGAATTCCTGGAGCCCCGACTTTGTCAGAAGCACAACAGAAGAGCAGCAAGTGAATCTGTTTAAAGTTGCACCAAAAACAAACTTGGATTCAGTCAAAAGTGAGGATAATCAGGGCGTGACTTCAAGTTTCACTGAAACAGGAAGCAGCTGTTTATCTTCTCCAGAAGTTAGGTGTACAGCCTGCTGCCCTCCGTGGTTGCTCCTGAGCCTTTTCCCTTTCTCCACGCCGTGTTTAAAAGGATCCACTCGCAACCAAACCTGCCACAGAATTAGGGGTGGAGGAAAAAATGGATACTGTGTAGCATGGTGATATTTTGTTTGCTAATAATGTATCGATACAGGGACAGCAGAAATGGATACTTTGTTACAAAAAGGTTTTTGTGCTCTGACTTCAGAGCATGTTGATCCTTTTTCTGAGCAAGAATCCTGACATTCCTTCACTGTCCAAATGTGTTTAATAAACATGACAGTTTACTTATTTTAATTTAAGACATGTTTTATTTTAATTAAGTTTAAAACTTTTTTATTTAATGTAAAATTATATTTTTGTTTTAATTTACTTTCAAATTCTTCAGTTGCTGAAGGGGCTGCATAGTTTTCATAAACTGCATAGTTCAGAATAGCTATAATTGTACCAGATGGTTGTTCAGTTAAGTTGGACTAGACTGTAATACAAACCGTTCAGTTTGTCAACAATCAAACTGAAATGAGAGAAAGACTGAGTGTGAGACTTTGATATTAGAGAAAATGAATATTGATAAAGTTTACCTTTATGTACAGAATCTGAATATCGCAAAATATTTTTAAAAATTGCAATAATATCGTATCGTGGGATGTATGGTGATTCCCACCTCTACACAGAATGTGGTTGTTCCTGTTGCTCCTTCATGATAAGTCCACAGTTGAAAGCTTTTGATGCAAAGAGCTGAAGTTAATGATTCATTGTAACTACTTTTTAATCATCATTTTTTGCCCCTCGTGCGTTTACTCAGGTGGGTCGCTTCGATCCTGCTATTAAAAGCGAACATATAGGTTTTTAAAAGTTGCTTAATAGAAATGTGTTAAAAGGCTGCTTCCAATAACCTACTGAACATAAACGGGACTTTATCGGCACATGCTCAAAGCTCCAGGCTCTTTCCTGGAAAGACTATTTGTGCACACAGGCTTTCTTTTTCTACCCTCTCCTTTTTTTCCATTGTCTCCTGCCATTTTCCTATCATGAAAGCTGTTCTGCGGTCCAGCCGCTCAATCAATACCTGGGGACAGAGGCCATCGAGTCTAGTAATGACATACTAGGGAGGCAGAGCAGAGAGGGACATTAACAAATGCTCACTCACACACCCACCAAGCCAGACTGTTCGTAGAACCATTATACCCCCCTTTCCACATTTCAATGCATAATAGACAAAGAGAAAGGAGAATGGATGCATAGCAAGATGATGTGTGTGTGTGTGTGTGTGCATGTTTCCAGTTGGTTTCTGTGCTCATACGTATGCATTATGCATGTTAGTTTATGGTGCTATCTGCATTTGGCTGATGGATGTTGGTCTGTTCTGTAAGCTGACTGATGGGCTCTCTCTGCCACTCTCATATGTCTGTGAGGTCAAGTGTGTTTGCCGAGGACCGGCCCCTTTTATAAGCCTCTGTTTATGGGCTCTGAGAGGCTGCTGCTTCTCAATAATTGGCGTCTGGAAAGGTCAGAGCGCTCCTGATTCGTTCAGAGATGGCAGAATGACAATGAAGGGAAAACACATGTAGAAAGAAAGACGAGTTGAATGATGTGAAGAATTTAGCAACAATAAGAACAGACAAGAAAGGAATCGCAAGTGGTATGGATTTAGAGAGAAATGGGACGAGGATTAAGGACCAGGATGTAAGGGGAAAACAGGAACTAGTTTTTAAATGTAGTTGTGGAAGACGTGATGCAGATGCAGATTGGAAGATTCCCAGAGTTATGCTGACTCTTTCTTTCTTGCTACTTTTCCTTCCTCCCCCTTTTTAGTGATCCTGAGTCCGTTTGGTCTAAATGGGACACTGACTGGCCAGTCCTTTAAGATGTCAGACCCACCTACCCAGAAGCTGATTGAGGAGTGGAACCAGTTCTATCCCATCAGTCCCAGTGCCAAGGAGAACGTGTCAGAGGACAAAGTAGAGGACATGGACTGGGAGGATGAATCTCTGGCCTCTGTTGAGGTCCTCGTTGGTCAGTATTTATTTTATTTGAATCCACAATCTTAAGAATACCCTAAATCTACGTGTAGAGTTTCTTGAACTTTTTGCCTGTTTTGGTTCAGGTGGTGTGCGTATGGTGTACCCAGCCTGCCTGGTGCTGGTACCCCAGTCAGACATCCCTGTTGTGACCCCTGTGGGGTCCTCCCACTGCACTGCCGTCTACTCTGGTGGCCACCAAGTGCCTGCTTCCCAGCGAGAGCCCGCCATGTCTTTGGTGACACTCACCCCTCCCACATCACCCGAAGAGGCGCAGACAGGTAAAGACATGAGACTCCTGCTGAGTCCTGAGTTGAGGATTTCTCTTAACACGACTGGAAGAATTTGTCATCTTCTGTCAAATGGTCTGTTAACCTTCCTCTTTCCTTCCCCAGTGGACTCTCACTCGGCTCAGAAGTGGGTTAAGATGCCTTCATCATCTGATGCGTTTAGCGTGGACAGAACAAGTCACCACGGAGGAAAGATTCCACGCCGGCTAGCCAGTCAGATGGTGGAGCGTGTCTGGCAAGAGTGCAATATCAACCGAGCCCAGAACAAGTACGTGTGACATCGTGCAGAGTGCTTAAACATACAAACTGCCAGAAGGTATGCGTGATGGATGCATCACCTATCATTGGCTTTGCTCTCAGTCAGACTGGATTGTCTTCACCGTATGATTATGGGAAAATATTTGACCATAAATTCAATTAAATTTTATTTACACAGCACCAAAGGCACTTTATATTGTAAGGTAGACCCTACAATAATACACAGAGAAAACCCAACAATCATATGACCCCCTATGAGCAGCACTTTGGCGACAGTGGGAAGGAAAAACTCCCTTTTAACAGGAAGAAACCTCCAGCAGAACCAGGCTCAGGGAGGGGCGGGGCCATCTGCTGCGACCGGTTTCAGATCAAACTAACTTTAATATTAGACAAAGCTATGACGGGAAAAAAGACCAACTTTTCCGAAACTATGTGGGAAAGATGTAATCTCACTGGCCACACGCTGGATTGTTCACTTTAATAGAATCTGTCTGACAAAGTGAAGCAGCATCAACAGAGTCGGTGACATCCATCAGTCTGGTTACACAGTCGTTTCTAAAGCTTTGGGACTCCAACGAACCGTTTTCTGGAAAACTAGAAGTCAAACACGACACAGCAAAACATTCAATTCAGTTTATTTATACAGCTCAAAATCACAACAGTCACCTCAAGAGGCTTTATATTGTAAGGTCGACCCTATTATAGCACATAAAGAGAAAAACCCAACAATCATATGACCCCCTATGAGCAGCACTTTGGCGACAGTGGGAAGGAAAAACTCCCTTTTAACAGGAAGAAACCTCCAGCAGAACCAGGCTCAGGGAGGGGCGGGGCCATCTGCTGTGATTGGTTGGGGTGAGAGAAGGAAGACAGGATGAAGACATGCTGTGGAAGAGAGACAGAGGTTAATAACAGATATGATTCAATGCAGAGAGGTCTGTTAACACATAGTGAGTGAAGAAGAAACACCCAGTGCATCATGGGAATCCCTCAGCAGCCTACACCTGTTGCAGCATAACTAAGGATTCAGGATCACCTGATCCAACTATATGCTTTAGCAAAATCAATCTAGACCAGTGCATTAACTGGTACAAACATGGTCACTGATTATTCCTGGTTAAAAACATTTATTATTTCAATATATGTAATGAACAGGAAGAAACGTCTGGCAGGAGAAGAGGAGCAGTTACCTCTGTACAGAAATACTGAGCGTGTGTTACTGCGAGTTGTGTTTATGTACGTATATAATGTAGATAAAACTGAAGATCTGATTATTGCTTATTTGATATTAATTAGAAACATCATAAATAACCACACAGACAGACAGATGTATTATTCTGCTACATTTGTCTGCTTTTTATTATTGATATAAACTGAGTTTTGAAGAAAACTGGACAGATATGATTGTCAGTAGTCAATTAATAGCTTAAAGTTTTAGGCCTTGTGTTGTTTTTGTTATTCTACAGCAGTGACTCTGACACCTTGGGATCTGTTGCCTCTTGACCAAGCACAAAACGTTGGCTATAGTCAGCTGTCAGCTTGTCAGCCAAACCATTACCGCTCCAAGGAGGGTGATAAAACCGGCCTCGGCTCAAAGCTTTTACCAATCGCTGCTGTATGTGAAAGAAAAATGTCATCAAAAGTGGATGGGGCCGTTCACATAAACGCTGCTTGAAAGAATCGGGGAAATTGAAAAGTCTCAATAGAATTTCGTTCCGACTTTTTATTTATTTATTTGAACTCCCCAGGCGAAAGTTTCCAGCTGCAACCAACGGTACCTGCGAGGAGGAGCCGAGCGAGAAAGTGGGAACCTGGGATTTTGTGGAGTCTTCGCAGAGGTCGTACTGCAGCTGTTCGAGGTCAGTCGATGTGCAGCACACACAGGTGTTGCTCATACGTGCGCGCTCAAAGACATTTCAAAGAGGTTACGTGGAGTCCACGGGGCTTTGAACACGGGCGCAGAGTCAGCAAAATATCTGCAAGTTACATCTGCGTCTAGACTTTGACAAGCATATTATTCTTCACATTTTTCAATTTATCACTATTTTGTGTAAGCGACAGCCGTGGTGGGGCTGAAACCTCTGCTGGCTTGTGTGTTTCTGTAAGTCGGACGTTTTTATTCCCGCACTGACTGGAGGGATTTCAGGCGGAAAGAGTAGTTTGACCTCTGATGTAGCTGTTGAGGGCGGTAAAAGGAATGTTGTTAAAGTGAACAAATAAGCTCAGATGTGTTTGCCCTGAATCAGCCCAGCTGTCCTTATAAAGTCCTCACTGAACAACCTCCTCTGTATTTATTTAGGATAAACTAACACCCCCATCATATGCATTAATATCATTTTGCATGCAGTAATCTAACACCTTGTAAATGCTTTTCTTTGTCTGCTTTTGCCTGCAGACGGTTAATATTTGTCCTCTCTTGTTAATATATAGACATTCTTGTCTATCACATTTTATTTAATGACAGTTTTTAGATGCTCATAAACAGCATGCTGCTATGTCTGCAAACTGCAGATACAGGCAGCTGTTTAATCCGCTGAAACACCAGCCCGACCACTCCAGTCTGCACATCTAACCAGTATACTCTATGCCTGGATGCTTGACTGGTTTTGTCCAAACCAACTGAAGGAAAGTTCTGCTTTGTGGTTGATAATAAAGCGCTATCTGAAGTGGATCTGTGTGCGTGTTTGGGGAATCCTCTGCAGCGGGCTTGTGCACCTCGGACTGCAGATGAGCAGAGTGAATTGGGCCAGTCAGCTGGAGCATGTTAATTTGCTGGAAAGCACCCAACTCTTTGGCAGCACATAAATGGGAAGCTGTGCGTTGCCAGTTTTACTGTCCATTAGCTTTGTTTTGTAGATGGAAGCCATACGTGTGTGTTTATGTTGACAGCTGAATGTGAGGTCACGCACAAAGCCTGCTTATTAAAGAGGGACACTGATGTGTAAGTGCTGCTCGCAGCGCGAGTGCTGAGCCGTCAAAACAGGGTCAAAGATGACCTCAGACTATTTTTCTTTGAAACGTGTCTGATGGGATGTAGGAGCCAGGTGATCCCAAGGTGATCCCAAGGTGATCCCAAGGTGAGGAGAGTGGCTTTTGTGAGGTGGGTGTTATAGCAGGTCATGGTGAATCCTTCATATGTTGTTTCTTTTCTTCTGACAGCACTCTGTGAATCTGCTTCATTCATTTCTGTTTGGCTGAGTGAAGAAAATACAATATTGATGTTTTAGAAGATGATTTTTTTTCATGTCATCAGTTTGACTGTGAATAATTAAATGTATGACTGCATTAGCCTTTGTGGTTTAGCTGTTACAGCTTTACTCTGGAGCTGATCCGTGAAGTGTGTTGGGATAAATTTGGGGGGCGGTGCTGCCTTGTTGGGCTAATTGATGTTTTATAAGAGCAACAGATGCGATTGAAGGAAGTTTCACACGAGCTGCACAACTTCTCGTAAAAGCCTCTCTGTATGTGCGAGTGTTTTGCTCCTTGTCACCGTCTCACTGCATTTCCCTGTTTTTGCTCTCCTGCAGATACAAATTAGTTAAGCAGCGAACAGCCAACAACACGGGCCAGCCTCAGTCAGCTGGCCAGCCATCCCAACCTCCAACCAAGCACAAAACTGGAGGAGAGAAGCCAGAGAAGGGTGACAAGCAGCAGAAAAGACCCCAGACACCCTTCCATCATCGCAGCCTGGCCAGCGACGAAGCCTCCATAGACACAGAGGCAACAGCTGGACAGAGGTTGGCCCTGAGGAGTCAGGATGGAGCACGATTTCCTAGTATTCGCTCTGCAGACGTATCCGCCATCCAAAAAGCCCCCCAGCTCCACAGTGGGGGCGTTAGCACTGGGCCATCAGAACAGGCCAACTCCCCTCAGCCCCCACCACTTAGTCCCCACCCCTGTGAACGCAGTGAGGAGTCAGGGGAGGGCATGAAGAACCCTTCGACCCCCAATAGCCAACACTTCTACCAGCCGCAGCCGGACGCTTGCCTGGTCGGGGTGAAGGGCAGCAGCGAGGAGCAAGGAGGGCCAGAGGCTCTGAATCAGCACTTCCAGTCCCATCAACCCAACCCCCACCCCGGGACCTCAGCCTACTCCGAGCCTCCTGAGCCGACCGTGTACGTGGGTGCAGCGATCAACCTGGAGGACGACAGCTCCCACGCACCGTGGAGGTTATTCAACTTACCCCGAAGGAAAGAAGCCGAGCTGCCCACGCCGCTGCTGCCTGGAGACAAGCTGAGAGAGGAGGCGGCCGCGTCACAAGACAACCTGGTGTCGGTCACAGAGTGAGTGGCAATTACATTTCAGTCACCGTTCACTGGCCTCTGTTTGGGAAAGCCAGCTATCCCAGCTTTCCTACTTTGTATACGGTGCCAGTGAGCCGCTCTGAAGCACTTTGAACAGCCCAGAAAAAATAGTTAAAATAATAACACATCTGCCTCAGATTGCTGCCCCTCCTGTTCCTCCTGTTCAGTGTAACTACACACAGCTTTGTGACCTTTTGACTTCATACACCAATATGCAGGCGAGCACTACTCGGTGATTCCTACACACAAGCACAAGAGCAATGATGGAGTTGGATAAAGATAAAACACTGCTATTGTAATAGAGGTGGAGCTGATAAAAGTATCTGCTGGTTATCAGTTTGGCAGGTTGTAGAGAGCATTTGACTGAGCTACAGCTGCTAGTGAGGAATCACAGATAGTGGCAGCATGAAGGGTCCAGGGTGAAGATGCAGGAAGACCAGGGTGGCCAGAGAGGGAATTATCAGGGAAGTTATGCAGTCCCGAGTGGGGCCAGCCACTTGTAATCCCCCCCAGCTACAGCTCTGAATATTGGCTAAGCTCTGACCCAGGTCACTGCACACCATCACTTTGCATCAAAGCCGGACAGGCATGATAGGAGGACAGAAAAACACAGTTGTTGCTCCAACTGCAGGGAAGGCCGAGGATAACGCCTAAACAGAACGAGCCCCTCCGCCAGTGGTTTCCTTCTTCTCCGTGTCGTCCCGGCTGTTACATATGATGTAGGCCAGAGTCCGAGCTACAGGAGAGTTTTTGATGAGTGGTGCTGATGCAACAGGTGATAATTCTGTGTCAGAAAGAGTGACGAGTGTGAGCGTTTCATAAATCCAGCAGAAATGTGATTGTCTGACAGCAAACAGGAGGCTTCTTCTGCATGACGGCTGTCAGGTGCAGTCACTGCCGTTTCTGTAACTCTAGTTAAAACACTGGTAGATGATGTCACACCAAAACAGCAGTTGGGGCAGCACCCTGTTCACACACGATCCCAGTCATCAGTTAGACTGCTACTTTATGAAGATCTTTACATTAAACACGAGGAGTCACTGTGTTTTTATCCCCTATCCAGGGTGATGTCTACGTCTAAATGGCCACTCAAGGTTTCCGAAGAACGCGTGCAGATGTATCGAGCCAGGAGGAACCAGCATCTCGCTGCTGCTGTAACAGATGGAGATCACGAGCCTGAGGTCGACCCCTACGCCTTTGAGGAAGGAGATGTCAAGTTCACGTTCTCCAACAAGAAGGATAAGTCAGGCGGGGAGCGGGAGCCAGGAAAGAAACACAAGGTAAGGCCAGCCAAGTGGACGAGCGAGGAATGCTCCTCAGCTGTTAGCAGGATACCTTTCACACGGCTTTACTGCGCTGTAATGGATGCATTATGCCAACCTCGCTTATTGTTCTTCTGACAAGAACATCAGACAGTGAGCTGTAAGCTCTGCTGCTCTCTATTACATTTTCTCCTATATGTCCATTACTGTATTTAGATGCATTCAGAGTAGATTTTGCAACATTTTCAGAACTGAAAAAGTTTCACTTTCTGTGAATGCAAAATGACCTTTTGCACAAGTCACCCACAAGGTGCAAACCAGCTCCCAGCTCTGCCATTTATGGGATGTTCTTCATTCTCTGATGATAATTGCTTATTTGTATATTTGTGTAACAGTAATCTTTACAGTTATAATTGTAACTGTTGCAATCTAGATCTGAAAGAGAACCTCTAACTGTGACCAGCACGGTGTCCACAACATCCTGTTATTATCATTTACTCACTTTCTTGTCTCCATATTTGTGTCTTTAGTAGGGGTGGGGAAAAATGGATACTGTGTAGCATGGTGATATTTTGTTTGCTAATAATGTATCAATACAGGGACAGCAGAAATCGATACTTTGTTACAAAAAGGTTTTTGTGCTCTGACTTCAGAGCATGTTGATCCTTTTTCTGAGCAAGAATCCTGACATTCCTTCACTGTCCAAATGTGTTTAACTTGTTTTTGGCAGCAATAAACATGACAGTTTACTTATTTTAATTTAAGACATGTTTTATTTTAATTAAGTTTAAAACTTTTTTATTTAATGTAAAATTATATTTTGTTTTAATTTACTTTCAAATTCTTCAGTTGCTGAAGGGGCTGCATAGTTTTCATAAACTGCATAGTTCAGAATAGCTATAATTGTACCAGATGGTTGATTCAGTTAAGTTGGACTAGACTGTAATACAAACCGTTCAGTTTGTCAACAATAAAACTGAAATGAGAGAAAGACTGAGTGTGAGACTTTGATATTAGAGAAAATGAATATTGATAAAGTTTACCTTTATGTACAGAATCTGAATATCGCAAAATATTTAAAAAATTGCAATAATATCGTATCGTGGGATGTATGGTGATTCCCACCTCTAGTCTTTAGCTCTGTTTGCACAGGACAGGGACACTGACAGCAGGTTGTACTAATAGTTTGTAAAGTAAAAATGCAGAGGGGAACGATCATGTCCTGAACATCGTTATGATTTTGGTGTTTTTCTTTTTTTTGTCGTTGTTGTCTTCACTACATTTCCCATCAGTCTCTTTTCCTTTGAGATTTATGGCCGCTGTGCTGTGCAGGCCCAGCTTATTTAGCACAATATTATGTCTGCAGCTTGTAGTTGTTTAGCGCCAAATTTCAGACTTTGCTTATCTCTGTGAAAGTGTCGCAAAACACACAAGTGTTGCTGGTAGTTTCTATGAAGTCTCCCAGTCGCACTGGTCCCATGTAAAAATTCCTTGTTGGTTTTTATACTAAACAACTTGTAACTGCAGCTTTTACATAAATGAGGAGTAAAAACTGCATGAAGTGACATTAAATATAAATAGTGGAGGCATGTTCGAGGATTAAATGTGCTCAGCTGCTTTCCTCTGATCATCGTAATGATTATAAACCCGAGTCAGCAGATATTCCTATCAAAGGCAGATTATCACGTGAGACTTTTATCGTGGTTTATCTGTGGATTTGTCACCTTGAAGCCCAGCTAGTTTTAATGCTAGTTTACCTGCTTAGTAAACAGCTGTGCGAGGCGGTTGGGCTGCTTTTAATTGCTCTTGCAGCCGCAGTCCATCGGATATCTTACAGAAAGCTGCAGTAACAGTTTGAAGAAGGCGTGCTGGTGCGAAGCCTTTTTCAGCGTCACCACTTTATTCCACGCCGTCCTTCACTTAGTTGCCTGGGGTGAAAAAGGGACAAGAGGGCTGATTTTAAGATCCGGGAGCCGGCGAGTTAGAAAATAGGCCATCCGCATCCTCAGCAACACTGCACTAAAAATAACAGGACAACCACTTTCTGCATGCATCCGCTTTCACTGCCAAAGTCTGAATGAGCAGGAAACCATTCCTGAATCACTATTGTTGTTTGCGCCCAAACACCAAACCGTTAGCCTCTCCGATTTCCTTTGAGTTGTTGTGTTTTTCCTACTTGATCTGCCCTCTTCCTCCTTCCCCTCCTCGCCGTATTCTTCTGCTCTGCTTCCGCCTCTGTGGCTTTTAGCGTCGGTTCCAGAGAAGGGCCACCTGTTGGCTGGTGCGATTTTGATGTTTGTGTGTCCCCGTCCCCAGCGGGACGTCACAGTGCCACAAACCTGACTCACTGAAGCGTTGAGCCTTAAAAAGCGCCCTCAACTATTTTCCTTCTCTTCTGTGTGGTTGCGACCCCGCTGCACGCCCCCGATGTGTGCAGAAATGTGAGGGTGAAGGCAGCTCTCGGTGGAGTGAAGTCTCTTAAGAGCACTGTGTGCAGTGGAGCTCTTCCTCCGTCTGTCTGCTTCACTCTGTGTGTGCACATGCTCTGCTCTGAGCGTGCACTGGTTATTTCTTAAACTAATAATTTTGTTTGTTTCAGTTTGTTGTTGTTGTTGTTTCCCCTTGACATCATTCATCGTTGTAGCTGCAATGAATTTCACCTCCTACCTGCCACATATTTAATCTAAACCCTCAGAATCTGCCTGTGAAGGTTAACTTCACTGTGTCAAATTAAATCTTAACGTGAGATTAAGTCATTATTTTTAATAACGCTTATTTGTGGAGTCAGACATATTTACTGCTCATCACTTACTGGCGGCTCGTGTTGTGAGACGGAGAAGAAAGCTGGGCTGCTTTCGAGTCTTTTGCCAGATGCTAACACACCTTCCCACCCACGGCTGTGCTATTGATAAGGGGTTAAGGTGTCTTTGCTGCCTATAGATCGCAGCCTTGGTGGGGATGTTGCGCGCTGCCCTGCATCGGGCCTCTTAGGGAGACAGATTAAAGCCTGCGTTACTCAGAGAAAACCCTGGAGCGTAATGAAATCAATGGCCGGGACATAACATTGCTGTTCCCCTCTCAAACTGCTCAGCACACAGTGTACACACAACACGCCACAAGAGCACGCTGGCACAGAAGGCCAGGCCTCCCAGATATTGATGTCTGTGTAGGAGCCTAACAGGCCATTCCTTGGATCGTGATTTCACTCTGGGCTGCTCTGGAAATCTTATTTGCCTCAGCAGACGCTCCCTGTTTGTCTGCCTCTCTCCAGTTTTCTCTCCACTGTACTTTTGTTATTGATAGGCTGAATTATTTTGCACATTGATTGGATAAGTTAGCATGTGGCTTTTGAAATGGTTCTTTTTGTGTTTTTGTAGTTCATCAAATTATTTGTATATTTTCTGCTTTGGGCTTAACAGATTTGACACGCCTGTAACCATGCAGCAGTGTGAGAATTTCATTGATATCGGTGCAGTTTAATTTGAGAATATTGTTCAATGAAGCTCTGAAACAGCGTGTCAGTAACAGTTCAGTGTTTGTTGGTCTAAGCAGCCAATCTCTTCTCTCTCTCAGGGTGAGGATGGAGGGACCGGCCCATCAGATGGTAAGCAGCCTGTTCCATTTCCCAGCATCGTCCCAACACACCCAGTTGTACTGTTGCTCTCAGAAGACCGACATAGTAACTCCAGCGTTTTTCATTTTAGTATTCAGATGGATTTTGGCCACCGCAGTGACTGAAACCTGTTAGCTACGTTTCCAATATGTCAATAGAAATTAATTTACCAAATAAGTAACATTCATTCTCAATTACTTCTAATTTAAATCTCATATAACAGATTTGTCACGCTGAAAGCATTTCACTAATTGAATTTTTGAAGAAGAAAATCTTGTTCGTGGATTGAGTCCATTCAGGGAACGAAACAGTCGCAGCTCAGAGCAACGTTGCTCCTTCAGTGGATCCTCAAACAGCCGCCGTTACAGCAGTGTTTGTGTGCTCAGATCCTCAGCGGGCAGCGCCTCACAACCGCGTGACTTCCACCAGCCTGATCCACGAGACGGACCTGGTGGTGTCCATCAACGACCTGGACAACCTCTTCAACTCCGATGAGGATGAGCTGGCGGTCAGTAGAGATCTCGAGTGTGGTGTTGTGTGTCTTTCGTGCCAGAGCAGTGGTACCTCTGATATTTACAAGCCATTTGTGTGTGACTAATACAGGAATGAATTAATAGCTACAGACTTAATCAGGTGTTTTATTCTTTTCGCCCCTCTCCCTCCTACAGCCGGGTTCCAGGCGACCGGTGAATGGAACGGATGGGATATTTGGCAACAAGGAACCCAAATCATCCATCTTGGATCCTGTACCCTGTATGTATCGCTCAGTCTCCCACCACTGATGTCTCTCCTGCCCCCCCCCCCCCTAATGTGCCATGCCTCCCTAGGCTCCAAACACAGATGTAGAGTCAGATTGGTCGCACCTGTGAGGCCCCTGAAAATTAAGAATTATACACTGAGGTTTTGCCAGAAGCCACCTGAGACATAAACACAGTATCCCCCATGCTTAGTATTCAGCTGAGGTAAAAGGTTTCATATCCTTTAATCCACTAAATGAAGTTCATGTTTTACAGCTCAAACACAGTTGTTGCTCAGACTGGGTTTGGCCACCTAGTGGTGAAAAGTGGGACTGCTTAGAAAGCTGCTGCTGCTGGAAGTTATTGGTTGTTAGTCTGAGGTTAGCCGAGATTTTCTGAGCAACAAAAACAAAATATGTTTGTGTTGGTTGGAGCACTGGGACACTGGAGCTTTTTAAAGATGCTGTATATATTTCACTGTGAGGAAAATTGGTCTCGGATCAACCGTTGTCTTTAGTTTTATGTACAGTCCAGGGCCGTGGCCTTTACTTTAAATTGTGTGCGGTCTCCCAGATGCATCTCACAATAGCAAAAGTAGTTGTTGGATATTCCCTCAGCATACTGTGGCCATCTATTTATTTAACCTCTTCACCAGGATTCTGCTGCAGACTTATCTTTATGTAAATGCAAGAAATATAAAAAGGAGCTGCTGGTTTCACTGTCATCTACCTTTGCAACAGCTGACTTTCAACAGCCCAGCTCAATTCTGCATTGAATATCTATGCAAATTCAAACTTTTCCTCACATGAGGGTGATAGTCCTGTTAGAGGAATTAAAGGAATCAGACATTCATTGGTTTGATAGGCACATAGCTGCCTGTAACACCACCATGGCTGTCATATTTGATTACAGAAGCATAAAACATGCATCAGCAGGCACATTGGCAGAACGCTTAGTAACACTTACAGCTAAAATTGAAACATTTTTGTGAAGCTATTCCCAAAATGCGTCGTTACTATCTTACTAAATGGTTTGTGAAGTGCAGTTTAAACATAGGATCCAGAACTATAATTACTTTTATCCCCAGTGTAAGCTGTGTGATAACAGCAGCAGTCTTGCAATAAACCACCTGCATTTGTTCCTCTTCAGACACGTTATAGCCTCAGTCTGACCTTCATCGTTGGTTCTTCTCTTCTAGGTTCAGATCATCTAATCCAGATGTTTCCCACGCCTCCCTCCCTGGAGCAGCACATCATGGGATACTCGCCTATGAACATGTGCAGCAAGGAGTACTGCACCATGGAGCCCAGCACGGGCATGACGACAGTGGAAGGCCCTTCGACTCTAGGAGGGCACTTCAAGATTGAGGTGGAGGAGAGCTTCTGTAGCCCTAAGCCATCGGAGATCAAGGTGGGTGTGAGCGGTTGGTGTGTCACTGTGTGCAATCTTTTGTTGTGATGCACAGAATTTAGCATTTCTTGTCTGCCGTGCTTCAGAGGGCTCTTCTTGTAGGGTGATTTATGTCTAAACGTGCAAAAATATCTACTGGAAAATAAGGAAAAATGATCTTTTTTAACAAAAAATGTTTTGTTTGTCCCAGCATCAAAGTAATCTGGTGATATTTGTTTGTACTTTGATGCAAATATTGCAAACGGGATCTGGCAGCACCCGTATGTCCTGCCTGTGCATGCATCTGATTTCATTTTCTGCAGCACGTCACAGAACATGCAAACTATCGATACAATAACTGTGTATCAGGTAATATCTGGATGTGAAAAGAAGCTGCTGCAGGATTTGTTTGGGATGCTTGTGATTCATCCTTGTGTTTGTGGCTCCCGCCCCCAACGGACCAGACACAGTGATGCCTTATTTTCTGTCCATTTTGCAGGACTATTCTTTTGTGTACAAGCCAGAGCCGTGTCAGCTCTTTGTAGGGTGCTCCATGTTTGCCCCGCTGAAGACTCTGCCCAGTCAGTGTTTCCCACCTATCAAAGTACCAGAGGACTGCATCTACCGACCCAGCTGGACCATGGGCAGGGACATGCTCAACCCCGTGCCTGTGATGACCTACCTTAACAAGGACAGGTACGCTGCTCTGTTTCTGTGATATTATCTGGATGTTTACCTTCAGGTGTGACTCTGCAGGTCTGTTTCTCTGTCTTCTGACAGTCAGGTGAACTAATTCAGATGTGTCAGCCTGTTTGAAAGAATTGTTCTGATTCAGGGTATAGTTGAGTGTGGTGTGCGAGGAAGTGTGTACCCTGCTCTGTCTGTCCACACAGCCTCTGCTCTATCCCTGGACACCACCTTAGCAGTCAGCTCAATTTGCCATGCACGGCTGCCTCAGGCAGAGCAGGGATACGAGTGTAAAATGCCTTCTTGGTTGAAGGCGAGGATTATAACCGGAGTGGTGAGATGGGCCCCCACAGCGGCTCCATGCCACCTAGCTGCTCATAGCAGCGTGCCGGCTATAGTAGACCTGTCAGTGCTGCTGTTGGCTACACACATGCAGCGCTGCTGTTTTCCACACAAACATGGAAACGTTTGGTTTTTCTGCCGTTCTTCGGTCGACCCTCACATCAGCTTTGTGTTTGCTGATTGCTGTCTACTCTCTGTTGCTCCTCTTTTTAATGATGCACTTCTTATTTCAGTATTAACCAGTGTTACTTTACATGCATATTGATAAACTGCATAACAAACCATGTCATTTTCTATAAATAATAAAAACCCTTTAAAGCAAATGACCGGACTGGACCAAACGCTAGTTGCTAAAAATACGAGACACGCTGCTTTTTACTTACAGGAAGTGCTCTTTCTCAGCTTTTAATTGCTTTTTTTTCACAAGAAGTCTTTTTTTTTTAAAGCAGAACTAATTGCATCTGCAGGGTTATACTTTTGCCTGATGATGCAGATCATTTCAGAACATTTCTCTCTCGAGGACACTGGAGCGTGACTGCAGATGTAGAGCATAACAAGCAAAGAAGGTGGTCAGTGTATATTTGAATAACTGTAACATTAGTGAGGTTCTGGTTTAAGTTATATGAATGCTAAGTTGAGCCTGAGTGGGCAGACAGGTGTCTATAAGCACTTTGTATATTGTTGCTATGGCGCTGCCTTGCCATCTGCATCCCATGGCGACTGTGTCCTGGCTGGAGAGTGTTGTGCTGGGACTTCCTTCGAATGGGTCTGCGCCAGGAGCTGTTCCCCCGACATGCAGCTAGGGACATGATGTGCTCACCCACCCCCACACTCTCTCTCTGCTTCCTCACAGTTGCTTGCAAACCCAGAAATGTCCCTCACCTCAGAGGGAAGCGTGTTGAAATGTTTATTGAATGTCTTCCCTTTTATACCCGTTTCTCATTCTCTCCCTGCTGCATTCTCGTCCCCTCATGTGTAAACGTGTGTGCAGTCTGACCCCACTCTGCCTTATTACTCAAATTGTCTTCACAAATTCAGCGAGACGGGTGGATGCAGTCTGCGGTTATCTCAAGCGGTGTACTGAATGTTACTGCACCAGAGAAGAACCATGTTTTGCATACAACTGTGTGGTGTCTCCCGTATCTTTACACCGCAGTTACACCCTCTGTCGTGCACGTGCGACGTGTCTAATTTGTTCTTTCGTTCCTCAGTAACATCCCCAGTGTGGGCAGCACCATGGACCAAGAGTACACCCCTCAAACCCAGACGCCTTTCATGATCAACAGCGCTCCACCGAGTAACAGCGGTGGCACCGGCATCCTGCCCTCACCCGCCACCCCCCGCTTCTCCGCCCCTACCCCCCGTACGCCTCGCACCCCCCGCACGCCACGCGGCCCCTCCAGCGTCCAGGGTTCAATCAAGTACGAGAATTCTGACCTCTGCTCCCCGGCGGCGTCGACCCCCTCCACCTGCCGACCGCTGAATTCGGTGGAGCCGGCCACGGTCCCCTCCATCCCCGAGGCCCACAGCCTCTACGTCACCCTCATCCTCTCCGAGACGGTCATGAACCTCTTCAAGGACTGCAACTTCGACAGCTGCTGCATCTGCGAGTGCAACATGAACATCAAAGGAGCGGACGCCGGCGTGTACCTGAGCGACCCGGTCAGCGAGGCCCAGAAACATTGCAGCTGCGGCTTCAGCGCCGTGGTCAACAGGCGCTACGGGAACGGCTCGGGCCTCTTCCTGGAGGACGAGCTGGACATCATCGGCCGCGGCACGGACGTCAGCAGAGAGGCGGAAAAGCGCTTCGAGGAGCTGCGGCTTTCCTCGCTGGAGAGAAACGGAGCCGGGAGGAGCGAGCAGATCTCGGACGAGCTGATTCTGCTCCTGCAGGATCAGTGCACAAACCCCTTTTCACCCATCTCAGTTCTGGAGCATGACGCCGTGACTCGGGGGCCGGGCGGGGCTCCTATACCCCCGTGTGTACGGGTAGAGGAGAGGGACTACCGCAGCGACTGCTACATGGCCATGGAGCACGGCAGGCAGTTCATGGACAACATGTCAGGAGGCAAGGTGGACGAGGCGCTGGTCAAGAGCACCTGTCTGCACAACTGGGCCAAACAAAACGGTGAGGACGCAAGAATCTGCTTTAAACACCATCTTTAAAGTCCAGGACGTCTAATCTGTGACGAAAAATATCTAATTAAACGTACTAAAAGTCTGACTTTGGAAGGACATGGACATGTTTTGTGTGTTTGTTTGTTCCCCATAATGTTGGTGTTGTGATTAATCTGTCCTGCAGCGGTGGACGTGAGTGCGCTGTGCTCTCAGGATGTGCTGCGGGTGCTGATGTCCCTGCAGCCTGTACTCCAGGATGCAATCCAGAAGAAAAGGACGGTGCGGTCATGGGGCGTTCAGGGTCCCCTCACCTGGCAGCAGTTCCACAAGATGGCTGGACGGGGCTCTTATGGTAAATCCTGTGTTAAACTCTGAGACCTCGCTGCTATTCGCTCGACGGGTATTAGCAATCGACTGTTTTCGTTTCCTGATACAGAACATGAAGAGGTGTCAGACTGAGGGGAATCCCTGAATCTTGCTTGTCTGAGTGCAAAAGTGCTGACTGAAAAGAAAAGACTTAATTTGTAGTATAAGGATGATTAACCCTTTAAGACCTACCATAGAACCAAGTCCACCAGAGCTTATATTATATGTTTACATGCTGTGGAGCCATTTTTGGGAGCATTTCAAGTTGATATACATCAATACAACCATTATAGCCCAGATTTTAATAATATGTCTGCATTAAGTGCATAGTAATTACATAAATTGCAAGAAAGTGCAATAAACTACAAAAAAATGTAAAATCGTTTTTGTTTTTTTAACATATATTTCTAGTTAGAGAAATTTAAGAGGCTTATCCCTCAAAACTGTAAATACAAAAAAGTTGCACAAAATAGTTTCCCACCACAGGAAATTTATTTTGAGTGTCTTCATAGTTTTATTTTTGAAATACACCAATTTTTATACACTGCAGGAAAAAATAAATATTATAATGCAAATTTGCAAAAAAGCAGCATGTGCATCAAAATAAACTATTTCCAGCAGTGCAATATGAGTCCTAAGCATCCCAGAAACCACACAGAAAGTCATAAAGTCAAACATAACTTTTAAAAACACCAGTATAGGCTCATGAGGCCTTGATGGTAAAAAACTACATTTCTGCGAAAATGACGTCACTTCCGGTTTCGGGCAGGTCATGGCGGACATGCGATAGTTCGCACTGACGTCTATTCCAACGTAGGAAGTGTTATGAACAGCTGATCGGATCGGCAAAGCGTGTTTCTGGAATATTATGTTTTTGTTGCTGCAAGTGCTTTTTATGCAGTTTTTACAAAGTTATATGTGGAAGGAAACTGTGACCGAGGACAAGCTGATGGCATAAGATGTAAGTACAACTCCTCCGGTTTCATATGCAAAAAACATTATTGCGCTAGCTCACGTGGTTGCAGAGCTACAGGGATTTAAAAATAGTTGCGCAAAACAGAGCGTGCTGCTCTGACCGGCTTTAAAGGGTTAAGAAACGTTGTGGATGACGTTTGAATCTCGAGGTAGCAAAGCTCTGAAGTCACATCAGTAGTGGGTGAACCTCTGCTGTGGTTCTGCTGGGAGGAGCTGTCACATTGTTGGGTGACCTCACAGTGAAAGTTTGAATGTGACATCTTACCAGTTAACTATTTTTACTCTTTGGTTTATTTCGGCTTCTTTCCACCTCTTTGGTTTTACCTTCACTCTTCTCCTGTTTCCATCACTTCCACAGGCACAGACGAGTCCCCGGAGCCTCTGCCCATCCCCACCTTCTTAGTGGGTTATGAGTACGACTTTGTGGTGCTGTCTCCATTCGGTCTGCCCTACTGGGAGAAGCTGTTGCTGGATCCCTTCGGCTCCCAGCGGGACATCGGCTATCTGGTTGTTTGTCCTGACAACGAGGCTCTGCTCAGTGGCGCCAAGACCTTCTTCAGAGACCTCACCGCTGTTTATGAGGTGAGGATTAAACGTCCGCCTACGATGCCGCTTTAGTTTTTCACCACACAACAACTCCTCTCAGCACATTTAGCTAAATCAAACTAATGACATTAAACTTATGTATCATACTCTGTTTTTATCCATTTCCCTCCAGTCATGTCGTCTGGGACAGCACCGGCCCATTTCCAAAGGCTACGCTGATGGCATCGTCCTTGTTGGTGGCAACGGAGCCAAGACCCCCGTGGATCAGCCCGTCAGTGATTGGTTCCTCAAGGCTGCCAGCAGCAACAGTGACACCTTCGCTAAGCTCAAACTCTATGCACAAGTGTGCCGCCACAACCTCGGTACGTCACGCTGACGTTTCCTACCACGTGCTTGATTCTGGCTGCTGGTCGTTCTGATAATGTGGTTCATTCAGCTCTTTGGTGATGAATTCCCACCTTTTAACACCTCTTGGTGTAGTTATTAATATATTGCTGTTATAAAAAGGAGAACCTTGACTGCTTTAAGCGAGCAGAGCTTCCAAAGAAGCGTGATCAGAGTAGGAGGATGCTGAAAGTAGTAAATGGAGTGTCTTTATTTTCAGTCTTATTGATAAAAGTCCAACGATGCTTTTCTTTCCTGTGTTGTTTCTCGATACAGCTCCGTACCTCGCATCACAGGCATTAGACGGCTCTCTCCTCACGCAGCCCAGCCCCACACCCTCATCCAACCAGTCATCATCCACACAACTATCTAACTCCACCTCCAGCACAGCCAGCCAGCAGGGTTCAGCGAACGCCGCTGGCTCCACTGTTCCCAGCAACAGCGCGCCCTCCAACAGCGCCGCGCCCTCCAACAGCGCCGCGCCCTCCAACAACCTCGTGACATCGTCAGGCCAGACCAGCAGCACGATACCCGCCAAGCCCGGCTCCTTTCCCCCCTTTGGGAGCATGGGCGGCCAGGGCCAGGGAGGCGGCCCCCAGAGCGGACAGCTGGGACAGCAGGCTGGTACCCAGAATACCGGTGCCTCGGGGGACAACTCCAGCAGCCAAGCCCAGGGGCCCACAGAGCCCCCCGAGAGGTATTGTCAGAACACAACAGCCCTCATCCATCCAACAGAAAAGTATTAATACCAAACACTTTACTTTCATGCAAAAAAATAAAAGTTTAGTGTTTATGATCTAAAAAGTTGGCTGAGCGTAAAATGAGTCCTTGTGTTTACTGCAGCACTTTGGAGCGAGAGAAGGTGGGAGTGCCCACAGATGGGGAGTCCCACGCCGTCACGTATCCACCTGCCATCGTTGTTTACATTGTGGACCCCTTTAGCTACGAGGAGGCCGACAGGGGGGCGGGGCCCGCACAGTCCAGCGTGTGGACGCTGGGTCTGCTACGCTGCTACCTGGAGATGCTTCAGTCGCTGCCTCCACACATCCGCAATTCTGTTTCTGTGCAAGTGAGTAGATGTCAAAGGAGAGCTCCTTTTGATTTCATCTCATCGTGGGAACTGCAGTGCTGTTACACAACCATAAACGCGTGCTACTTTTCATGTTGCATTTAAAGAAGCGTTGGTAAAGAGTTTAGAGTTTGGTTACCTGTCGTTTTAAAAACTTTCCTTCTCGTCTGTTAAACCCCAGATTATTCCGTGCCAGTACCTGCTTCAGCCAGTGCGAGGTGAAGACCGCCACATCTACGCCCAGCACCTCAAATCACTCGCATTCTCCGTGTTCACTCAGTGCAGACGGCCGCTGCCCGCCTCCACCAACGTCAAATCACTGACTGGCTTCGGCCCGGGCTTGGCCATAGACACCGCACTGAAGAGCCCAGAGGTAAATGCAGCAAACGCCAGGTTGTAGGCGTTGCCTTCTAATTGCGTCGTCAAACTCACGGCTCTCTTTTGGCCCTGTGAGTTAGCGTTGTTGTCCGGTAGCCTCCATTCTCTGAGCGATCGAGAGCAAAGAGAGGGCGGCACTCTGACCCAGCAGTGTTTCAGACCAAACATGAACCTGACCTGATGTGTTGCAGCCTCGAGCCGCAGCTGTTGAGTGTGCAACCAGAAAGAAATAGTTTCCAGAGTTAACCATCCCCAGAGGGTCTTGGAACTGGAACCGGACCAAAGGAACGTGTAACCCTCTGCTCCTCCGCAGTTTTCTTTCCATTATGTGCTTGGCTAGCTCCCTGAGACCTTCATAATGGGATCTTGACTCCCAGTTTAGACAAAGGGGTGCTTTAGATCAGCTGACTTCCTTCCTCACAGCAATGCTACCTTTTCCTTTTATACACTGGGAAGCCTTGAAGTACCTCAGAGAAACAACTGGGACATGGGTGGGACAACGGCACAGACACATTAGCATATTTGTCCATAAATAATAAGGGAAGTCAGCCAAGATAGAGATGTAGTATTTATCCTTTGGTGCAGAAGAGGTGAAAAATAAATCCTGAATCTTTTTGTTTTCCATCTGCAGAGGCCAGAGTGTCTGCGTCTGTACACGCCGCCGTTCATCCTCGCACCTGTGAAGGACAAGCAGACAGAGCTGGGGGAGACGTTTGGAGAGGCGTCTCAGAAGTACAACGTGCTATTTGTAGGTTACTGCTTGTCCCACGACCAACGGTGGCTTCTGGCTACCTGCACTGACCTGTACGGGGAACTGCTGGAGACCTGCATCATCAACATAGACGTGCCCCACAGGTAGGACTGCATCAGCGTGACACACCTGCCAGCTTCACCGTTTGGACCGTGGCGTGTTTTTATGAAACGAAACCTTTAATATTACTCTACACAACAAGAGTTTAACCTTGATGTCACTCAGTCTGCTTCATAGCTAATCTGCACGACGCTTAGCACTCAAGTTTAGACAACAGGTTCAGCTTGTCCTGCATTAAAGCCCTGCTGAGTGGCTAACGCGAGGTTTTGTGTTTGTGTGTTCTGCAGGGCACGGAGGAAAAAGGGCTCAGTTCGGCGTCTCGGCTTACAGAAACTGTGGGATTGGTGTTTGGGACTCG
The DNA here is from genome assembly GCF_963576455.1 of Neolamprologus multifasciatus. NCBI lineage: Eukaryota > Metazoa > Chordata > Actinopteri > Cichliformes > Cichlidae > Neolamprologus > Neolamprologus multifasciatus. Next base: position 5,691,386 of record NC_140448.1, on the reverse strand, counting down.
TGCAGATGACGTCCCTTCCCTGGAGGGTGGTGATTGGCCGACTAGGCAGGATCGGGCACGGAGAGTTGAAAGGTAAGGACAGTCGTCATTCATTCATTTATTTATTTATTTTTAAAGTTTGCCGAGGCCAAAAACCAGATTGTCGAGCTCTGTTTTCGTACCAGCGTACGATTCGCTCAGTCTTCGCTTTGTCTCGCCTCCGTGTCCCAGACTGGAGCATTCTGTTGAACAGGAGAAACCTGCAGTCGCTGAGTCGACGTCTGAAGGACATGTGCCGAATGTGCGGCATCTCCGCCTCAGACACCCCCAGCATCCTCAGCGTGTGCTTGGTTGCCATGGAGCCACAGGGATCCTTTATCATCATGCCAGGTACAATGTGTGCGCTCGACAACGACGACTAACAAAACGACTAAATAAACGATTTAATGTACACGTCGTATCTGAGTGACAGTACTTCACCCAGAGAGGCGACGCTGGTGTGTGTGTGTGTGTGTGTGTGTGTGTGTGTGTGTGTGTGGGGCATGATGGATGGTAGGAGCGTATCACAATGCCCCCCCCTTCCCTTCCCCATCCAGGGCAGATTGATGGCAGGGCAGATCGTGTACCTTTCGCTCATAAAGCACTACCTCTCAGATACTCATTGATCTCAATGCAGTGTGATGGAGCGCCAGATCAATGGGTTTATTTTGGGAAACGAGTAGGGGGGGATTGTCAGTGCATCATGCCGGGATTCTGAGCTATGCCAAGCTGAGGACATCTCCTTTCTAAAAACCCCTTCAAGCTGAAAGAGATTAGCGCGGCTGTGTTAGCCTCAGATGACTATGACTAAGGGGGTTGGCACTAAATGTAACAGCTGTTCTGACATTCACAATCTACTTTCCTCCGTGGTGTATATGTGAGCACACTTTAAAATACGCTTTTGAAAACCGAACGCTGTGATTTTTAGCTGCAAAAATTAACACGTATGAATATTTAATCAGTCAATTCTTTCCATTTTGATGCCACAGCTGTGTTAATCAGTTAAAGCTCTAACTCGGCTTTCGCTCTAACGTTTTTCTGTTAACATAGTCACGACGGTGCGGTGAAATTAAATCACTTTTAACGATTGGGACGGGATGAATTTGCTCAGCGAGCACCAGTTTAATCACTCGTACTACACAAAAGGATTGTGAATGGATTCTTGTTCATATTGTGTCTCTTCACTGACCCTTTCTCTCTGTGCGTCCTCTCAGACTCGGTGTCGACGGGCTCGGTGTTTGGCCGCAGCACCACCTTAAACATGCAGACGTCGCAGCTTAGCACGCCGCAGGACACTTCCTGCACCCACATCCTGGTCTTCCCCACCTCTGCCATCGTCCAGGTCGCCAGCTCCAACATCGACACCAACATCGACATTCTCAATCCCACCACGGGTCAGTTGTTGTCCTCTATCTGTCTTTCACTCAGCAGCTGTTTCTTGTTTGTCTCGCAGCGATCCCTCCTGTCAGTGTTTGTTTCCAAATCCTCCCCGTTTACTTCTCTACTCTGTTAAGTTTGGTTGCATACATGCTTTCTGCATCTATGGCCCCCTCAAGGGTCTCCAGCTTATTTCTTTTGTGACAAATTGTTGGCAGAGAAAGAAGCCATATTTACAGTCACATTGTGCATTACAGTAAATGGCACACTCGCCCTCCAATCCAGATCCTATTGAGCTGCTCTCTTCTCCACAGATGGCTCTGATGCTATCGAGATCTTGGCCCTGCTCGACCAGGAGAACGATTTAGTGGATCCAGACATCATCAACATCTCGCCTACCACCTCCCCAGTGCACTCCCCCGGCTCTCATTACCACCACGGAGGTGATGGCAGCAAGGTACGACATGTACACAACACACACGCTGTGCAACATGACGCTTGGAAAGCAAAAAGTTCATCTCGAGTTTCCACCTCGTTGCAGGGTCAGAGTACCGATCGTATGGAGTCCCACGAAGAAGTTCCCAACCTCCTGCAGCAGCCTCTGGCACTCGGCTACTTTGTCTCCACGGCCAAAGCCGGCCCACTACCCGACTGGTTCTGGTCCGCCTGTCCGCAGGCTCAGAACCAGTGCCCACTCTTTCTCAAGGTACTAGTTAAGGATAAGGATACTCTCGCATCTTTACTGGGGCTGTTCAATGTGATGATATATATCTGATGACGATATGAAAACATTGTTTCATATCACGCTATCGTTTGTTTCGTGGTGTCGCAAAATAAACTATTTATGGCAAAATTTTATTTTTATTTATTTTATTTTGAAGCAGCCATATTAATTTTTTAAAGTTCTCTCTTTCTCTTATATTTAAAATAACGACACTACGTGTTGTCATTAGCAACAATGACGGTAAACCCAGGTCCAGTGTTGCCAACTTAGCGACTTTGTCGCTATATTTAGCGAGTTTTCAGACCCCCTAGCGACTTTTTTTCTAAAAAAAAGTCGCTAAAAAAAGATGTGAAAGACATTACAAAAAACAATAATTGCTAAAAGAAATTTAATTTGTAGTTCTAAATAAATTCTAAATGCATTTAGGACGTTTTTTATTTCTCTCTCCAGCAGCGTAGGTTACAATTATATTAGCATGACCAATTATGCAAATTAGGTGATGACGTCATTTAGCGACCTCTAGCGACTTTTAGGACAGCCAATAGCGATTTTCCTTACTGAGGAGTTGGCAACACTGCCAGCATCTGCTTGTTTATTTTCCACATAAACCTTTCACAATAAAGCTCAAGATCCTGTTGAGATTTTTAAAATAAAATAATAATAATAATAATAAATAAATAAAACTAAAATACTCTCGCATCTTTACTGGGGCTGTTCGATATGATGATATATATCTGATGACAATATGAAAACATTGTTTTGTATCACGCTATTGTTTGTTTCGTGGTGTCGCAAAATAAACTATTTATGGCAATATTTTATTTTTATTTATTTTATTTTGAAGCAGCTATATTAATTTTTAAAGTTCTCTCTTTCTCTTATATTTAAAATAACCACACTACGGACGGACAAGTCACTGTTTTTACGTGTTGTCATTAGCAACAACGACGGTAAACCCAGCGTCTGCTTGTTTATTTTCCACATAAACCTTTCACAATAAAGCTGAAGATCCTGTTGAGATTTTTCAAAATAAACTAAAATGATGACAAACAGAAGGACCAGTCAAAACAAACCAGGACCTTATTCCTAAAGGAGGGGCTGCCTCTGCAGCACGGACATGGGTTGGTTATGAAAAGTCTGACACGAACCAGAAACCTGTAATTATGCAGGAAGCCGGCCCCCACCTCAGACTCCACACGACAAACGTCTTCTACCACCTACGCAACAATCAGGTGAAAGAGTGTGGAGAGAGTTTACGGACGAGAAGCAAAAAAGAGCCATCAGGTGCTCCAAATAAACCTCAGACTCAAACGTTAGAGCTTTTCCCTGCAGCACGCCGTGTAATAAATACAAAGATACAGCGACCTTACAACTTATATCTAAAATATATCGTTTCATGCATCAGTCAAAACACAGAATTTTCAGAAAGTGTAACATTTTTGTGATTTATATCGTTGTCGGGACGATAGATGTCTTATATCAGGATATGAGCTGTTGGTTATATCGCACAGCCCTACTAGTGAACTTAAGTAGCCGTCCTGAACATTATCACTCAAACAACACCAGCATCCTGTGTGCAGCCCTGACCTTCTTTATTACCTGTCGGCTGTTCTACTAAAATGCACTGACGCTTGTTTACGACAGAGCTCTGCGTGGCCGTTACAAACAGCGCTGGCTGTTAATCCCGCTCTCAGCTCATCGCTCTGACCGCTCTGGCATAGACTTGGTTCACCACCCCAATAAACCACAACTATGTTGGAAATGCAGTAAATTTGTAAGACTGGTGAAGAATGTTGCTGCTTGAGCGAGTGTGATTGAAGCCTTGTGCGTAATTGCACACAAACAAAGTGTTGTACTTATAATAAGGTCGTTTTGATTTGCTTCTGGGTTTGGCTGCAGACTCACTGCTGCTGCCCTTCTGCTGTGAAAAGAGCTGTCATTATTTAAATGACATGTAATGAAGGGTTGATAACTTCATTATAATGCCTCTGACGCCACCTCTTCCCCCCGTGCTTCCTCTCAGGCCTCTTTGCACCTCCATGTGTCTTCAGTGCAATCAGATGAACTGCTGCACAGCAAACACTCCCACCCCCTCGACTCCAATCAGACCTCAGATGTACTCAGGTAAACAACACCAGCACACACTCTGCATCAGGTCGAGTGCACAGATTACTATTACCACCCTGCTGACTGTTTCCAGGGTGAGTTTTCTATTTGTAGCCGACTTCAGACCGACGCTGCTTTGTGCACAATGCTGGTAAAAGTTGCCGCATGTTTTAATGTTCATCGATTGGACGTTGAAGCGGTGAAAACTGAAGCGTAACCGTTTTGTGTGCCTCTGCAGATTTGTGCTGGAGCAGTACAACGCCCTCTCCTGGCTGACATGTGACCCGGCTACGCAAGACCGACGATCGTGTCTACCGATTCACTTTGTGGTGCTCAACCAGATGTACAACTTCATCATGAACATGTTGTAAACATCGGGCTGTTACAGGAAGAAGGCGGCGGGGGGTCATAATGAGTGAAAACCAGTGTACGGAGCTGGATCCTGCACCAAGATGGGATTAGATGGTTTTCCAAGCCTTGCCAGTCCTTCTCCACCACCCCACCCCCCACCCGTGAGACTGGATATTCTGTCCCTGTGATTTAAAGACATGCACGTAGAGACAAGGGAATAAAAAAGAGGGGAAACTAGAAGCTGAATTCAATGAACGTGAAAGAATGACAGATTGGTTGTCATGATATGTAGCATGGCAGCACAGTCACTGGCCAGTCTGTATCGATGAGACAAGTTTATCTGTAAAATTATTGGAAGAAAAGGGACATATTTGATCAAGGAAAAAACCCAAGAATGGATCTTTGGTTTTAAGACATGAAATTCCTTTTTATTCCTTTGGATGTAATTGTATCCAAACAAAATGCCTGCATTTATCTTATTTATTGTAAGTTTTTAAATGTATAATTTGTCTTATTTCTTAACCTCTTTTATATATTAAAAAATGGAGAAGGTTTATATCACCTTCCTGCTTTAAAGCAATTGGTCTAAGATATATGTAATCGTCTTAATAAAAACACCAGAGGAAAAAATCCCATAAAAATGAAAGTCCCAGTAGGTTGCTTTTAGAGTATTATTTTTTGTAATGGAGACAGAATATTTGTATTGTCACAATGTACAGAAGAATTAGAGTGGAGAATTATGTTTCATGCCTTTGAGCGTGAAGACCTTACAGCAAAGCTGTAGCTGCAGAGGACTTGTACAGCAATGAACTTCACTGTGTTCAAATAAAGAGGTACATTGTTGTATATAGTATTTTATACCACACATTTAGACACAAAAACCAAACGGCAATATATATAAAATAATTCTATATGAATGCCATGCCAGCAGTTGGTGGTGTGGCTTCTGTTTTAGGAATAAAGTGCGTCAACTTATTTTCCTGTGCTTGTGTTTATTGCCTGGGGGAGGGGGGCTGTGATGTGCGGTTGGACCAGGACACCAATAGCGGAGCGGAGTGACAACTATTGGCATCTCTTGGAAGTAGCTGACCTCAGGTTTAATCTGATTTCTTTTTTTAATCCGTTTATTTTTCTTCGAGAAGAAAATGAAAGCAAGACTGTGAGCACATCCCTTTATTGTAGCGCAGCTCTCCGTACTCCCATTGGCTGAGGTCTGCCTCCTGGCACCACTTCTGATTGGTTATGGACACATTTAGACCACTCCCATTTCAGTGTGAAAGTAAATGTGTGGTGTAAATGACCCTGTTATGGATGGCTGCCCGTTGGACATGCAGTGTTTGTGCAAAGAGAAACATGTTCTGTCCGGATGTTTCCTCCATCTACTGATGTTGCTCTTTATCTTTCATATTAGCCAGCGTCTGGTTTGGAAAATTTGACCATTAAAATGTATTTGGTCTTATTTTGAGTGTAGATAAATACATTCAATATTTAATAAATCTATGAAAGTTTATTTTGCCATGTTTTCTTTTTGGAAAATCATGGTTGTTTGCAGTAACCATCAATATCTCTGCAAGCTTGTTACCACACTATTCACATGTGGGAAAGGGCATTGGAATAACCACGCAGAGCCATTGAGTGGGATATCTTGCTTGTAAATTGCTGAGTTGCCCCTGGGTGGCATGTAGTAGCAGCTGGCAGTTCATTCTTTTGATAATTTTCTGCATTTCTTCTCGCTGTCAGCAACAGAGGGATAAACGGGTCCTGCTCTCCGTTTTCCTTCACTTCTCACCAACTGCTGTCTGTATATTCTTCAAAATGTGGAATTTATTCTGACACCAGAAACTGTTTGGGTAAGTACAAATCAAGATTAAATGGAGTTAGAAATGGGCAGGAATCTAAAAGCCCTAATATCTCATCATAAGCGGTATTTGCAAAACATTAGTGTAATCAAAATACTACATATTATTATTTTAACATTTCCACCAGTCTGGCATAAGCTAGAATAAACCGTTTCCATTGTTGTCTGTCCGTTATAACATAGTCAAACTATAGAAAATTAAAGCGTGTGTAATTAGCTGTAACTGTGAAAGAATAGCACGCGCCTATGATCAGAGCGCTCGCAGCACGCGCAGCTGGAATAGTCTTTGTTCAGTCATCGCTGTTTCACGGCACCGGCGACAATAGTGCTTTTGCTTTCACAATATCCACGGTGTTCCCTGTGGGTAACGATGAGATTTAGGGTATCTATAATGGAGTGAAAGTACCAAACAACGGCAAAGACGTTTCCACAAACGTGCCGGCACAATCCAGGACAAGTTCCTCTGTTATTGACTTGGGGCTCTCCCAGATCGTGCGACCGCGGGGGCTGACGGTACAGTCTGACGTCTGAAGGCCTCCGCAGTGATAACTGTTTAAAACAGTACGTGTCATCTTAATGAGCCAGGTAAGGGCGTTCTTGTGAATTCGTGTATTTATGTTACACTTACTTTATAGCTTAGACGGACCCGTCAACTCAAGGTTGTCTTGTGACAAACTAGCCTAGCTTTTAGCTCTTAGCTTGCTAGTAGCATGCTAAAAGTCTTTCCAGAAGCGAACTGAATGAGTGTTAGCTACTGCTAGCTTATATGTAGCCTTAAAAAAACCCGGCTAAGAGTTCGAGCGATTTTAGCCGAAATCCTGGTGCTTTAAAAGGCATATATTAAAGATTTCTGCAGGTGAGTCCAGATGATATTTTCACAAGGACCCAGAAAACACTAGTTCATGTATTACTCCCAGCAGTTGTTAGCATTTGCTTCAGTTAGTGGTTATAGACGGCTGTTATCTTGTTTCTTTAGTGGCGTGTAACAGCTTTTCTGTTTGTAGTGACTAAACCTATGAACAAGTTATCAAACAAAATCATTACCATCAGCGTACAAGTTACTCTCGCGTTAAAAATGTATATCGAGGAATAAATGGTCACATTATGACAACCGTTAGCTCTGTAACTTAAAGTGTATGTACTGTTGAAAACAGACTAGCAGACTGTAGAAAAAAATGCATCCAGTTTTCCTCTTTAAACTGTCAGTTTTGTCTTTTTCCCCCAAGGTGTATGCACGGAGCGATGGGAGACAGTGCAGGGCTGCAGTTTGTCAGCTCCTATGCTTTTGAAGCCATGCAGAAGGTGGATGTAGTGCGCCTGGCTGCGTTAAGTGATCCGGAGCTGAGGCTGCTGCTGCCCTGCTTGGTGAGGATGGCGTTATGTGCCCCCGCTGATCAGAGCCAGTCCTGGGCACAGGACAAGAAGCTTATCCTCCGCCTGCTCTCTGGGGTTGAAGCCGTCAACTCCATTGTAGCACTTTTGTCTGTTGACTTTCATGCCTTGGAGCAGGATGCACGGAAGGAGCAGCAGCTTAGGTATGACTTATTCTCACATGGTAACACTATATACTGGCACAGTAGTGGGTTACAGGGTGGGAAAAGCTGCTTATCGGGTCATACATATACAGCTATATTTGTTACTGTGTTAAAAAAAAAAAAAAAGCCTACTTGGAGTTCATTTTAGCAGTATACATAATGTATAGGGGTGCAACGATACACAAAATTCATGGTTTGGTTCGATACTTTGGTGTGACGGTTGATATTTTTTTTCGATACAAAAAAATGTTCATTCTTTTCTAATTTATCATTTATTAAAATTATAAATATATATTTTAACTCAAACATACAGTTTTTAAATTTAATGTTGCTGAAACAACAAAGTAATAAAAAATAAATCTATCTGATGGAGAAATCACTCATCTTTGGAAAAGAGAGTTTATCACAGAGAAATGGCTCTTTCCAAAATAAAAGCTCTACTATACGCTTCTTCTGGGCTATATTCTCAGCAGCATATTAAACATATCAGGTCCCCATAAGGAGAATCATGTGCTAACGGCTGTCTAAATGACTCGGCTAAAGTTTGTAGCATGCGTGCTTGTTGTTTTTGTCTGCTTCCACTTGTCTTTGCACGAGGATGATGTCGGAGTAAATGTGCAGTCATATTCGTTGTGTTCCCACTAGTGCTGTCAGCGTTAATCTGAAATGACGTTAACGCCACAACACGGCAAATCTCCGTTAACGAGCTACCATGGATCGCCCCGTCCGTGGGGCTGGACGGCGTCAACACGTTAGCGAGCTAACTGCGCTAACGAGCTAGTTCCCACCCATGTAATTGAGCATTGCTGGCACATCCAACATACTGTTTTACTTTAGTCCATGACACGCTTACCTTCAGGGTCATACGTCACATGAAAACCAAAATAGTTCCAAACGCCAGATCTGAATGAGGGTGGGGGAGGTTCAATTTGCCATGTTGCAACGAGCTTAGCTTCTGTCTCGCTAGCTTGCGCTGCGCTCAGTGGATCTGCACTCGACAGTGCAGCCTAGGCGGAGTAGTCGAGCGCAGATCCACTGAGCGCTCAACACAGACAGCACCGTCAGAAGGAAAGTTGATAAAATAAATTAAAAATTTTGTATTGTTCGATACATATGCGTACCGAACCGAAAGCACTGTATCTAACGGTTCAATATCGATACGAGTATTGTTGCACCCCTAATAATGTACTGTCTCCTCTGCTAGGCACAAGGCAGGTGGCTCTAATGCAGAAAGCATCCTGGTGTCACAGCTGCAGCACGGCCTAACTCTGGAGTTTGAACACAGTGATCCCCTCAGGAGGCTCCGTCTGACCCTCAGTGAGCTCCTGGCTATCATGAACAAGGTACAGTCAAAGCTCCCCTTATAATCTCTGAACACTGATGATGACGATGATAACTGAGCAGCCGCGTTGTAGAAATGTGGAACAAACATGTCACGTATACCTGAGACAGCTGTGTATATGTAAAGAAATGAAAGTATGAATCATATTAATGAGTGTCACCTGTGGACTACAGAAACAAGATTGTGCTGCTTTCTTTAACTTTTCATTAACTTTAACTTTAACTTCATTAACTGAAGTTTCTATCAGAATTACGACTGAATCTCTGCCAGCTGCTCTCGCTTGGAATGAAATTAACTGCGTCTCAGTGCTGCTGTTGTCCTTTAGTAGATCCATCTTCATCTAATAGGGTGAGTTGGGTGACGCATCCCTGTGGCCTGTTTCACATTCCCGTGTTGTTTCTCAGGTGGCAGACTCAAATGGAGAGTTTTTCTTAAAGTCTTCTGAACTCTTTGAAAGTCCTGTGTACTTGGAAGAGGTTGCGGACGTCCTCTGCATTTTACAAGCAGGTAAAAAAGAAAAAATATCATTTTGTTTGCAGGTACATTATAATAGCATTGCATTTAATGCAGCAACATTCAAAAACTAGAAAATGCATTTTCTGAAGAAACTGCAGTGTGAATGCTGATAGTCGAATGTTTTGAGCTGAAATGAAACAATTGCTGAATGTTAAGTTAAAAATGTTGAATGAGCTGATTAGGGATGGGTATCGTTTAGGTTTTATCCGATACTGGTGCCAAACCGGTACTTTTGAAACGGTGCCGGTGCTTAAACGGTGCTTAAAGAATGGAGAACACAAAATTGGTCCAAAAACCTCTCATGTTCAGCTGTTTTTTTGTAAAAAGATAACAATGTTAGCCTTTTCTGCAGCTATGGGGCATATATGGTATCACTCTTGGCTGGAAGCAGCTTAAACAATGGAAAAAACACAAACTTTGTCCAAAAACCTCTCATGTTTAACTGTTTTCCACTTTTTCTTTGGTCATTTTAGCCTTTTTGTCCAGGGTGAAGGGAGTATCTGCCATCAAACAAGAAGACAGCCGCATGTAGCTATGATGGTGTTTGCTAGTTCACCTTACATGCATTAATGTAATAACGTGGTTAGCCTACTCAACGTAAATTACACACGAACAACATTAAGCTACTCACGCAGAGAAGAACGGCTGCTGCTGCATCATCATCCTCATCATTTCTGCTACACTGGCAGGGCTAGGGGCCAGGACTCTCCTCTTCAGGTTTTTGGGGGATGTTGCTAACTCCGGTCCGATAACAGGCACCACACCCGCAGTAGATGTGCTCGGTGTGAGGTCTCGCAGCAAGCTATCAAATACGGCGCATTTCTCGGCTTTTAAAAAAACGCTATGCGTCGCCAGGTGTTTCATCAGATTTGAGGTGTTACCTCCTTTGACAGTATCACAGTATCAGCTTAAAGCACTTGTTGCAGCTGCTGAGTTTGCATCTTTTGCTGTGAAGTACAGCCAGACTTTGACCGCTTCGCCTTGGACATTTTTAATCTGTAGCTCTGCTCTAAAAGAACGTACGTACCTGGACCCGCCTACTATCCTCGGAAACGTAAAATGATTGGCTAGAATCTAAAGTGTATCACAGCTCAGGAAAAAAAAGCACCGAAATGTGCGCTGCTTTTCGGTCTGGTTACTACAGTTTATGTCAGAACCACTGGATACCGGTACCCATCCCTAGAGCTGAAATATACTGAATAATTCACCTGAAAGATAAACTGTTGAAAGCTGAAGTTCACACAGAAGAAGTTTCAAAGTTTGAAAGTAGATGATGTTAAAATGTACATTAGAAAAAGCTGACTAAATTTTTTTTAGAAAAACAAAACATCTGAATGAATATTGAAGGTTCATATTCTTTTAATCACTGAATGACTGAAATGTGGGAAATTCAACTACAGACAGGTAAAGGGTGTCGGTTTGTTACAGGGGTGCCACTCTATGCTGCGGAGAATGAATATGATTATCTGAAATTCCTCATAGAGACTCAGCGTCAGCCACCAGTTCATGTTCTAGACTCTGGCATTTACACTGACTATCTCATTGAAGACGACTACAAGCAACAGCGCTGGACAGATAAGACTGAACAACAATTTCAGTACGAGACAGGATATCCATCCCTGGAGACTCGATACATAAAACTTAAACGTCTCGAGGACCTCGAACAAATAACAAAGGTTAGACGAGCACCAGAAGATGGCCAAAGCTTATTTGTCAGCTTAATTAAAGAGATGTTGGCCTTGGATGCACACGAGCGCATAACACCCTTGGAGGTTCTCCGGCATCCCTTTTGCAACCCTGGCCTCTCTAACAGGTTCCCATGTATTGACATTGAGAGAATCTCCAGAAGGGAGAAACAAAAGTGTGGATCATTGGGTCAAGCTACATCAGACGAGGCGAGAGTGACGCAAAAGAGAGGAGAAAATTTCGGACTTAATGCCAACGTCCAATGGTTTGGCAAAGGAGGGATGTGCTGGAGCCTTCCTCGTTTTTATGAGGAGCTATCCACACAGAGACCACCTGACATTGGTAATCCGTGCTTGGGGCAATGCTTTGGGACTCATGTCTGCTTATCAACTTTCTTGTGTCAATGAGAAGGAATTGATGCAACTGCACAGAGTTCCCCTCAATGACAATTGTATATTCATCCATCAACGAGCGTCAAGTGTGGAGATATGGAAATCCAGGCAAAATCAATAAGGACAGGAAGATCGTGAACGCCAGCATTAGAAAGGCTGTCGACCACTTTGCTGGAGTGATTATTGAGCATCAATGCTTGAGGTTTTTCAACAACTCCATTCTTTTACCCGACAGAGTTCATTTAAACCAGAAATGCACTGAAAAGCATCCGCTCGGCGTCTTCAGTCACCTCACAGAAAACTTTCCTTCACAGTCCAGAAAACCATATGTTGTTTATTTTAGGCAATGTGAGCAACACAGAGCTAAATTGTGCTCTCATTTTCCTTTTCTTTTGCCTCTCACCCCCCAACCAGTCATGACCGATGGCTGCCCCTCCCTGAGCCTGTTCAGTCAGAGGTCTCTTCCTGTTTAAAGGAAGTTTTTCCTTTCTACCGTTGCCTAGTGTTTGCTCTCATAGCGGATCATTTGATTGTTGAGCTTGAATTGAATTGAATTGGATTGAACAACATTTTAAACATACAGGTGAGAGGTTCACGTTGTAGGGAGCTCTACAAAATCTACAAATAAAAAAATTCTCATTAGCGGCAAATCAAAATAAAGAAAAACATCTCTTGCTGCTCTGTTGGGAACGTGTTAAAAACATGCTGAAGCTCAAACACTAATTGTTTACAGCACTTTGTCATGTAGCTGATTTCTGCTTGAAGAGCAGTCTGCAGCCAGCCACTCCCAAAGCCTCACAGCCTTTTTCGTGTAAAAGGCAGTGAGTTGCCTTTTGATAAATACAAAATAGGCAAGGCAAGTTTATTTGTACAGCACAATTCAACAACAAGGTGATTCAAAGTGCTTTACAGAGACATTAGAAACAAAAACAAATAAAAAGCAGGATTTAAAATTGATTAAAACAAGCAAACCCTTTTTGATAAATACAAAATAACTGAAAAATCGAAATAATCGAAATAATAATCCACTGCTCCCGAGAGTTCAGAAATAATGCAGCATATTTAAAATAACAAATATTTCTGTAAATCTAGTCTGAAAAGAATCCGTTTCCTTGACTTTGCCGTCTGACGTGTGTTTGGATTTTCTCCGTCGTAGAGCTGCCGTCGCTCCTGCCGATCGTGGATGTGGCCGAGGCTTTGCTTCACGTCCGCAATGGTGACTGGTTTCTGTGTCTGCTGGTTGCCAATGTTCCTGACAGCTTCAATGAAGGTAATTCATCTGTTGCACAACGCTGCACATTCTGTCAGCAGATAATGGAAAATAGAGTGGCTGATTAATTGACAGGAATAGTTGGATATAGTCAGTCAGTGTGGAGGAAACAGGACCTGAGATTACCTCAAAGGTTTCTCACTGTATTAGATTTACACACTGATATCTACAACTATATGTGTTGTTCTTAATTCTGTTCATGGCAGCGGCCCGAGTGTGCAGGCATTTGTCTTTGACTGATGATGAACATTATTATTATGTCACCCTGACTCACGAGAGCCCTTTGAGAGGCTCTCTGGAATAAAACACTCACTGTCTCCTTATCACAGAGTGTCAGAGCCACGTCAGGCGCAGGATGCTGCGTAGCGGCATCATCTGATTCCTTTTGGCTTTGCTGCTGCAGCTACTCTTTCATTGACATGAAAGTGCAATGAATTCATCCTTGGATGAAGTGTTTGTAAGGTTTGCCATGTTAAACACCAGCTGGCAGCCAGACTTCACCCCGCCGCCTCATCAATGGTGTATGAATGATCCAAGAGCAGCACAGATGGAAACTAATTCAATTTCAAAGCGTTGCCATAATGCCAGCTACTAAGTTTACTGTTAAACAACATACAGTGGGAGAGTGAAGGACAAATATGCCAGAGAATTGATGTAATCATGGCTGTTGTGTATTGAAGGACATAACTGGGATCTGGGAGTATTCAGATTATACAGTCTGCATACGTTTCTCCTCATTTGCTGTAAGGATATAGTGAGCAGAAAGTCCAGTGTTTCAGCGTGCCTCTCTGTGTTGCAGTGTGCAGAGGTCTGATTAAGAACGGAGAGCGTCAGGATGAGGAGAGCGTAGGTGGGCGGCGCAGGACTGAAGCGCTCCGGCAGCTATGTCAGATGAATCCCTCGCAGGCTCTCAATATCCGGGCTATGGTGGTAGGTATACTGTTAGTATGAACTCACTTTATTTACAGCATCCCAAAATCATTTATTTCAGATGAGAGATGAGTTCTCTCATCCACTAGCTGCTCTTTCCTACTCTGGATGCACGTTTTCTGCAACATTCATTCTGCTGCCCTGTTTCATCCCATTAATTATGCATGTATAAAATAAAATTAATACTCGCACCAGCACATTTGGAGCATCTGCTCCTTTTTTATGAAGCGCTCTCCTGATTAAATGTTTGGATAGCACGACGGTTGTGTTTGCAGAAACATAGCCGCATTAAATATTGATTGTGAGCTCAATATAATTATTTGCCGTTAAAACATATCTTCCATAATTTTGCAGTTTCTCTTAGTAACAAATTTAACGCGGCACCCCAGCAAAGCTCATCTGTTTCTCTGCCTCGCTAAACGTAGCTGGTGATGTAAGAGTCATGCACAGATTTCAGGAATGAAAATCAGTTTGATAGACAAATGTTTTGCTTACACCACTTTGTTAAATGATGAATCATTTGTAAGCTGTAGACGTTTGTTTGCTTTTAGCTCCTAAACATCACTCTTTGGTTATTATAGACTTGACTAACGACCGGCTCTGCTATGCAGGGAACTATTTTTCTCTGCTTAAATCAACTCACTGATAGAGGGCAGTAAAAGTGAGAGGATTTTGCTGTTTAGTCATTTATGTTGTGGTGCTCTTAGTGATGCTGTCCCCGAGGGGGAGAAATGAGTCTTTTTTTCTATCGCTCATAGAGGTTACAAGGTCGGCTATTGAACAAGGCAGAAGAAATTCGTTGCCTTGCTGAATGATTCATTAGCAGAACTCGTACTTGGCTGGACTCTGTGGTCTCAGACAACAAGGTTTGGGAATTGATGGGATCCAGTGCTGAAAACAATGTCTGGAGAAGGGCAGTAGAGCTCGCAACCAGCAAGGTCAAGTAACGCGTGATGTTAGAAAGTAAACATTAATAGTAGGATGACGAGGAATAGTGAATTTAACCCTTTAAAGCCGGTCAGAGCAGCACGCTCTGTTTTGCATAACTACTTTTAAATCCTGGTAGCTCTGCAACCACGTGAGCTAGCACAATAATGTTTTTTGCATATGAAACCGGAGGAGTTGTACTTACATCTTATGCCATCAGCTTGTCCTCGGTCACAGTTTCCTTCCACATATAGCTTTGCAAAAACTGCATAAAAAGCACTTGCAGCAACAAAAACATAATATTCCAGAAACACGCTTTGCCGATCCGATCAGCTGTTCATAACACTTCCTACGTCCATCAGCACGAACTATCACATGTCCTCCATGACCTGCCCGAAACCTGAAGTGACGTCATTTTTGCGGAAATGTAGTTTTTTTTTACCATCAAGGCCTCATGAGCCTATACTGGTGTTTTTAAAAGTTATCTTTGACTTTATGACTTTCTGTGTGGTTTCTGGGATGCTTAGGACTCATATTGCACTGCTGGAAATAGTTTATTTTGATGCATATGCTGCTTTTTTGCAAATTTGCATTATAATATTTATTTTAGTTTTTCCTGCAGTACATAAAAATTGGTGTATTTCAAAAATAAAACTATGAAGACACTGAAAATAAATTTCCTGTGGTGGGAAACTATTTTGTGGAACTTTTTTGTATTTACAGGTTTGAGGGATAAGCCTCTTAAATTTCTCTAACTAGAAATAAATGTTAAAAAAGCAAAAACAATTTTCATTTTTTTTGTAGTTTATTGCACTTTTTTGCAATTTATGTAATTTCTATGTACTTAATGCAGACATATTATTAAAATTTAGGCTGTAATGGTTGTATTGATGTATAGCAACTTGAAATGCTCCCAAAAATGGCTCCACAGCATGTAAACATATAATATAAGCTCTGGCGGACTTGGTTCTATGGTAGGTCTTAAAGGGTTAAACAACAATGATATTTCGTTTGCACAGGAAAAGAAGACGACACTAATACAGCAATGCAGGCTTGTATTAGAACAACACCCATATTGCTAGTTCCCCCTTTTTTTTTTTTTAAATTTCCTTTATTTTCAAACCTTGTTTTGGCTCATAATCACTCACTTAGCAAGACAGCTTCTTTGCTCATGTTTCCCCTCAGTAAGAAGAGCTATACAGGGGTCTTGAGCTCCAGTCCTCGAGGGCCAGTGTCCCTGCTGCAACACATCTGAATACAACTAGTAGGTCATTAGCAAGACTCTATAGACCTTGACTGCATGCTGAGGTGGCGACCTCTGACCCTGCTCAAGTAAATGTGTTTGGAACAATGTAATTCTAACAATGCTTTTATTGCACCGTGTTCATTCAGTCATGAGCTGCTGTAACATGAATCAAATGGCTGAATTGCCACCTCAGCATGCAGTCAAGTTCTATAGAGTCTTGCTAATGACCTACTAATTGTATCCAGCTGCAGCAGAGACACATGGAAAGGTTGCAGGACAGCGGCCCTCGAGGACTGGAGTTCGAGAGCCCTGAGCTATACCTTGGAGACGCGAGTCTTTGCAAAGACCGGGAACACATCAGCCCATAGTGATAACCAAACAAACATAGACTAAGTCATTATGAACATGATTAATATTTGATAGCACAGGTGACGCTCTGTAATTGACTGTGGGGGCTCTGTGTGTTCCAGGTGGAGGAGTGTCACCTGCCTGGTTTGGGTGTGGCTCTCACTCTGGATTATAAACCAGATGCAGCAGATGAGGCAGTCAGTCCTCTTGTGTCTTACGTCAGCGGACTGCTGCTCGGCACCAATAGCAAAGTCCGTACGTGGTTCAGTATGTTCATTCGCAATGGACAACAGGTAAGGCCCCGGTTTGCTCTCGTATTTCCTGACAACACATAAACAGTCTCTCCTTCAGGTGCAGGAGGTGGACCACCCAAAATGTCCTCGACATGCTGGATTGTTCCTGTGATGTTTTTAAAGAACAGGCAGGAATACAAACACTCGCTGACATTCAAAATGAGATCCTGGTGGGAGCATCTTTCTTGTATTACTCGGTGTTCAGCGCTCGAGTTGGATTGCCCCAAATTTAAGCTAACATTCAAAATATCACAGCAGATATAAAGGAGATCACGAGTCTGTCTATCTGCTGGCATTTCTTGCAGTTTATGGAGCGCAGACACGCTTGAGTCAGCTTTTCACTGTAAATGTCATCATTTGTTTAAATTTCCCTTTCATAAAATGTTGGGCTTTAGGCGATAAAGCTCCCTCTGAGGAGGAACGGAGCTTCTGCTCGGCATTGGACAAATGTCCTAAAATGTTCCTCTACGTTTATTTCATTTGTAATTTTTTCATAATTATTTCCTGGCAACTTGCTGCTCATGCAACGAGTCAGTTAATGATCATAATTATCAGATTTGTACATGAACTTGGGCAAACTTTGACCAAGGCCCAGCGGTGGAAGCATGAAAGTTAAACGGTGTCCTCTCCTCACTCGATCCTGCCAGCGTAAGAGGGAAAGCAGCTCAGTGCTGTGGCAAATGCGCAGACAGCTGCTGCTCGAGCTCGTCGCCATCCTGCCGCGTTCGCGCAGCACCCATGTGCCCAATAATGGCGACATGGAGGAGGAAGGAGGCTCGGGGTACTCTGGCCTCAGAGAGGAGCACGTGGTGAAGGCCAGCGCCCTGCTCCGACTGTACTGCGCCCTCATGGGTATTGCAGGTCTCAGGTGAGTCAAAGGTCATGATAGCTTTTGTTACATTTGATTTTATAATCAATATTTAATGCACTAAATGTAACAATGTATTTTAATGGCTGTGTTTGCTTCCAGACCTACAGATGAGGAAGCAGAGCAACTACTGCAGCTGATGACCAGCCGGCCTCCTGCCACTCCTGCTGGCGTTCGCTTTGTCTCCTTGTCCTTCTGCAAACTGCTGGCCTTTCCTACTCTAGTCAGGTACATAAAGTTTATTGACTCTTACTTTTAGATGTCAGCCAACACAAACAGGCCAGGGATCACAAGCTCTTTTTAGCTGCCCGTGGTCTTGAATTTTGATTTGCCCGCTGCTTACCAAAAAGCCCTGTCGGTGTTTTTTGGCATTAATAGTATTCTCTTTATATGTTGACTGAGCATTATCCTCTGTGTGCCTGTGCAGCACTCCAGAGCAAGAACAACTGATGGTCATGTGGCTCAGCTGGATGATCAAAGAGGAGGAATACTTTGAAAGGTAACAATAAAAAGACACGACGCAAAAGATTAGAGAGTAAAATTCATCACAGGAAGCTGTCACATGTCACTGTTTATTGTGACACACACGTTATTGTACTGATTTTATATGTCGTAAGCTTTAAATGTTCATCACATCAGCTGTAATAGGATGATGTCTTTACAGAATTAGTCTATAATGCAACATAAACCCACATGTTAGATCCAGTATTAGTGTTCTGTGCTGATCCTGTCTATGCTGTGAAACATATACACAGCTGCTGGTGGTGGTGACCTCCTTTCATATGAAGAATCAGCAGATTTGTTTTTAAAAAAATGTAATTTAATTTTCTTAAATTAATTTCAGGAAGTAGAGCCAGCACCATTCACCGAGTTTGGTGTCGGTATAAGAAAAAGGTGCTGAGCTCTTTACATGTCAGCTTCCTCGCCAGTTTTGATTGGTTGTAACTGGTGCTGACATCGACTGGTATATATCTGACATACATAGATAGCTGTATGGTGTCTTTTCTACTCCTGCCATCCATCTCAGGTATTATTTTTAAACAACCACAGCATACCTGTCCTAGAAATATGAATTGCTAACCAGCTACGGCTAAAACCAAAGCTGCCTGTAGGCTTATCACAGATTTCTGTTTGGGCCTGTTCAGTGTCTTTTTCATGAGATCCAGGATCGCAGACATGGACATCAGAGGGCACTTTAAAGTCAAGAACCTCATTTTGAAAATTGGACATTATTAGTCAGTTACATTAGTTATGTGCATCTCCAAGTTTGGCCCGTTGTTGTTGCTCCAGTGCTGATGATGCAAGTGACAAGGATCAGTGGATTCACGCCGGATTTGAACATTCCTTTAATTCAGCTCTGATAGATTTTAGTGCCAGATGAAGAGGGATGAATAAGGAAGGGCAGATAATCTAAGGATGCCTATACACACTCTGTTTCCTTGACCAAGTGACCAAGGAAACAAAAACGTTCCCAGAAGAAGTTGAAAGTATTAAATCATCTTTACGTATTGAACTCGTTCCTCTGAGATTTGTTTTTCCTGTGTGAAGTCTGACCTGTTTCAGCTCCTTCAGCTTTGAATATGAATCCGTGTTTTTGTGACTCCATAAAGCATAAATCTGACAGGTTTGTCTGACTAACCTAAAGGCTGTGAGAGGAAGGTTCGGGTGTGTGGGCTGATGTAACGGTCATAATCACTTTTATTTAAATTCTGTCCTGCAACATGAAGGCTTAGCGACAAACCTAAATGTCTTCTCTCACTTGCCTCTCCTGCCTGTGTGTTTGTCTTCCTCCTTACAGCGCCGCAGGCGTATCTGCTTCTTTTGGAGAGATGCTATTACTGGTTGCCATGTATTTCCATAGCAACCAGCTCAGCTCCATTATTGAGTTGGTGTGCTCTACTTTGGGGATGAAGGTAAGGTGGGAGGGAGGCAGTGATCAATACATCAGTCTGGCTGACCAGCCACTGGCCCCTTCTTCTGCTGCAGCAGTGGTGCATATAAAGACTACATCACTAATGAAACCTTTGCAGCATGCACGTATCCAGCTAGCTGCTCTATACCCTGCAGCCAGTTTTCAGTGTTATTACTTATTAAGTGCACTATTGTTTCTTGTCTGTGTGCTAAGTAGTTTCCCTGTCTCACTGTATTTCCCACTAAGATGTGTAATGTAATTGGATTTAGAGCCTGTTTGTTTCCACCCCCAGGGCAATCCTCTCAGTTCAGTGTTGTGCTTGCCATGTAGAATTTTTCTTATGAAATATGAAAAGAGGGAATTACAAAATAGCAGCGCTGCTGCCTACAGGCTGTTTTCACTCACAGCGAGCCTGCCACTCTGGATGCTTTTCATAGTTTTTGTGTAATTCCTGCAGATTGCCATCAAGCCCAGCTCACTGAGCAAGATGAAGACCATCTTCACACAGGAGATCTTCACTGAACAGGTGTGTATGTGTATTACAAGTCCATCATTGTGTATTGTTACTGGGCAACCACCGTTTTTGTCAGTGATTTGATGTAGATCAACACCTCCATCCTTTCAGGTTTCACTGTTTACTATCAGACCAATGGGGGGGGGGGGCTGCTGCTGAAAGCTTTTTCATAGGAAACACAGAAAGTTTTGACTTTGATATCTTTAGGTTATTACTGCTTGACGTTGGCAAACAGAGTTGTCACACCAGTATAGACTGTTAGCATCACACACATCTGTCTGTGTCATGGGGTCAGCTTCTTAAACAGTGTTATTAGAGAGATCGGACACCTTGAGTCTTGAACCAGTAAATCCCATAATGGCAACGATGGTTGGATAGTTTTAACCCTATTTTGTAGCAAAACCTTTTAAACTGTTTTTTTCAGATTCAATTTGATATTAAAGTCAGGAGCTACTTTTGGCTGCTCCCTTATTTCCCAAGGATCGGCATATTTGATTTGGCACACATTTGATGCCCTTTGCTCTTAATGATGCTGCCCGCCCATTTATCTGGCATTGGGACTAGGAGTGCACTTGGCTGGGGTTCATCTCCTAACAGAATTAAATTAACCATCATTCACATATATGGTGAATGTGTTAACCAATTCAATTCAATTTTATTTATATAGCGCCAAATCACAACAAAAGTCGCCTCAAGGCGCTTCATAGATACAGAGAAAAACCCAACAATCATATGACCCCCTATGAGCAGCACTTTGGCGACAGTGGGAAGGAAAAACTCCCTTTTAACAGGAAGAAACCTCCAGCAGAACCAGGCTCAGGGAGGGGCGGGGCCATCTCCTGTGATTGGTTGGGGTGAAAGAAGGAAGACAGGATAAAGACATGCTGTGGAAGAGAGACAGAGGTTAATAACAGATATGATTCAACACAGAGAGGTCTGTTAACACATAGTGAGTGAGAAAGGTGACTGGAAAGGAAAAACTCAATGCATCATGGGAATCCCCAGCAGCCTACATCTATTGCAGCATAACTAAGGGAGGATTCAGGGTCACCTGGTCCAGCCCTAACTATATGATTTAGCAAAAAGGAAAGTTTGAAGCCTAATCTTGAAAGTAGAGATAGTGTCTGTCTCCTGAATCCAAACTGGAAGCTGGTTCCACAGAAGAGGGGCCTGAAAACTGAAGGCTCTGCCTCCCATTCTACTTTTAAATACTCTAGGAACAACAAGTAGGCCTGCAGAGCGAGAGCGAAGTGCTCTAATAGGGTGATATGGTACTACAAGGTCATTAAGATAAGATGGGGCCTGATTATTTAAGACCTTGTATGTGAGGAGCAGGATTTTGAATTCTGGATTTAACAGGAAGCCAAAACAGGAGAAATCTGCTCTCTCTTTCTAGTCCCTGTCAGGACTCTTGCTGCAGCATTTTGGATTAGCTGAAGGCTTTTCAGCGAGTTTTTAGGACTTCCTGATAATAATGAATTACAGTCGTCCAGCCTGGAAGTAATAAATGCATGAACTAGTTTTTCAGCGTCACTCTGAGACAGGATATTTCTAACTTTAGAGATGTTGCGCAAATGGAAGAACGCAGTCTTACATATTTGTTTAATATGTGCGTTGAAGGACATGTCCTGGTCAACAATGACTCCAAGGTTCCTCACAGTGTTACTGAACCACTGCACCACGGAGCAACTATATTATTTCGATAATGATTCAAAACATAGAAACTTGGCCACAGATAACGGTTGGGCCCATGTAAATGTTCCTGTCAAGGAGCGGTACAAAAGAAATGTGGCACAAATGTTTATAGTCTTTACATTTCTGAGCTGTTAACAACAGTTGTGTGACTTTGGCTGTGCAGGTGGTTACAGCTCATGCAGTCAGGGTTGCAGTGACCAACAACCTAAGTGCCAACATCACAGGATTTCTTCCCATTCACTGCATCTACCAGCTGCTTCGGAGCCGAGCCTTCACCAAGCACAAAGTGTCTATTAAGGTAATGCGCACAACGTTATGGCTGATTGTGACTATTGCGTAACTTTGTGCTACTGCACAGTAGTTTGAAACTGTGTTGTTGCCCTTGTGTGCACCTTCTAGGACTGGATCTATCGCCAACTCTGTGAGACAACGACACCCATCCACACCCAACTTATTCCCCTAATTGATGCTTATATCAACTCCATCCTTACTCCAGCTTCCAAGGCGAACCCAGAGGCCACCAACCAGCCAATCACAGAGCAGGAAATCCTCAATGTCTTCCAGAGCTCTGCAGGAGTAAGTCGCTTCCAAAGCTAAATCTGCACCCTTACAAAACACCAGTGCAGTGCATTTGATGGGTTATTGTTAGTTTTGTTTGAAACATAATTACACTTTCATAATCCATAATTTTGCTCACTTTGATCTTCGTAGTTTGGAAATAGGTTTGTAACCGTTATATCCATGTTTGCTGGTGATCTCTTTAGCAAGCGGATGGTAGTCGAGCAGGACGGCAGCGCTACTCTATCACCACCCAACTGCTTATCCTGTACTACATCCTGTCATATGAGGAGAACCTGCTGGCTAGCACCAAACAGCTGGGTATGTACGAGGCTGTTTCCCAACAAAAACACTGCGATGTGTTTGGCTTCCCTTTGTGCTCTTGGCTCACCTCCCTCCTGCTTCTCATTTTCTCTTTCTGTGCCTGTCTGAATTGCATCCTTTGTCATTTTCCTCACTGAAGAATGCATTGTGTGGATGATGAAGGGAATTTGTCAGCAAGTGAGAAGAAAAAGGAACCTTTTGTCCTCTGTTAAGTTGTAGGAGATGCTCTGGATGTGCAGTCATTCATCCTTTTCTCTCTTGGCACTGAGTGTTGGCTGCTTCATAGAGAATAAATGGTTGGCTGACAAAGAGCCAAGTACAATGGCTGCGGGAGCAAAGCTAACTAGGACAGCTGTAGGTTAGATTGAGCATTAGCAGTTAGCCTAGTCAGTGTTTATTCTCTCCCGTGACGAGCTCTCCTCTTGCCCTTCATTAGGCCAGATTTATGTGAGAGTTTATGCCCATCTCTTTAATTGCTGTGTTTACCCAAGTGCTCTCTCAGCCTTCAAGGAAGGAGTAATGAAGCCCATCAGCAGTGGTAATGAACCCACGTCAATGAAAAATCACCTCAGCTTCCCGCACGCATCGGCACAGCGGCTCTGGTGTCCTCACACAATCAAATAAAACATTTATCCTCCATCGCGTCCTTATTTTGCTTCACATTTTCACTCTGTTTAGTATTTAATTTAGTATCGTTGCTGTGATCCACTCACTCGTCCTGTTTTCCTCTTTTTCTGTTTTTTTTAAGCCCTGATGCAGAAGAAGCCAAAATCCTACTCTGCAGCCCTGATGGACCAGATCCCCATTAAGTACTTAGTTACCCAGGCCCAGGGGCTGCAGCAGGAACTCGGGGGTGAGAGTCACGTTTGGCTTTTTCTTACTAAACACATGGAGAAAAGGTAAAAAATATTTGATTATTGTAGACTGAACGCAGTTTCTTCACTGATCCCAGGTCTGCATTCGGCCCTACTAAGACTGCTTGCTACCAACTACCCACATTTATGCCTCGTGGAGGACTGGGTGTGTGCGGAGGAGGTGACCGGTACCCTGCCCCTGTTGAGGAAGATGATGCTTCCCAGCAACACCTGTAGATACACCCAGAGACAGCTTCACCAGGGTGAGCACAGGAGATTTAAGATGTAGCTAATCAATACTAATGTATTGATTAGTATTGATCAATACATTGATCAATGTATTGATCAATGTATGTATGTATTAAAGAGAGAAACATTTTAAAGTAATAAAAACCCAGACAGATAATTGATTGCTTTACTAGCACCATTGACGCTAATCTAGACGTCACAGTTGGGCGAGTGAAATGCCAGATTATCTGTCTTAGGTTGGAATAAAATCATTTATCAATCTGTAATCTTTGAGGTTAATCTTTTATGCTGTGTTGATCCCACAACTGCTGAAGGATCAACAGTTTCAGTAGATGTCGGTGACGCTGCACGACAAACCGCAGAGAGCTGGCGTCTCGTTTATTTGTGTTTCTCTGATCTTCAGTGTAGTTTAAGTTTTTGTTTGAACTGAGTGATGGTTACATAGTTGTTGCGGAGCCTGTCTCTTAACCTGAACAGCTTACTCCATTTGTATGCCGTTATTTTTGTGCCACTATTCTGAGCGCACGTAAAAAAAGTTTGCAGGTGCAAGTGTCGTATTTTGAGGAGAAATTTATTTTGAATCTTTTTGATTCTAGCTGAAGTCCGGGACTAATCGCGTTCCTTTCCCCTTCTATACGGATGTACTGTAATTGGTCCAGCCCAAAAACAAACAAAAATGAAACATCACCATCGGCCCACCGGGAAAATGTCCAATGGCCAGTCCAGCTATGCGGTCAGCTGGTGGGTAACAGGCATCTCTGAAAACGTCAGAGCACTTATGCAAATATGTGACGTCCTGATGAATCGAGCAGATATTTGAAGTTTACACAGAAACATTCTGACATGAAAATATCTTAAAAGTTTATTTTGTGACCCAGAAAGATTAATATTTCAAACTCCGCCCCTCTGTGCTCCTCTGCCACTGCCTCGTTTGAGTTTTGGACAAATGCATTCTGGGATATTGCATTTCGTCATTTCGAGCTGATTGGAGACCAGAACAGCCAATCAGATTTCTTTGCATCCAAGTCTGTGATTGGCTGGTTTTGTGGCACAAATATAACGGTGTAGAGGAAGAGTTGAGCGCGCACGGGCAGAAATGTTGAGAGCGTGAGCAACACGTTGAGAGAGCGCGAGCAACACGTTGAGAGAGCGCGAGCAACACGTTGAGAGAGCGCGAGCAACACGTTGAGAGAGCGAGAGCAACACGTTGAGAGAGCGAGAGCAACACGTTGAGAGAGCGAGAGCAACACGTTGAGAGAGCGCGAGCAACACGTTGAGAGAGCGAGAGCAACACGTTGAGAGAGCGCGAGCAACACGTTGCGAGAGCGCGAGCAACACGTTGCGAGAGCGCGAGCAACACGTTGCGAGAGCGAGAGCAACACGTGGAGAGAGCGAGAGCAACACGTTGAGAGAGCGAGAGCAACACGTTGAGAGAGTGAGAGCAACACGTTGCGAGCGCGAGCAACACGTTGCGAGAGCGAGAGCAACACGTTGCGAGAGCGAGAGCAACACGTTGCGAGAGCGAGAGCAACACGTTGCGAGAGCGAGCGCAACACGTTGCGAGAGCGAGAGCAACACGTTGAGCGAGCGAGAGCAACACGTTGAGCGAGCGAGAGCAACACGTTGAGCGAGCGAGAGCAACACGTTGAGAGAGCGAGAGCAACACGTTGCGAGCGCGAGCAAATGCAAAAACTGAGTGAGAGGAGCTGCTGTTGTGTGTGTGGATAATAGCAAACACTGAAATACAGTTTTTGCACACAGGAATGAATTTTCTTCACTCAAAATAAATTTCAAACACTTGCACCTGCAAACTTTTTTTACGTGCGCCATACATTTGTAGGATTTAATCTGTGATTTACATTTTTCCTCTCTGACTCTTGAAATGCATCCATGCTGCTAAAGGAATCTGTTGATTAACCTCAACGGACAATCGCACGATAATTCTCAAGTGTATTTATGATATTGTGCTGTGCACTTGTTGTACAGTGATGGAGATGCAGCCAAAGCTTCGTACCTCAGAGATTAAAGCTTGTTTTCCTCCCAGCCTTCCAGAAGTTGCCGTCAGGTAGTCCCAGGCTGATGCGTATCCTGGAACATTTAACGCTGCTTTCACCCGGAGACCTGATCCCTTACGCGGAGGCCCTCACAGCCAGCACGGCTCTGCTGCTGGAGCCTGCTGTGCCTCGTCGTATACTACAGACCGTCAACAAGCTCTGGATGGGTCTGAACACCGTGATGCCCCGCAGGTACGTGCTCCGGACATGCAGTCAGGAATTTGTGCCTTAAAGCATTAATGGAATCGCTTGAGTAACTAAAATTGGTCTAAAGAATTTTCTTGTCCTCACTAATTAGAATTTGACATCACTGAAGTGAATGAACCCCCCACCCCCACCCCCCCGCTGCTACTGCTGCTGGTTAAATAATAATTATACATGTTTCCAGTAAAAGGCTTACAGGGCTGTAGAAACCTGTAGAGCAGCAGATGTTGCTCTTAACTTTCAGCTGTCTGCTCAGTGATTATTGTATAAACAGATCAAAGACACTGAGGTGAGCGACTGTGTGAACTCTGGACAGATGAGGTTAACCTCACGCTGCTGCAGGGCTCAAAGGAGCACAGCTACCAAAAGGAGCCTGTTACAAGACGAGCTCAGGCAGGAAGACTGAGGGGGAGATGTAAGGGAGCGTGCTAGCGGGCCGTCGTTATTACCGTGTTGTTTGGAAAATACGGCGCACTTAAAATCAATCCTTTGATTTTTCTGAAAGTCGACAGAGCCCCTTATAATCCCGTGTGCCTTATGTATGAACTCTGGTTGTGTTTACTGACCTCGAAACGATTTTATGTGCACGGCACTCGAAAATCTGTCAAATGTTTCAGTGCGACTTTGCTAAGCTACGAAGCCGCACCGCTTGATGGATTGTTGGAGCATTACAGCTATCGTAGGCGGAGCCTCGTGGAGTGATACGTACTGTGCTTCAACATAATATTACCGTATTGTGTGTGTATAACCTCTTTTTAACTTCAGTGGATATTATACATGGTTATGCTGAGGATATGTCGGCCAGTTTCCACTGGAAATGCCTTTTGGTTAAACTGTCAGTGAGGAATTTGCATTTGCACTGTTAGTTTATATAACTTTAATGCAGATAAAAAACAGCTGCTTGTTTAAGTGAAAATATATTAGTATAGTGTCAATTATATCGTCAGTTATATCGTTATCGCAAATTTTCAAATGTATATCGTGATAAATATGTTTGGTCATATCGCCCTGCTCTACTCTGAATATTAATCTTGGGCATAATACTGTCAGTTTGACTTTGAGCAGTTTTAATGTTGTCCCTTAACAAGGCAGTATTTCTTAGTCTTAGTTACGTCAGAGTTCTTTGAAAGCCGGTACAGTCGGTGCTTCAGTTAACAAAACTTTGTGTGGTGGGAATGAAATTGTGTGTCTGTGTCACAGGCTGTGGGTGATGACGGTAAACGCCCTCCAACCTTCAGCGAAGCTGCTCAGGCAGCAGAGGTACACCCAGAACGACCTGATGGTCGATCCTCTCATCGTGCTGCGCTGTGATCAGAGAGTGTACAGGTGACTACAAAAAGCCACGCATGGACTCACACATACAGTCTCAGACGTGTTGCAGTAGGTGGGCTTTCATGTGGTCCACGTTTTCACTGAACGCAACTAAAGAATTTCTTCTTATACAAAAGATGAACCTTTTATGACCGCGCAGCGCGGGCACGCTCTGTTTTCTGTAACTATTTTTAAATCCCGGTAGCTCTGCAACCACGTGAGCTAGCGCAATCATTTTTTTTGCATATGAAACCGGAGGAGTTGTACTTACATCTTATGCCATCAGCTTGTCCTCGGTCACAGCTTTGCAAAAACTGCATAAAAAGCGTTTGCAGCAACAAAAACATAATATTCCAGAAACACGCTTTGCCGATCCGATCAGCTGTTTGTAACACTTCCTATGTTGGAATTAGAGATGGACCGATCCGATATTACGTATCGGTATCGGTCCGATACTGACCCAAATTACTGGATCGGATATCGGCGAGAAATAAAAAATGTAATCCGATCCATTAAATATCAAAAAAGCACCTCACAAAACTTGCTACATGGCGTAACTCGGCTCATAACCGTAGCACGTAGCAGCAGTGTGCATCACGTGATAGAGCGGCTGTGTGTATTTGTAGCCTTGCTAGCAAACCAGCATTTCATCTCCGAGGAAGTTTTCCCAGAGAGAAGTAAAGCAAGTGTGTAAGTTCATCTCTGAATGTTTGTAAAGCATTCCAGCGTTGAGCTTAACAACCATACCTGGAGCGACTGCCTCTCTCTCTCTCTCTCCTGCTGCTACTTCAATCGTGAAACTGCTTAATGATCAGCTGATCGGCTTTTCTGTCACGACTCCGTCTCTTTTCTTTGTTTTTGGCCCACTTTGCACCAGAAAGAGGAAACCAGCGGCTGAACAACAGCAGCACTATTCAGCATGATCAGCTGTTGTTAGAATTTATTTAATATTATTTCTACACCAGGATCTTTTTCTACAGCTGACGTAACTGTGCAGGGGCGGATCTAGCAAAGTTTAGCCAGGGGGGCCGATAGGGCATGAACAGGGAAAAGGGGGCACAAAGACATACTTTTCTTTCTTATTCTCATTTAAAATGTCTAGCTTTTAATAAATAATTATCTGAATCTTACACCCAAAGTTTTAATCTGATGTAAAATATATAGAAGTCCATTACTGTATATAGTAACTGTTAAGTCTAATATACCCTAGTAAGCTATAGTACTTTTTCCTTTGGGAAGATACCATCTGTGCAGTTCTGTTGAAGAAAGATGTTGAATCTATTTAATTATTCTTGAAAAATAATTTATTTCTGTGCATTTTTCCCCTTGCATCAAATTAAATTTGATTACATCGATTAAGCATCATGAGGTGGAGGGTGGGGGGTGGTTCCCTATTTTTTTTTTTTTTTTGCTGGGAGTTTGCAACCCTATTAGTTTGGTTGCTTAAAATGTTTTTCTAAGTACTCTTTAAAATACCAGAATAGGGAGGATGGAGCAGGTTTACGTTTATTAGATTGATCAGTGTTGCTGAACTATGAAATATTTTGGGCGCAGTGTATTTTTTACATACAGGTATAACAGAATAGCTTTAGTGTTGTTGTTTATTTAAACTTGAGTATAAACTTATACAAAATGCAGCAAGATATTAAAAAAACGTTTTATTGATTAAAAAACACTATATCGGATTCATATCGGTATCGGCAGATATCCAAATTTATGATATCGGTGTCGGACATAAAAAAGTGGTATCGTGCCATCTCTAGTTGGAATAGACGTCAGCGTGAACTGTCGCATGTCCGCCATGACCTGCCCGGAACTGGAAGTGACATCATTTTCACAGAAAATGTATTTTTTGTCCTGTAGGGCATTTACAAAGATATGCAGGTATTTTTAAAATTAATGTTGAGTTTATGCCGTTCTGTATCGTGTCTGGGAGGCTCAAACTCAAACTGCTGGAAATAATCTGTTTTGATGCTGTTTTTGTGCAAATTTGCATCATAATATTTATTTTCATTTTTCCTGCAGTGTATAAAAATTGGTGTATTTCAAAAATAAAACTATGAAGACACTCAAAATAATTTTCCTGTGGTGGGAAACTAGTTTGTGCAACTTTTTGTTATTTACAGTTTTGAGGGATAAGCCTCTGAAATGTAGTTACTAAGGACTTAATGCAGACATGTTATTAACATTTAGGCTATAATGGTTGTATTGATGTATAGAAACTACAGCATGTAAGAATATAAAGATAAGCTCTGGCAGACTTGGTTCTGTGATTAATTGTCAGGTAACACTATTTGTTTTTGGCCAGGTGTCCTCCTTTGATGGACATTGTCCTCCACATGCTGAACGGCTACTTGCTGGCCTCGAAGGCCTACCTCCAATGTCACCTGAAGGAGACGGCCGACTTTGATCGACAGAGCCAGACCGTGTCGAGCCTCGGTGTGCCGGGACAACCGGATACGCCGGAGGTCACCAGGGAGGAGCTAAAGAACGCTCTTTTATCTGCGCAGGTCATTTAACCCTGTTTCCTGCATCACGTTGTTTCTTCATCCCCCCAAAATATCACACTGCAAAATTTGCAAATCTTATTTTTATGTGAAATTTCGATCTTACTGGTGTTTCAGTAAAACAAAAAATGCAAAAAGACACTAAAGTGTGACGGCGCAAAGTCATTATAAATCCATGTTTTTGTCCAACTGCAGGACAGCGCAGCAGTGCAGATTCTTCTGGAGGTGTGCCTGCCAACCTCTGAAGAGCAGCAGCTGGGGGCCACCACAGACAGCCTGTTGAGGAGCATTCGGGGCCCCGTGCCAGGGAAACCGAAACAGGGAAGCCTGGGGCCCGCAGCCAAGGGGGGCGTGGAGGCTGCGGAGCCAGAGGGAGGTTTGCTCAGCGATTTGAGGGAGGTGCAGTGTCTCATCTGTTGTCTGCTGCATCAAATGTTCATCGCCGACCCCAACATTGCCAAGTTGGTCCACTTTCAGGTAATATATTGTGAAATGCTGGCAGGTTTATGGTGCCATTAGGCATCCTTGTAGCATCCCTCCACATTTTCCTATTGAAAGCATCACAGTCATTGATAATTGATTACACCGTAGAGCAGAAATACCTTCAATGCGATTTTCAAGAAGATCCGAATCATATTGACCCCATTAGTCATCAGATTGTGCCGCGGCGTAAGTAATAAGTGAGTGCAGCGCTCCCAGAAGCAGCAGTCAGCCATATGGTGGACTTCATCAAACCGCTTCCTGTCACAGTAATCCATCCACGCTGCCGAGCAGGAGCTGCCGAGCAGGAGCTGCCGAGCAGGAGCTGCCGAGCAGGAGCTGCCGAGCAGGAGCTGCCGAGCAGGAGCTGCCGAGCTGCTGCAGTGTGCATCGGCACACACGCATGTTTAGCTAGCGCTCATTTACATAGACGACTATTTGAATAAATGAGCTGCTTATTTGCGATTTCTTGCTTATGCTGCTAGATTAATTCCACGTTTCCTGTTTCCTCTCGTCTGCCAGGGTTACCCTCAAGCTCTGCTGCCTCTAACTGTGGCAGGCATTCCCTCCATCCATATCTGTCTGGACTTCATCCCGGAGCTGCTGGCCCAGCCCCAGCTGGAGAAGCAGGTGAGGCCTCCCAACCTCCCTCCCCTCTCTTTTCTGGCGTTCACTCCTGGACTCGCCCTGGGTTTGTGCCAGAGCCTCTCTTACACTGTTGTGCTTTTATTTATTTATTTATTTTCTCCAACCAGCTCTGCTCGCTGCTCTGCTGACTGTTTGCATATTTGCTACATAAATAAATGTATTAAATGTCTCGCTGTTGTTATCGTGTGTCCCTGCAGATCTTTGCAATCCAGTTGCTGTCATATCTGTGCACCCAGTACGCCCTCCCCAAGTCCCTGAGTGTGGCCCGGTTGGCCATCAGTGTCATGGGCACACTTCTTACAGGTCAGTAAACACTCAGGCTCATGCATGTGGTGATATACTTCCTCTTTTAGCATCTGTTCATCATCTGCTGCCTGCACTGTACATGAATCAGCTGTTGGCACACAGATGTTTTCATCCCTGTGTTTAGCTGCCATCCTCTGGTGTTTAGCTGTTAGTGCAACATTATTTCTCTACACTGTAACTGTTTATCAGCCTTGTGTATAGTGTTAATTGTGTATTTGTGTTTTGCCTCCCAGTGCTGACTCGTGCCAAGCGTTTCCTCTTCTTCATGCCCACCCTGCCATGCCTGGTGGCTTTCTGCCAGGCGTTCCCGCCGCTCTACGATGACGTGGCAGCTCTCTTAGTACAAGTGGGCCAGGTTTGTTCTTCGGACGTGGCCACCAAAGCCAGGGACATCGATCCTTTTATCGCGCGTAAGCATGATTACTCATTTTCTTGGCGGAATAATGTAACCGTTGACACAAAAATATTTTGACCCAAATCGTTTTTGTTCGTCTTTTTAAAAATCCACAATCCAGATGTTGTAATTAAAGCCATCTGATCATTTCTGTCCTAAATGTCTAAGAATTATGAGAAAGACCCTTCATCATTTATTAGCTTTGATGTGTTTGAAGCCTGATGTTGCCTTACACATAAAGACCAAGTGTCTGCTCCTCAGACTGAGGGTGTGAAGCTCTGTATTGGTGTCACTGCTGTTGGATCTGTACTCACTGTGGATGTACAGCTCATGTTTTTCACTGGATCTAGTGAATGTGTAGTAGGAGTATACCTACCATAGACATTTAAAGGTGTTGTCCATGTATGCTACTGCAGACAGGCTTAATCTACTGTGTTTATTCAGCATTTCTGGACGCTTCGATTCAATTCAATTTTATTTCTATAGCGCCAAATCACAACAAAAGTCGCCTCAAGGCGCTTCATAGATACAGAGAAAAACCCAACAATCATATGACCCCCTATGAGCAGCACTTTGGTGACAGTGGGAAGGAAAAACTCCCTTTTAACAGGAAGAAACCTCCGACAGAACCAGGCTCAGGGAGGGGCGGGGCCATCTGCTGTGATTGGTTGGGGTGAGAGAAGGAAGACAGGATAAAGACATGCTGTGGAAGAGAGACAGATTATTGGACATAGAATAATTTGTGTAGATGAGTTTAGATCTACTAAAGAAAACCACTTGTTTTTCACTCAGGCTTGCAGTATCTTAAGGAGAAACCACTGGAGGCTGAGGTCTCAGGAGGACACCCCTGCAAGCTGACGCTACCCCAGAAGACAGCAGAGGAGCTGGGTGGGGCTGACCCTGATGTGCAGCTCTGTTACTGCATAGAGGCCACCTTCATGGACATTATCAGCTGCACCCTTCACGGACTATAGAGCAAACACAGACTCTGGATGGTTCAAAGGGACTGGATTAAACCAACAACTCCAAACACTGCCTCTGTGTTCATGTGCTCTGTGATCATTTGTAGAAAGTACAAAAATGAAAATGTTAAATGTTTTTGGGGGTTTTCTTCGACCTCTGTAAGCATATTTTTTTAACTTTAAGTGCTGCGACCTTTTTTTCTCAGGCACTGAAAAAAAGTTGCCTTCAGATGTGAGAGTTTTGTAATGTATTTGTTTGTAATAAAACAAAGGAAATATCCGTCTGAGGTTTATTCTGCAGTGGGAAGTTTGGATAGATGTGGCATCTCAGCATAAATCTGGACTCCTGCTTCTGGTTTTCTGCCCCTTGGTTATAATTAAGATTTTATTTCTTGTTTTTACTGGAAATTGTTTTTTTATGCAATCAAAAAAAGACCTTTAAATCCAGTTACAGTTAAGTCTTAGGAGTTGTTTAAGTTTTTGACCTTTAAACATTTTGTTTAAGTTCAATCATCTTGATAAATACCTGAAATATACAGAAGAACCGATTCTTGTCAGCTACAATGTTTCCAGTAACTAAAGTCATTAAAATGGTTTATTTGGTTTATAATGAAATCTTTGAGCACAAACATGGTTGGTTCCTTCTAAAACAAGCAGCTGATTTCAAAGACCGATAAACAGCACTTAAGCATATTCACACATTCACACGCTTCAGATAATAACTTTGGGTTATGATTATTAGAGGACCTGCTGCTGGTGCACGTGTATAAAAATACTGCCCAACGTTAAAAATAAAAACGTGTTCAGGCTTAAGCAAAAACAGTGTTTTTTTCTAAATCTTGACTTCAGGCTGGGCTCGACCCCCCAACCAGCCCACGCCTATTTCTTAAAATGCTGTTGTGTGCACTCCAATCTGTAGCTGCTATCTCACATGTACCCAGGGATGCATCATCATCATCTGCCTGGGCTGATATCAGCCTATCAGGATATAAGATGGCATTCAGCGATGATGGCTGATCTGTATCTGTCGTGTCACGCCGCTGTTGCAGCAGGTAAATGTCCAAAGATGTCGAGATAAAGAGCTGGGAGGCTTTCAAACTATTTTTAAATGTGGAATTATTTTATTTTCCTGGCACAAAGGTGTTGATTTGAACTCATCATATTCTATTGGAGATTATGTATCAGGAGCAGGACCACGCCTCTACAGAGGTTCCCCCAGTTCTGCAAGCTGTTCATTCTCGTTTACGTGCCCCTCCCTCTCTCCTTGTTCTCATTTCTTTAACTTCCTCACTTCTATTTAAACACGGGGATCTGCCAGGCCTGGGAGCCGTCGCCAGTCCCCCTCGAGGCCTTCCCCAAACTGCAGCTCACTTCACGTCCAAGCATCACCTTTACCTACTAAAACGCTGTCAAACCTAAAATGAGGACCAGCGAGTGAATTCTATTCTACTTACTTACTATTAGTTACTTCACATTTTGTGTACGTTGTTGCTGCTGTGCTGTCCTGACAGGTGTATCCTGATAATTCACCAGAGGGCACTCTTGCCACACTAAAACCAACACATCCACTCCATCAACAGCCATTAATTACAGAAACCTTGTGGATTTGGTGGTAAAGAGTCAGAGAGTAGTTTTCAAAGTTGATGCACAAATATAAAACTGTTACTGTGAGAAGGTAAGAATGTAGCCGCCCTGTGATTTACAGTAATATGCAAAACGCTGCTGGAGGATTTTACATATTAGTGCCAGTACATAATGGCGTCACCGCAGAATTACTGCACGTAAAATATATACCGAGGAATTTTAGACATAATTGCACCGGCAGTCGCGTGTAAATGTAATATATGAAAACAAACTGATATGCATTATGTTTTGTAGCCTTTTAAGGGCGAGATGTGAGTTGCAGCCACAGTTTCTCTGTCTGTGCTCTGCAGCAGTTTGTTGCGCCGCTGCAGTTTCCTGGTGCTGTGAGAGACGCCTGAAGCAAGTGAGGGTGAAATCACAGAGCAGTTTTGTTTTCACTGCTGTGCTTGTAACATCGAGCGCCCAAAAATACAACATCTTGCAAACTGCAAGGAGAAGGGTGCGGCGAGGGGAAGTAAGAGAGATGTAGTTGCTCAGTTTGACAGAAGCTGAAGAAAATAAAAAGAGTCTTCAGGTAACATTTATTATGTTTCATGCTGATTTGGACCCAGAACAAAACTGCTGCAGTTCAGACACGAGGACGTTGTGTTCTGCAGGGATGTAGATGCCGTCGACATAATCAGACCTTCACGTCTTTTAAAGAATGTTATTTAATGAGGGACGTACCAAAACTACACTTTAGTGCTGATACGTTTACAATAATCACAAGTAATTTGTCACGGCATCTTTCAAACAGCACAAGTTCAGTCATGTGTTTGGATCGCTCGTATAAGAGCTGCAGAGTTCACGCTGCGTCCCTCACAGAGTTAACATTTACAGTAACGATGCAGCGGCTGCTGATTATCTGCTGTCTCTCATTCATGAGACACAAGCAAATCCTCAGAGATCAAATGGTCATTTTTAAATAATCAGTTTTACATTCAGTACATCAGCATTCGACAGCAAACAGGCCGCAGCTGCTCGGTGAGCATGAAGACTAACGATGCTTTTACGTCTTTAGAAATCTCTCCGAGATCACTGAAGGCAAAGTGGCCTTTTTAATGTACTCGTCCAAGTATAATGTTGCCACATTTTCACTTCAGGTTGCTTTTGTTCACGTTTGTTTCCTATTTGCTTTTGTTTACTTGGTCGTAATAAAAGGCAGGCCCTTAAGAGGCAGCACATCTCCCACTCCAGCTCGTCGAGTCGCTGAGAGCAGAGCATTCTCTCCTTGTTTGTCTCAGTGGCTCTTAGACAGAAAGGCACTTCAGGTAAAATGCAGTAAAACGCCCACGTGCTGCTGTAACTATGCCTGAGACGTCCATGTGAAGGACACTGCTTGGCTCTCTGTTGCTCTTCAGGTATTTGACTTTTCTCTCATACAGAAATCAAATCAGTCTGCAGTGACGTTTCCAAACAACTCTTTAGCACTCCAGCATCTTTTTACATCGTTTCAAATCATATACAGCGAAACTGAACACATCCCTCTGCAATATCCAATTATTCAGAAAGATTTTGTCTTACGGTAACTGAAATATTTAGTGGAAGCACTAAAGCACCTGGTGCTGTTTTATTTTGGTGTGAGTTTCTAACACTGGGAGACGCTGGCGTTGGTGGAATTACTGAACTCTGCTCACAGAGATGTTGATCTTTTGGATATTGCACCGTTTCTCCAGCATACTGTAACCTGTGTGGCGTGCTCAGTGTTGGGCAAGTTACTTTGAAAAAGTAATTAATTATAGTTACTAGTTACTTCTTCAAAAAATTAACTGAGTTAGTAACTGAGTTACAAGATTCTAAAAGTAATTAACTACTGCGTTACTTTAAAAAAAAAAGTTTAACCCTCTGGGGTCCAGTTCAATGTTCCCTCTAATGTTTCACGTGTCTGAACACACAAACTCCCTGAGCGTCCCCTGGACCACTGTGAGCAACAGCAGACGTGTGCACTGTGGTCACGCCAGCATCGAATCCATCCAAGTTACATGTTTATTAAAGTAATCAAATTACAGCGTTTATGTTAGACTACTTTTAATTACCTGCTTTAGCCCACTTACAATGAAAATTAAAAAACAATCTTGTTCATGTGTAGCATGTTAACACTATTGGAAGTAAAAATAACTTGAACTCCAATTTTGAAAAAGATTTTTTTTCATAAAGCTCTGACTGTATTATGAGTCTGTGGTCTGGGAGAGAGTCTGTAACTCTGTCTGCAAATACAGTAAATAATGACCAATGTTGGGCAATTAATTATATAGTTACTTCTTCAAAAAAGTAACTGAGTTATGCAAACAACAAAGTTTTTTGCAGCTGTTTACCTAAAAATGCAGCCAAGGTGTTTTTTAAATCAACATTTCAAACTATTTACAGAACAATCAGCTGTTCTGCATCAAATCTGATGCCACACAAATTATTTGTGTCACTCCAAAAATAATTTCTGTCCACTATGAGATGAAGGAGAACAACAGCCTGATACCTGCAGGCCTGACAGCAGCAGATGTGTCACTGCTGTAACACCTGTAACACTCAGCAGTCGCCTCATTGTTCTGACACACAACAACACTATTGACTACACTACACACTGACTACACACTAACTACAGAACTTTTTTTTAAATTATTTGAATATATATGAGTGCCTGTGTATAAATACACAAACAATACACACATGCTTTCAATTGTGTAATTTAAGTGATCTAGGTAGCTCTGTTTTGGAAGTTAACACTAGAAATGTTTGTTTTTGGAGTTTGTACGTGTTTTGTCTCTGGGGGCCACCGTATATATTTATATATAAACATATATAAATAAAACCACTTTTTTTACATTAGTAATTCCTTTTGTGCATAATTTTATATTATTGTTAATAATAAATTAATTAAAGCAACAAAACAACCTGAAGAGCCGGTTCTCTAAAAAGAGCCGGAAATCCCATCACTAAAACAGTCTCAGAGAGAGCGCTGTAACCATGGCAACCGTAACGCTGCCGCCTGGAACAACAGAACGTAGCTGTCAAACAAAACCCAAACAGTCCTGACCCGCCACAATATGAAACAGGGAAGTACCGCCGTGTAATCCATTTATTTCAACAAAGTAACTGTATTCTAAATACCACCTTTTTAAACGGGAACTGTAACGGAATACAGTTACTCATATTTTGTATTTTAAATACGTAACGTGTTCCGTTACTCCCAACACTGCGTATCACGCCTTTATTATTGCTTTATTTGTTGTTTTGACTGTTTTTGAATAGAATATGCAGTGTGAATGTAGAAGGAGATAAGTAGTGAAGGTTTTGCCTGGGTTGGTTGTGCGTGGCACAGACTCGAGTGCCTCAGTGCTGCTGAGAGAAAAGAGACACAGAAATGCATTTTCCACTTCCAGCGTGAAGACAATATGTAAGTGGATACATATCAACTGGACAGTTAAAACTGTGTTAACCTTTTTGTTATGTGCACATCACATTTTGACTTGTCTAGATTACAATCCTAAATGTTGCTCTACAAGGCCTCATATCCACGTCTCAGAAATCAGGTAAAAAGATAATTCTGTGTTTTTACATTCATCAGGTCCCAATCAGCCCAACTAGCAAAGAGAAAATAAAAACGCCATGAAAGAGTTCCTAAGTTTTTTATTAGTGTGGAAAAAGCCTCATCATCACGCCCTGCTCAGCAATGACAGGAAAAGGTAATGGCGAGAAAACTACTCTGCAAATGCACATTAAGCTGTGCTATACCATTAAAAGCAGCAGACAGAAATAGCCTCCCTCCCCATGTGCGCTGACAGTGTGTGGGAGCTGCTGACACCTTAATGACGCAGAATAAATCAAATATGATTACAACGAAAATTAAACCACCGATATTATAAATAAATAAGATAAAAAATCCTGTTGATTGACAAACTATCAGTCATGAGTAGAGATGCCTTTGCTGAGCCGTACTGGAGACTGAAGTCCATCCAAATTAAAAGCAGCGTAATGTTCTTGCAGGCACGAGAGCTTTGGAGCTCTGAAAGCATTCACACGACTGTTGATGTGGTCGGAGGAGCGATCGACCTCGATGATTACCGACCTCTTTAATCACCAACTACAGCACCAAATGAAAGAAGATTTGTACATTAGGTGATTTTCTCTTTCTCCACATTTCTTCCATATGAAAAGAAGTTTGTTTTGCACGATCAAAGAACACGCAGCGACGACGCCCCCCCACCCACGCCCCCCCACCCACGCCCCCCCACCCTGTCGTCTTCTGGATGCTGAGGGAATTGATTACACGGAGCAGGAACACTTTGTCAGGCCTGAATGCGTTTTTCACAACGTGTTGCCGGGAACAAAGGGACACTATTAAAGCTTTCGTAAAACCCTCTAAAAACTTTTGATTTCCCTCTCGGTTGAGCAGAAAGCGTCAGGAAGACCGCGATTGAAAATTAATTGGCAGCGTGTCAGTGGTGTATTTACATTTTGTTCTTTTAAAGATGCAATTAATTACACGAGATGAAGAAATCTGCAGAGAGATGAGATGCGTAGCGTTGGTTGCTCTCCTCCCTGCAGACTGTCTCTGCTCTGAGGGAGTGTAGGCAGGCTTGCCAATTAGACACAGACTAAAAAACCCAACACTCCGATGTTTCAGCAGGTGAAAAAAGAGAAAGTTTAAATTTAAATTGCCTGGAAAATCAATGTAATAGACAGACGGTAGCGTGTAGTTTTCACCTTCTGATGCTTCGAGCTATACGAGGAAGATGTAAGAAGAATGTTCTCTTTCAAGAGTTTCCGAACTCCTGGAAACTGCTGCAAATTAGGTGCAGGGCTGCACGGCAAGTGTTGTGCAGCGAGTTAAGCTTTCTTATTTCTTCTCCTTTTTTTGTTCGCCAAATGAGGCGAACTTCAGTGCAGAACGAACATGTAAATGTGTCTGTAGTCACCTTTACATCCAGTCAGTCTGACATTCATCATCATCATCATCATCATCATCAGAAGAAGAACAACATCTCATTGGCGACAAAGATCCGCCTTTACCGAACCCTGATCCTGCCCATTCTACTTTACGGCGCGGAGACGTGGACAATGCTCAAACACGACCTGAGCAAGCTCGAAGTTTTCCAAATGCGTTGCCTTAGATGCGTTCTCGGCGTTTCCCTTCGCGACCGTCATTTGAACGACACCATCCTCACCAGCTGCGGCAGCCAACTGACGATCGGCGACCTAATCCAGCGCCGTTGACTCCGTTGGTTTGGCCACATTTGTCGAATGGACCCGAGCCGCTACCCCCATGGCCTACTCTGGTTGACCCGCCCCACCGATTGGAGGGTGCATCGAAATGCACCAAAGAAGACATGGATGAAACAAATCCAGGATGATTTGAAGGCCCTTCGACTTGACCTCGAGCAGGAAGAACCGTCGCCTTTACTGACAGGGACTAGAAAGAGAGCAGATTTCTCCTGTTTTGGCTTCCTGTTAAATCCAGAATTCAAAATCCTGCTCCTCACATACAAGGTCTTAAATAATCAGGCCCCATCTTATCTTAATGACCTTGTAGTACCATATCACCCTATTAGAGCACTTCGCTCTCGCTCTGCAGGCCTACTTGTTGTTCCTAGAGTATTTAAAAGTAGAATGGGAGGCAGAGCCTTCAGTTTTCAGGCCCCTCTTCTGTGGAACCAGCTTCCAGTTTGGATTCAGGAGACAGACACTATCTCTACTTTTAAGATTAGGCTTAAAACTTTCCTTTTTGCTAAAGCATATAGTTAGGGCTGGACCAGGTGACCCTGAATCCTCCCTTAGTTATGCTGCAATAGACGTAGGCTGCCGGGGATTCCCATGATGCATTGAGTTTTTCCTTTCCAGTCACCTTTCTCACTCACTATGTATTAACAGACCTCTCTGTATTGAATCATATCTGTTATTAACCTCTGTCTCTCTTCCACAGCATGTC
The DNA here is from genome assembly GCF_963576455.1 of Neolamprologus multifasciatus. NCBI lineage: Eukaryota > Metazoa > Chordata > Actinopteri > Cichliformes > Cichlidae > Neolamprologus > Neolamprologus multifasciatus. The sequence goes on along the minus strand of NC_140448.1, from coordinate 5,651,081 downwards.
TTTATCCTGTCTTCCTTCTCTCACCCCAACCAATCACAGCAGATGGCCCCGCCCCTCCCTGAGCCTGGTTCTGCTGGAGGTTTCTTCCTGTTAAAAGGGAGTTTTTCCTTCCCACTGTCGCCAAAGTGCTGCTCATAGGGGGTCATATGATTGTTGGGTTTTTCTCTGTATCTATGAAGCACCTTGAGGCGACTTTTGTTGTGATTTGGCGCTATATAAATAAAATTGAATTGAATTGAATTGAATTGAATAGATTGAAAAGCGTGGAAGATAATCGTTGGTCAAGCAAGAGAACCTGCGGCACCTACAGCAGCGTACCACCGCCGCTGGTCGCCCGCTAAGGACAAGAAGAAGATCATCATCAAGGGAGCAGTTACTCCAACATTTCCCAGGTTTTCCTGTCTCGACTGTGTTTCTCTAACCAAACTCAGCAGACATTAGTAACATTGCCGTATGCTCTTTTTTATGAATCCAGTTAATTTCTTACTATTGCGTCCCTTAAACCTTCTTCCTTTCTTACACTCAGTCGCGCAGTTTCTGGCCTTTACAGACTCTCAACACGGAGGCTAAACTGTCTGACCCCTGTCAGGACAAATGGAGGGTTCGGCCTTTTCATTCTTTCAGAGCGAAAACACAAAGTGAAGCTAACAGAAAAAAGGAAGATTGGATTTGTCCCACCTCACAAACACGCGGCAGCAGTTGCTGCTGAACGCTTCTTTAAAAGCAACACATGCTTTTCGTACTGGAAATACATTCGACATAACAGGAAGAAGGAGCGGGCGAGGCAATTGAAGTTTGGCAATAACATCTCAAATGTCCCACATTTCCACTCTGGCAGTGAGTACGGAAAAGTTTTAAAAGAAAGAGACAGTTTGATGTTAGCACATAAAAAGGAGTAATGCGAGATACCTCGGGAGCTTGCTTGCCTCGCGCTTTTCAGTGAAGACCAAAGAGGGCCTTTTAAAAAGCTTTTATAATGGATTCCACCCAGAGGTAACCCAAGGCAATCACCTACCTCACCAAAAGCGAACACTGCAGCTCTGTGTAAAGACTGCCTGTTCCCCCCCCCCCTCTCTATTCCCTGCCATCTTTTTTATTGGAGCTTTCATCTGCGAGTGTGAATAACTGCGAAGTGAGCCAGAGCTGAATAAACATTGTCTGAATAGGTGATTGATGGATCAATTTGGGTCCCTCGTTTCCCAGCGCTGGTGGCGGCATTCACATTGATTATGTTGCCTGTGGTCGTTGGCCAAAATACAGTCCTTGAAATGAGTATGTCTCTTGGAAAGCGTCCAGCGCTCCTTCAGCCAAACAGATGGCTCCCAGTGCTGCAGTCATATCCATATTAATGACATGATTACAATGCATTACAATCAAGAGATCTTGTCATTAACTTTGCGATTTAAAAAGCAATTATGGGGTTTGATTATCCTCTGCTGCAGATATGAGGTGTGCATGTCTTCCTTTGCCAGTGGGCCCTTAATAAAACAGCAGATTGATTCCTCAGCTTCACCCTGACTGACAGCTAATGAGTGCAATGGCTTCTGCATAATGATGGAATGCAGCAGGGCTGAAAGGAGGGAATGGAAAATATGAAGATGGGCGTCATCGTGCCAGAAGAGGTCCTCTGTGTTTGTGAGCGTCCCCACAGACTGCAGCCGGTCGGCCGCTTCGTCTGGAGAGCTGTTGGAAATGTTGGATACAGGGTTCATGTCTCACTCCTGATGAGTTAACGTTTCTGATTCTCTTTGTCGTCATATGAAGTTTTTATTTATCCAGATACAGCCTGTATACTAAAGATGGAGAAAGTCTTAGAGTGTGAACGATTCGGCTACCACCAAATTATTTCACTGGAACCAGAAAAGTGAACGAAGGTTGGCAAGCTCGATTCACCGCATCAAGGATGCTGCAGGATTCAATTCAATTCAATTTTATTTCTATAGCGCCAAATCACAACAAAAGTCGCCTCAAGGCGCTTCATAGATACAGAGAAAAACCCAACAATCATATGACCCCCTATGAGCAGCACTTTGGTGACAGTGGGAAGGAAAAACTCCCTTTTAACAGGAAGAAACCTCCAGCAGAACCAGGCTCAGGGAGGGGCGGGGCCATCTGCTGTGATTGGTTGGGGTGAGAGAAGGAAGACAGGATAAAGACATGCTGTGGAAGAGAGACAGAGGTTAATAACAGATATGATTCAATGCAGAGAGGTCTGTTAATACATAGTGAGTGAGAAAGGTGACTGGAAAGGAAAAACTCAATGCATCATGGGAATCCCCGGCAGCCTACGTCTATTGCAGCATAACTAAGGCAGGATTCAGGGTCACCTGGTCCAGCCCTAACTATATGCTTTAGCAAAAAGGAAAGTTTGAAGCCTAATCTTGAAAGTAGAGATAGTGGATTCAGGATTCACCACGACTGAAGCGCCAGTGTTTTGGACACAACGAGCTTTATTATTCGTGACATAATTTAATAAAGTACTGCAGAAAGCACTACCAGCACAAACATGATGGCGTGGACATTGATGATGTAGGAGTCTCCAAAGCTCGATGAACTAGAAGACTTTAGTGTAACGCGCTTTCTTTGATGTGTTGAACTGTGGCTGTGTGGTTAAAGGAGCAGCACTTTATTTCAGTGTGAATTAGTGCTGTCAATAGATTTAAAAACTAATTAACTAATTAATTTCACACGTTTCTATAATTAATTGCGATTAATTGCATTACTTGATCAATAGCCTGGCTGCAATTACACTTTATCAACTTTATGTTTGAGCTTGTAACAGACATTTATGCAATATAATGAAATAAATGTAGAACAAACACAAAGAATGTTAAATGCTTAAATTCAAAGAGAATTTGAATAGTTCAGTCTTTAACAGACCTCTCTGCATTGAATCATATCTGTTATTAACCTCTGTCTCTCTTCCACAGCATGTCTTTATCCTGTCTTCCTTCTCTCACCCCAACCAATCACAGCAGATGGCCCCGCCCCTCCCTGAGCCTGGTTCTGCCGGAGGTTTCTTCCTGTTAAAAGGGAGTTTTTCCTTCCCACTGTCGCCAAAGTGCTGCTCATAGGGGGTCATATGATTGTTGGGTTTTTCTCTGTATCTATGAAGCGCCTTGAGGCGACTTTTGTTGTGATTTGGCGCTATATAAATAAAATTGAATTGAATTGAATTTTGGCACAGGCTCTCTGCTGTGAAATGCAACTAAACTAATATATAATATATATGAGTGTTGTCAAACAATTAAAATGTTTAATCAGGTTCATCACAGGGTTACTGTGGATTCATCTTGATTAAATATAATTTTTATTCTATATTAATCACTTTTCATTTTGCATGAGCAAACAGACTCGAGAAAAAAGGGAAAATATACAAACTTAACATGTTTATTGAACATTTGGAACATTCATGTCAACAGAAACTTCTGTAAACATGTCTCCTCTCTCTGTCACTCTTGGGGAGGCTTCAAGTCCTTGAAACGAGGAACCAAAGCTGTGTAAAGGTTCTCCGTGATATTAACACGTCTGCAGTTTGTTGCAATCCGCTTGGCGTCAGTCGATGTGTCCGAGGTCGACTTACTGAGTCCGCGATGCTCCGTGAGCGGTTTGTCCAAGCTGGGTGACGCGTTAGCCAAAGTGCTAGCAGCATCCTGGCTAACGTATGCTTCGCGTCAACGTGATATTTTAAGCAGGAAGTGCTTCGGTGAAAATTCCTTCTTGCACAACGTCCATGAGACTTTATGTCGGTCGACTGCTCCGTCTTCTTGTTTTTTAATACTCAAATTTCCCATCGAGAGGCCGATGTGCGTTTATCATCGTCCATATTGAGTTGATTGGTTCAGTCACCAGATCAACTGCCCGTTTGTGCGAAGGTAACTCTGCTTGGACGAACTGCCTGAAATGTGCTGCTGAAACATTTCAGGGATTTTGAATCACTCTGCACCCCAGATGTGTTAATTTTTTTAACCACGTTAATCATGATGACGGCTTAATCTACACGTTACTTTGACAGCACTAGTGTACAGTGTTGGTCAAGTTACTTGAAAAAAGTAATCAGTAACTAATTACTAATTACCCCCCCAAAAAAGTAACCCCGTTACTTTACCGATTACTTATTTTCAAAAGTAATTAATTACTTAGTTACTTTTTAAAAACACGATTTACAACCTGAATAGGTGATAAAGTGATAGATCTTTCAGCCCAATTCTACTTTTTCTGCATAATCATCATACAAAATGTAGTCAAATGGAAAAGTCTCTTTTTAAACTTGTTTTATTAGTTTTAATCTTTTAACTTTATGCATCAAGCAAACATTTAATTATCTGCAACATTCTCTGACTGGAAGAAATTAGTTTAACATTTAAACCTATTTTCTGCACATTCCAGCACATAAAATAAAATATTTTGTGTGTTTACACTCAGTCTTTCAAATAGATGCAAGTAAAACACAGCAGAAAATAAATAAAGTCAAAGACTAGCGGTCCTGTTGCTCTATTTTCACCTGTAAAGCAGGAGTGGGGTAGGCGGAGGGTTACCCTGGTGCAGGTGTGCAGCGGTCAGTGGAAGAATCCGCGAGTTTCTCTGTGAGTTTCCCATTACGTCGTAGCTACTCGGTGCTTGTTTGGAAGTTTAGGGTTTTTTTCGCTGTAAAAAGAAGTTTTCTTCCCACGCACAACGGACACTAATGTTTTTGTCACTTTTTATGGAATCAAACTCAAAGTAAGGTCAGTACTTCCACGCTTTAAACGCTGCACGCTCATACTCTCTCTGCACTCGATATATGATCCATTGTTGATCTGCACACAGCTGTTGTCACGAACGTCGCACTCGCTTACGTCACTGTCATGAGACATTCTCGCAAAAAAATCACGGTTTTAGTAACGCAGTAACGCGGCGTTCCTACGGGAAAGTAACGGTAATCTAATTACTGTTTTTGCAATAGTAATCCCTCACTTTACTCGTTACCTGAAAAAAGTAATCAGATTACACGTTACTGCCCATCTCTGCTAGTGTAAGTATTTCAAACACTGGGAGACACTAATATCGGTCTATTGTTGTTTGCAGTTGCACCTCTTGACACTATGCTAGGCAAGTTAATGTATTGTTCTGTAAAAGTTTCTTTTTAAAACGTTGTAGTTCCCTTTAGTCGTAGCTAACTATGAAAACAGCACCGTGCTGAGCACTGTGGAGCTACTCTCTCCACAGAGATGGATGTGGAAGCTGTGTTAGCCTTCACTTGAACAATGTTATCATCCAGATTTTAGCCAGGATCATGTGTGCCTAATCACAGTACTTCATCATCATATAACGTAAAAGCTTTATTTGTGTTTAGAAGCTCTGAAAGACAGAAACCTTTAATTCACTTTAACCGTTACAAATGCTGGTAAATCTGGTACCGAGTGATGGCATCAGATGAATGGAGGCATAAGTTGGAAAAATGAGCACAAGTGAACTTAAGTGAATGTAAGACACTGTGCTGCTCTTTTAAAGCATGTGAGAGTTTAAGACCTTGTAAAGGGTAACACCAGCTTCCCTGATGAAGAGAAAAAGATGGGTAGCAGTGTAAAAATGTGATCCTATCTTCTGCCTCCGCTCTGTTATTACCTCAGGTGTGAAATCCTTTCCCGCTCACGCCGGAAAACCAAGCGGGCGTGCTCAGCTGTGAAATTGTATCTTTTCTGCTTTCTCTGCCCTCGCTGTAGCTCCTTCCCCCGTCCTTCAGAAAAAAGCCTTTTCCTTACCTTCAAAATATGTGCTGCGGTTTGTAAGGTGAAGCCGTCCTGCACCTCAGCTGAGTAATCAGGCGCCTCCCTCTGCGTGCCTTTTAATAACGAGTGACTGAGAAACCCCAGAAACACCTCGGCACAGTCCTGCGCTGTCTGACACCGGGCTGCTGTCTGCTTGTTTCCTGCAGAGCTGAAAAGCTGGGGACATTTTATTGAAATGTAATGAAACCTTGACAAAAGGTCCCAACTGTTAAAATAACAGGTTAGTTTGAGCATATCTTTAAAAGCCTTCTGTAATAGTGAGCTGTTGCTGCCAGGCAGCTTAGTAGGCCCAGTGCAGCCTATGCAGGTTGTTTTCCATGTCTTTCCAGCAATGGCCTATTTTCTTTATGCATTCCCCTGTGAGGACAGATTCCTCTGAAGCCTTTTAACGGAGAAATGAGAGCAGCAGTGCGCCTGGAGCTTTATGGCTCATAGGATTGACCTGAAGCTTATAGTGTCAAAGAACTGGAAAGCGTAACTCAGAGGGATCCTCGTCACGCACAGGCTTCACTTGCTTTTAGTCATTCGGAGTTCAGTGTTTACATTTGAGGTGACGGCATCTGGAATTACAAAATCTGTCTCGATGCTCGGTCACAGACTCTCTAAGAGTCTCTTGTATCTGTATACAGTACACACAAACACACTCATGTTAATGAAGAACTGAGTCTGTAACACTCGTCCGTCTGAAAGCTGTAGTGACACCCCGTGAAATCAGGATCGCATGGCACCGTGAACTAATTTGGATATCTACGCTTTAAGTGTGCAATTCCCAGTAAACACACTCCAAAAAATGACAAACTCTTTAATCAGAATATAGCATCAGGTGAGTTCAACTTTCGGGATCTTGATCTGGTCAGTTAAGCAGGAGAGGGGGTCGTTAATGGGATTCAGATGAGGCAGCAGAGATGGACACGGCTGTAGAAGGTCCTTAACCCACCAGGAGGACCAGTATCTGCTCCTTTGTGCAAGAAGGAAGATCAGCAGCCCACTGATGGCACAACACGTTCTCACTCCTGAGGCGTAACATTTTATGCTAGGTGACAAATCGTCAACATATTACGTTTTCGTTTTCGTTTCGTTTTCGGCTACCCACCACGTTGCTAAATGACAACCTCGGAAAAATGAGGAAATATGAGAACTGTATGGACTCAATCTACACATGTTCACTCTTTTCCTTCAAATTGCTTAGAAACACGCTATTTAACATCATTAAAGTCAGGAAAAAGGTTATGGTTAGGGCTAGGGATAAGGTTAGGTTTAGGGCTGGAATACAGGGCTGGAACGTTGATTACCGCGGGAGCGTCATTGCACTGGATTTCAGCCATAACCCGCCGCGTACCATAAGAACGCCGAAGGTCTCCTTTTGCGTTCATCAGGAACGCCGCGGGATGTGACAAAACGTCGGCATGTTACGCCTCGGGAGTGAGAACGGGCTCGATGGGCCCGCTGCTCACTGACTGGCACCATGGAGCCCAATGGCAGGTCCACCACCCGACCTGTGTTACTCACAGTCTGGAGAAGCCGTGGAGAACATCATGCAGGACTGTCTGTGGTGTCTTTAGGAGCATGGACCAATGTTGTCAGACATGCAGAGAAGCACGTGGGGGGCAAAAACACGACTGTTATGAGCTGGTTTAATGAAATCGACCTACAGAGGGCGTCTTTGAATTCAGCCCTCTGCAGGTCGATGAGTTTCACCTCCATCCAATGATGTGGCAGCACAGCCACTGAGCTCTGATGTATGTTCAAAGTGTTCCTTTAATCAGCTGTCCCCAACCCCCGGGCCTCGGACCAGTACCGGTCCGTGAGTCGTTTGGTACCGGGCCACGAGAGTTGAGGCTCAGGTGTGAAATGTATAGTTTTCAGGGTTTTTATCGGTTTTCAGCGTTATTTTGTTATCGTTTTTATCGTTTACTCGGTTTTCCTGGGTCTTTTCACGTGTGTTATGAATAAATCTTCTTTTTTTTTCGGTACCGGTACTAGTTTTATTTTGTTGTATTTATCCGCGACACCTTAAAGGCCGGTCCATGAAAATATTGTCGGGTATAAACCGGTCCGTGGCGCAAAAAAGGTTGGAGACCGCTGCCTTTTGAGCACTGTGTTCATGAGGTCATGAACACAGTAACGCTACACAGAGCTGTGAAGGCACACAGCGCTAAACTAAAAGTGGTACTGCTTGTTCTGATGCATTCGACAAAGGTGGAAGCTGTCCTCTATATTTGACGCTGAATTCAATAAAGTGAATTGTGAATTAATACGAGTTGTCATTACTGCTACTATCGCTCGTGTGATGAACGACCTGGGAGTGATTTCCAAACTCTGAGCTTGTCCCACTGGCGTGTCGACCTCCTGTGATTTCCTCCTGCCGCACCGCAAAACGTTGTAAAGCATATCGTCTGAAATAAATCCTTTTCCGCTGAAAACATTTTTAGGCTCTGCGCTGGAAGCATAAAAAATATTATGGCTTTTAAAAAGGCTATTACAGCCTCCATCAACACCGCAGTAACCACAATGACAAAAACAGTATTACATCAGTGAGTGGAAATGACCACAGAAAGATAAAATGTCAGCAGCCTCTCACTGAGCCCATAGCATGGCTCAAAATAAGCACTGTGTGAATTCTCCTTTCCAATACACCAGCACAATCTGGCAGCTACACATTTGGAAGCCTTTCAACAGGCAACATGAGCTCCATATCCTCTCTAACAGAATCGTGTTTCCCTGCCTGCAGTCCTCAGCGGAGTGAGGCTGACAGTGGGAACGCCTGCAGAATAATTTAACAGGACTGTGGGGAGAGCCAGAGAAAAGACAAAGCCCTCCAATATGATCTCCAAGGACCCCGTAGCAATCCACTGCTCGCCTTCTGCCGTCGCCATCACTGACACTATTGATTATGGCCCTGGGAGTGATGATAGCATTCGGCTCTCCCCCTCCAGCGGAAGCCACAATCATGCCGCCGTGTTGGCCAAATGATAGACTGTCTCGGAAATGAAAGAGGAGGTGAGGGCTGGGGAGAGAAAGATAAGGGTGATTGAGAGAGATAGGAGATTGAGGTGGTGGGAACGGAGGCATGAATATGGCTCGGTTAGTTTTTCATAGAGGCTGAGGAATGTAATGTTTCTGTCAGCGGTATTAACGCAGGGCTGCGTGTCAGAATTGTGTCACAGGGGCATTGGTGAAACAACAAAACGCCGTAATTGCCTCTTTGCTCGTTTGAAGTGCTAACAAGAAATTTCGACATTTTTTATGGTTCAAACTGTGGAAACTGTAGGACATCCAGGCGGTTCAGGCTCTTATGTGGCTGCTTGCAAATGAGGAAAAGAGCCAGGCTGATGCTGCTGCTGAGAGAGTAGAAAATCTACTCGAGTATCATCTGGAATGTCTACACAAACACACACACATGCGCACTGCTCTTCACATGCCAGGTGGCTCCTTGATTTAATTAGCACAGTGGAGCTCCAATTAGCTGCAGTTGTAAATCAGATGGTGCTTTTCATCAGAGCGTCGAGCTGATAGGCCCTGTAGGATCGTCTTCATGCCTCCCCCAGGGAAGGCTGCATCGCAGTCAGCCTTGAGTGGGGGATTATACAGAGATTATAAGCAGACTTTAGCACTTCAAGCCACTTCTATATCTGGGTGACCTGCAGATGAGCCCATATTACAAACTGTATATTCTCTAATCTGATGGTCGATGGTCAATATGAAGAAACGGCACAGCCCTGTTGCTGCTGCGTCGTCTGACGGCGTCAGAATAAAATCTAAGCTTATTATTACTTTCCAAAACAAAATAAACGTGCAGATTTTCACGGTATGAGCAGACGTTACACAGTAATATCGGCTCATAGTTGGATGTGCTGCTACTTATCCTGGATAATTAAACATTTACACTCACAGTAGACGATGTACAGTCTCCCTGAGCCTGGTTCTGCTGGAGGTTTCTTCCTGTTAAAAGGGAGTTTTTCCTTCCCACTGTCGCCAAAGTGCTGCTCATAGGGGGTCATATGATTGTTGGGTTTTTCTCTGTATCATGAAGCGCCTTGAGGCGACTTTTGTTGTGATATGGCGCTATATAAATAAAATTGAATTGAATTGAACTAAGCAGTAATGTTTTTATCGTTTCAAAAATGGGGAAAGAATAAAAGAACAAGATCCACATACACACCATGTAGCAGCACGTCCACACTGCTCTCCTACCGTAAGCATCGATTATGCTTTCAGTATAGTGAAAAGCTCTGTGCTACTTCTGTGTTAGTACTTGTTGTTTATTTCCCTAATGTACAGTACTGTGCAAAAGTTTTGAGCCGCCCCCTTCCTTTATATTTGGGCAGGAGAATCAGAAATGCGTGCAACAGTTTATTAAACTAGGCAAACAGTGGAGGTATAGACTCGGGTCTTTGTTGGATTTGTTTCCTAAGGACGCGACGTTCAGATACTCTTCATCTGCTCCACTTGTCAAGTTTCACTGCACACCATGGCAAGAACTTGCCAAATTCAGCTTGTTGGTGAACTGGTTTTGTCACTGCCAGAGGCTGCTAGCAGTAAAGATACAATTTAAAATACCTTGTCTGTTATTTGTAGACATAATCAAGCTCAGGGACTCATAACCTCTGTGTTTCTCTAAGAATTCTTACAAAAGAAGTTGGTGTGATGAAGAGTATAACTCACCTTATGGAGGGCACTTGTTGGTGTATCCTAATGAATGTCTTTGCATAGAAAGTTTGTGTGCTATCCACCTTTTGAGCCACAGCTGCAAAGATAGCAAGGCTCATCAAAGGACCAGATGAAAGGTGGACCTAATGATCTCAGCTCAGCTCTCCAGTCCAAACACAGACATATGCTGCTGCGTGTTCTGCTTGAAGCTCTGCTGAAGGCTGAGCAGATGGAGGATGACCTGGAAAGATCGGATCAACAGCCACGAGTGTGTGGCTCACACCTCGCTCCTGTTTTATATGTGCATTTTCATGCACACCTGCCACACTGAGCTGCTGTAGCTTTCCAGATGTTCTGCTCTCAGTGTGCAACATTGTAACGAGTTGTTACAGTTTCCTCTGTAAGTCTACATCTCCAACAGTGGCCTGTTTCTTACCTCTGCATTCATATATGAAGGAAAAATGTGACTGTAAGTAACAAATGAAATGCACGGGAAGAAAAAGTACCAGAAATGTGGTATTTTTACACTTTACTAGTGAAAGAACCAGTATTGTTCCTATAAATATTTTTTATCGCTGTCCACACTGTGTGTTTTTGCCTCTCTCTGTCCCCTCACTCCCCACCAATCACAGCAATGGCCCCGCCCCTCCCTGAGCCTGGTTCTGCTGGAGGTTTCTTCCTGTTAAAAGGGAGTTTTTCCTTCCCACTGATGCCAAATACTAGGCTACGTTCACTCTGCAGGTCTTGATGCTCAATTCTGATTTTTTGATCAAATCCGATTTTTTTTTGTCTGCTCGTTCACACTACAAATAAAATGTGACAGCAAACGCGCTCCAGTGTGAACGCTCAAAGCGGCCGCATGCACAAAAGAAGACGTCACACACAACGCGCTCTGTTTAGACCCAGAGCAACAGTATTGTTTGACTGATGTCCTTAATATAAAGACTTCGGACTTCACGTTTCCTAATTTTGCTTTAAGTTATTTTGTTATTTACATAATAATGTAAATAACCTAATAATGATCCTTATTGCTGTTTTAGAGGAGCGCTGCTTCAAAGGATAGTTGCAGATTTCTGTCAGAATCTGCAGATTATACAGAACAAATAAAATGTTCACGTTTCTCCAACGTTGTCTTCCCAGCAGTTTCACCGGATGGTCAGGAAGCGTTCGCGATGTCTTCTCCGGCGCTGATAATTGGCTTCTGTCTTGTGTCAGTGACGTAAAAGACGGATTTAATGCGACATGACCATCAAACAGCAGCTTTCTAAAACATCGGATATGTATCAGATTCAGTACCACATACGAAAGTGACCCAGATCGGATTTGAAAATATCAGATTTGTGCCGTTCACACTGTCACACCATGATCGGATAGATGGGTCGCATAGGGTCAAAGAAATCGGATTTGATGCGCTTTCGCCTGCAGTGTGAACGTAGCCTTAGAAGCTCATCTGATTGTTGTTTTCTCTGTACTATTGTAGGGTCTGTATGATTGTGGGGGTAGGCCACAGACACACCGATGTCAGATTGTGGTTTACGTCGGCTGCACGAGCATCCGCAGACTTATTTTCTCCACACTGGTGCATTACTTCAGATGAGTGGTTGTACATCAGTATGCTCTGACAAAGTCAACATATACACTTGTATTCATCATCTGTCTGACCCTGGCTAGTGTTGGGTGTCATAACTCACAGGGGTTTGACTGATTGTTGGGTTTCCTCTCTATTAATATAGGTTCTTTACCCTTAAAGCGCCTCAAGGCAACTTTTGTTGTGATTACATAAATAAAACTGTTTGATTAAGGGGTCAGTATAGTTTGCTTTAGAGTGGATTCATGTTAAAATGAGAGAAAAACATGGCAGTTTGAGAGGACAAAGCTGGGAGTTGAACTGCTTACTTTAAAGTTGCAAAGCATAGTGTTTTCAGCCTGGAAAAACACCACCTATGTGCATGCTGTGGTTTCACAGCGTGCACACGAGCATGTGGAAACAAGCAGCAGTATTCAAGCTGTTGAGTTAGCAGTATAGTATAGCACACAACAGCCCGCTTTGACTTTGGCTTCTTGTCTGACCAGCAGGGAAAAGAAACCCTGTTTGTGTAGGAAGAAGCCATGTAAGACTTGGGACAATAAGTGGTGGGGCACTGGGACCTCACTCCAACATGTCCTCTGTCTCTCTGCCTCTGGCACCTTTGGTTGCAGTGTTACTTGGGGTAGTGTTATGCAACCATCTGATTTTACGTCAGCTTCTGGTACGTTTCACTGTGTGGATTCATTTCTGCCCTTCAACGTCATTACAAATGAGCATGAGTCACGAGCCATGAGTAACATAGACTGTCAAAGTCTACAATCAGGATATGGATTCATGAATGGAAATGAAAAGTTTACAGCAGGCTGCAAACCTCTGATTTCACTCAAGTCTGGTGAGATTAGAGTCTGTAAAAACAACAAAAACAAAAACTTTGCACAGATGAAACCAAGATGATTCAAAACACACCATCTGTGTAACACTGTCGTGTACGGCTGCCGGTGGAACCAGGTCAGTAGTGTTTACTGCTGATGTAATTGCTGCACTTCACAGTACAAACTGGACAATGACCAAAGCATTACTGAGAAGGCAAGCCAAAGGTTTTTCAATGTAAAAGAAACAGGATGTTCCTAAATGGCTGAGTCAGTTAGCTGACCTCACACCAAAAGAGCGTTTGCATTAAATCCAATAAATACAAAACTGAACATTTGTGACGAACATGATTTCTACATTTCAGGCTGCACAGACTGCAGACATTTTTCATCCAAGTATTAAACATTTTATATTAAAATCTGTTTGTGTCCCATTATTTCTGAACATTTGAAAATGGGTTAGTGTAAAAAAAATGGCTGCAAACACTTTCTTTTTGCAAAACGCCTTGAATTAAAACGGTAATTTAAAGCACATATTGATGGTTTGATGTCCCATCTACTGTGGTGGTGTGAAGAGTGGTGTCTTTGTCCCAAACATGATGGAGGACACTTTACATTGTGAGGATGGTCTAGGCGTATGATTCTCGCTTGGGGTGCGAGAGGTCCTGGGTTCAAATCCCGGACGAGCCCCCAATTGTTACGTTCCCCTGAAGGGTCTAGGCGGTGAGGGGGAAGAAACAAAAAGTGTCCAGGTCAGAAAAAGGAGGCAAAAGGATTAAATTAAATAGTTTTATTAAAGTAGCTCAACTAAAAGAGACGGACAAGCCCCCATCACCGTTTAAGGAAAACAAACAAAACTCAAGCGTTGGTCAATAAAGTCAAAAAGAGAGCAGCTCACTAGCAGCAACCACACTAATGGTACCCTGGCCCAGAGCTCACCTTTCCCTGGGATTAAATACTTTTAATTACTGACGAGAGGTCAGGGAAAGGTGGCACCTCAGGCAGAAGTGATTGAAGGACACTCCCACACCTTCAGGAGGAGGCCCTGCTAGGGCCGTAACAACCGACCGCACTGCGGCGAGCACTGAACATGCCCCCCTTGTCCTTGCAAAGAGTTCTTGTGAAACTTTTACAAAACCTGCGTGAATTAAAAATCTTTATGACCTGATGTGATTTCACAGATAATACGCATTAATATGAATGATGGTTGGTCAGCGCCATTAGATGTCCATCTGACAGGAGAGGGTGGGAGGAAATGAAAGATGCGAGGAGATTAGATGGAGTGAAAAATGGGCCGTTATGAGAAATACTGTTACCATGTAAAGCAGCAGATTGACATAGATGGATTTCCCACAGTTCCCTCCTGTCCAATATATCACCCGGGGGCCGACTTTGTCCTTCGCTGCTAACCCTGGCGAGTGCAGGTGAGCTGCTAGAAAACAAGTTAAAAATGTGCTCACAAAGTTAGCTTAAAGTGGAAACGCTCGCCTCGATTTATTGTTGGGCCAATTCTGGTTTGAATTTAAAAACAACAACCGAAATGTTTGATTCCCACAATTCCAGCTGAATCATGGAGAGTCTGTTTGACATTTACTTTCCAAACCTCATATTTAGACAGATTATTTCCAGGAAAAGCAATTTTTCTGTGAACAAAACATTTAAGTGGCTCACAGGCACAAATAAAAGCTGGATAAACTGTGTGCTTTTAATCTGTTTATTACCGATCCGTTGGCTTTCTCGCTTTCTCTGTATTTACTTGAAATGTAATTTCCTCTGTGAGATTTAGTTTTCTCAGATAAGTGGTTTTGTTTCTTTACGGGGTTTTTGTCCTTAAATAAGGTCGTTATTAATTTCAACTTATCTTGATTTTAAAAAGTGGTCTGGAACATTTTTTCCTGGCGAGTTTTCTTTACATCGTTTCGTACACTGTTAGCTTCCATGCAAGTCTGAGCGTGCTCCCAGCGTGTAAAGATATTGGATGCTAGACTGCAACAGCTGAACACACTGAGGCAAAAAAGGCAACAACTTTGAGATGAACAGACAATAATCACATCTGTGGCTACTCCTGTTTCCATAGCTATCCGCCTTTGATAGCAGAACTACGGCTTTGTTTTGACCAGAAGGAGTGGAAAAGCTTCTCTATCAAACAACAACAGTTGCTCTCTAAACACAACCAATTAGGATGACGAATGACTTGCGCCTTGGCAAACGTCCCACGAGAGACATGAACATACAGCTCAAATAACAAGACAAACAGAGAAAAACAAAGAGCGCCATCAGAGAGAAAAACAGGATATTTTTCATCCTGGGAATTTCTGCGCTTTGATTCCCTCCCCTCGGTCGATTGTTCTTTATCAAGCCTGTCACTCTGTTCTATTTGAGGAGATTTGTAGTGCAGGTTTTGATGCATAATGGATGGGGTCTGACTCAGAGCAGTGCCTTGTGGGAAGATGGAGTTGAGCCAGAGAGGGTACGCCGCCATCGCTGATTGCTTCTTATTGAGCCCGAGCGCCCTTGGGAGCGTCGTTATGAGGTACTCGGCATGCAGGAGCACTGTACTGTGTCATGCCTCGCGCTATGACCTACACGAGTTACACAGAGTACACGAGCAGCCGTTGAGTCTGCAAGAAAGCTGGTTTATAACTCATTAATGCACCGTTATTGTCTTCACGTTCACACGCTGTAGGACGGCGAAAGTCTCCTTGAAGAAGTAAACCAAGTTGTAAACAATGTCGAGATGAGCTCCAGGAAACCAAACCTTTCTCGCCGAGAGCGTTCGGAAACCTCATTACCGAGAACTACTGAGAATTACTGGTGAGAAACCTCTTTAATGAGCACTCGTTACCCCGAGGACAGAACGGCAGGACGACGAGGGAATCTTTATTTAGTGCTTCTATATTTATCAATTAATATTCGGGGGAGGGGGGTCACATGCTGCCTGGGGGTATTCGGGATGTATAGGCTCGCAGATACTAAAATATATCTTTAATGTACCTTTTTATTGTTTCTTTAAGATGCTATCTACACTCGCTCAGGATCCATGGTGAAACCTGACACCAGAATCAGGATTAAAGTGTTACAGGGGCTTTTCCCATCAGCCGTCTCCTCTCCTCATCCCTTTATCTTGCTCCTGTCCGCTTCCATTTGCCTACGCAGCGGTATCTTTGTAAGAGCTGCCAAAGCCTACACAACTATATTTGAGCCCTGGCTCTGCTAAAAAAAGGAGTTATGTTCAGTGATGACAAGAATTGATTTCCAATTTCCTCCACAATGACTGCATCATTTCCAGCGACTCAGGCAATTTGGCCTACATTACTGAGGCTGCCAGCGGCTGTAGATCAGGGTGACAGCTGTCTTCACCTGAGGTCCCGTTCACTGAGATCACAGAGAGAGAGATTGACTCTCAGTCGTTGCGTTGATGGCGCCTCTATTACGCTGGCGATTTCCTGTAGAGAGTCCAGGATTTGCACTTTTTTTCTCGTGAACTGAAACAAATGTGCTTTTGCGTTTGTACGAGGCTTTATAGCATTTACTCGCCTAATACACAGCGCTGCATTTTGCTGCAGTATTTATATGATCTGTTTTTTGTTTTTTTTGCTCAGCAATCAATTTATAAAGGAATTTAACCAGAATATAACCAGTTGCCAACCAGTTGACTTGAGTCCCCTCCTGCACACAGACACGTAACAAAGGAGTTGTGTTCATTGTTGCAGAATGACTCAAACTTGTTGCAACATGGCAATTACTTGCAACCCTTTGCCAGTCTTTTTTTTTTTAATTGACATTTTATAATCAGTATACAATACCATCAACTTTAGCTATCTGTCAGTACATACATTTTTTCTTTTTTTTCCTATATTTTTCTATATTTAATTATTTTAATATCCATACAATAAGAATGAAACAGGAAACAACAAACAAAATAAATAAAAAATACATAAGGAAAAAGAAAAAGGAAAGAAAAATAAATAAATAAATGTAGGGAGTGTGTTCTTGTTTCCATTAATGTAACTAATATTTCCTCTAGTCTTCTAGTAGTTAACAAAGTCCATATCTAAAGCTAAAGCAAAAACTGGCCTGCGTTTTTTAATGTAGTCCATCCATTTCTTCCATCGGTCCCTCTTGTAGTTCACATCTACTGTCATTTTCTCCATTCTGTAAATGTCCATTGTATCTGTTTTTTAAATGTGCTTTTGGCACAAATCTTGTTGGTGTATATATTTACTTGGTATGTATATCATGTCTAACAGTGTCTGTATTTATTTAAAAAGCTTACTGGGAAAAAAACAGGCCTGCTGAGGTCTACTGATGGGATAAACACTCCCAGACCACACTGTGGGAAACATGGTCCAGCGTGGATCTGGGAATATTTCAGTCACACTTGATTCCAGAGAAAACAGGTTTTTTTTGGATCATAAAATCATCAAATCCAAATGCAATACTTTTTTTTTAAAGATCATTATCATTTTCTGTATTATCTGTTCACATAATCACGATTATTCAGTTTCATAGTTTAATAATGCCACAGATAAGCGATTCAGTAATAGCACCTAAGGTCACACTATCTATAAAAGATAATTGTAGCTATGACCCATTGGTTTTTAATAAGAATAATAATAACTTTACACATCCCAGGGGGAAACTGTCTGACATCGCTAATGTACTGTTTGTATGAGGGATGATTTTCTGCATGTCTCTGATTTACGATGAAGAGAGAGGAGTCTCACTACTGATGTTTGTTTTGTTACAAAGATGTTACAAAGTGGGTGTTCAGAGTCATTCTGTAGTTTCGGGGGTTTGATGCTGTTTTGTTGCATCAGCTGACGCTACCGAAGCTGGCTAACAGTCAGACATGTTTGCTAATTAGGGCTAAGTATCTAATTAGCAGGCAAATAAAACAGTCGATTTTATGCACACGTATTATTTAGTCAGATAATCTCATTAAAATGCTTGAAAAGCCACTTTCCTCACAAACACACAGGGTTTCAGTGAAAGTCCTGATTTGTGAGCCCGACTCCTGTGGTGTGGAAATGAAACCATGAATCCTTTATCTTTGAAAGACTTACTACTCGGGTCAAACACTTTGTAGAGCAGCGGTCTCCAACCGTTTTTGCGCCACGGGCCGGTTTATGCCCGACAATATTTTCATGGACCGGCCTTTAAGGTGTCGCGGATAAATACAACAAAATAAAACTAGTACCGGTACCGAAAAAAATAAGATTTATTCATAACACACGTGAAAAGACCCAGGAAAACCGAGTAAACGATCAAAACGATAACAAAATCCTGCAAGCTAGGCGCTTAATATCTTTGTATTGGAAGAAAGTGGATGTATCCTCAAGTCATATGTGGGTGAAGGAGATGGCATCATGTATTGTATTGGAACGACTTACTTATATTGTCAGAGGAAAGGGAGTAGATTTTGAAGAAATATGGTTACCTTTAACTGAGTTTCTGAGACATTATGAAGGGAATTAATTTAGAAAGTGATACTTGGTGCTGAGTTTTGGGTTTCTTTGTGTGTGTGTGTGTGTGTGTGTGTGTTTTTTTTTTGTTTGTTTGTTTTTGTTTTCTTTGTTATCTGTTTCTTTGTTTTTGTTTTATTTTTCGTTCGCATCTTGCTTTGTTTGTTTTACCCATGCTGTGCATCGGTTTTGTTTTATTTTATTATTTATCTATTTTTATTATTATTGTTGTTGTTTCTTTTAATTTATATTTGTTTATTTTGGGGACTATGTTCTTTAATATAAATCTCATGTTAACTGTACTATTATTCTTTGCTTGTTCTGTAATATAAAATTCAATAAACATAATGTTTAAAAAAAAAAAAAAACAATAACAAAATAACGCTGAAAACCGATAAAAACCCTGAAAACTATACATTTCACACCTGAGCCTCAACTCTCGCGGCCCGGTACCAAACGACTCACGGACCGGTACCGGTCCGAGGCCCGGGGGTTGGGGACCGCTGCTGTAGATGATATTTATGTCAGGATCACAGTATATTCAGTGTCTTGAGAGTCCCTGAAAGCTCCACTGCGTTTATGCATCAGGTTAAGTAAATAAACACAGGAACAGCTTAATGAGCTGTCTTACAAATACCTTGTTCTCTCTTTAAATATTTTTATTGTGAAGCGCAAATAACAATCACAAATAGAGTGACATTGCTTCCTTTTTACAGTTTTGGCATCAAAAACAGGGAAAAACAAAGCGAACAACAACAACAGCAACAAAAAACAAAACAAACCCAAACAACAAAAACAGGACAAATCAAAACGTACCAAAAAGGGCGGTCAAAAAAAACAAACAAAACCAAAACCCTCCCTACACCCTTCCCTTATCCCAGAGCGCTATCAGCTTATTTTAAGCAATGCTGAAGTCCACATAATAACTCTCATTTGTTCATAACTTCCAGGTGCTCAGTGAGCGGCCTCCAAATCTGATCGAAGTCCAGTTTGTCATTTATAATGTAGCGGATCCTTTCCAGATGAAGAGTATCTGTCAATACTGAAATCCAGGCTTTTACTTCTTTTCCCTTCCATAGGAGGAGAATCCGTCTCTTTGCACACATCAGGCCATAGGACAGGAGGGGAATCTGTGTGCTCTTAAGTTTTTTAGTTTGTCCCGATAGTCCAATAAGAATGAAAATGGGGTCAGGGTCTAACTGTACAAATACCTTGTTAAGCAGGATAATGTTGATTACGTCACAGTGTAACAGAAAGCAGTCAGTGAGCAGGCCTCTGCATATGTAGGTTGAATAACGTTGATTGTAACTGTGCTTGGATACAAAGTTACACATTAAGAAGACGCAGAGAGAGGAGCATGTGACTCGATAACAGCAGAAACTGTGCGCTGTCAGCTTCATGTGACGGCTGAGCAGCTGCTGCAGGTGTGACGTGTAGGTGGTCCAGTACCGTCCACCGGCTCGGTCCACTTTTCAGTTTCTCACAATGGTTCTTACGCTTCATTGATTTGCTTTCTTTTTAAACCTGTCCATCCCCCAGAAGCAGCAAAAGTGCTTCAGTCACCTCCTCAGTGCCTCACAGAATTAGATCAACTAAAGTCAGGTCAAGGTTTTAAGCGCATTGGTCCCAGAGCAGCAGTTGACTTGCTCTTATGTGGAGCCAAAGGTGAACTGCTTTTCACCGGTTTGTGCATTTCGAATACAAAAAGGTTCTGAACCAGCATGTTGTTTGTAGTTCCTGCTGTGTGTGATGGTGCTTCAAATGAGAGCAGAGACTTTGTTGCGTTTAGAGGATTTGATTGGTAATGAACCAGTGAGTGTCTAAGAGCACTTCACGCAGAGCTGCGACAGAGCGACGAGTCCTGTGGCTGCACGGAGGTGTATGTGTCTAAACATCTCAAACTCATGGCGATGGAGAAGTGGAGCAATCAAGCACTCGTCAACAATCAGCCTCCAGCTGTCAGCTTCTTCCACTTGTGCAACGCTGCAAATGCTGAGAGGGTCAGTCAGCAGAGAGAGTACAAAAACAATAACATGGATCCTCATCTGTGCCGGCGTGCAGTTTGTCCACAATCAAACAGACTTTTCTCACTCACTATGTGTTAACAGACCTCTCTGCATTGAACCATATCTGTTATTAACCTCTGTCTCTCTTCCACAGCATGTCTTTATCCTGTCTTCCTTCTCTCACCCCAACCAATCACAGCAGATGGCCCCGCCCCTCCCTGAGCCTGGTTCTGCTGGAGGTTTCTTCCTGTTAAAAGGGAGTTTTTCCTTCCCACTGTCGCCAAAGTGCTGCTCATAGGGGGTCATATGATTGTTGGGTTTTTCTCTGTATCTATGAAGCGCCTTGAGGCGACTTTTGTTGTGATTTGGCGCTATATAAATAAAATTGAATTGAATTGAATCAAACAGACGCAGATCACTCTGTCGGATTCAAAAGCCATCATCTTTCAATTTACACAACCGTAAGGTGACATTAGCTGCTTTTAGACATCGTGTGAGGTGTTATGATGGCACTTGTGCTGAGGGGTAAGTGAGAGGCCATTTGTCAGCGGCGTCTCGTCACTCTCAGCCGTTTTAATCAAAGATCACTTTGTCCTTTTGATGGATGTGGCGGTGGAGGAGCGTCCAGGACAAGTGGACAGAACTGGGCTTCACAAATATGTGCTGCACGTGTTTAAAGAATAATTTAATGATGACACGAGAACGTTTACAGTCTGTCATCTAATCACGGATATTTGCTTTAATTTTATTTGTCTTTTTCAAATCTCGAGTTCTCCTGCAGGCATCCTTGCAACAGATCAGTGCGTTTTACTTTTGGTGTATCTGAAAGCTTCAGATGGAATTATAATGAGATGAGAGAGATTTAGTTCACCCCCCCGATGGTTCACAAAGAGAATGAGATATAATTAAACTAATCCCAAGATAGCTTTCGCCATTCATGGCGGTAATTTCAGGAGCGATTGTGAACGATTCTTTAAAAGCTCTAAATTGTCTTTGAGGAAGGTGTTTGTGCTAAAGTAACAAGCATCATATAAAAACTCAAGGTCAGACGCACAATTGTGTGAGAGATTGCTTTACCGATGTTTGAAGAGAAACAGAACGTAATCTAATGATCAGACTGACTCAGTCTTTCGCTGTGGTTATGGGGAGACTGTGGGCTCTCCATTAGGTCCCCACTCATCCATGTAATATTAAAAATGGCTGAAAGTCTCTAAAATGTTGACTAATGAGTTGGCTAATCTGAAGCACGCAGCAGATCGATATATAGACCGGTGTCTGGATGAATGAGAACTGCCGCTCACGCAGTCAGGACGCTCAGCCTGTGATTAAAGTGAGAGAGGGGGAATCGATATCACAGATCACAGGAATGTGTTAGCGTTGTTAAACACATCCCACTTAAGGCAGCAGATGAGAGCTTTTCAGACTCATAAAATGAGTCATCGTTTAAACGGTGTTTTAGTGGTGTGTCTCCACCAGCTATTAAATGCTGCCAGACCGTCATTAAGCTCTGTCTCGTTTCTCGTCAAACGCTGGTGTCACAGGCTCAGCTGATAGGAGAGCACCAAAAGCACGTCATCGATTTAAAGTTGTGCTGACCACTGACTTCAGACGAGAATACATCAGAAGTGCGCACACTGACGGAAAGTCTTATGACTGTAACTCACAGGGGACACGTTATACTGCAGAGGAGTTGTCTTTCCAGGACACTTTTCTGCCTTTCGCTGAGTGGAATCTGTCCTTGGCCACAGGGTGGGGATGTTTGACTTTACATAATCCTGCAATTACACCGGATCAATGCACGCTCGGCTGTAGCAATCATTTTATGTAGGTGTTTTCAAGCTTGACAGGCATTCCTGCT
The DNA here is from genome assembly GCF_963576455.1 of Neolamprologus multifasciatus. Taxonomy (NCBI): domain Eukaryota; kingdom Metazoa; phylum Chordata; class Actinopteri; order Cichliformes; family Cichlidae; genus Neolamprologus; species Neolamprologus multifasciatus. The sequence goes on along the minus strand of NC_140448.1, from coordinate 5,628,934 downwards.
GCGCTGTACAGTCTGCATTGTTTGCCACCAGCAGCCTTAAAACACCATCGCTTTTGTCTCAGGGCTACTCAGTTAATAAGGTTTAGACAAGTGGGTGTTTTTATGCTGGACGTCCATTTCATGGCATTTCTGTGACATTTCAAATTGTTAAACACATTTTCTGGAAGGTGCAATTCAGTGTATGGCACTTTATTGTAGGGCTGAGCCTCTGCTCTACAGTCGTGGCAACTATCTCATTAAGTGGTTCGTGTTGGTGTCCAACTCAAGCCTTCGAGGGCCGGTGTCCTGGAGGTTTTAGATCTCACCCTGGGTCAACACACCTGAATCAACTGATTAGTTCATTACCAGTCTTCTGGAGAACTGCAAGACATGTTGAGGAGGTTGTTTAGCCATTTAAATCAGGTGTGATGGATCAAGGACACGTCTAAAACCTGCAGGACACCGGCCCTCGAGGCCTGGAGTTGTGCAAGCCTACAACACTTTGTTGCAGGGAGACCAAAGGGTGATGTCCACTGGGTTTCACCAGGGTCTAGGTACCCAGTGTTGGGGAGTAACAGAGTACATGTTACGTATTTAAAATACAAAATATGAGTAACTATATTCTGTTACAGTTACCGTTTAAAAAGGTGGTATTTAGAATACAGTTACATTGTTGAAATAAATGGATTACACGATTTCCTGTTTCATATGTTAGGCCAGACCTTCCCAAAGTGTGGGGCCATTGCAGGGGGGCATGTCATGTAAACAATAACGTGGCGCACAGCGTGACGTGAAAAAGACACATACCTTTGACGCTGCGTGACGAACTCTGTATTCCTCGTCCACACGGAAACGCAAAAAAGGAGTTTTAAAAAATCTCCGTTTTTGGTGATTCGAAATGCCGTTTACGTGGACGAGGAATACAGAGTTCGTATTTGTCTTGTTAAACAAAGGGGGGCCTAGCAAACAAAGTTTGGGAACCACTGTGTTCGGATATGTCCTCTCTATTTTTGGCAATTCCACGTCGGAGGAAACCCAAACAAAACACGCATTAAGAGGCTCTAATGCCCATGTCTCAGTCTCGTGGCCAATGTCACCCCTACTACACCTACACTACATAATGACGTGACAAAATATTTTTAAAAATTATTCAAAAAATGATTTAACATGAAGGCAACAGGCAGAGTGTTACAGGCATCGCCCTAAAGAATGTAGCATCATGGGCAGTGTAGTCCGTGCTGCAGGGAGAATGGACTGCCATACACGTTATGTGTCTGTGAGCGAGGGAGGGAGAAAAAGGAAAAGTACGAGCTGTCATCGAGCAGAAACGGGAGCTGGAAGCATGTAAATATAATAATAACCACTGCAGCCAAGAAGAGAGCCTGACGAGCCCAGCTGTAAGTAAGCTATTAAGACTCGACTGTACACCGTGTTCGTGTTTTCCTCCAAAAACAATAAGTTCTGTTGGAGCAGCCTTTCAACGCCTCTCTCTGTCTCTGCTAGCAAAGTTGACCCAGACAACAAAGTAAAGCTAGTTTTCAGCTACGAGCCGACACAGAACCCACCGTATTAGCCAGAGGTCCCTTTACTACGGTTCGGAGCCGCGGACCTGTTTTATATACGCGATCGCTGCAAAAAGTGCAGCCTTACCTAATGTCCACCTACAGTTACTCATTTATATTAAGATTTAAACATCTAGTTGGTGTTGGTGTGGAGAGTAACCTTCAGTAATAGTAATAAATCACACAGCAATAGTTCATTCATGTAGCTGTACAAAGCATGATAATATATTAAGTGTTCAGAATACGTTACAAAATACATTTTGGGGCATGTAATCTGTAATCTGTAGTGGAATACATTTTAAAAGGTACCGTTCATTTCACCCACTTCTCCCCATTCAGTCCCTTCTCAGTCACTGTTTCCCTCGACAGAGCACTGAGCCAAACATTCTGACCCTGCATCCTGTTGCTTCCAGTCTCATCTCAAATAGAGTATACGCCTTAATTGGCTCTTTTATTTTGGTGAGTCACCCTCTGCTCACAAGCTTTAAGTGGCCTTACCCGGGCACTAGTTAAGCTGTGTTAAGATGACAAGTCACCACACTGAGTTTTTCAGGATAGTGGTTACACAGTGATATTATTTAATATACAAAGCATCATAAATGGATTCAGAACCAATATCATGATTTCTTGCATTTTAATTGGATCAGTGTTTTCTCTTCTTTTGGTTTTGCTCCATGATGCAACTTTCCAGTCTGCATGTGTCCTGGAGCTGTAGGGATCTGTTGTAAATCTGGAATAAGTGCTTCATTGTCACTGGGGGTGGTGAGTGGAGTGCAAGATGTTTAGAAACTACACATACTTAACTTAAGCATGTGTAGATCTTAGGTTCTTTACATGTACATCATGAAACAGATGGTGCTGTAACAGCTCCCTGTGTGAGCCTCATTCTTGTACATTATTCGTGTAGTGAAGCATGTACACCAATCAGATATAACATTCTGACCGCTGACAGGGGAGGTGCCTAACACTGATGATCTCTTCATCATGACACCTATTAATATGTGGGAAATATTAGGGAGCATTATGTCCTCAAAGTCGAGGTGTTAGAAGCTGGAAAAATGTGCAAGTGTAAGGATTTGAGCAAGTTTAACAAGGAGCCAGATTGGGATGGCACTGGGTCAGAGCATCTCCAAAATCACAGCTGTTTTGTGCTGTTCTCAGTCTGCAGTGGTCAGCATCTATAAAAAGTGATCCTAAGAAGTGACAGTGATGATCCAGTGACATGTTCACGGGCAGCCAAGGCTCACTGATGCACATGGGCAGTGAAGGCTGGCCCGTGTAAACCAATCCAACAGACAAGCTACTGTAGCTCAAACTGCTGAAGAAGCTAATGCTGGTTCTGGTATGACCTGATCTGATGAAACACATTTTCTTCTTCTTTGGGTGTTAACTTGGCCTCCAGTTTCCTCTGATCTTAATCCAAATGTCTGGGATGTGCTGGACAAACAAGCCCAATTCATGGAGGCCTCACAGATTACAGGACTTAAAGGACCTGTTGCTAATATCTTGATGGCGGGCACCACAGCACAGCTTCAGAGGTGTATCTAAGTTTACTTTCACCGCATTTATTATTGTAGTGTCTGGTTGGATTGGCTGATGTTTAGTCCAGTCATCCTATCATTACAGGATGACGGGGGTCTCATACGGTGGAGTCCACCCATGACAAACGCTGCTGCTGGTGAGAGGAAAAACAGAAGTACACAGTTCATGAAGAGTTAGCAGCATGAGATCCTTCTTCAGTGATCAAATATTTAATGAACTTAAGTGGAGAAATATTAACTGAACAGATAAAATATTGGATCACAACATTTGTCAGGTTCTTATTTTCAGTTTTTCTGTAAAATCTTTCGACTCTTTCAGTTACTCTGCACTGTAATTTAAAATCACGCCAACAGACAAATACTCTGGTTTTGAGATTGAGAAAAAGCAATGTTGGTGCTGCCCACACATGTTTTTCATTTAATCTACCTCAGAGTGGAGTGCTATGAGCAGTTGCAAATAAAACTAGGAACTTAATCCTGGCTAATGTTTTAATGGACTCCTGGACACTTTAGAACGAAATGACAGCATTAGTGCATGTGAGTGTGTAGCTTATTCCTGCCTCCTCCTGCATCACCACGCTTTTCTCAGGTCTAATCGTGGGTAGCCGATCAAGGGACACCCCAAGTCCTTCCCAGTCCAGGGGAGATATGTTATCTCACTAAAGTGTTCAGAGTGTGAAGGGTTTGGGGTCTTCCATTAGTTGGGCCTGGTCATATACTTTAACCTCCTAACTTGGCTATTAGTATTTCTCCTACTAGATGCCAAAATTAATTACCGACACTGTACAGATGAGTCTGTACCACTTATGTGTCATTCTTCTCATCACTTCCCACAATTAACGATTGAATATAACAGCTGAAATGTAGACTGATTGGTAAACTGAAGAAATTACCCTCTGAATCAGCAGAGGGTGACCGACCTGCCTACTGGAAATGGTTTCCTTCCTGCCTCATGCATCACATCATCGGGCAAATCTGAGAAGTGAGCTGAGAAATACATCCATCCATCATCCATCTGTCAATCCATCCATCCATCCATCATCATCCATCATCCATCTGTCAATCCATCCATCCATCCATCCATCATCCATCCATTGTCCATCCATCCATCGTCCATCCATCTGTCAATCCATCCATCCATCCATCCATCATCCATCTGTCAATCCATCCATCCATCCATCATCCATCCATCGTCCATCCATCTGTCAATCCATCCATCGTCCATCCATCCATCCATCCATCATCCATCTGTCAATCCATCCATCCATCCATCCATTCATCCATTCATCATCCATCTGTCAATCCATCCATCCGTCCATCCATCCATCCATCATCCATCTGTCAATCCATCCATCCATCCATCATCCATCCATCCATCGTCCATCCATCCATCGTCCATCCATCTGTCAATCCATCCATCCATCCATCCATCGTCCATCCATCTGTCAATCCATCCATCCATCTGTCAATCCATCCATCTGTCAATCCATCCATCCATCCATCATCCATCCATCCATCGTCCATCCATCCATCCATCCATCCATCCATCCATCTGTCAATCCATCCATCCATCCATCCATCATCCATCTGTCCATCCATCCATCCATCCATCGTCCATCCATTCATCCGTCCATCCATCACCCATCCCTCCATCATCCATACATCCATCCATTGTCCATCCATCCATCCATCCATCATCCATCTGTCAATCCATCCATCCATCCATCATCCATCCATCCATCGTCCATCCATCCATCCATCCATCGTCCATCCGTCCACCCATCCCTCCATCATCCATACATCCATCCATTGTCCATCCATCCATCCATCCATCATCCATCTGTCAATCCATCCATCCATCCATCATCCATCCATCCATCGTCCATCCATCCATCCATCGTCCATCCATCCATCCATCCATCGTCCATCCATTCATCCGTCCACCCATCCCTCCATCATCCATACATCCATCCATTGTCCATCCAGCCATCCATCCATCATCCACCTGTCAATCCATCCATCCATCATCCATCCATCCATCGTCCATCCATCCATCCATCCATCGTCCATCTGTCAATCCATCCATCCATCCATCCATCATCCTTCCATCCATACATCCATCCATCCGTCAATCCATTCATCCATCCATCCATCCATCCATCAGCCATCCGTCCATCCATCAGCCATCCATCCATCCATCCATCGTGCAGCCATCCATCAGCCATCCATCCATCGTGCAGCCATCCATCAGCCAGCCATCCATTCATTCATCCATCCATTCATCCGTCAATCCATCCATCCATCATCCATCCATTCATCCATTATCCATCCATCCATCGTCCATCCATCCATCAGCCATTCATCCATCCATCCATCCATCCATCATCCATCCATTCATCCGTCCATCCATCATCCATCCACTCATCCATCCATCCATCCATCCGTCAATCCATTCATCCATCCATCCATCATCCATCCATTATCCATCCATCCATCGTCAATCCATCCATTCATCCATCCATCCATCCATCCATCCATCCATTCATTCATCCAGTATCCTTGTAGCTGTTCAGCGTTCTCTTCAGGGAACTCCAGAAAGAGAATGCATCCAGCCACGTTCTAATTCTTTTCTTTCTAGTTTCAAACCCAATGCTGTGTTGTATTCAAAAAATTAGGTAAATGATTCATTTATAAACTTAAATGTTGGACTTTAGCATAGCAGACTGGCAGGAAGCAAGGCAGAGGAGAGAAACAAGTCGGTAATGGATACAACAATGTTTGGAGAGCTTTATTGGTTAAAGAGGTTTTAACATCCTAATTAAAATCTGCTGTAGGCCCTCTGTTCATTAATGCCACCACCCTTCCTTTAAGGGAAAATTCTGCTTCCTCTCTCTTGTGGACACTAATCTCTTCCTCTCTGTGTCTGCTGAGCTGTGTCATATGCTGTAGCAACAGAGCGAGTCATATAGCAAAGGGGAAGGATGTTGGCATCAGCTATCAAAGGAAGTCATGTTGAATAGGCAGGAAACACACCTCACCTTGTATTGGATTAGATTATTGTTTGTGCAGGTGAAGCCGCTCTGTAGGCAGCGCGGTCATATGTCACGTCATGTTTTTGTGGCAGGCAGGGTTTCACAGGCTTTGTTCAAAGCATTCAGTATTTCTGTGCTTTACACACTTGTTTTTTTTAGGATTGATATGTTTATTGATTAGCATTCAAATATCTCAGTGAAGACAGAACAAAGATTTACCACAAAGCAAGAAAGCATGAGACAAGGCTAATCAAAAGGTATTGGCTGAAGCATTTGCTTATTACGCCAACCCTTTTAACAAAAGATCTTTTAGCATGCAGCTCCTGTACACAGGGCTCGAAGCAAATAATAAAATTCAATTCAATTCAATTTCATTTATATAGCGCCAAATCACAACAAATGTCGCCTCAAGGCGCTTCATAGATACAGAGAGAAAAGCCCAACAAAAAGCCCAACATATCATATGACAGCACTTTGGCGACAGTGGGAAGGAAAAACTCCCTTTTAACAGGAAGAAACCTCCGGCAGAACCCGGCTCAGGGAGGGGCGGCCATCTGCTGCGACCGGTTGGGGTGAGAGAAGGCAAACAAAGCAAAAACAAAACAAACAAACAAACAAACAAGAAAAAACACCACCACCTTAGTAAGTAACTACATCAAAGCAAAAGAATCAAGAGGTTTTCTGTTTTTTGTTTTGCTCTTTTCATTCTTGATATATATATTTTTCTAATACTCTATTTTTAAACATATTTTTAAACAAGGAAAATGAACTACACCTTTTTAAATCACTGTCATAACTATTCCACAGGTTAACTCGTCTAACAGAAACACATCTCTGCTTTATATTTGTCCTTATCTTGTTTTTTTTAAAGAAATCTGTTCCCCTTAAGTCATATTGACTCTCTCTGACTTTGAACAGCTTCTGAGTACTGGGGCAAAGCAAGTTATTTTGTGCTTTATACATTATCTGTGCCATTTTATATTCAACTAAATCATAAAATTTCAGGGTATTCAGATTAATAAACAAAATGTTAGTTGGTTCTATATAGTTTGATTGGTTTATAATTCTTATAGCTCTTTTTTGCAACTTGAAAATAGGAAGAGTGTTCGTTTTATATGCATTACCCCATATCTCCAGACAGTAAGTCATATATGGAAGCAACAGAGTACAATAGAGTGTGTATAATGATTTTTTGTTCAGGACATGCTTTGTTTTATAGAGAATAGCAATGGTTTTTGACATTTTTGTTTTCACATGGTTTATATGAGACTTCCAACTCAGCTTATCATCAATTATCACTCCAAGAAATTTATTTTCGTACACTCTTTCAATTTCAATTCCATTAACCCTGATTTTAGATACATTTTTCATTTGTCTAGTGCCAAAAATAATCAATTTTGTTTTCTTTATATTTAATGATAACTTATTTACATCAAACCAGTTTTTTAATATATTTAACTCCTTTTCCGCTGTAGTCAGAAGCTGTTCCAGGTTTTTACCTGAGCAATACAGAGTGGTATCATCAGCAAACAATACACATTTTAACAGTTTGGAAATGCTACATATGTCATTTATGTATAATATAAATAATTTAGGGCCCAGCACAGAGCCCTGAGGAACACCACAAGTTACCTTCAACTGCTTAGATTTTACATTATTGAATTCGACATATTGATATCTGTCATCCAGGTAACTTTTCATCCACTTGTATGCTAACCCTCTTATGCCATATCTCTCTAGTTTATTCATTAATATAGAATGATCAATCGTATCAAACGCCTTTTTTAAGTCTATAAAAACACCAACAGTATATTCCTTATTATCTATAGCATTAGATATCCCTTCTACAAGTTCCATCACTGCCATCGAAGTGGACCTTTTCACTCTAAAGCCATATTGGTTATCACTTAGGAAATTATGCTTCTCAATATATTTATCAAGTCTATTAACAAATAACTTTTCTAAAATTTTTGAGAACTGTGGGAGCAGTGATATTGGCCTATAATTGGTAAACTGACTTCTCTCTCCGTTTTTATGGATTGGAATAACTTTTGCTATTTTCATTTGTGAGGGAAATACACCAGTTTGAAAGGACAGATTACAAATGTATGCGAAAGGTTGCACTATATATTCTATAATACTTTTAACTAATATCATGTCAATACCAAAACAGTCAGTGGACTTTTTATTTTTAAATGTCTTCACAATGTTAATTATTTCTCTATGAGTTACAGCACCAATAAACATGGAGGACACATTCTGAGTAATATGTTTATTTAGGTCGTTATTATTTCTTGACTCTGGAATTTCTTTTGCTAAATTAAAGCCAACATTTACAAAGAAATCATTAAATTCATTTGCAATGTCTTTAGTTTTATCAAGCACAATATCTTTATCTTTTTTAAAATAATCTGGATAATTCTTATTTTTTGAGCCCTTTTTGATTATACTATTTAATATCCTCCATGTTTCTTGTGTGTTACTTCTACTTTGCTCCAATAATTTGTGGTAATATTCTTTCTTACTTGTTCTTATAATATTTACTAATCTATTTTTATATAACTTGTACTTTATTTCAGCATCTTTTGTCCTCTGTTTTATGAATCTCTTATATAGATTATTTTTCTTTTTACATGCATCTTCTATCCCCTTTGTGATCCATGGCTTATTTGATCTGTGATGCTTTCTAGTGATTTTCATTAAAGGACAATGTTTTTCATATAGTGAAATTACAGTTGATAAGAATGCATCATATGCACTATTTGAATCTTCATTTGCAAAAACCTCATTCCAATTGTGTTCCTTTAAGTCCACCTGGAGGGCAGCATGTGCAGCACTTGTTAAGCTCAAAGGATGAAATTATATTTCAATTTGTTTCAATGATGTGAAAGTTTGGCGTAAACAATTCATCACTGATGATAATAATTCAGTATTACTCTTTGTAGTGGTACTGAAGTGAAATACATTAGCAATAGAGTAGTTTAATTAGCTTAGTTTGCAGTTTAGTATACATTTAGTATACAGTCACAGTGATAATGCAAGACTCTGAGGGTTCAGATTCAGAAGACTTTATCCCCAAGGGGCAATTAAGAGACAAACATACAATACACAAACATCACATTGGGGAGACAGGTCAGGCTAGGTAGTTGGCCGGTCAGCCACACGAGCAGCGACCCGAAACCGAACAATGGAAAAATGCACAACATCAGGAAGGACAAGGAGAAAAAACAACTCCCCCCAAACTGAGCTCAAACAGGGAGATCAGTTTGAGAACAGAAATAAAAACACCTCAGCGCATAGCACATGAAAAACTCTTTTACACCACAGAAACACATGACAACAGGGATGGGTAAAAGGTGAGAGACAGCCAGTGTAGACAGCACATCCGGGCCTGCAGCATATGCGCTGGTGCCCTTTGATCCACCGTCCGAAAGCATTTGGAAGGGGAGGGGGGATGAGTGTATATCTGCATGTGTATATGTGTTTGTGTCCAGAGTTCAGCTGAGAGAGTGTCCTTTGCCCTGCCAGGCTAAGTAAACAGTCTTCCAGCCAACCGAGGTGACCTTGTAGGATAGGAAGGAACAGTCTAAACACCGTCTGTTATCAGGGAGAATTTGTTTTGTTCAGCTCCAGCCTTGAGACCTCAGCTGGCGCCGAAATGGTAGCCACATGAAATGATGGTGGTTTATTCTTTAGTGTGAACAGCTTATGTGAATTTCAAAACCGTTCTAGCAGTCCAACACTGGTCTCTCAATCTCGCATTGGAGAGCCGTGAGCTTCTCCGAGATGTTATCCGTGCTGCGTTCAATGAGCCCATTTTGAGAAGTCACAACCCATCGTTTCAATCACAGCGGCAGCTTTCTTTAATCTTCGATAAGACAACGTACCTCCAGGACACTCAGGCTCACCCGAGCCCAGGCTTCTCATTGAGAAGAGGGTGTCAATTGCATTCAGGGACCAGTTGATCAAATCCATAATTCCTCGTTTAGGTTTTAGAGAACAGACTGTGAGAGACTCCAGGGCAAGAGTAAAGAATAGACGAGACTAGACAAGGACACAAGAAGCTAAGCAGGGAAGATCAGTGTTGGGAAGGTTACTTTTAAAATGTATTCCACTACAGATTACAGATTACATGCCCCAAAATGTATTTTGTAACGTGTTCCGTTCCGTTACTCAATGAGAGTAACGTATTCTGAATACTTTGGATTACTTAATATATTATCATGCTGTTTACAACTACATGAATGTACTATTGCTGTGATTTATTACTGTTACTGAAGGTTACTCTCCACACCAACACCAACTAGATGTTTAAATCTTAATATAAATGAGTAACAGCAGGTGGACATTAGGTAAGGCTGCACTTTTTGCGGCGATCTTGTATAGAAAACTATTCCGCGCGTATATAAAACAGGTCCGCGGCTCCGAACCGTAGTAAAGGGACCTCTGGCTAATACGTTGGGTTCTGTGTCGGGCTCGTAACTGAAAACTAGCTTTATTTTGTTGTCTTTGCTAGCGAGAGACAGAGAGAGGCATTGAAAGGCTGCTCCAACCAGTGTTGCCAACTTAGCGACTTTGTCGCTATATTTAGCGAGTTTTCAGACCCCCTTAGCAACTTTTTTTCTAAAAAGCGACTAGCGACAAATCTGGTGACTTTTTCTGGTGTTATTGGAGACTTATTTATGACGACATTTTGACGTGAAAACGCGTATCGCTCTTACTCTCAACAAGCAGCGGTGCTGCCTTGGGCACCTCACTCGTGCCAAAGCGCTCACAGGCGGAGGATAGTCCTCCCCCAGCTGCTATCAGGGCAGGAGACGTTCACACCTGTGCGTCCAAACGGCAAATGAATCGCGCATGAGCAAAGCCGCTGATCCCGCACTGACTGTAACGCAGTCAATTCTTCTTTTACTGTTATGCTGTTTTGTGGATAACAAGGTTTAAAGGCGGTACATGTACTCTGTTAGTCCCCAACACTGGGGAAGATTAGGGAAGGGGAGAGGAGAAAAGTGTGACCACCTTTGCCAAGAGATGATGGACTTTTGAAAAATGAAGGATAGGTACTCAGTTAATGCTAGCTTACTTGGTTAGCAAGCTGCATTCATAAACATGGGTAAAACACAAAGACAGACATATTGGCTAATTGTTGTTATGTAACAGACTAAACACAAAAACCTTTGTGATGATCTGAAACCCACAGCAAGCCTATTAATCAGATAATCCATTAAAATATTCCACAAAGCCTCCAAAAGCACACACATACTGAAGAGCTGCAATCTAGCTCAAAGTAGTGGATGAAGCCTAACAGACAAACCTTTCTGGAGTCCTCTGTTTGGACGCCTGTCAGTCAAAGTGGCCACACCCCCAACACCAATATCAGGTAGAAATCACCCACTCTTAGAAAAACTTTACACAGAGGCCAAAACCTTTTTAAACATTGTAAAGTTGGACATATTTTAATTAAAAAAAAAACAACCAAAACACAACATTTTCAGAAACATTTGTGGGTGTTTTCTTCTTTCTTTGTTTTTGTACCACTCACATGACGACAGTGGCCCACAGCTCATTGAAGTTGGAGACCTCTGCACTCGAGGAACTGCAGCGTGTGGCCCGTCCAGGTCGGCTTAACTTTTGAGCCGTCGAGGTCGTCACTTGGTTAACACGAGACCGATGGTGGTCGGTTTATTATTTGGTTCACTGGTTCAATACGTGTCAGCATGGTGTAGCTCATTCTACAGCTTGTTTAAAAGTCTTTATGCCTCATACCCAGCCGTAGCAAGCTTCTGCTTCACTGTGTTAAAGGCTGTTTTGACTCAAGCTACCACAAATCAGCATGAAATTACACAATGAAATTAACACAAGCTGTGAGTAATTAATGGAACAATGGAGTCATTTGCTGTTAGAGATTCAGCATGTAGCCGTTTTCTTCATTCTTAATGAATCTTTTTACATAATTCATTGAAAAACAATGTTACAATTTACTGTAACGAGTACAGAGATGAATCATTTTGCAGATTTAGTTCTCCTCATGGTGTACCGATGATTTACGACAATTCCAACCTGGAAGCGCTTCGTGTGAGTCTGTTTCTTTTTCAGACAGCATCAGAAAGCAGACAGATGGACACCGGCCGATAAAATAGAGCCAGACCAGCAAGTTTCTGAAAAACAGACGGGGAGCGCACACATAGTTAACCTACTTTTCTGGTAGAATATACTACTATTGAACAGTATGTGTTAAACATTATGTTTATGTCATTTTGTCATTATTATTCAGTTTGCTAACATTTTTTCCAAACATTTTTTCCAAAATCATAACTCACTTGACTAAAGTCCAATCTTATAGATTCTGATCAATTAATGTGTAACATAAATTCCTGTAAGTGTCTTTCTACATTAAGACTGATCAGGAACTTGTTGTCCCACCAAGATCAAGAAATATTGAACAAAATACACAAAACAAAACTAGAATTAAATGAAATTATTAATAAAAAGACTCAATTCTTAGGGTTAGGGTTCGACTTCGCCTGCAAAATTTTGAACACGGTAACAAATCCGGACAATTTCTAGCTAACCAGTCAATTAAAAAAACAACCATATGTGCTGTTAAAGATTTATCTGGGAACACAATATATGACCTTAAAAAAATAAACAAAACTTTCAGGGATTTCTATAAAACTTTGTATTGACCACAAATAAACCCATCTAAAAACAAAATTGATCAATTTTTCGACAATGTAACTCTTCCAAACTTATTAGACACTCAAGCAATGGCACTGGATTCATCACTGACATCAGGTGAACTCCAGGTAGCCCTGATAAGTATGCCCAATAATAAGGCTCCAGGTCCAGACGGCTTCCCAGCAGAATTTTACAAAGACTTCTGGACGATTCTAGCACCAGTTTTTTACAGAACGTTGCAGGAAATCAAAGAAAATGAGCAGACTACCACCAAATATGAACTCTGCAAATATTAGTCTCCTGCTAAAACCAGGCAAAGACCCTGTATATCCCTCAAGCTATCGTCCAATATCCCTCATAAATGTAGACCTTAAAATAATTTGCAAAGCTCTCTCAAAGAGATTAGAGAAAATAATCCCCCTTTTAATTCATCCTGACCAAACTGGTTTCTCATCAACAAATACACGCAGATTACTTAATTTGATAGACTACTCATACAGTAAAAATATTGAAACCATAATATTGTCTCTTGATGCTGAAAAAGCATTTGACAGAGTTTGTTGAATTTGGACAAGGAGAAAAAAAAGAATTTGTTTTTGCAACTTTGCAAATTTGGTTTTGAACCTCTTTCATTAACTGGTTAAAAATATTATATAACTCCCCAACAGCTTGTGTCAAAACAAATGACCAAACATCCTCCAGCTTCTGTCTCGTGAGGGGCACCAGGCAGGGATGCCCACTCTCCCCTTCACTGTTTGCCGTTTTTATTGAGCCACTAGCAGCAGCAATTAGACAGAATTCAGTAATTAAGGGCATAAAATGCAAGAACGTGGAACATAAAATCAGCCTTTATGTGGATGCTGTGTTACTTTTTCTCCAAAACTCACAAACCAATCTCTCTGGGGTGATTGCATTGATAAACTCTTTTGCAAGAGTCTCAGATTATTCAATTCAACAATAATATGATCAACTTGCCAGATTGGAGTTGTAAAGGAATTAAATACTTGGAACATATATTGGTAGGAACAGACTTTATTTAGTTTGACAGACTAGTTATACAATATGGGATCAACAAGAAAAGATTTTTGGAATTGGTACAATTTTTAAATCTAAAACCCCCCAAATCATTGTCTAAAATATACAGAACACTTTCTAAAATAGATGAATCAAATCAAATTAAATCAAATCAAATCACTTTTTGGGTGATGGGGTGCCCTCAGGCCTGTGGCCTCTGGGCCTGAGGCCCGGTCCTCTCTGGCACAGCTGGCGGCCCGCGGGCACGTCACTGCAACCCCCTCTGGCCTCGGCTCCGGGGCTATGGCTCCCCACACTCCTAACAGATCGTTACATGGAGAAACCTTTTGAATACAAGCGTGCTGATGCACACAGGTGTACACACGAGTGTTCACTGACACAAACTACACCTTTCTTGGCTGCTACCTCAAAGCACATTGTGCGCTGTCGATCTTGCTGCACAATAACATGTAATATTTAGTATCTACTGTTATCTACTGCTAGCTAGTTTATTGTGATGGTGCTGTTTTTATTATGTTGCTCTTTTTTGTTTGTTTTCTCTTCTGTTTTTTTTCTCCATACAGGTGATCCAGGTGTTTTGTTTGTTTTTCTTTCTTCTTCCCCCCTTTCTCACCGTCTCTTCTCCCCTCTGGTTTTCTTTCTCTCCCTCTCTTTCTTTCATTCTTTCTCCCTGTCCTATCCGCCAGTCATGTCTGTCCCGTCTGTAACAACCGAAAATCAAATCAAATAAATACATAATTATAATAAAGGTCAATCAAATGGACCAATATGGCAAGGCCATGATGATCCACTTGGTAAAGTTGGCATCTTTCTTGGCCTTCAGACAACAATTCTGACGGCTAAAGATCCAAACGGGGCAAAAAAAAAAAGACTGATCAGTCTGTCATTCACAGCTCAACTCCCTGCCTCTCATCATCGTTAGCCTAATCATCTTCCCTTGGCAGCTGATTGCTTTTACCACACTAATAATCCAGGAAGATAGACCCAACAGCACACACGCATACGCTATTATCAAAGAAGAACGTGTGCTGATGTCTGACAGCTGCGTTCAACTCAGCACGTTGAATTGCTGCCAGAGGAAACAGAAAGAAAGTGCTTTAGTTTTGATTTCTCCAGCAGCGCGGTGAGGAAGGGAGAGTGGAGAGGAACGGCAGTAAAATTCATTAATTCCACCCATTTGCCAGTCAAAGCTTCTGCTTTTTCTCAACCAGACTGAACATAAACAAACACAATCATGTGCAAATGAGTCCAAATGAGATGTGACAGTTCTATTGGGCTTAATTTATTAGCAGTGATTATGTAGGCCCGCTTTCCACTGGCAGCCAGCAGAGACGACTGAGCGTAAATAAAAGAAATCAGCAGCATTATGAAAAGTGGATATTATTAATAGTGATGGCTAAAGCTGCTGGCATGATGAGATTCATTTAAGCACTGATATGCTCAGCCTTTACGAGATAAATTGTGATGTTTTTTTCCTTTTGCTTGTGGAGCACTAAATCCGAGGCTGCCCTGGGCTCCATTGTCACAGCCGGGGTTAAAAGGACACTATGAATTTTTAATGCATTGTTTTGAGTTTCTACATAATATCACAGTGTGAAGCACTCTCGTGGCAAGTAATATAAATATATGTAAAAGACTTGAATAACCTGAGCTGATTATCTGAAAACTTGCCCAGAGTTAGCACTTCAAAACGTGCAACTTTTACAAAAGCGAAGTGTGTTAAAGTCTCATTCAGTGTCATTAAAGAAAGAAAATTAAATCCAGCAGAGGAGCTGGTGTTACGATTGTGCCGAACTTCAAATTAAACGTATGGAAAAGAAGCAGGTAGTGTATGGATGCGAGGTACCATCAAAAAGTGCAGGAAGTAAAAACTACGTGTGACTTAAACTGAACTATTTGGATCACTTTGTGGACGCCGGCTCTCTCCCAATGTGATTTCACCTCAAACTTGCACAGGGTACAAACGTGTCTTTCAAACTGCAAGACAGACACTATCTCTACTTTCAAGATTAGGCTTCAAACTTTCCTTTTTGCTAAAGCATATAGTTAGGGCTGGACCAGGTGACCCTGAATCCTCCCTTAGTGATGCTGCAATAGATGTAGGCTGCCGGGGGATTCCCATGATGCACTGGGTGTTTCTTCTTCACTCACTATGTATTAACAGACCTCTCTGCATTGAATCATATCTGTTATTAACCTCTGTCTCTCTTCCACAGCATGTCTTTATCCTGTCTTCCTTCTTTCACCCCAACCAATCACAGCAGATGGCCCCGCCCCTCCCTGAGCCTGGTTCTGCTGGAGGTTTCTTCCTGTTAAAAGGGAGTTTTTCCTTCCCACTGTCGCCAAAGTGCTGCTCATAGGAGGTCATATGATTGTTGGGTTTTTCTCTGTATCTATGAAGCGCCTTGAGGTGACTTTTGTTGTGATTTGGCGCTATATAAATAAAATTGAATTGAATTGAATTGAATTGAAACTGGCCCAACTTTATTTTGAGTGCACACAGATACCAGACAGCAGTTTTCAGATGGAGCACATGCAGCTCAAAGGCTGCGTGTCAGATCACACACATGCTTGGTTTTTACCCATGTTAATGGGATTATGCTGAGACATTTAGAGAGAGTCCGTTCAGCAGGATGACCTGGTATGTTGGCACAAAGTGCAGCAAATATTAAAATTAGTATAAGGGTCTTTATTTTGACATGCTGGAGGGTATCCAGCACACATCGCAGGCCAAATTTGAATCAGAAACAGTTTTTGATTTATAGTTTTTGTTACATTTCTCATTTCGACTCTCCAGCAAAGCACCACAGGATCATTTCCCTGACATTACTACAGTACATATAACACCGTATGCACTTATTATAAAAAAGATTTAATCTACATTTTACCCACTTGTCCTAGTCCCTGCCTTCAGGCTATGAATGCTTTACTATTTACACAGATGTGCAAAGAGGAAAAGGGAGTGAGGTGCAGGCTATCCATTTTCCACACTTCGATGACAGTTTGCAGTTAATGATCTCAGTTGTCGCAGGGGAGGTACTGATATCACGAGGCATTTGCATTGCTCTCACCTGTCATCGAGAAAATCAAATTCAGCGACATCCTTCTGATTGATAATGTGATCAGACTGCTGGCTTTGACTCTCGTGGCCAGGGGGACCTGAGTAATGAACCAACTCGAGCCGATGGGTCGGCTCAAGCTGCCGTGCTGGAGACCAGGCTGATTTCTCACAGGGGAAGCTCTGCAGTCCTGGGGTCACACGATATGAAGTGTCTGGGTGGGAGCTGCAGTCACATGACTCTAACAACACAAGCTGCTGAATTTGTTAGAGGAGGTTTCATTTCTCTTTTGTTAAGCTTTTTAACAATATTTCTTCACCATCGTTTAAAGTGGATGGTAACAACGACTGAACCACAGAATTAAAAATGTTTCTTCACGACACAATCTGAACTCTAAGAGTCAGAAAAAGTCTTTTATGTGTGCGTGTTTGTTTCAATGTTTAATTTCCACATTAGTATCATTTGCATGCTAGAGAAGAAAACAGAAAGAACGAGCCTTAATTAGGTGTGTGAATATTCTCCATAACTGCTGTAGCTTTGGTCGTACTGTAAACATGAGTGTGTGTCTGTGTGCATGCAGCTGTTGACATTTTTCTGCTAGATCCTGGAATAGTTGAAGACATGTTATAAGCATGGATTAGGTCTTATTGTTGCTCGAGCTATATTCAACACCCAGAGTCCAGTGTCTATCTGCTGTCCTCTTATGGGAATGTCAGGTTATGAGTATCAGGGAATACTTTTGGCAGGTAATTTACTTGTAGTTTAAACATTATTCAAAAAAAGCTGACTGACTCCTGTCCCAATGACACACACATTCACTGTTTTCTACGCCCAGGCCCAGCACTGACCAAAGCTGGGATTCAGCATCAGACCCAAAGATGCTTTAACATTCAGACTGCAGCAGCTGGGGAATCAAACCACCAACCTGCCAAATGGTAGACTACTCACACTGAGGCACAGCCACTCTACTGGTGTAGCTAACATCTGCAGTGCTAGCAGATGTTAGCATCTGCAGTGCTAGCAGATGTTAGCTACACAATGCGGTTATGCATCCCTCCAGTCAAGCGGGTGTCTGTTTGTTACTCTAATAAAGCAAACATATAACCACTTATATTCTGCATCAAAGTGCCACGGCGACATCTGTCTTTGAGCATGCTATGCTAGTATGCTAGTTGCTGGTTAGCAAGGCAGCTAGCAGCTAGTCATTAACATTCCTAAATTAAATGTCAGTTTACTGTGTTCAATATATCTTCCAAATGGACATCTGCAAAGTCAGAAACTGCTGCTAAGTTTGACTTAAAAACCTTCATAACCTTGTAATTCTACAAACACAAACCTCAGTTAGCTCCACTTTACACACAACACTCACTGAACGTCACAAGAAACACTGCTTAAAACATTGACTGCTACGTAACAGATAGGGAACCTATACAGAAAAAGCTAACATTACAAACTGTATGGTGGGTAAATTCTTTTTCAAACTAACCAGTTCAGATTTTTTTAAGGTTAAAAGGGGCACGGTCACTTTGATTGACAAGTGTGCTAAATCAGTGAGTTGTATCCAGCAGCTGTCTGCTAGGCCTCTCTTTGGCTAAATCGATGCACTTAACTGCACTTTTCAGTTACAATTTAACAATTACAATTTGTAATATTGTATCTATCTATATATCTTTTATATATATATCTTTTTAATAGAATTATCTGACTAGCAATCAAACGACCACCTTATGAGCGTGCGCTAGGCAACAGCAGGAGAAAAAAACTCCCTTTTCACAGGAAGAAACCTCCAGCAGAACCAGGTTACAGCTCATTACGACCTGTGCTCCAGGAGTTATTATTAGAGTTAGAGTTTCTATCTATTTGTTATAGAGTAGTATTAAATTTGAACACAGAAGGCATGAGACTTTCACAAATAATGTGACATACACTAATAACACAGTAGTAAAAAGTCAAGATTATGTGCAAACATGTCAATCTTACACGATAACGTCTACATAACACCTAATTATTAGCTAATTAATGTTGTCTTTTTGCCAGGATAAGTTTAATGTCAGTTTTGTTGTCTTTTCAAATGGGAGAAAAAATTCCTCTGCATGTTTCCTGACCAGCCAATGCACCAGTATGCATCTGACAAATCTGCCTAGACCCCACAGCGTACCTGCTGCTTGTAGGTGAACACAACACTGTGCACATAAAAGCAGCCGAACCTTCTCAGTCCAGCAAAGGGAGTCCAAAGGAATATCGCATTTTAGCTCGCTTTTTTGATGATCTTTTTTGGAACCAGTGGCATTCACTGACTGACGAGCTCGTAGCCAAAGCCTTAAAGCCCATTACATGTTCTGATTGTCTCAATCTAATGCACTAATTGAATGCTATCCCTCAGCTACTTTTCATCATTGAAGGGCCCATGCTGGTGAACTGATTTGGATATAATTTGCACAGCGAGGGCTTCAATCACAAGAGACAAACATTTTCCCTCTCATTAAAGAGCACATTAAAGATTATCTTCTCTAGTTGCCACAGTGACTCTATCTAATATGATTTGCTGGAAATGTGCAGAGAACAATTTCCCCGTGTGATCCAGCGAGACTTGTATTTTCTCTTGCCTCGTCTCTTTTTTGCAGTAAGTGAGTCTAAAGAGACCTCTTTGATCTTGTCTCATTGCTCTCAATACTCCAGACTGAATTTAAATCACAAGGCCGACTATTTTAAGAACAAAGCTGCCGTTGTGCTGAACAAGGGAAAAGAGGAGCTCGCTTTTATTTCTCCCACTACCCTGTCAGAATGAAATTTGCTCGGTAGTACGGGAAGCTGCGCTCATTAGCGTGTGTCATCTGAATCCGCAGCGTAGCTGTGCTAAAAATGAGCTTCATGTGTGATGTCACTGTGTGACAAACCTTTAAGACAATTATGTCTTTGTGTTTGTTAATAATACAGAAACACATGTAGAGATGACTGAGGTGTGATCATTTAACACAGCGGTCCCCAGCCTTGTTTGCACCGCTTTATGTCCGACAATATTTTCACAGACCGGCCTTTAAAGTAGATCAGCTGGTGCGACCTAGATCTCGGCTCAAGACCAGAGGTGACCGCGCATTCGCCGCTGTCGCACCCTACCTCTGGAATAACCTCCCTCTAGCTATTCGGGCGTCTGAGTCAATTCAATCTTTTAAATCTCGATTAAAAACTTATTTGTTTAGCCTTGCTTTCCCCGCCTCCTAGAGCCCACATTTCTAGTGTACTGGAACTTATCTTTATCACTTTGTTAATGTTTATAATGTTTTAACCTTCAGCATTGTGTGTGGACTTCACTAGTGCCTACTATGCCTGGTGTATTATTGGTTAGTTATGTCACCCGCCTGTTAGTATATTTTGTATATTTGTATTTTGTGCTTTATATTTGTATTTATTATTGCTCTTAACTCATTCTGTGAAGCACTTTGGCATACCTGTGGTTTTTTAAATGTGCTATATAAATAAAATTGTATTGTAATTGTAAAGTGTCGCGATAAATACAACAAAATAAAACCAGTACTGCTACCAAAAAAAGATGATTTGTTCATAACACTCAGGAAAAGACTCAGGGAAACCGAGTTGATGATAAAAACGATAAAAACCCTGAAAACCATAAATTTCACATCCGAGCCTCAACTCGGCTCCAAACGACTCACGGGCTACCGGATCGTGGGGTTGGGGATTTAACAAACCACAGGACAGCATACTGCATGCTTACAGAAACTCCTTCTTTCTTTTAAAATACATGCATGGTCCTGTTTATATTTGTTATAATATGCTCTCTGTTGTCGTCCTCACGTTTGGTGGTTCACCACTCGATTTTTTTGCAAAAGCGTGACGGGATGGAGGGCTTGCCTTCCATCTGTGAGCACACTCAGGTCTTAGAAGAACAGGCCATGCTTCTCCTAGTAGACCGAGCCTTTATTTGGCAGGTTCAGCCTCAGTTATCTTGTGGTAATTATCCTCCTTTCTGTATATATTTGGGTCACATATCCTTGGTACTGATCGCTAAAATATTGCATCCCTTTGTGGTTTGCTCTCCCAACCAGAGTGGTCAGTATCAGTGTTTAAATCAGTCTGCATACGTTGCAAACACTGTCAGCCTTGCAGAGGTGTTTTCTCTTCTGCATTCAGCCTGTGTGAAAAGTCTTGCTCTTATTTTTTATGGTTGCCCTTTTCAAAGAAGCCAGCAAACATGCCACCGGAAAGGTCAGGAGGAACTGAGTAACATTAACAGTCTTCACAGCCACTTTTCTGCCCGTCTCTGCCAAAAAAAACACCCACCTCATCCACAGGTGACTCTTAAGGTGGAAAAGCTGTTTGCAGAGCTCGTATAATAATCTGTGAGTGTTGTCTGTCCTCTCCGACTCTTGCCCTCACACTCTGCTGGTATTTCTACTGCTTTTATTTTGCTGACCGACAAGAAAATCACTGGCAGTTTTTCTCGTTGTAAACAAGGAGGGGAAGTGTCAAAGGTTGGAGACGTGGGGATTTAAGCTCGAGAGGATCCAGGCTGAAAGCCACGTAAAACCTTGCTCATAAAATTGCACGACTCTCTGCAGGAGGTTTGAAAGATGTATCGGTGCTCTGACAAACTCAGCATTGCTTGGGAAAATATGAGACAGGAGGAGCTGCTGTACTGCCTCTGGATTCTCTCACATGGGGGCAGTGTTGTACCATCTGCTGTGCACCTCCCCCACCTCGTCCTCTTGGTGTGTTCTTAATCATCTGGAGGCATGCAGCAGGCGGCATCTGCTCCGGGCCTCCTATTTCCTCCTCTGATGTTGTCTGTGATAAAAGACAACCACAACAGAGACCGCCAAATCCCACAATTATCAACTTCATGCGGAGTAACTAAATTATCTAGACTTCTGTTTTTATTTGGGGGGGGTTTGACAATTCCTCCGAACTGTAGGAAAAACTCATCCTTCACTGCTCCCCCCATAAACGAAACTCATGATTTTGGATGCAAATAAAGATTTAAATAATAATTTCTTTGTCATTCTCACAGTTTGCTTTTCAAAATTCATAAATGCACATATAACATGTGGTTGTACAATAGTGTCTTTACCTTACCCTATAAGGTCTGAGCCATTAAATAATTACCAAAAACAAACAAACTGGAGGGTTTATTGAATCTTCTGTCAGTTAAATAAAATAAATAAATATCAGTGTGTAAAAGTCAAAGTAAACTTTATTGACGAGACGACGAGGCTCCGTTTAGTGCAAAAGACAAACAATAAATATAAGAAGAGTAAGAAATACATATACACTTTAAAATATATGAGTTTTCTTTTTTTTATTATTTTTGCAACATCTGGAATTTTTGTGCAAATTATTATGGATCACACTGATGATGTAGATCCCAAACGCCCTGACAGTACCGTACATATGACACACGTGGGGTTACAAATGCAAACTAGTTTATTCACCTACAGCTGCTAAAGTCTGACTAATCAGGACTCGAACCAGGTAATCTGGAGATCAGATTGTTTAACAGTGATGAAAGTGTGGACGTAATGGAGGCAATCTGCACCAATGGCTGTATCCCAATTCATGGTCTGTAGCCTTAAAGTACGCAGCCTCAACGATCCTCAAGGGCCGCGTACTTAAAGACCGCTAAGGCCGGAAGTGCGAGGCTTGTGAAATGGGACGGTGTAGCCTCCGTTGCGCTGCCCAGGTTGCCTAGCAACCATGACACTAACAGCTGGAAACGTTTCATACAGCTTTGTTTGACAGAAATGAAGGAGAAAATCTTTTGTTCATTTGTTTGTTTCTACATGAGCTTTGATCATTCTCTGATTAAGCTCAGCTATTGAACGGCGTATATTTTAAAGTAAAGGCTTTAAAACCAAGTTAGTACAAACGTCACTAATGTCACATAACTTTGCCGACATGTGGCCAACAGTAATGTTTTAATGTTCTTCGTAAACATTTGCACATAAATAAGTGACATAATATTCAGTACTTACTTAAAGTTTACTCTTCGGGCGCCCCTCATCCAACGTTTTTTTTTTTGGCAAAATTATCCACACCCACCGCCGCGCTATGCATTCTGGGATATGTTGGGCCATGAAGTCTACACCGCCACGTCCTTAAAATTCAGGGAAATGAAGGACGCATTTGAGGGCCGCATTTCGAGCAGCCTTTAAATTGGGACAGCCTTCGTCGCGTAGCGGTGACGTAATCGGCCTTAAAATGCGGCCTTTAAGGCTGCAGACCCTGAATTGGGACACAGCCAATGAAGGAAACCAAACCGTTTCTTTTCATGCTGTTAGCAAACCAGCCGACAGGCAAAGACCGGACTCTCTTCGGTATCAGCGTCGGCTAAGACGACTCATAACAGGCACTAAAAAGTCACAGACCTGTGGGAAGCACAGAGGGAAGCTCTCTGTTTAAATCGAGTTTATAATAATTAAAAATAGAATATTTTTATTTTAAGGATTTAAATGTTTGTATTCTTT
The DNA here is from genome assembly GCF_963576455.1 of Neolamprologus multifasciatus. Lineage (NCBI taxonomy): Eukaryota > Metazoa > Chordata > Actinopteri > Cichliformes > Cichlidae > Neolamprologus > Neolamprologus multifasciatus. The sequence goes on along the minus strand of NC_140448.1, from coordinate 5,605,569 downwards.
CAAAAGGCTGAAAATAAAGAGGATTGTCGGCCTAATTAAGAAGAGGGACCTTTCAGAAAGTATCAAGTGACCCCAGTAATAAGTGGATGTGTCCCCTAATACGAGTGAGTGTCTGCTTTATTGGCTCACAGCAGGATCGTTTTCTTCAGGGTTCACAGTACCTATTGATTTGGCGAGCCGATGCTGCACTGTTCCCTTGGCACTCGGTGGCATCTCTCCTTTCTTTCTTTTGTTCTTTCTTTCCTCGCCCAGTCTGGCACCAGTCATCTCAGGACAACTGCTGCCCAGTATCTGCTGCGGGTGGGCGTGTTGTTGTTTGTTTCATTAAACATGACCCGAGTGCACAGTAGATGAGGCGCTTCACGCGGACAGTGCATGCATTTACTTTGATGGTGCTGCAGGGAAAGAGAGGAAAACAAATCGATTCTGAAAAAGCTTTAACAGCTGAGCATCTGGAGCCTAATAAGAAACGGGATGTTTGCTAAATGAGCTCAGCAGGAAATACTTCCTATTAAATATTCCGTGTGATGAATTTCCTCTATATCACACAGACAAATTACATTTAACCCACGAACTGTTTCCAAAAAGGAAGACTGAGCTATAGTTTCTGCTCTATGCGTTAATGAAAAGTGTGACCTCTGACCTCTTTCAGAGGTCACATTATGGTAAGGAAGAACAAAACAGCCAAAGAGAATATTGGAGCAGGCTCTCTCATATCACCAGAATCCTATAGATTCACAATTGGACAGACTTTTGCTGAGCTGTGTATTTTCCACCTGCTGATTGAAAGCGTCTCCCTCTGCCTTTCTCTCTGGCTCAGTAGGCTGGCTCAGCCTGCTGGATCTCCAGGATGGATGGAGGGATTTACAGATACACTGATACAAAAGGACACAATCTGTAAACCAGTGAGAGCGTGGTTGGCAGACGGTATATTCCTGCTGACAAAAAGTACGATACTGACAATACTGATACTCACTTCTCATTTCTTCCTTCTTGCATCTCTGCCCACCAGCCATCAGTTTTTAATTCTTCTTTCTGGGAACGTCTACATTCCTGCAGTAAAAAGTCCCTGCTGGATCTGATTTCATCCCACTCTGTGCTGAGAGCACAGAAATAAAGACACATGGAGATTGTTCCTATTTCAAGGCATTTCTGTCGAGCTGTGTTCTAAAAACTGCAGCTGGTCAAAAACATTTAAGCTGAATAAATGAGAGGATGAGTATATTACTCACCTGTGAAAAAGCATTATTATTGACTTGTTCATTTCATTTGAAATGATCTTTGAATAAAGATTTATTTGCTTTCCTTTCAAGAAGGCCCTGAGTAAATGTGGTTATCCCAGCTGGACTTTTGTCAAAGCTGGGAAGGCTCCTAAAGAAAGCTCCAGCTGATCCAGGAGAGAAGGACAACCTCTGACTAAGAGAAAACCTGCAGTGATCCCGTACGTGTCAGGAGTATCGGAGCAGCTGAGACACATTTTTTCTAAACACCAGGTCTCTGTGGCTTTTAAACCCCAAAACACGCTGCGCCAAAAACTGGTCCACCCCAAGGATCGGGTCCCCGACACAAACAGAGTAACATAGTGTAGCTGTTAAGTGCAGGATTTATACATCGGGGAAACCAAACAACCTCTGGCAAAGCGGATGGCACAACACAGAAGAGCCACCTCGTCAGGCCAGGACTCTGCAGTCTATTTACACCTACACTGGACACTCTTTCAATGATGAGGATGTAACATCCTGGACAGGGAGGAACGCTGGTTTGAGGGCGGAGTCAAGGAGGCCATTTACGTGAAAAGGGAAAGACCATCTGTGAATCGAGGAGGGGCCTAAGGGTCCATCTGTCACCATCTTACAATGCTGTGATTGCAGCCATTCCCCAACTCTGTGAATGGTACTCATGGTCATTGATCAGTGAGCTTTGATCAGTGGGTTTTGATCAGTGGGTTTTGGTCGGTGGTTGTTGATCAATGGTCATGTGAATTTGCATAATTATGATTAAGGAACTGACCTCACAGCCCATTGTTCCTTCAGTGGGCTGGTTTCAGTCATTATGCAAATGTTTGTTTATAAGATTGAAACCTGCAGTCAGCTGAGACTGAAGACGTCACTTGGATGAGTGACGAAACGTTTCTCCCAGAAAACGCTACGTCCAGATGAACAGAATCAACTTTTGGAGATTTATTTCCTTTTCTTTTTTAACACTTGTCCAGGTTTGAGTTTCAGGACCAGCAGCTCATCTCAGAGACTTCCAGCTCATCCTGGAGGCATCCAGCACATCATGTCTGAGTAGAAGAAACGAACACCTAAGAGTCAGTTCAGGGTCTGGCTGCTGGGCTGTGGTCGGCATGGCTTTGGTTAGCTTAGCATTAGCATGCTGGCTGTGCAGGTGCTTGCAAATAGCCAAAGTTGTATTAATAGCTCAATGCAACTCTTTCTGTCCTAGATGCACTTTGCTGTGCGCTCTCATCCTTTTGTGCAATAAAAATCAAAGTACTGTCCATGTAGTTTTCTCTGGTCCCCTCCCCAATCAGACCAGGAGTGACATGTTTAGCCGCATGTTCTCCTTAAATTGCTGGCTGTCTGAGTGGTGTCCCAGAAACGATGTGGGCTTCATAGATAATTGGCAAACCTTCTGGAGGAAACCTGGTCTTGTTAGGAGAGATGGCATCCATCCCACTTTGGATGGAGCAGCTCTCATTTCTAGAAATATCGATAAATTTATTAAACCCCTCAAAACATGACTATCCAGAGTTGGGACCAGGAAGCAGAGTTGCAGTCTTACACGCCTCTCTGCAGCTTCTCTCCTCCTGCTACCCCCCCAAAAACCCATCTCCATAGAGACTGTGTCTGCTTCCAAAAAGACAAAAAACAAACAACTTAAACAATCACAAAGAAAGAACAATACAGTATCCACATCTGAACCAAAGAGTAAAACAGTGAAATGTGGATTATTAAATATTAGGTCTCTCTCCTCCAGGTCTCTGTTAGTACATGACTTAATAATTGATCAACAAATTGATTTACTCTGCCTTACAGAAACCTGGTTGCAGCAGGATGATTATGTTAGTTTAAATGAATCAACACCCCCGAGTCATTCTAACTACCAGAAATCTCGAAGCACAGGTCGAGGGGGCGGTGTGGCAGCAATTTTTCACACCAGTCTATTAATTAATGAAAGACCAAGACAGACTTTTAATTCATTTGAAAGCCTGATGCTTAGCATTGTCCACCCCAGCTGTGAAACTCAGAAACCAGTCTTACTTGTTATCATCTATCGTCCACCTGGGCCTTACACAGAGTTTCTGTCTGATTTCTCAGACTTTATATCTAATTTAGTTCTGAGCTCAGATAAAATAATTATTGTGGGTGATTTTAACATCCATGTAGATGCTAAAAATGACAGCCTCAACATGGCATTTAATCTGTTGTTAGACTCAATTGGTTTCTCTCAAAATGTAAAAGAACCCACCCACCACTTTAATCACACTCTAGATCTTGTTTTAACATATGGCATAGAAACTGAACATTTAACAGTGTTTCCTGAAAACCCTCTCCTGTCTGATCATTTCTTGATAACATTTACATTTACAATAATTGATTACGCAGCAGTGGAGAGTGGACTTTATCAAAGTAGATGTCTTTCTGAAAGCGCTGTAACTAAGTTTAAGAATATAATCCAGCCACTGTTATCATCGTCAATGCCCTGTACCAACACAGAGCAGAGCAGCTATCTGAACGCTACCCCAACAGAGGTCGATTATCTTGTTAATAATTTCACCTCCTCACTACGTACGACTCTGGATACTGTAGCTCCAGTGAAAACTAAGGTCTCTAATCAGAAGTACCTGACCCCGTGGTATAATTCTCAAACACGTACCCTAAAGCAGATGACTCGTAATCTGGAGAGGAAATGGCGTGTCACAAATTTAGAGGATCATCATTTAGCCTGGAGAAATAGTTTGTTGCTTTATAAGAAAGCCCTCCGCAAAGCCAGAACAGCTTACTACTCATCACTGATTGAAGAAAATAAGAACAACCCCAGGTTTCTCTTCAGCACTGTAGCCAGGCTGACAAAAAGTCAGAGCTCTGTTGAGCCAACCATCCCTTTAACGTTAACTAGTGATGACTTCATGAACTTCTTCACAAATAAAATTTTTATCATTAGAGAAAAAATTACCAATAATCATCCCACAGATGTAATATTATCTACAGCTACTCTTAGTACCATTGATGTTAAGTTAGACTCTTTTTTTCCAATCGATCTTTCTGAGTTAACTTCAATAATTACTTCCTCCAAACCATCAACGTGTCTTTTAGACCCCATTCCTACAAAACTGCTCAAAGAAGTCCTGCCATTGATTAATTCTTCGATCTTATATATGATCAACCTATCTCTAATAATCGGCTATGTACCACAGGCCTTCAAGGTGGCTGCAGTTAAACCTTTACTCAAAAAGCCATCTCTAGACCCAGCAGTCTTAGCTAATTATAGGCCAATCTCCAACCTTCCTTTCATATCAAAAATCCTTGAAAGAGTAGTTGTCAAACAGCTAACAGATCATCTGCAGAGGAATGGTTTATTTGAAGAGTTTCAGTCAGGTTTCAGAGTTCATCACAGCACAGAAACAGCTTTATTGAAGGTTACAAATGATCTTCTTATGGCCTCTGACAGTGGACTCATCTCTGTGCTTGTCCTTCTTGACCTTAGTGCAGCATTCGATACTGTTGACCATAATATTCTATTAGAGCGATTAGAACATGCTGTAGGTATTACAGGTATTGCACTGCAGTGGTTTGTATCATATCTATCTAATAGACTCCAATTTGTGCATGTAAATGGAGAGTCCTCTTCACACACTGAGGTTAATTATGGAGTTCCACAGGGTTCGGTGCTAGGACCAATTCTGTTTACATTATACATGCTTCCCCTAGGCAGCATCATTAGAAGACATAGCATACATTTTCACTGCTATGCAGATGACACCCAGCTCTATCTGTCCATGAAGCCAGATAACACACACCAATTAGTTAAACTGCAGGAATGTCTTAAAGACATAAAGACTTGGATGGCCACTAACTTTCTGCTTCTTAACTCAGATAAAACTGAGGTCATTGTACTCGGCGCTGAAAAGCTTAGAAATATGGTATCTAACCAGATTCTTACTCTGGATGGCATTACCTTGGCCTCCAGTAACACTGTGAGGAACCTTGGAGTCATTTTTGACCAGGATATGTCCTTCAACGCACATATTAAACAAATATGTAAGACTGCGTTCTTCCATTTGCGCAACATCTCTAAAATTAGAAATATCCTGTCTCAGAGTGACGCTGAAAAACTAGTTCATGCATTTATTACTTCCAGGCTGGACTACTGCAATTCATTATTATCAGGATGTCCAAAAAACTCACTGAAAAGCCTTCAGTTAATCCAAAATGCTGCAGCAAGAGTACTGACAGGGACTAGAAGGAGAGAGCATATTTCTCCTGTTTTGGCTTCCCTTCATTGGCTTCCTGTTAAATCCAGAATTGAATTCAAAATCCTGCTCCTCACATACAAGGTCTTAAATAATCAGGCCCCATCTTATCTTAATGACCTTGTAGTACCATATCACCCTATTAGAGCACTTCGCTCCCGCTCTGCAGGCCTACTTGTTGTTCCTAGAGTATTTAAAAGTAGAATGGGAGGGAGAGCCTTCAGTTTTCAGGCCCCTCTTCTGTGGAACCAGCTTCCAGTTTGGATTCAGGAGACAGACACTATCTCTACTTTTAAGATTAGGCTTAAAACCTTCCTTTTTGCTAAAGCATATAGTTAGGGCTGGACCAGGTGACCCTGAATCCTCCCTTAGTTATGCTGCAATAGATGTAGGCTGCCGGGGGATTCCCATGATGCATTGAGTTTTTCCTTTCCAGTCACCTTTCTCACTCACTATGTATTAACAGACCTCTCTGTATTGAATCGTATCTGTTATTAATCTCTGTCTCTCTTCCACAGCATGTCTTTATCCTGTCTTCCTTCTCTCACCCCAACCGGTCGCAGCAGATGGCCGCCCCTCCCTGAGCCTGGTTCTGCCGGAGGTTTCTTCCTGTTAAAAGGGAGTTTTTCCTTCCCACTGTTGCCAAAGTGCTTGCTCATAGGGGGTCATATGATTGTTGGGCTTTTCTCTGTATCTATGAAGCGCCTTGAGGCGACATTTGTTGTGATTTGGCGCTATATAAATAAAATTGAATTGAATTGAATTGAATCCACGTTTGGACTGCGCCGCTACTTTCCTCCTCAAATGCACGACTAACAGTTCCCAGGAATTGGACAACTAGGTTCTTGATTCCCATCCCGATTTATGTATGAGGTAATTAATAGTCTGAATTTATGTTTTTTTTTACCCAGATTTGAGCTGGCACAGTGGAGTTCACTGAGAAGTCAGAAATATTTAACTGCTGAAACTGATTTTTCTGTTCATAAATTCAAGTAAATAACGGAAATTTGTCATCTTAACCAAAAATATGTATATATAAATAAATGCTGTGATATTGATATTTTTTTGCCTGTTTTAAAATTCATTGATAAGAACAATAATTCTATTTTGGCATTAAAATATGATTTTGATCAAAGAGCCTGCACATACGGCTGTAGCAGAAAAACTTCATGGTGATCTAATAATAACATATAAGCACACATATGCTGTATAATGCTGTAGCAAGCTGAATAAGTATCTGCAATTCCAATAAAAGCCGAGCATTTAGTGCTTATGTTTGACGTGTGCGACTATTATTACCCTGTTCAGTGTTTGATCACCTGCTCAGGTCACTTCCTGCCCACTTAATCCTCTCTAATTAAAGTATTAGAAGGTGGAATGAAAACTAACAGACCTTTCACTCCTTCACGTCGGGTCGTCGGTCCATCTGCTCCATGAAAGTCACCCTGTGTAAAAAAACAACAAGCCTTCACTGCATCTGCAGCCATGCAGCACAAACCCCATTATTACCTGTTCCTTTGCCCCTTGTACTATAAAAGAGATGTTATAAAAGCTCCTATTTGGATTTGGCTTTCATAATTAGACAAATAAAATCATGCTATGCTCAGCTGCTGTGAGCGTGCACGTGATGAACGTCTGTCTGCTCGTAAAAATGCTGGAGGCCGCGGAGGAAAGAGAAACTAAAGGGTCAGCTTTGCTTTTGTCTCCAATGTTGTCGGAACCATCGGCTCTTCTTCACGAACAAAACATCGTAAGGGACAAAACATTCACCCTGCTTCATTTACTACATCTCCTAGTTTCTTTGTTCAAAAGCCAAATCTGCCAAACTGTCATTTAACCCAAGAACCTTTTGGAAAACAAACATTGACTTATTTGAAAATGTCTCATTTTCTACAATGTAAGCACAAACATAACAGACTGTCTGGATGTTTCCTTTTCTCTTCAAGTGTTACTTTGTAACTCTCACTTCAGTGTTTTGTCCATCAAGCTCTAACACCTCTGCGGTTTAAAGAAGGCCCAACAGCGTCTCCACTTTCTGAGAATCCTCAGAAAAATGGACCTGAGGAAGGAGCTGCTGACCGTCTTCTACCGCTGCTCCATTGAAAGTGTGCTGTCATATTGCATCGGTGTGTGGTTCTCCAGCTGCACCACAGCACACAGAAAGGCACTCCAGAGGGTCATCAATATGGCCCAAAAAATCATTGGACATCCTCTTTCCTCCCTGAAGGACCTCTACAGCACTCGCTGTCTCAAGAGGGCCCGCAGCATCCTACGGGACGGTACACACCCAGGACACCGGGTGTTCAAGCTGCTGCCGTCTGGCAGGAGGTTCAGGCTGCTGAGGTCCCGAACAAACAGACTCAAGGACAGCTTTTACAACAGGACAACAGTCCTGATCAATGCTAACAGCTGACCTGACTGGATACCTCCCTGGACTTTTTTAGGGGGGAGGTAACAATGTTTAAAACAATAACAATATTTATATTTATAACAAGGTGCAATAATAACAGTGTGCAATACAAATACACTTATTCTTCTTTTTTATTACTAAGTTATTATACTGTGTTGTGTTGTTTGTGTTGCGTTGTGATGTGTCATATCGTGTCGTGTTGTGTTATATGTAGGGATGCAACGATACCAATTTTTTCAAACCGATACGATACCGATACTTGGATCTGAGTACTTGCCGATACAGAGTACAAAAACTGATACTTCTACCACACACACACACACACACAAATGCAATGAATTGGAAGACAGGTTTTATTTTATTCTCTGCCGATAAAAAATAAAATCATAATAAAAATGACCACAAAAAAAAATTCAAGTGAAAAATAAGCACTTCTGTTAAATTATTGCAGAGTCTCCACATTGTAATTTAACAAAATATCACTGAACTATTGGCACTGTCTCGAGCTTTCAGAATAATAAATAAACACTTCTGTTTGGAATAAAATAAACTTTTAAATTATTGCAGAGTGTCCAATTTCATATCGCGGCTCGAGTATGCTGAGAAGACGGTGCAATCCTATGTTTTCCACGACCGGCATTGGCTGGTCATCCAGAGCGATAAAATGAGTCAGAGCCTCTGTTATTTTAACTGCCCGTGGATTTTCTCTTGACATTTTTCATCGCTTTGCCAAAACCTGAGTTAAAGTTGGCTGTTCCACACTGCTGACATTTTGTTTAGCCTAGCTACAGCAGCCTCCAGTTTCTCTTTTTTATCTGGAGCTGCCAGTCTCACTCGTCTAACCCTGTGCCTGTTTAGCGCAGGATGTCCCCCTAGTGGCCAATCTAAAAAACTACAACAGAAATGACAAGCCACCCTCTGATTAATGAAATAAGTTGGTATCGGTTAACTTTTATGAGTATGAGTACACACACATTTTACAGTATCGGCCCCGATACCCGATACCAGTATTGGTATCGGTGCATCCCTAGTTATATGTAGTGCTGACGTAGGACAGTTTTCCAAATTCATTGTACTACTGTACTATGTATGACTGTGCAATGACAATAAAGAGTTATCTTATCTTATCTTATCTTATCTTATCAAGTCGTTTTTTCCCCCAAATCTAATCCATCAACCCTTCAGAGACCCATCATTTCCATGTTGAAATACCTGAGTCTGATCAGCAGCCAGCAGGCTCTCATCACATCTCTGAAAGTCAACACAATACAACCCTTTGCAGGTTGTAGCATGGATGGATGCTGCTGATAAACACATGTAGAACAAATAAGTTGCACAGAAATCCTCACATGCAGAGGCAGAGCTGTGCATTTACAGAGTTAAAATGCTTGAACAGTAACGTGATAACAAAGCAGTGGTGTAGCCGTAAGTGTTGATAACGATCAGTGTGTTTCTCACAGAACCTGAAAGATGCAGCTTTTATTACAGAAACCTCTTAGACTCTTACAGGAAGCACTATGTTGATTTTTACATTTTTCAATATTGCACTGCTTTGTTATGCTATAAGTCGACTCCTGCACAGATTAGAGGCTTTTGTTGTCAAAGATAGTAAAAGCCCATAAGAATAAATTAAATTTGTTTTTATTTGAACATTTTCTCGTTTGCACAGACACACTCGCTCTAAACGTAATAAACCAAACATAATTTGGCAGCACTTAAGTTACAAGTTTAGAGATATCTGAAGTTAATGTTTGCTACCCACTTCCTGGGGAATTCTTGCAATAACGACATGCAGTAAAATCATACTGCATGTTAACAGCGGGCCATGACTTTATTTAAGAGCTTTTTCTGGAATAATTTGTAGTTAATTTGAGAACAATAAAGCTTTTTTCCCACCGCAGAGAGGATGTTTGCTGGAAACACACAAAAATGTGTGCACACAATAAGTGTGTTTTAATGCTGCTCTGAACACAACACGCATTTTCTTTGCAAAATGTAGTCGGCAGCCAGCGTTACACAAGTGCCATTTGAACAGTAGGTAGTAAATCATCAGGAGAATTTTCCATGGCAACCATGCTGGTTAATGGTTGTGCTTCAGCTTAATGATATGCCCGGTGATAGAAATGTGTGTGTGTGAGAGAGAGAGAGGCGATAATAGGAAAGTCTCATGAATAATCATTAGATTAATGTCATCTACATCAACCGCATGTCAATAAGTGAGAAATTAAACTTGACGTTTCTTTCAGCAGCCATTAACAGTCGGCCCAATTAGCCAGTTGGACGGGAAATGTTTCATTCTTTAATTTGTCTGATTCCAAATCAGACCAACTATAAATTAGTGGATGAAAAGTGTCTCCATCAGCCAATAACTGCTGTCATTGCTGCGGCTGTAATGATGTGGTCCTGCAGTCAGTGCAGTCTGGTGTGTGTGTGCACACTGGGGCTGCGTGTGCGTGTATACCAACAACATCAGGTGTAGACTGCAGACAAATTAGGCTCTGTGTTCTGGAGATCTTGCTTCAACATCACAGACCTTTTGCTGTCATAATAACGATCTTGCACTCTTCATCACTCCCTCTCTCTGCACACGTTTGGCTCTCGTAGCTACACTTTGCTTTTCCACTTCTGGTTTCTGCTTCACTGACATGTAGCAGAACAACCAGCACACGATCCTGTTTGATGACTGTCGTCTCTAATTATTCTCTCTGCTCAGATAAATGTCATAAATTATACCCTGTATTTCATTACATGGTGATTTGTGAGTGTGTTACAGTCTTGCAACAGATTTGGGTTTGTTATTTACAGGCTGATCCACACTTAGCATGTTTTATGTGATGAGCAAACACATGATGGTCAGTAACTGGACCTCGTGTTGTGTTTGATTAATGGAGCGCTATTTCTTCTTGCTATGAAGCTAATTGTGGGGCACAAATACATTGAGTGCATAGATACAGGTAGCAGCTCTCCTACCTCTGCATATGGACACAGCTTACAGCAGCTACACCAATGAGCAAGCTTAGCTTAGAAATATGGTATCTAACCAGATTCTTACTCTGGATGGCATTACCTTGGCCTCCAGTAACACTGTGAGGAACCTTGGAGTCATTTTTGACCAGGACATGTCCTTCAACGCACATATTAAACAAATATGTAAGACTGCGTTCTTCCATTTGTGCAACATCTCTAAAATTAGAAATATCCTGTCTCAGAGTGACGCTGAAAAACTAGTTCATGCATTTATTACTTCCAGGCTGGACGACTGTAATTCATTATTATCAGGATGTCCAAAAAACTCACTGAAAAGCCTTCAGTTAATCCAAAATGCTGCAGCAAGAGTCCTGACAGGGACTAGAAAGAGAGAGCATATTTCTCCTGTTTTGGCTTCCCTTCATTGGCTTCCTGTTAAATCCAGAATTCAAAATCCTGCTCCTCACATACAAGGTCTTAAATAATCAGGCCCCATCTTATCTTAATGACCTTGTAGTACCATATCACCCTATTAGAGCACTTCGCTCCCGCTCTGCAGGCCTACTTGTTGTTCCTAGAGTATTTAAAAGTAGAATGGGAGGCAGAGCCTTCAGTTTTCAGGCCCCTCTTCTGTGGAACCAGCTTCCAGTTTGGATTCAGGAGACAGACACTATCTCTACTTTCAAGATTAGGCTTCAAACTTTCCTTTTTGCTAAAGCATATAGTTAGGGCTGGACCAGGTGACCCTGAATCCTCCCTTAGTTATGCTGCAATAGACGTAGGCTGCCGGGGGATTCCCATGATGCATTGAGTTTTTCCTTTCCAGTCACCTTTCTCACTCACTATGTGTTAACAGACCTCTCTGCATTGAATCATATCTGTTATTAATCTCTGTCTCTCTTCCACAGCATGTCTTTATCCTGTCTTCCTTCTCTCACCCCAACCAATCACAGCAGATGGCCCCGCCCCTCCCTGAGCCTGGTTCTGCTGGAGGTTTCTTCCTGTTAAAAGGGAGTTTTTCCTTCCCACTGTCGCCAAAGTGCTGCTCATAGGGGGTCATATGATTGTTGGGTTTTTCTCTGTATCTATGAAGCGCCTTGAGGCAACTTTGTTGTGATTTGGCGCTATATAAATAAAATTGAATTGAATGAGTCATGACTCACTGCATTCACCTACACAGTGGCTGGCTCACCTAAATCACGTTAGCTCATCTGCTCTTTCTTTCTTTCTTTTTAACTTGGGATCTCAGACCCGTCGCTTTCTTATGTGCCTGTCCAACCTGGAGTCTATTCTAGCTGCTGGAGCAGGTCGTCAGTCCATCACAGAGCTAATGCAGAGACACAGATAACTCTCACATCCACACATAAGCCAGTTTAGAACCATTAGCTATGCTAACAAGCATGTCATTGGACATAAACACGAAAAGGTCAACAAGAATCCCAACAGATCCAGGTGACAGTACTACTGATGAGTCATGTTTTATTTGGCGCCCTTCAGCTCTCCCCAGGAAAGGACCAGCAGTGGGACAGTGGACCCCGGGGCTGCATTTAGAAGATGACAAATTAAGTGTTAACTACTGTGCAAAGAAAACGATGCAGAAACAACATCTACAGATGGCCTGGCTCAGGTACGGTGGAAAGTTAGCACTAACCTGTGATTAGGGATGGGTATCGTTTAGGTTTTATCCGATACCAGTACCAAACCGGTACTTTTGAAACGGTGCTCAAACGGTGCTCAAAGAATGGAGAACACAAAATTGGTCCAAAAACCTCTCATGTTCAGCTGTTTTTTGTAAAAAGATAACAATGTTAGTCTTTTCTGCAGCTATGGGGCATATATGGTATCACTCTTGGCTGGAAGCAGCTTAAACAATGGAAAAAACACAAACTTTGTCCAAAAACCTCTCATGTTTAACTGTTTTCCACTTTTTCTTTGGTCATTTTAGCCTTTTTGTCCAGGGTGAAGGGAGTATCTGCCATCAAACAAGAAGACAGCCGCATGTAGCTATGATGATGTTTGCTAGTTCACCTTACATGCATTAATGTAATAACGTGGTTAGCCTACTCAACGTAAATTACACACGAACAACATTAAGCTACTCACGCAGAGAAGAACGGCTGCTGCTGCATCATCATCCTCATCATTTCTGCTACACTGGCAGGGCTAGGGGCCAGGACTCTCCTCTTCGGGTTTTTGGGGGATGTTGCTAACTCCGGGTCTGATAACAGGCACCACACCTGCAGTAGATGTGCTCGGTGTGAGGTCTCGCAGCAAGCTATCAAATACGGCGCATTTCTCGGCTTTTAAAAAAACACTATGCGTCGCCAGGTGTTTCATCAGATTTGAGGTGTTACCTCCTTTGACAGTATCACAGTATCAGGGGTGACTGTAGCTCAGGTGGTAGAGCAGGTCATCTACTGATCGGAAGGTTGGTGGTTCGATTCCTGGCTTCGCCTAGTCTGCATGCCAAATATCCTTGGGCAAGATACTAACCCCAAATTGCTCTCCGATGCATCCATCGGAGTATGAATGTGTGTGAATGTTAGCTATAAAAGCACTTAGAGAGATGTGCTTGTGCGAATGGGTGTGAATGGGTGAATGCACAAGTTGTGTAAAGCGCTTTGAGTGCTCAGATGAGTAGAAAAGCGCTATATAAGAACCAGTCCATTTACCATTTACCATCAGCTTAAAGCACTTGTTGCAGCTGCTGAGTTTGCATCTTTTGCTGTGAAGTACAGACAGACTTTTGACCGCTTCACCTTGGGCATTTTTAATCTGTAGCTCTGCTCTAAAAGAACGGACGTACCTGGACCCGCCTACTATCCTCGGAAACGTAAAATGATTGGCTAGAATCTAAAGTGTATCACAGCTCAGGAAAAAAAAGCACCAAAATGTGCGCTGCTTTTCAGTCTGGTTACTACCGTTTATGTCAGAACCGATACCGGTACCCATCCCTACCTGTGATTGGTCCAACCAGTCAAAATCATGAACAAATTAGGAGGCGAGAGAGAGCTAGCTTAATGAACATTTAAAAGAAGGGGTGAAGCAAAACAAATGCCCCGTCTGGACTTTTATACAGTGATACTTTTGAAACATTAAAAAAATATAGACTTTAACTGATTGGTAATCATACTGTATGATTGTTTACATTTGGGATGTTTTGTGTTCACGACTAAGGATAAAGCGACGCCTCGTGGTGCTCTGATTCATGTTTTTACATCCTGAAGAACAGAAAGTTGCCGACTGCCTTATCAGACGAACCGCGTGCGGCGTCTCCAAGCACAAAGATAGATGTTTGTTTTCTTTACATATTAAATCTGAGTTAGTTTAGTCTGTTTAATATTTGATGACACTGCTCAGAGCTGTTATATTGTTTTTTTAATCCCCAAAAGATTCTGTTCATCTGGACGTTTTCAGTGGGAGAAACGTTTCGTCATCATCCAGGTGACTTCTTCAGGTTTCCAACCTTATAAACAGGACATTTGCATAATGAGTGAAACCAGGTCACTGAAGGAACGATGTGCTATCCGTCACAGCAATAAGTCTGAATCTGGCTGAGAGCATTTATGAAGTAGAAGTAAACAGATATCAATGCCGAGTGTCCCAGAACATCCAGCTGCATGCTGGACAGCTGCTTCAACACAAAGCTCGTCAACAACTATTAAAATATTCTCTAAAATATGATGATTTGCCAATTTTTCCCTTATTATTGAAAATAATGTCAGACAGAGGGGAGCTCGGGAAGTTCCCTTCGTTCCCTGTTTGTTGGGTAGCTCATTAAAATTGTAACAAATAAAATACACGCATCTATCTTATCTGGTAAGCTCAGCTCATTATAGAAATGAAGCGGCTCCTGAGTGCCGAGATGCTCCCAGGAGGATTACCTCTGGCCATGTTTTGTTTTCCTGATACTTATTTTCTATGCTAGTATGTATAAAAGCTATAAGTCCATAATAAACTCTAAAACATTACTTTTCTGTAGAGTACATTACTGCAGAGTTCGTCGCTCTTTATTCCATTGATTTGTGTTCTGAGTGCAATTTTGCACGTTAGCACCACATTTTTCTGCTTCTGCAACACACAGCACAGGATCATCGTTAATTAACCTGAGTGGAACTGTGTGGGTTTCTTATGTCTGCTGATATGGTATTTATTGAGTGTTTGCATATGTTGACTTTATGCGACTCTCTTCTGAAACGTGCGCTTCCATTCGGTCAAGCTTAAGTGTTTCTAGAAGAGAGGACGCCACTGATGATAAGTGACCTTCATTTGCACTCCTCTCACTTGCAGAGTGGGGTCAAATGCCAGACAACTTATATGCTAAGTCAACAAGTGGTGCCATCTGCCTGTTCATTAAACGCTGACCTTTCACTAGTTAAGTGGGGTCACAGAGGAGCAGAATAAGAGCAGCATCCATTCAAAGTACATAAACACATAATAGCTTGCCCTCAGTTGTGTGGGTTGGCTGAGCTTATAAAAGAGCTAATATGTTAGCATTCTGTCACTAACTCTCCAGCTCATAGCACTTAAAATGTGTGGAAAAAAACAACTTTGTAATTAATCTGGTGTCTGTGCTTCCAGCGACAGCAAAACGAAGACCGAATCAGGCAAAAGCAAACGTTTGTTTCCAAAGCTGGGTTTAAAAATAATAACGATTTGCATGTTTTGCATTCATGCTGTCTAAAGATCTGAGAGCTTGCATGTGCAAGACTCTGAGAGGACTTTTATACCTTCCTGTTTCAGATGTCTGGCCTTCACCGCGTGACAGTGTGGGACGAACATATTCAGTGTTGCATAATTACTCACATGTACAAGGATAAACAAGCTTCTTTTGTAAGAATAGTCCAGGCAGTACAAACATGTTAGACGCCTTTTATGTCTTAGTGAGGACCAGAGATGGGTAACGCGTTACTGTAATCCGATTACTTTTTTCAAGTAACGAGTAAAGTAAGGGATTACTATTGCAAAAACGGTAATTAGATTGCCGTTACTTTCCCGTAGGAACGCTGCGTTACTGCGTTACTAAAACCGTGATTTTTGTGAGAATGTCTCATGACAGTGACGTAAGCGAGTGCGACATTCGTGACAACAGCTGTGTGCAGATCAACAATGGATCATATATCGAGTGCAGAGAGAGTATGAGCGTGCAGCGTTTAAAGCGTGGAAGTACTGACCGCTGCACACCTGCACCAGGGTAACCCTCCGCCTACCCCACTCCTGCTTTACAGGTGAAAATAGAGCAACAGGACCGCTAGTCTTTGACTTTATTTATTTTCTGCTGTGTTTTACTTGCATCTATTTGAAAGACTGAGACAAAAAAAATTATTTTATGTGCTGGAATGTGCAGAAAATAGGTTTTAGATAGGTTTTAAAATTAGGTAAACTAATTTCTTCCAGTCAGAGAATGTTGCATATAATTAAATGTTTGCTTGATGCATAAAGTTAAAAGATTAAAACTAATAAAACAAGTTTTAAAAAGAGACTTTTCCATTTGATTACATTTTGTATGATGATTATGCAGAAAAAGTAGAATTGGGCTGAAAGATCTATCACTTTATCACCTATTCAGGTTGTAAATCGTGTTTTTAAAAAGGAACTAAGTAACTAAGTAATTAATTACTTTTGAAAATAAGTAATCAGTAAAGTAACGGGATTACTTTTTGGGGGAGGTAATCAGTAATTAGTTACTGAATACTTTTTTCAAGTAACTTGACCAACACTGATGAGGACATCCAATTGGCATAAAGCTTTCCCTAACCATCACCTAACTGTAACCTGACACTAAAACCACATTTTGAGCCTCAAAGATGTCTGCAACCCACAAGTGTAGTAACAGTCGTATTCTTGGTGCTCACAAAGAGATTTAAGTGCGCGCAGACACTTACCGTCAATACTAACACACACTGAATAATTGAAACCTGCTTAAATGAAGATTTGGTGGAGAACAATTCACTGCTGACACAGAGAAAGGCCGTGTCTGTGGAAGATGGGGAAGGTGGAGGTGGCTCGTGGTGGCAGTGGGGAGCTCCCCCTGGTGTAGTGGCCTTCACCCGACCACCTGGTCTTATTTTACAGAGAGTATGGAGGTGAGAGAGACAGCCAGGGAGAGAGCGAGGGAGAGCAAGTGATATTTCCCGGCCTGGGCAGACATGAGTGATAGGAAATGAAGATAGCGCTGATGGAGGGTAATGATTGTGATCTCACTTTCTCTCAGTCTCAGTAAGCCTGGGTTAATGGAAGCCAGGTCAGAGATGGTCTGGGGCCTCAGCGCGATGGTCATCTGGTTATCTGGGCTGACTTATTGTGGAACGAATAGATGCTGATAGTCTGGCTGCTGACATCACTCTGAGCTTTGTGTCTGGCTGGGTGGATCTCGCTTGCTATAAACTAAAGGATGTGCTTTGATCGGTACTTCATAGGATACAATTTAACTTCTTTACGTCATAACCAAGCTGAAATATAAAGAAGTGGTGCCGTGTAAAGATAATGACACACAGAAGTGACTGTAGAGCATATAATGTGCTATAATATCATCTCCTGTGATAGAAATAGTAAATACCTCTCTGTTGTAGCTAGTATTGTCACAAAGTGGAATATCTTTATATGCCGAGGGAGCACAGCTGCAAATGTGGTTTGCTTCTGGTTACGCTGGCACCCAACCAGAAAATCAACTCTGATTCTTACTGTGCACCACCTAAGCTCAGAGGCTGTGGTCCGTCGACGTTTTCTCCTCAACAGCATGTTGAACATTCCTTTCCTGTCTTACGGCATTATGGAAACAATTACTCTGCCTCCCGTACTTCATCTGAGCCAGCAGCAGTCATAGGCACCGTATGACATCACTGAATCCTCTGCATCAGCAGCACATTCATGTTAGCCCGCAGTGTTATTATTCCCTTTCAATAATACGTTTCATGCTGTCGTAGTCATCATAAACCTGACGTGTGGCTGTATTACACGTGGCTGAAGGCAGCGAAAAATGCTTTGTGTGTTCCTCTATACATGTTATGTAATGTGAGGGTTCATTTTATTATCAGTCCTTTATTTATCCAGGTAAAAAAAAAAATCATTTCCAAGAGAGACCTGGCATCATGGCAACAAAAGTCAAAATACACACAAGTGCATAACATTTAAAACAAATACAACATCTCGTACGAACATGTGAAGAATATACAGTAACAGTAGGGCGGGGCTATATCATACCGTTCACGGTAACACCGGTGTAACGTTGGGCAACGATAAGAAAATGAAATATGGCGATAGAATATGGGCAAAACACGCGTGCGCAGTGCCTTTGTTTACATATGCACATGGCGGCGACACAATGAGAAGAGCGAAAGCGGATCGTTAAATGAAACGATGAACCTGAACTGGTTTGTAAAAATGCTGCAGCTTCACTGGTGTGGAACTGGTTTAGCTTTCGTCCGTCAGATACACAACAAAGCACTATTTTTGGTAGAGCATGCTAGCGGGCCGTCGTTATTACCGTGTTGTTTGGAAAATACGACACTTAAAATCAATCCTTTGATTTTTCTGAAAGCCGACAGAGCCCCTTATAATCCCGTGTGCCTTATGTATGAACTCTGGTTGTGTTTACTGACCTCGAAACGATTTTATGTGCACGGCGCTCGAAAATCTGTCAAATGTTTCAGTACGACTTTGCTAAGCTACGAAGCCGCACCGCTTGATGGATTGTCGGAGCATTACGGCTATCGTAGGCGGAGCCTCGCGGAGTGATACGTACTGTGCTTCAACATAATATTACCGTATTGTGTGTGTATAACCTCTTTTTAAGTGTTGTGGATATTATACATGGTTATGCTGAGGATATGTCGGCCAGTTTCCACTGGAAATGCCTTTTGGTTAAACTGTCAGCAAGAAATTTGCATTTGTTACATTTTTATATAACTTTAATGCACATAAAAAAAAAGCTGCTTGTTTAAGTGAAAATACATTGATGGGTTTTTTGTACTAATAAAGTTGTGGAGTTGTAAAGTATTTTGTCTCGTGTCAATTATATCGTTATCGCAAATTTTCAAATGTATATCGTGATAAATATTTTTGGTCACATCGCCCTGCTCTAAGTAACAGTTCAATTAAGAGCAACATTAAAAACAATCACACTGAGTAAAACAGTTATTCTCTCGTTCCTTTAAGACAGACTCAAACTCTCCCGAGGTAACCAGTTCTGATCATTTCACTTCCTTCTGCAGATTATTCCAGGAAGCAGGGGCGGCATATTTAAAAGCCTTTTTCCCCAATTCTGTTCTGATTTTTGGGACAATTAATTGTGTAAACGAGGCTGTATTGGTTGTGGTTTTTACACCTATAAACACATCAATAAGAGGGAACCAGCCCAAGCAGAGATTTATAGATAAAGACCAACCAAAGGGAAAGTCTGCAAATATGCAAAGATGGACATTTAGCAGCAGACAAAGAACAATGATGTACACGATTTCCATAGCCAGTAATAAAATGTAAAACACAATGGTGGACATGGGCAGGTGCGTTCATAAAAAGCAGGTGACTGTAATCCAATAAAGGTAAAAAAGTTGCATGAATCAAGTGTTTTGTCACTTGGAGGGAGAAACAGGATCAATTTCTAAAAAAGTAACTTAGTTTTAGTCTTTAAATGTGAGTTTTAAACAACAAACTCTGATCTACAATGATCCTTAGATATTTGTAAGATGTGACCGTCTCGTCCTATCACGACTGAGCTGTTGCTCTAAGATTAAATACAAAAATGTAGACGTTTGTCTTGTGCTGAAGCCTCCTCTGCAAACAGCGCTCAAGACAATTAAATTGCTTTGTTTTAAGCAGCTAAAAATAAATAGTGTGATAGTAATATTGTAATGTAATCAGTTTATATTAATCAGTCTTTCCCTCAATGACTGTTTACTCAGGCTTGCAGATGTAACAGTGGTGACTCGTTTAGTGTTTGACTTTCCCCACAGGTCTGAGAGAACAACACAACATCAACAGGGATCATAAGCCTGGTTATACGTTACAGTTATATATAGTTATGATTATATGGAGGGAACCATCAACGAAGCAACAGCAGCTCCGTCAGCTGTGCAGCTGTGTCCTGCCTGCACCTGAGTGTGAACTGTGCTCACGCTGGCAGGACTGAAACGCTCAGATGATGCGTTGGCTTCTCTCTCTTTCCTTTGCCTGCTTGCTTTGACTTGTTATGTCAGAGAGACATTATCTGAAGCCAACAGCAGAAGGACGCTGGTTTGATTTGGCAATTTCTGGGAAGCTTTTATTGCACCTCAGGTCACAGAAAGTGTTGTTGAATATTTCAGCTGTCCGTCAGCATGTGACTCTGACACACTGAGCTGAAATGAACTAGTTCAGATAAAAAGATTGAATAAAAGCCCTGCTGTGGTTTATTATTTCACCACCAGTGTTGGGACTAACACGTTATTAGTAACGCGTTACAGTAACTACGTTATTATTGTGGTAACTAGTTATTATGCCAAAATCAGGAACGCGTTAGTCGTTACTGGGATTTAGATAAGCTCGTTACTCATTACTCCGTGTGGTGGCTATCGCGGAGCTTCCACAGATTCAGTAACATCAGCAAGTGGTGGAGGCAGCAGGTGGATGAGGGAAACGGGAGGCAGGAGGAGGAGAGACCAGAGGTGGGTCGTTACTCGTTACTCCGTGTGGTGGCGTTTGTTTTCATTCTAAGGCTTTATGGTTTTTCCTATAATGGCGGCCGGTCTCTAGTCAAAACGCCCGGGCTGATTTTTTTGTCCCCGTCCAGCCCTGTAAGCAGCTCATCTGCAGTCTGGTGTTACCTACATCTTCCTATTCAGAAGGCAGAATTTCAGAGTTCTGAGTACAATCAAAGCACCACGACTGCAGTTTTTGTGTTGGATGTAAAAGGCGCACATGACGCCTTGAGGCGACATTTGTTGTGATTTGGCGCTATATAAATAAAATTGAAAGAAAGAAAGACGCTGTGACGTAGGCTAGAATCATGGCAGCAGTCAATGACGGTCCAGGCGTGGGATTTCTCTTGTGGAAATATGCACATTATCTTTTCCTTTCTATTGGTAGGTGGCACAGTGCACTTGTGGCAAGTAAGCAGCTAGAAGACTGGCAAAGTTATGGAAGCAACACATTAACAAGAGAATTCTGAGTAAAAACAAAGTTACTTTCCCTAGTAACTAGTTACTTTGAAAGTAACGAGTAACTTGAAGTAACTGAGTTACTTTTGATAGAAGTAACTAATAATGTAACTAAGTTACTAATTTAAAGTAACCTAGCCAACACTGTTCACCACTAAATACCTTTTGGTGGTTCTTTGCATGAAAGAATGATTCTCTGACAGTAACAGCTCGTTATCACTGGTATTGGTCAAGTACTCATCCACTAGCTGGGACACGTGCTCATTTTAGAGTTAGGTAGATAAACATGAGCTGCAGTTTGGGGAAGGCCTCGGAGGGGACTGGCGTCGGCTGCTGGGTCTGGCAGACCCCCGTGTGGTAATGAGAACTGAAAGAATTAAAAAATGGGGTGAGGGTGGGGCACAAAAATGAGAACTGGGAGATCAAAAATAGATAAGAGCTGAAGGAGAGAGTTTGGAGCCGTGGTCCTGCTTCTGCAATTCAGATCATTTATCTCCAAGTATCAGCAGATATCTGAAGCTGTTGGATTGTCACATCCCCTGGTAGACAAAAACTCAAGTTCAGACCCTGCTAACTGGAAGCCTCTGGCCTTCCTTTATCATACTTCTTCCGTGCTATCAGGTGATCAGATCAGTGATATTGGATCTCCGTGTTTGGTGTCAGAAAGATTCCAGCTCTACCATCTTGGCCTACAGCTCCTCAGTGCTCTGTAGAACCACTGAGGGCTGGAGGACCAAGCCTAACCCTGCACCTGAAGCACGGAGAGAATATATTCTAACCTGAGCTTGCAGAAGACCAACAGAAGAGACAGAGATCATCGAAAAGCCAGATTGTATTCTCCTATGAAGTACTTGTCACGTAGTGCACTGCAATCTGGGAGGAACGCTTTTAATTCTTACCTGTGAGTTCATGCATTAGTTTGTCTGCTCCCACTGTGCTGTGGAGTTTTAAACACACTTTAATCTGAATGAAAGCTTTCAAACTTGACTTCTTATGAATTTTAGGCTCTGAAATTAGGATTAATTCTTTGAGTCCGAGCCATCTTCTAAGAAACTGGATTTAAATCGAAGGTTAAAAGCAAGACAGACGACTGTTGTTAGCCGAGTACAACAAATCCCTTAATCTGCAAGTTTTCCTTTCTATAGTTTCAGCAATTACAGCTTCCACCAAGGTAGGATATCCACACCCAACCATAAGCTGCCAGCAGTCACCCTACATGGAGACTAAAAGTTACAGTTTAATAGATTTTGCTTGTCAGTTGTACATCATTCATTATCATCAGCAGTTGTGCAATATTTGCAATCCACTGACAACATTGAATAATTGCTTCAGATACGCTGCAGATTAAGACCTCGCTGGGTAATTAGTCGTAACCTATCGCTGCTGAGCACAGGAGTGCTATGATCCTACATAATGAGACTGATGAAAGAACAACATGAATCCAAAATAATGAAAGCTCTCCGTGAAAAGATATTATTATATTAATCACCAAATTAGAGTGACTAATTAAGCCTCTGTGTGTTGTATATCAGCTCAGTAGAGGAGCCAAATAAACAGTTTCCAAGAACATGTTGAAAAATTACAAGAAAAAGAATTTTTTTTTGGCGTTTTTCAAAGTTAAAACAGTGACTTTCATGGCAGGTGATTTCTACAAGGCCACTTGTTACCAAATGCATCTGTCAGGGGGTCCTTTGGACTGCGCGGGTGCAGGGATAGTCACATGACTTATTCAGCAACAAGCTCTGTTAGGAACGGCAACAAAAGCTGCCTCAGTGTCATAATCTGATGCAAATCTGTGAATCTTTTTACCAGCTTGATTCCAAATGTCATGGGATATGCCATAGTTTCAATAGCAAAACTCCATCAGTTTAATGTCTGTGTTATAAAGGAACTTAAACCAGCATTGGTGCCCTGGATGTTTCATCTGTTTGATCAAAGTCAAATCAGAAATCTCTAAAAAGCACTTGGATAAACATAAATGATCATTTCAGCAGGTGGAGCAGCTTCGTCCTGAATCACTTCATCAAAAATTAAATAAAAAAGTCAAAATCATCGTGCAAGTTCTGTTCTATCAGCTGCTGGGAGGTAATGTTTCCTTTAGTTGACTGCAAAGTCCACATTATGGATGGGCAGTGTTGGTCAAGTTACTTGAAAAAAGTAATCAGTAACGAATTACTGATTACTTCTCCCAAAAAGTAATCCCGTTACTTTACTGATTACTTATTTTCAAAAGTAATTAATTACTTAGTTACTTAGTTACTTTTTAAAAACACGATTTACAACCTGAATAGGTGATAAAGTGATAGATCTTTCAGCCCAATTCTACTTTTTCTACATAATCCATCATACAAAATGTAATCAAATGGAAAAGTCTCTTTTTAAAACTGTTTTATTAGTTTTAATCTTTTAACTTTATGCATCAAGCAAACATTTAATTATCTGCAACATTCTCTGACTGGAAGAAATTAGTTTAACATTTAAACCTATTTTCTGCACATTCCAGCACATAAAATAAAATATTTTTTGTGTTTACACTCAGTCTTTCAAATAGATGCAAGTAAAACACAGCAGAAAATAAATAAAGTCAAAGACTAGCGGTCCTGTTGCTCTATTTTCACCTGTAAAGCAGGAGTGGGGTAGGCGGAGGTTTACCCTGGTGC
The DNA here is from genome assembly GCF_963576455.1 of Neolamprologus multifasciatus. Taxonomy (NCBI): domain Eukaryota; kingdom Metazoa; phylum Chordata; class Actinopteri; order Cichliformes; family Cichlidae; genus Neolamprologus; species Neolamprologus multifasciatus. Next base: position 5,581,920 of record NC_140448.1, on the reverse strand, counting down.
AGGTGTGCAGCGGTCAGTGGAAGAATCCGCGAGTTTCTCTGTGAGTTTCCCATTACGTCGTAGCTACTCGGTGCTTGTTTGGAAGTTTAGGGGTTTTTTTCGCTGTAAAAAGAAGTTTTCTTCCCACGCACAACGGACACTAATGTTTTTGTCACTTTTTATGGAATCAAACTCAAAGTAAGGTCAGTACTTCCACGCTTTAAACGCTGCACGCTCATACTCTCTCTGCACTCGATATATGATCCATTGTTGATCTGCACACAGCTGTTGTCACGAACGTCGCACTCGCTTACGTCACTGTCATGAGACATTCTTGCAAAAAAATCACGGTTTTAGTAACGCAGTAACGCAGCGTTCCTACAGGAAAGTAACGGTAATCTAATTACCGTTTTTGCAACAGTAATCCCTTACTTTACTCGTTACTTGAAAAAAGTAATCGGATTACAGTAACGCGTTACTGCCAATCTCTGTGGATGGGTGGTGACAGACTAAGTGGCAGGTTTGTCACTCTTGTTAGCCCCCTGCACTGCAACGTTTTCTATTAATCAGACAAGTTAAATAAAATGAAAACATTTTTATGCCATATTGTTAAATATGCAACCTGCCAAAAACCCACATGTTGCTGTTTAATGTTAGAATGTATCGTAAACACACCACGTCTCCTGCTAGTCTTTGTAACACTGTAATGATGTCACTGTGACATAATGTTTTTAATGTTCAAAGGAAAAAGTTCTGACTCATAGCAGCCTGTGGGACACAGACATTTGAACAGCACATTCTAACACTCGAACACCATTATAAGATATCCTTACACACTTCAGATCTTCTGAAGTCCCAGCTGTCAAAATGCAGGCATCACTGCTCTGTGGCCCTGAGCTGGATCAGCACGTAAGAAACTGGATGGACTTAAGCTATGATTCAGTCATATTAATAGCTGCATTTTGACTTTCATTTCAACATGTAGCAGATGTGAAATGGGAACGATTAGACTGGTTTCTATGTAGCCTCGTTCATCCAAGGTCTATGTACTTTCTAATGATCACACTCCAACAGATGCACCAGAGACCACCTGGGGCCCAGTATCAGGCCCAAGGATACACTGGCATGGAGACTGGAGCACCCAGAGACTGATTAGTACTTGACCTGCTCTACCTCGTGAGCTGCAGCCACCAAAAGCAATAAACACGATGCAAAGTATTTTAAAATGATATTACAAGTATCACAACACGACACAGTGGGCTGATGCAATAGGGCTCCACATACACACAGAGATTTCATTAATATATTCATTATTATACACCAGAAGTCATAAATTGGTTGGACCAGGCAGAATTAATAGGCTGTCTCGTTTGAAAAGTGTGCAGCTGTTTCAGTTTGATCTGAATTAAGAAGCAAGTATGCAATCAAACATTCAGAACTCACATAAACCACGCTGCATTCATCCCTGTAGCTTCTCCCCTGTTGCTGGGGACACATCGTCATCGTTTCAAAATGAAGTCATTAATCCACATCGCCACAGGGCGATCGTGGCTCAAGAGTTGGGAGGTCGCCTTGTAATCAGAAGGTTGCCGGTTCGAGCCCCGGCTTGGACAGTCTCGGTCGTTGTGTCCTTGGGCAAGACACTTCACCCGTTGCCTACTGGTGGTGGTCAGAGGGCCCGGTGGCGCCAGTGTCCGGCAGCCTCGCCTCTGTCAGTGAGCCCCAGGGTGGCTGTGGCTACAATGTAGCTGCCATCACCAGTGTGTGAATGTGTGGATGACTGGATGTGTAAAGTGCTTTGGGGTCCTTAGGGACTAGTAAAGCGCTTTACAAATACAGGCCATATTTGTCCAGATTCATTCATTCTTCCTAATGAGTATCACTTAGAAAATACTGCTGTGCTGATGCTTTTTTTAATTGATTAATGGCAAATAAAGCCCTAGACTAGGAGACTAGGAGATGGTATCATTGAGTTTTATTCCTCCTTTGAGTGAAACCCCCCAGGGACCATTGGTAGGAATCCATCCACTGAAAGGCAGGGGATCAGAGAGCTCCAGCTGGGCTAAGCAGCGCACCAGCTCCCCTGTGACAGGAGCTGTAATAGCAAAGCCAGTTAGCCGCCGTCCCCGGCTGGATCCTCCAGTCCCACCGGGTTTGCTCCAGTGGGATATAAAATGGGAGGGAGAGCCAATGTGAGCAAGGGAATGAAGAATAAAGAGTGGAGCTTTGAGAGTCACTGTAGAGCAGACCTCCTCTCATCTTGGGGTTTGGAGAAATGTTTCTGATTAGCACCGAACAGAGCTCAGTCTCTCTGAGTTGCAGGCAATGCTGTCAGCGCACTGAGCTCATGCTTACAGATGGCTGCCCTGAGCTCACTGCCAGGTCCAGGAACTCCCTTTAACTGTGGTAGTTAATGAGCGGTCCTGTTGCCCCTGGTAATGCTCTGACCCAGGAATAAAGTCGATGGTAATTGGCTCACTCCAGAGTGCTTGCATGCAAAATAGGATTTGATTCATAAATTAGCCTTTTTAAAATTGACTTTGCTTGAAGTTTGTTTACAGAATTGCACAAATGAAGCCTAATGAGGGTTTTCTTGTTTTCAGTACAAGTATATTTGTGAAATAGGACGATGAAGGGTAAGCATGAAGCAAGTATCATTAGCCATAATAAAAATATCCCATTCCCACTTAGCTTTTGCTGTGCTCTGAAGAATCCAATTCCCACAGCACAAATGAAATATTCAATAAAGCTTTCAACTCAATTATGGGCAGTGTGCAACTACATCCCACAAGGGTTTGGGAGCACGGTTTAAGCCCTGCCATCAGCGCCCGTGAAGACAGCCATCCCACCTTGTTCTTACCTCATTCTGACAGTAATGCCTGTCAGCAGCCAGCGCGTCTGTCATACGGGGTCGATTGCGACCACCGAGCCGAGAGGATGTCTCCCTCTTCCGAGTTTATGTGCAAAGAGAGCTATTCTCCAAAGACTCTTCAGATAAAAACTGGGTAAAGGCACCAGAGAGCCTGCCCCAGAGGGAAGGGATTTCCATTTCTTTGTGCACTTTCTGCTTTGTCTCCTTCTTTCACTTTCATATTTGCTCTCTCCTTCCCTCTCTATGTCTCCGCTTGGCTGAAGGAGAATTCGATCCTCCCGGGGGGCCATGATGGAAGGAAATCGCAGTAGTTCAAAGTATAAACAGCAGCTGTTAACATTCGAGACTGTGGGGACTCAGTCTATACTCCACGCTATATACTTTTGAAATAATCACAACACTCAGTGTCCAGCGATCAAGGTTCATTGATGGTAATGTAATGAAAAATAACTTCCCTGCTGGAGTAGTTTCCATTAGCGCTGAATGCCTGTGGGATTTGTTGAGCATGTGTTGGAGCACTGGTGTGTTTTACAGCAGATATTACAGACCTACGCTCCCGTGCGAGCTTCTACGCTGCACTACTTCCACCATTCGGTACACCGACAGCCCCGCTGATCACACAGCAGCAGCTAGAATGTCATGTTCCATCTTTCGGTACCTCATGCAACTGCTCAGCACAGAGTTGCATCAGATTATCAGCTCTACTGGTGAATGTCTCATCCTTATTTGTCTGGTGATGTATTTTAAAGTTCAGCTGACAACTAAGGCAGAGAGACCATCTGATAGCTCGGAAAAACAGCAAACGGGGGAAATTGACCCCACTGGGATGTAACGGGCTGACAACTCGTGGCACTGAATATGAAGCAGATTTGCTGCACCCTCACTGATACAAATGCACACGGAGAAAGAATAGCCCCCGAGTTTGCAACAGCAGTGGTGAAAGATGACTCACAGCAAGAACACACTGAACCAGACAACAGCACGGTCATGATAACAAATGGGATGAATATAGACTGGGAAGCTGGCAGATAGTGAACGAAAGAAGCTTCATGGGAGAAAGCTCCCATCCTAAACCTGATAAAGAGATGCTTCATCGTTGTTGTTCAGCTAATGCATATGCATAAAAGGTTACGGTTAAACAGGAATTTGTATTTTACTAAGAAAGATACAAATGAACAATTTATAAAGCTAGATGGTTGCATCCAATCATTTCCTTTGCTTATCAAATACAGGGCAGCTGGATGCTATTCCAGCAGGGAATAGGGTAGGGAAGCAGGGTACAGACACTCTGGGCTAACACAGAGACAGAAAACCAATTTAGAATCAACAGTTAACCTAGCCCTACTAATTGTGGGTCATTAGACTCTGGAGAAAGCTGGAGTATCCAGAGAGAATCCATGCAAACATGGGGAGAACAGAAAGGCCTGGGCCAGATGGTGGATTTAAAGCCAAGACCTTGCTGTGAGGCAACAGTGCTAACCACCGCAACACTGTGCTAGATAATGCTAGGTGGTTATTGAGGAAAAGTGAGAAATGTGATTGTACACTCAAACTAGGGCTGCTCAATTAATCGAATTTTAATCTAAATTACGATCTGGGCTTTCAACGATCATTAAAAATGACTGAGCCAACTATTAGCCCCTCCCTCATGCTTTACTCTCGCGCTGCTCTGTGTGGCAAATTGAGCGCACCTCTCTGCATTTTGAACATGCGTCACAACAATTAAGAGGACCCGAGGGAAACTCGGAAAGCTGAGCTGAAGTTATTTAGAGAGGAGAGTGACGCTGTTGGTTGAAAAGAGGTAAAAAAAACTTGAGTGGTGTGGAAACATTATGGGTTCATGAGTCAGACGTGGATCAAGTAGACACAGTGTGTAAACTTTGCTACAGTGTCGTAGCTGCACCACAGAGCAACACTGCAAAGTTCACTAAACATAGATGTTTACATTTTTCATTTATTTCTTATATTGCAAACATTTGCACTGTTATCAGTATTTGCACTATTTTATATTATTTTTGACAATCTTTAAAGTCATTATTCAACACATTGTTATTGTTAAATAAATATCGTCAAATAATCGAGATTTCAGTGAAAATAATCGTGATTATCATTTTTGCCATAATCGAGCAGCCCTAACTCAAACTGCAAAATAATCAGTACAAGTACAGAGGAAGACATGACACAAACAGCAACAGCTTCTTTTCATGTTGTTTTCACTCCACGTGCTCCAAGAAATTCTGCACTCGTCTCAGAACACTGAGTAAAATCTTCCAGCCATGCTGCCTCGTCACCACCTCCACACGTATCAGAGATTCTGCTGCCCAGGTCTGAGTTATTCTCATGCTGAGTACAAGGGCTGCCTCTTTGCTCAGGTCAGCCAGTGCCAAGTGCAACCCCCCCCTCCTTGGAAGAAGGTTCCTATGGCTCAACCTGCTCCTGTGCCCGAGGTGCTCTACCTCACGGCCTCCTTCGCCCAGGTTTCCCCAGACACTGCTCTGCTCAGCCCCAACACTATGATTTAGCTTTTAAATGGGCTGAGTTTCATGATTGTTTTTATGCTAGTGTAGCCGGTCTGGCCTTAAACTCTGATTGCTGTTAGTTCTCTGCGTTGTGCAAATGACCAGAGGAGTCAACTCTCACTTTGCCAGCTGGGGCGGATTTATTCTCCCATAACTGTTTAAAATAAAAACAACAGTACAGCGACTTCACTTTACTCGACTTCTGCATGAACACCTCTCCTCAGCGGGGCCTCTAGACGACTGAGGTGCAACATCACAACAAACCTAATTATCAAATAAAACTGCTAAAATGTATTTATAATCATATATAACAAATTAAAATGCACTGCATCGTGGCCATATAGTGACAATTACCTCATCAACAAAATTATACTTTAGGGAGACTTCATTTACCAGTGTCAATTTTACATATTTTTTTAGTTACATATATCTAACAGTAAGTTGAAACAGTGAACATGCATCACAAACAAAAGATATAACCAAGGGCGTAGATTTGGCATGGACGGAAGGGACATGTCCCAACCAATATCCAGCGATTATTGAATTGTCCCCACCAATAATTTGATCTCTTCCAGTAAAGAAAAACAAAACCGATAGAAAAAAAAAAAAAACGATCTGTCAGCGTTCTCTACTGGAGTCCTACGTCATGTGACAAATATGGCCAATGTGATTGGCTGTGCCTTTCAGGGAGCTCTGTTTAGTTTTAGCAGCGGCAAACCTGCGCTGCGAGGACCTGCAAGGAGGAGAGGAGGACGGCAGCAAAAAGGACCTGGATATAAGAAAGTATTTTTCAAAGAAACCTGTAAGTGACTTAAAGTCAAGTTCACTCATAAAACCTGTCCATCATAATAACGTTACAGGCTATGCAAGGCAATACATGCCAACCCTCCCTAAACTAAAGTATAAAATACTTAGTCAGTCATTTGTTTAATAGTAACTTAAAATTATATAATTCACATATAAAATTATGAATTGTAATTTTAAATGGTTTAAAAGCAGGTAGAATAGCATATGTAGGCAAGTGTATTTCTCCTTTTTTTTTATTATCAAGAAGCAAAGACGAAAAGGAAAAAAAAGAAACAGGGCAGGGTTGTTGAATTATCCGTCCCCACCAAGGCCAAAACCAAATCTACGCCCTTGGATATAACCAATACACATGACACAAAAATAAAAGAGGGAGCTCACATACCTGTTTAAAATAAAAGCAAAACAGTACAGCGACTTCACTTTACTGGACTTCTGCATGAACACCTTCACGGGAGAGAGGATAGCGGCCCACTTGAGAAGCCACCTGCATGCTCCGCTAGTCTGAGATTGGCTAACTAGCATGTTACAATAAAGTGCTGTACTCGACAGAGAAACTAATTCACACTAAAACATCGAACAGAACTGTGAGACAAAATGCGCAAAGGGAACGAGCAGTGTTTGAATTACTTTTAGTTACTTTAACTGTGTTTATTCGCTCTGTAACTGAGAACACTAGCGTACGCTCGCCTCTACGGGACTGAGGAAAATAGCGCCGCGCAGCTACAGGAAGTGACTTCATGGGAAGTCAAAGGTCACATAAACAAAATAAAAGCTCCCAAAATATAAATACAGAAAATAAACATATATAAATAAACACATATACATAACCAATACTGACAAAGCAAAATAACACTGCAGGATGGATCTTTGGTGAAATATAAATTATTTTTTAATACACCCGTTACACTAGCAGTAGATCAGTTTTAGAATGAAAGATTTAGGAGTTTTGGAGTTTCTTATTTGATTCTTTGTGTTTTAATTGATTGTCCGTTTCCTTATTAGAATAAACATTAATGTCTTCTGTGTTTAGTCAGTTAGTTTCTGTTTCATTTTGTTAGTCAAGTGTTTCTTGGTGTTGCTTTAACTTTCTCAGGTATTGTCTGGATTAGTTTCAGCTGGGACTTGCTACCTATATGTTTCCACTTTCTCTGATTATCTTCTGTGTCTACTTAAGCCTTTAGTTGCCTTTGGTTATTGTTGAGTCGTACTGTGTCAGCTGCCTGTACCCTGTGTGCTCCCAGCATGAATTTCAGATCCTAATGATGTCATCCTCGTGGACTTTTTGTATGTTTGGACTTTTGCGTTTGCCTCAGTTAAAGCCTCTTGTTTTTATTTAAATTAACTCTTTCTTTGTGCTCTATATTTGGGTCCTTTTTCTTGTAATTGCACAACATACCAATCTAAATAAATAAAGTATTAGTTGTAAAAGAAAAATACAAATTGATGACCGAAGAGTCTTTATAAGCAAGGAAGAAACTACCAACAAAACTGAGACCACCTGTATGAGTTTCAAATTTTTTAAAAAGCAAATACATTTTTTTTTTTTTTGGGGGGGGGGGGGGGGGGTCCAAGTTGGAGAGAGTCAAAATGATGAGTGGCCAGCTAAAGCAGTCTCGGGGACATGGTGTCAGAGCAACCAGGGAGTCTCTCCTCCATCTGTTTAGATTAGTCTCATTAAGTCGAACAAGCGGCCCAGTGCTCCTCTACTCAGCTCTCTCTCTCTATCTCTCATAGCTTGCTGCCGTCCCGGGGCAATGATTACATGAAGCTAACCTTGTAGAAAATGACATTAGAGAATGCAAAACTATGGTAATGGTGCAGCCACATGGTCCACTGACTGTCAGTAAACCCTGGCCTATGTGAAAGCAAACGCTGACGTGTGGATTTCAGGGTGACTTGATAGTGCTTTGCTTTTTTTTGCATCTTTTATTTCCCCAGAGGGGACGTATGTGATGTCACATACTACTTAATAACTTATACTACTTAATTGTTTTGCCAATTAAGTGTTTTAATAATTGCTGGCAGGAATGTGTTCAATTTTTTAATTTTTGTCATTATATTTTTATATAATTATATTTTTCATTTATATTTTTTAATTTAATTTTATTTATATTCTAAATGTTTTTTATTGCAATTCACAACAACAGCGACCTCAAGATGTGTTATACTGTACAGTAATAAGCCTCCAACTCCAACAATGACATGACCTCATACGAATAAACATTTAAAGATAATGTGAAGGAAAAACAGGAAGAAACCTCAAGACCTCAGAACCAGGCTCAGCGAGGGGCCGCCATCAGTGGAGGGTCAGGGGAAGGAGAAGAGAGCAGAGAGAGGACAAAAGACAGGCTATGAGATACAAGAACTAATGAATAAATGCAGGAGTTTGTATTTATCATATTTATATTGTTTCACATGGAGCACTTCCCAAAGAAGGAAGGCAGTACATCTGTACTAACAGATGTTTAGTTTAAAGACAAAATCAGACATCACATCAGGTTGTCTGTCTATGATGAAAAGAGGTTTTGAAGAGGTCAGCTGCTGCCAGTAATGTAGATGATGAGACTCCTGCAGGAATCCATGGTGAATTCAGATCAGCTGTGTACAGGTAGAAGAACAAATGCAGGACTGTTTTTTGTTCTTTCAAATGCCCTCTCCAGGATCTTCCAGCAGGGGGGAGCTTGCTGTCACAGAGGGGGGAACCCCCTCGCTAAGCATGATGTCTCTGCCCTGCTGCACATTTTGGAAAGGCTTTGTGTTTGGAGATGATTGAAACTGAGTGTAAAGTGTTGTAGGAATGACAATGAGAAAAGTTCCCTTTCTTCACAGCAGAGTACAGAGTTAGAGGATCTATTCTGAGCTCAAGTGTCTTTTTCATTCAGTGTCTTGCTGGGTGCTGAGAGTGAAGGGTCGACTGTTTCACAATGCATACCATATTTTCCGCACTGTAAGGCGCACTTAAAATCCTTTAATTTTCTCAAAAATCGTCAGTGCACCTTATGTATGAATTCTGGTTATGCTCACTGACCTCAAACCGATTTTATGTGCTACACGGCGCTCAAAACCTGTCAAAAATGTTACAAAAAAAAGCTACGAAGCCGCACCACTTCATGGATTGTTGGAGCATTACGGCTGCCGTAGTCAGGAGCCTCGCGGAGGAATCTGGGTCCTAAACTCCGTATCTTCAGATCCCAAAGTCAAACGAACACTGCGGCATCACTGGGAGTTACAAACTGTCTAAATTCTTTCACCTTTAATAAAATGATCAGCGTTGCTGCTTTACCAGGTGTAACAATTAAGTTTAACATCCAGGCATCCATGAAAACAGGATTTTGTTACATTTAACGAAGGTAGAAGTTAGCAGGAAGTTAGCTCGCTAGCTTCCACCTAAGCATGATATAGCATGTTCTGACTGAGAGATTTCTGAAAGAATTCAAACGTACAGCTCTGCTGTCACTTCCAACATAAATGAAGACAGAAAACTAAACAGCAGTGACGTTTGTAGGGTTACTGAAGTTGGACTAGCTGGTATATAATGATGTGCTACGTGATCGCTAGCTACACAGCTATGTTAGCATAGCATAAACACAGTGATGCTGGAGGATGAACGCTAACTTTTTTTCCCCTCGATAAAAGTTAACGTGAGGGTTCCCGATGGTTAAACAAATGCAATCACATGGCAGGATGCTGTACACGGACCAAACTTCAGTCAGGAGAACAACTGAGATAATCCATCCACAATACGAGGTTAGTCATTAATATACTGCAACAACATGGGAATAGAGCAGCTGGAGACAGTGTTGCCAACTCCTCAGTAAGTAAAATCGCTATTGGCTGTCCTAAAAGTCGCTAGAAGTCGCCAAATGACGTCATTGCCTAATTTGCATAATTGGTCATGCCAATGTAATTGTAACCTACCTACGTAGTTGGAGAGCGAAATAACATCGTGGAAGAGACATAAAGTGAGTAAAAAATGTCCTAAATGCATTTAGAGTTTGTTTAGAACTACAAATTAAATTTATTTTAGCAATTTTTTTAAATTTTTTTTTATGTAACAATTCCAACCCTGCTCCTTTACCCGGGCTTGGACCGGCAAAAGTGACCCGAAATAGGCACTCTGGTGGAGTTACTTTGTGTGTGTGTGTGTGTGTGTTTTTATTAGTAGTGAGCGCCTGTGAGCGCTTTAGCAGAGGTGAGGTGCTCACGGCAGCACCCGCTGCTTGTTGAGAGTAAGAGCGATACGTGCTTTCATGTCAAAAAGTCGTCATAAATAAGTCTCCAATAACACCAGAAAAGTCACCAGATTTGTCGCTAGTCGCTTTTTAGAAAGAAAGGCGCTAAGGGGGTCTGAAAACTCGCTAAATATAGCGACAAAGTCGCTAAGTTGGCAACACAGGCTGGAGAGAATTCAGCATTAATGAATCAATGGTACGGAAGTGGAGGAAGCAAGAAGAATGAGTTGAGGAAAGTTTGACTTATCTGACTGTTTTGTTTTGCTTAATGCAGCTTTTAATCCGGTGCACCTTATGATCTGAAAAATACGGTACTTTTCTTTTTTCTTTTTCTTACATCCATCTACTTTCTTAGATTAATTCATGGTTCCAGTGGGTTGGGGTTAGAGGTGGGCGCTACCTCAGTTGTCACTGGGCAAAAAGTTGGGTACACCCTGGACAGGTCATTAGCTGATTCTAGGGATAACTCAGGGAAAGGAACAACAGCCAGTTTAGAATCACTAGTTAACCTAACCTCACTAACTGCATGTCTTTAGTCAGTGACAAAGCTGGAGAGTGTACGGTATAAACCAAAGACTGTGTTGCTTTGAGGCGACAGTGCTAACCACTGCACCACCATGCTGTGCTACCTAAAATACATGCATATGTTATGCTTTCCACATTACTGCAGATATCCACCACAAGAAAACGTCTGTCTTTGGATTTTTGAAAGTATTTTTCTTTTTCAGTCCTGAATGTAAAGGCTCTCCTGTGGATGTAACTCTTGTAAGCAGAGCTGTAGCTTACAGCTGTAATAGATACAATAGATCATTTCTCCCCTTGACTCCACTAATCCAGAGTTTTCTTGCTACTCTGGAAACACTTTTACTGCACAGTTATATAGAGTGAATCCTCATTGTGCTCGAAGGCCAAAGACCTGAAGTGAATCAAGATCTATGGCAGGGAGGTAAGTACACAGTTTACTGTCAAATGTTACCTCTGCGTCCAGCTACCGTCCTTCTTCATTTGTTGTTTTGAGCCAGACAACGTGAATGTCAATAAAACCAAAGAGTCAATGACATGCTTAACACATGTTATTTTTCTTTATCTAAATTGTGTATGTATGTATTTATTTATTTCTACAATGAAGAGTTTGAGCTCAGCCCCGGTGACCTTTAACCCCACAAGATGTTTTTGCAAACAATCTTAGCAATCTGCAGCAGATGATTCCTTCTGTTACAGAGAAGCATGCGAATCTGCATTTGGTGTTTTCAGCAGGAGAACAACGCTGTGATGACATTAATTCACAGTACATGCAAATGTTATTGCCTTAATTAACAAGGCAGACTTTTTTTTCCTTAATGAGACTGACACCAGTACCTGTACTAGTAATACTCATACTACCTGATGCACCAGATGGTTTGGTACACAGAGCCATCTGGGGAGTTGTCCTTTGAAAGTGTTTAGAAAAAAGGGCAACATTTTAAAAATGGCAGGTGATTAATTTGGATGAACCATCTGCCTACAACAAGCTAACTTCAACCAATCAGGTAAATGAAATCTAAGCAGGAGAGTGAGGAAGAAGAAGTAGCTTTGGAATCTTGCAGCTAACTCACTTTGGAGCTAGCTGTGTAGTTTGCTCTTGCACATGCTGCCATCATGCTATTAACTCACCTAAACAATGCCTTTAGCAATGACTGCATTAGCCAGTAGATCTTTACAACACGCTAAGTAATCTAAAGTGTGTGTGGTCCAGCATAGCTTGGGGTCTGGCAAGATGCATTCCCCCTTTATTCTTATTTTATGACTCTTGCTATTACTGAGGGGTACTTCATTTAAACTGAGCCGCTGTGTTTTTATTGTCCGCGCCCATAATGGAAACACCTCCTGCATACTACCCAACTACATCAACCTTTCTGTCCCCTGTTTCGAGCCTACTCTGTCATCTCTGCAGTAGAGCACTTTTCTAATCAAGGTTTAATTAGAGGGGGAAGCTCTGTGTCTCCCCTCTTAATGATCGACAAAGCAGCTAAATTGTCAAGCCTGCGGAGCCTCTAATGGGAAAAGCCGAGGGGCCCCGGGTAGCAATGCAGCCAGTGAACCGAGGGATCGTGAATCTTGACTCTGAAACAATTACGAAAGCTGCTGAAAGGACACTCGCAAACCATTCATCCTCGTAAAAGCAACACAAGCCACCTAATTGTTATTTAATTTGGCTCTGCGGTAGGCTGCTTTGGTCGGTGCCCAAACCTCATTGAGATGTGAAGTAGAGCACTCAGAGATGATAGGTTATAGATCGAAGGAAATCATTTTCTTTTCACTCGTGGAGCGAAATAATGCGACAGATGTGGATGGAGTGGGGCTGATACCTACGGTGGCCCCTAGAGACAAAGCACGTACAAACTCCAAAACACTTGCAAACTCCAAAACACATGCAAACTCCAAAACACTTGCAAACTCCAAAACACTTGCAAACTCCAAAACACATGCAAATGCCAAAACACTTGCAAACTCCAAAACACATGCAAACTCCAAAACACATGCAAACTCCAAAACACTTGCAAACTCCAAAACACATGCAAACCCCAAAGCACATGCAAATTCCAAAACACAACGGAAGTGCTCCAGGACGCTAGGGGCAGTGTTGAGCTCGATTTGCAAAATAAACGGCAAGTTTGTCTGTATGGGACGGTCTAGTCTCTGTCGCGCTTCCCAGGTTGCCTAGCAACCATGATACTAACCGCTGGTAACGTGTCATACAATTTTGTTTGACAGAAATGAAGGAAAACATATTTTGTTCATTTGTTTGTTTGTTTCTACAAGAGCTTTGTGTGATTTGATAAGTATCTGAGGTTGAGACCACAGGACAGTAAAACATGATTTTTGGGCTTCATTTCTGTACTGAACAGTCATTTAAGATTAGTTAGTAAATAACAATTAGCTAATGTTGTTCATGAGACTAAAGTCATATCACTTTGGTAATGTAAATATAATATGGCCAATATTATAGTTATTATATTAATCATTATTAGCTATTACAGCAGTGAACATGAACTCTGTGTCAAATACTGAGCCACAGTAGATTCAAGTTGCAGTTATTTATAGGTCTTATCACCTTAAATCTTCACTCAAAGACAAGTATCTTTGACAGTGCATATATAGATGTATCATATATAAGAGAGAAATGTTGTTCCTTCAGTATGTTGGCATTACTAAATTTGGCTCATTGCTTACATACGTGTGTAAAAAGAAATTATATGAGCTGTGATAACTGTTTCTGATAAAATGAAGAGTAGACTGATATATTGAATATTCCTTTATTGGGTGAGAAAATCAGACCATGTCATAACTGCTTTAAGTCATACAGAATAGATATCAGAGCCTTAAACAGGCTGACTTCTGCTAAATGGGTCAAACTGGGCAGAAAGTATACAAACACATAGCATCATTATAGAATACGATGTAACACTATAGATCAACTTACCTCAGAATATATAAAGCATATAAACAATTACAGCAATATGATGCAACAAACACAGCACTGCTACTAATCCAAAATACTCAAAGCTTCATAGAACTGAAACAAACATTTATTTTTAGGTCCATTCAGCTGCTGATACATACTTTAGGTTTCTGAATATTAAACTTGTTTCTTCCTTTCATAGTGTGTAACTTGAAGGCCCTGAGTACTTTCTCCCACACTGCAAACACTGGAATGATAAAATTATTTGAACATTACCTAATAAGACTGATTCAGGACAGACAATTAGTTATGTTAAACTTTCCTAGCAGTCCTTCACAAACAGGGAACAGTCTGTCTATTCTCTCCATCTGTCAGCTGCTGCTGGCTCTTCCTCCTCCTCTTCCTCACACACTGCTGAGTCCTGGTGGATCATCAGGGGTGCAAAGCCTCACAGATGATGTGCAGCAGTGAGTCCCTCAGTCTGTCCTCACTCTGGACACTTGCAGTTGTCACACATGGAAATCAAATGCGTGATAAGCTGCAGGATTCAAACACAAATGTAACTTATAAATACATGTTCATACTTTTATTACACAATCAGAGAGAAAGAAAAAGAGAGAGAGTGCAGGACAGACAGACAGGTGACAGCCTCAGGTGTATACACTGCTACAAAACAGCACAAAAGAAGGAGGACTGTGTTATTACGAAACAAGAAGAGTTCCCAGATGGTACAGTGGACACGTGTGTGACTCCTGTGATTAAAGCACCTTTCTTTCAGCTTAACGAGTGAACCGTCAGCTCGTTCAAACACACGTTAAAGTCCGTTTGGCTCTACACCACCGAACAGTGGCAGCAATATAACATAGCTAACATTAACAGTGCAGTGAATCCTGCTTGTGCCGTGATATTCAGGACTGCAAACCGAGCAGCATCACTGACTTTCAGCCTGTTGTGTTTGTGGATATATGACTGACTTTAATTATCCATAAAATCATCACATTCTCTGTAAGATTAAAGTCAACTATTGAACGGCGTATATTTTTGAGTAAAGGCTTTAAAACCAAGTTAGTACAAACATCGCTAATGTCACATAACTTTCCCGACATGTGGCCAACAGTAATGTTTTAATGTTCTTCATTATAAAAAACATTTGCGCATAAATAAGTGACATAATATTCAGTACTTACTTCTGAAAGTTTACTCTTGGCGGCTCCGCTTCAGCCGTTTTTTTCGGCAAAATTATCCACACCACAGGCGAGCTATGAAATCTGGGATATGTTGGGCCATGAAGGCTACAGCGACCCATTCTTAAAATTCAGGGAAATTAAGGACGCATTTGAGGGCCGCATTTCGAGCAGCCTTTGAATTGGGACAGCCTTCGTCGTGTCGCTGTGACGTAATCGGCCTTAAAATGCGGACTTTAAGGCTGCAGACCCCAAATCCGGTCATTGGTACATCCTGGCTTGTGTAGTTACTAGGTAACAAAAGCTCAACACTGCCCCTAGCGTCCTGGAGCACTTCCGTTGTGTTTTGGAATTTGCAGGTGCTTTGGGGTTTACAAGTGTTTTGGAGTTTGCATGTGTTTTGGAGTTTGCATGTGTTTTGGAGTTTGCAAGTGTTTTGGAGTTTGCAAGTGTTTTGGAGTTTGCATGTGTTTTGGAGTTTGCAAGTGTTTTGGAGTTTGCAAGTGTTTTGGAGTTTGCATGTGTTTTGGAGTTTGCATGTGTTTTGGAGTTTGCAAGTGTTTTGGAGTTTGCATGTGTTTTGGAGTTTGCAAGTGTTTTGGAGTTTGCAAGTGTTTTGGAGTTTGTACGTGCTTTGTCTCTAGGGGCCACCGTAGATACCCACTGAATGCCATTGCACTTTGGGTAATGCAAAGTAGCTTGACATTTAAGCAGTGTGTAATTGGAACCGTGGCCTTTTGGTGGCTCCTCTCCTCCCACTCCATCAGGACAAACCAACAGGGCATCTTTTGGTGAAAAATACTGAGCGCACTGAACGAACAACTGAGAGCCAACTTTGAGCAAATTGGTCACATCCACCGTCTCTTTTAATGAAGGGATAAGCAAAGGAGCCGCTCAGCGGTGGAGACCAATTTACACTGACAGTTCTATTTTAAGTAAGGCATGCAATTTAAACATCTCTGTTACGGTGGCAGAGAATATGTTTAAAGAGTTAAAGAGTTATAGCCAGGCCAGACAAAGAGCGACACTTCATTCCAGATGGTTAACCTGCTAAAGCCTCCTGTCTGAGGACTTGACTTGGCTCTGTCCTTTTTAATATTTCACCCTCAAAACTCGAAAAATGTAATTCCAATGGCCTCATAAAAAGGCAATAAACGGACATTTAATGGCATATTCATATGTGATCCTCCTCGTAAAATTATGTCGATCAATTGGCCCTCTCCGAAATGAAAGGACAAGGAGCACGAGATGATTTACTGCCTTAATAACCACAGTGGCATAACGCTGTCTATAGACCGTCAGGGCTCGCGTGTCATCTCTTAAAAGCTCCACCAAAGCCAAGTAAGCAAGTCAAGGCCGGTGATGATGAAAGCAGGAATTTTACACCATCATGGGAGATTTCAGTGATCATCTGACTTCTTTTGATGCTAACTAATGCTAATGAGAGCTTCTGTTTGTGGTGCTTTGTGATGCTGAGGACTTTTGGAGAATCTTGGAGTGTAAGTCAGTTAAAATTCAACAAGCGTACCAGAATGCTGTCCAGGTAACCTGAAAACTAGTTTGTTGATTAGTATTATGGAGGTGCTTTAATTTTATGGCCAAATGACTTCTGATGATGTGGTGAAGACTTAATAAAACCTCAGCTCACTACCACCAAAGGACTGAAATAGGCAAACACCTCGACAAACACCTTACAGTACTCACCAAAAGACTCAAAAACAACACAAACTTACACAAGTCCTGTCACGGTCTGCGGTGGGCGGACCGTGTGCGGGAGTGTGAGGTTCCAGGTGCAGACAGACGAGGAGACAGTACTGAACTTGAAACGAAAAGCGAGCCTTTATTTGGGCTGATTAACGTGGCAAACAACAGAAAGCACAGAGGCAAAACTAAACTAGAAGCTGAACTGGGAAAACTAAGAACTGACACTTAACTCAGACAGCAGGGAAGGCGAAGACAGGGTGACAATAATGGACATGACGGAGACAACTATGAACAGGACTCTGTGCTGGAACAACAAAGAACTAGGAAACGTATTCACGTAAGAAACATGGACACGACCAGCACAGAGTCCTGAAACCTGGCGTAACATGAGGGACGTAGAACAGACGACGCGGCAAAGAACAAAGGAAGACTGAAGACATGAGGTGATCAGGGGAAGTGGAGACACATGAGGACACAGCTGACTAGAAGGAAACATAATGACAATACAGGGGAGAGTAACACTAACTACAATGAACAAAGAACACCAGACTCTTTCAAAATAAAACAGGAAACACAGAGACATAGACAGTGTTGGGGAGTAACGGAATACATGTACCGCCGTTACGTATTTAAAATACAAAATATGAGTAACTGTATTCAGTTACAGTTACCGTTTAAAAAGGTGGTATTTAGAATACAGTTACTTTGTTGAAATAAATGGATTACACGGCGGTACTTCCCTGTTTCATATTGTGGCGGGTCAGGCCTGTTTGGGTTTTGTTTGACAGCTACGTTCTGTTGTTCCAGGCGGCAGCTTTACGGTTGCCATGGTTACAGGGTGACGCTCTCTCTCTGCGTGTTTCCTGGGTGAGAGAGGCCTTTTTGTTGTTGTTGTGCTAAGCTAATAGGCAGAATGCTACAGGTATAGCTCTAAAGAATGTAGCATCATGGGCAGTGTAGTCCGTGCTGCAGGGAGAATGGACTGCCATACACGTTATGTGTCTGTGAGCGAGGGAGGGAGAAAAAGGGAAAGTACGAGCTGTCATCGAGCAGAAACGGGAGCTGGAAGCATGTAAATATAATAATAACCACTGCAGCCAAGAAGAGAGCCTGACGAGCCCAGCTGTAAGTAAGCTATTAAGACTCGACTGTACACCGTGTTCGTGTTTTCCTCTGAAACAATAAGTTCTGTTGGAGCAGCCTTTCAACGCCTCTCTCTGTCTCTGCTAGCAAAGTGACCCAGACAACAAAGTAAAGCTAGTTTTCGGCTACGAGCCCGACATGAACCCACCGTATTAGCCAGAGGTCCCTTTACTACGGTTCGGAGCCGCGGACCTTCAGTAACAGTAATAAATCACAGCAATAGTACATTCATGTAGTTGTAAACAGCATGATAATATATTAAGTAATCCAAAGTATTCAGAATACATTACTCTCATTGAGTAACGTAATGGAATACGTTACAGAATACATTTTGGGGCATGTAATCTGTAATCTGTAATGGAATACATTTTAAAAGTAACCTTCCCAACACTGGACATAGACATGGAGATAGAACATGAACTTAACCTAACCAGAGACATGAAACATGACAGGTAGACACACGGACCAGGAGAGATGACAAAAGGGACTAAGAAACCAAGGACTGCAAACTAGAAAACAACTAGATGCGTTAAACTACACATGTGGATACAAAAACAAGCATTAGAACTTAAACCCTGGGCCTCATGGCCCAGTACTGTGACAAATCCACTACAAACTGACCTGGGAACAATCTATTTGCACACTCAGTCACGTAGTTACTGAACTCACATCTAAATTATACTATATTTGCACATTTTGCATATCGCACATGTCTTCGTCTTGAACTTGAACCTGGTATTCAATAACTGCTGCACAATCCACTTTGCATTGTCTCTGTACAGTTAGTATTGTATAGTTAGTAATTAGTACCTTTTTATCCCTTAATTTAAGTGAAATTTAGCACATTATTTATTTGTAAATCCTATTTTTAGATCTCTTGGATCTTTTACACACTTATAAATGCACCATGGGGGGCTTGGGGTGAAACAGCATTTTGGTATACTGTACACTGTTGCATTGACAATAAAGCTCTTGATTCGTGAAAACTTTACATTTTAAGGGGCAATGCCTGCCTCGGACGTGTAGATGTACTGACGTACAGCAGCAGGTGCATACTGCATAACACCACTGCCTGACTTATGACAGCTGTAAAAGTGTAAAATCGTGTTAAAAGTGTGCAGAAATGTATTGTAAGCACTTTTGTCCTGTCACGCTTTTTTGGTGTCCTAAGTGAATTTCAGCTGTAGCTTGCATGGCTCTCTATCCGAAAGCTTCAGTTCCCCTGAATGCACAGGGACAGCTCTGCTCACTGATGCTGTATGAAACCGCTGTGTAAAATTCACAGTCATTTCCTCCAAGTGTCTGCGTCGAGGGTTGTTAAAGTCCATGACCCTGTAATTCCCCCTCTCGCTCATGGAGAGGCCCACACAATTACACTTTTACAGACTGCTCCAGACTCCTGTTGCTTGCTTCAATTGTTCTCAATTTCCCCCATCTGTCAATATGAATTGAGATCTTGTGCACATGGCCCCATCGTGGCAGTCAAAATGATATATTATCTTCAACTAGTGTCATATCAAATTACCTGCAGGGAAACAGTTCCAATAAAACACAGAGCGTGCCCAAAGGCTGCACGGCAGTGAGTCCGAAGGAAAGCTGGTAGGAGGACAATAGACTTTGGAGGACCCTATTGATCCCACAATAATCGTATTTGTATAGACTACAGTGATCACTGCTCTGCGCAGTCCTTAAATTGCTACACCTCTTCACTATCAAATCAAATTGCTGGTAGCTAATAAATTAAAACAACAGGGGGTGTTACCTCCCCCCGTACATAACCAAATCAATAGCGCCCCGGTTGGCTGACATCTTAATCGCCTGTACTGACTGACACAACAAAATAAAAGCCCATTGTGCTGGGCCAGCACTTTCTCCCCCCGCTCTCCCACTCTGACCTTGCTAAAGCCAATAAACTCTATTTTTCTCCCCCAGTGGTATCTCATTCAGAGGAAACAGAGCAGATAACACATGTAATAAGTGTGCACATCCTTTCTATTGATGGGGAGCCAAAGCACATATTAATACAGAATGGGTTGACTGAGTCAGAGCAATGATTTAGCCTGATACAGATATTGATAAGAGATTCAATCGAGCCCGCTGTCAGTAAAAATCAGGCTCACTATTGGTCCGTTGTCCTTAGATCCTGTGGCATGTTTCGGCCGATAGCAAGGCGCAGTGACCTCAGCGCTTTGCTGTTCATCAACTAAAATCAGCAGAGTGCAACCTGTAATGCTAAATGTGTTAAATTATTAATTTAATGTATTTATTTAAAGGCTGCCATCTACACTGTGTGCACAATTATTAGGCACGTGAGTATTTTGGCCATATCATCATTTTTATGCATATTGTTAAGCTGTATAAACTTGAGTGCTTATTGGATTTAAGCATATCAGGTGATGTGTATTTGCATAATGAGTGAGGGTGTGGCCTGAGGAGATCAACACTCTATCGTCGTGTCCAAATTCATGGGCTGCTTCCTCCTGAGGCCGCATTTGTAGACCGATTACGTCACAGCGACGCGCCGAAGGCTGTCCAAATTCGTAGACTCCTCCGAATGCAGCCGACAAATGCGTCCTCCTTTTCCCCGAATTTGAAGGATGGGTCGGTGTGTCCTTCATGGTTCACCATATCCCAGAATTCATAGCGCGGCCCAGCCAAACTCCAGTTTCCAACAATGGCGGCCGCTACTAAGTTTTAAAATTACTCTTATTAATCTTTCTGGGTCACAAAATAAACTTTTAACATATTTTCAGGCGAGAAAGTAGCTGTGTAAACATCAAATATCTGCTCGGTTTATCAAGATATCGCATATTTGCAAAAGTGCTTCGACGTTTTCGGAGACGTCTGTTACCCACCAGCTCGATAGCTAGCCGGGAGCTCGAGGGTTACTGATGTGGCCGAGAACGGCACAACTCCCAGCACATCATTTTCAGATCACCGCGGAGTTTCGCTACTCGGGTTAAACGTAATATATAAGTCACTTAGACAACCTAAAATGTTATTGTTGGGCTTTTTTCAGTGTTTTGTTTGTTCGTGAGTAAATCGGCTTGGCTGAGATTAAAGTTATTAGATTAGGTAAAATAAAACTTTATTAATCCCCCGGGTGGGTTCCTCCTTGGTTTTCACACAGCTGACTAAACGTCAAACAGAAAACTGATTAATCAGAAGTGTGAGACGGTCGAGAATTAACGCCAGTGTCCTGTTATATTTCAATTCAATTCAATTCAATTCAATTTTATTTATATAGCGCCAAATCACAACAAAAGTCGCCTCAAGGCGCTTGATTTTAGATAGCAAGGAACAGACGGCCGAGTTTATTAAACTCCACCGAGACAGCGGTGACGCTAATCAGAAGGCTAGACCGTCCAATTTCACAGCCGTTTACTTCCGGCCTACCCGACCTTCTGAGGACCCGGCCCACGTAGACCGCGAAGGCCGGGTCCTCAGGAGAATGCAGCCCATGAATTTGGACACGACCTATATAAAGGTGTGCAGTTTCTCTTCCTCGAGCAGAATGGGCCAAAAAAGAGATTTAAAGGACTCTGAAAAGTAAAAAAAAAAGGTCTTTCAGAGAGATGCAGCACTGTTGATATCGGGGTGTGACCACACAACCATCAAAGGTTTTGTTGCACGTGTTGAGAAAAAAAGATGCAAATTAACTGCCAAAGATTTGAGAAGAATCAAACGTGAAGCTACCAGGAACCCATTCTTCTCCAGTGCTGCCATATTCCTGAATTCCTGAGTGTCCAGAAGTACGAGGTGTTCAGTCCTCAGGGACAGGGCCAAGGTAAGGAAGGCTGAAACCCGACCACCAGGTAACAAAACACACAAGTTGAAATGTCAAGACTGGGCCAAGAAATATCTGAAGACAGATTTTCTGGACTGATGAGAAGAGAGTGACTCCTGATGGACCAGAGACCCATATGGAAAAGATGTGTATGTAAATCTTATAAAGTTTGTATCGTCTTGTGTGAAAAAAGCATACAAGAGTGAAAACAGATATAAGATCCCTTAAAAAATTATATAAATGAAACTTGTGTTTTGGACACTTCCTAAAACAATATATGAAAGTGGCCACTTTCATGAGTAAATCATATCAGCCTGACATGATTCACTATATGAAGTCGGCCACATCTGATGCAAGTCTGTTATAAGTTTTTTTCCGTGTGGGTGGGCCTGTGGCTGGATCAGGGCCCCACTTTGACTCAGACGGCAGCAACGTGGACGTGGGGTACTGGTATGGGTTGGTATTACTAAAGATGAGCTGGTTTGACCTTTTCGGGTCGAAGATGGCCTAAAAAAAAACTACTCTGAAACCTACTGCCAGCTTTTAAAACGACACTTTCTTCAAGCTGAGGTTCAGGCAGAAGTCTGCATCTCTCAAGAAGATCATGATTTTTATGCAGGGCGATGCTCCATGGCATCCAGCACAGTACTCCACTGCATGGCTAACCAGTAAAGGCCTTAAGGATGAAAGAATAATGACACAGCCTCCTTCCTGACCTAAACCCTGCTGAGAACCTTTGGGCTTAAACGACAGATTCACAGTGTCTGTGAGGCTGCTGCTGCACGATGTTGATCATCAACAGAAGAAACTTATTTGACAGTTATTGAAAAGAAGGGTGGCTATGTTGCTCACTGATTTATTTATTGACATGTCAGAAATGTTTATTTGTTTACTTTCTTAAACATTCAGGTTTATAAACATTTTGGATGAACTGCCTAATAACTGCTCACAGTGTGTCAGCGTCCAGCTCAGTCCCTCGCCCTTGTTGGCTGTGACTGAATAACAACAATACATTTTTAAAAAGGACAAACCTGTTTTTTGTTTTTGGCCACATTTGGCCAAGCGTTTGGCTTTTAACCCATTATGAATTATTCAACACTGAAATGCACTTGTACAAGCAGGCATTGCCTGAAATGAGGCGCTCCTAGCAGTTCCCATTTCACTGTGTTTGTTTACCCGTCCCGTGAGGGACTTTGAAGTGTGATGGATTAACATGCCCTGTGAATGTAGCTGGCACTCCTGAGTCCACAGATAAAAGTGTAGTGTGATAAAAGATGTTTACTCTCTCACGTACGTGCCTGCCCGCCTCGTATTCTTTCGGCTTGTTCTGCACCAATTAATACGCCGCTAATTCTAAAAATACAACAACAGCTTTAATTAGGCTTGCCTGTAATCTCGGCACCGTGAAACAGATTGCCACAGGTAAAGAAACACTCCAATACAAATTACACTACATCCTGCCGGGGGGGGGGGGGGGGGGGGGGGGGGGGTAGGAAATGAAATGGGGCGATAAAATTGAAAGATGATCCCGATGGAAATTAGTATGCTAAAAGTATTTATGATCCCATCACAGCTGTTTGTTTGTTCGTCTTCTTTAGCTGTTTTTAATTACTGCCTATAATACTTCATCCACTGTATCACAGATCTGTGTATCTGTAAGTTATTATGCATGTGTAACTAATAATTACATTACATGCTAACATTCAATAGAATTAACCATTTACATTTAAGGACCCAACATTTGGTCCTCTTAGACTTAAATCCAATGAAATGCTGAACAGGAATGTGAGCTAGTAAATATTGGTGCTCCAAATAATAACTAGAAAAATTTGCATTTCCTGCGAAAATGCAGTGTGGATGCTTTAAAGCTGAAGCTGTCAGCAAAAACTAGCTGAAAAAGCTGAAAAGTTGCAGAAATTGTAAAAACTTTGCTAAAATGTTATTACTTAGCAGAACTGCAATATTTTAGAGGAAACATAATACTTGGAAGAAATACAATAACAGCAGAACTTCTTGGAAATATTGTAACTTAGCAAAACCATAAAAAAACCATAAAAAAAACCATAAAAAAATAATAAAAAATAATAAAAAAAAATTAAAAAAAAACATAAAAACTTCTCAGAAATACAAGAATTTGGGAGAAATAGTACAAGATAACAGAAAGAATATGTTTAGCCAGAAATACGTAAACATTACAGAGATACTATGATTTGAAATGTTAACATGACATCTTAGTAAAAATACTGTGGTTTAAGAGAGACACAAAAACTTAACAAGAATACAGTGATTTAGCAGAAATACTATAATTTGGCAGAAATGCAATATTTAGCACAAATTCTATAAAATAGCAGAAATAGTATGATTTAGCAGAATAGCAATAACTGAAGTAGAAATATTGGAAAAGTAAAATGACAAGATGAAAAAAACAGAACATGCTTAATCAGCATCCACACAATAAGAAATTGTCTAGTAATCAAAGATGAGGCATCACAGAAACCTCGAAACTGAGGAAAATAAAGGAACTCGGCTCTGATTCACATCTATTACACGCTGTTTCACTATAATACAAGTTTGTTCACAAAGTACATAATAAAAAAGTATCTTTTTATTTTGAATGTGAACTGAAAAATACCTGTTAAAGAAAACGTGAATTCTTTTCATAAAAGAAAGCTAAAAAAGCTAAAAAAAAAAAAAAAAAAGCTGAATCTGAGTAAACAAACTTTATTGCCACGTGCAAAACTGTATTTCAGTGTTTGTTGTTATCCACACACACACACAGCAGCCCCTCTCACTTTTGCATTTGCGCTCGCTCGCAGTGTGTTGCTCGCGCTCTCAACATTTCTGCCCGTGCGCGTTCAACTCTCTCTCTACTCCGTTATATTTGTGCCACAAAACCAGCCAATCACAGACTTGGATGACATTTTATTCAGGTAAGATCTAAATAAGTTCATATTACTCTTTTTATTTTCAATGCGCTCTGAGGTCATAGCAAATTCGAACAAACATCCTAATGACTGATTTTGTAGATATATGTTCTATTTATAGAGTTGCTAATTGTTTTTCATTATTCAGACAAACCAGCCCATGAAATTAGTGAAATATAAGAGTTTCAAATGAGGCAGTAAATTACAGAATGCTAGTAGTGCGTGATATTATTTAAATGCTGTCATGATTTTATGTGAACATGTTGTCATTTGTAAACTATACATGACATTGATTCTACTGTTACTGATGTTCTAGAAAGTGGTTTTAATTAAAAAAGGCAAACATTTATTTGTTTTTTTATTCAACGTTTGAACAGTGGGACTCAGTAAGTACATATTCAGTAAATGCAAATTATTTACATGGCAGTGCACTACAGGCATAAATCTAGACCCCTAAATAAACATTATGGGTCATTCAGAACAGAACTATGCTTGGAGAAATATTTTCCCATCAGTTGATCCAACTCCTCCACAGTAGCAGGTGGAATTTTTCTGTTTTGAGGACGGCTTCTTTTACCTGTCACTACAGATGGTCTGTTTATGTTTTGATCAAGAGCCTTTTTTTGGGCAGCTGAAGAGAAGAAGTCTATCTTATAGCCAACCACTGACTGTATCTTGGTCATATTACAAGGCAAAACCCAGCATGCAGGTTCATCTGTAACAGTCCTTGTGCCACAGATCAACACTGTTGCTTCTACATTAAACAGAAGAGCAGTGACGTGGCTGCAGGTCTCCGTGACTCCGGCCTTACAGGTGCAGCGGACGGCTTCAACCTCCCCTGTGATGCTCACAGTGACCCATGGCTGCGATGCTGGTTCATTCAGTCTTTGAGAGTAACTGAAACACACACAGACAAAGTTCATTTAAAGACAAGAACTTTAATGAGCCAAGGCCGACATAAATGTGTTTAATCTACTTTATCATAAATGTAACAAAGTGTTTAGAAAGTTAGCACATACATGTAATTTTTCTTTTTTTTTGTATCCATCTATAGAACGCTACATGTTTTAGTGTAAATCTGCCTGTTTTGTTTTGTTTTTTTTTTTAAATCTGCCAGCAAAAAAATGAACCTAAAGTATGTAATGCAAGGATGTCATCACTTTCAAGGTGGAGAAAACATAAAGTTTGACTTTGAGTCACAATTATGAATCACCTAATATGGTAAGGAGATTCTGCAGGTCATTAATCGATGTATAAAACTACACAAAGCACACAAACACAGAGCAAGATGTGTAATTAGGATTATTTATAATAAATATGAATTAATTAGTGCAATTTCTTTAACCATAAAGAATAACTAAATCCTTCAGGACAATCTCTCATCAATGCACTGAACTCACTGTTTTCCCTCTAACAGCCTCCACATGTTCTCACTGTAGTTTCCCCTCATGAATGAATTTATGCTGCACTTGATGTGTGTTGTTGTTGTTTTTTTGCATTGTTGTTTTGTTTTTCACCAAAGCAGCTCTTTGCCTCTTTCTTGTAAGATTCTATAATAGAATGAAACAATAATGCCATAATAAATATAAATAAAGACAATCAATTGAATGAATTACGAACCACTTATTTTATTTCTATTAGATCTGAAAATATTGTGTAACAATAGAACCTGAAAAGACAAATAGATTTCAGTGTTTTGATTTTGCTGCCACTCATACCCACAATGCAATGCGCGAAAGTCACGTGGTCTGTCAATCTCTTTTATGTTTAGCCCGAGCGACCACCCGGTCAGATGGTGGGTAACAGGCATTTATGCAAATATGTGACATCTTGATAAATCAGCAGATATTAGAAGTTTACACAGAAACATTCTCGCATGAAAATATCTGAAAAGTTTATTTTGTGACCCAGAAACAGTAATATTTCAAACTCCTGCTGCTATTGTGTGTGTGTGTGTGTGTGTGTGTGTGTGTGTGTGTGGATAATAACAAACACTGACATACAGTTTTTGCACGCAGCAATGAAGTTTGTTCGTTCAAATTTGTCTTTTCTTCGCTCAAAATAAATTTCTCCTCAAAATGCAACACGTGCACCTGCACATTTTTTTTACGTGCGCTCAGAATAGTGGCACAAAAATAAACGCCATACATGCTGAAGAACATCTGGCCTGAAACATCAGTGTGCCATCCAAACAGTGATCACATGTCGCTCTCAAAATCTAGCTTAGCATTTTTGACACTATGACACTGTCTTATATATGGATGAGCTTTTTGGAAGCAACAGGAAAAGACGCTAACAAAACATTGTAAATGAAACACATCAGTGGAGTCGTGACGCCACCATGACTGTAATAAAAGCTAAATGTGAAATGAACAAGACAGCGACACAGTGAATAACTCATAACTCATGTAAACTGTAAGCATGGTTATAATAATGTATATGATATAATAATATCATGAAAAATAAAACGAACTTGCAGGTTCATAGAGTGAAAGACACAAACATAAACTTCAGTATTTCCTTAAAGCAGGTTTGTATACGAGGCAGAAAGCTTTCTCCAGCCCATGGCTGATTTTTATTTGACCTTTTTGTCACCAGTGAAAGACCAGACCATGAGGCTGACAAGAGAGGCTAAATGAAAAAGGAGATCAAATGACAAATATAACATTTAAAATCCATTATTTTGATTCAGCTCATGAATCCAGTTTCTCTGTTTAAAATGAATCTAAATACATACATTAGCATTTACAAACAAACGCTCTTTAACTCATTTATTTATTGTAAAATTGCTTTTAATCAATAAAATATTTAATGGCATTTTGGCAATAAGACAGTTTCGTGTCTAAGGAGACGTCAGGCTCGACTAAGGCTACGTTCACACTGCAGGCGAAAGCGCATCAAATCCGATTTCTTTGACCCTCTGCGACCCATATCCGATCATGGTGTGACAGTGTGAACGGCACAAATCTGATATTTTCAAATCCGATCTGGGTCACTTTCGTATGTGGTGCTGAATCCGATACATATCTGATGTTTTAGAAAGCGACTGCTGTTTGATGGTCAGGTCGCATTAAATGCATTAAATTTACGTCACCGACACAAGACAGACGCCAATTATCAGCGCCGGAGAAGACATCGTGAACGCTTCCTGTCCATCCGGTGAAACTGTTGGGAAGACAACGTTGGAGAAACGTGAACATTTTATTTGTACTGTATAATCTGCAGATTCTGACAGAAATCTGCAACTATCCTTTGAAGCAGCGCTCCTCTAAAACAGCAATAAGGATCATTATTAGGTTATTTACATTATTATGTCAATAACAAAATAACTTAAAGCAAAATTGGGAAACGTGAAGTCTGAAGTCTTTATATTAAGGTCATCAGTCAAACAATACTGTTGGTCTGGGTCTAAACAGAGCGCGTTGTGTGTGACGTCTTCTTTTGCGCATGCGGCCGCTTTGAGCGTTCACACTAGAGCGCGTTTGCTGTCGCATTTTATTTGTAGTGTGAACGAGCAGACAAAAAAAACGGATTTGATCAAAAAATCAGAATTGAGCATCAAGACCTGCAGTGTGAACGTAGCCTTAGAGGCTGCTCTCCTTACTTTGGAAAGAACAGAAAATGAATTTATTTGCAATGGTCAGCTCAAAGTGGCGGGCATTAGCTCACTACTGTCTTTTACTCCTTCCTCCTCTTCCTCAGACGGATGATTCTGCAGCTAACGAGACGCAGCTGAAGTGAAATGTTAATCAACTT
Organism: Neolamprologus multifasciatus; assembly: GCF_963576455.1. Taxonomy (NCBI): domain Eukaryota; kingdom Metazoa; phylum Chordata; class Actinopteri; order Cichliformes; family Cichlidae; genus Neolamprologus; species Neolamprologus multifasciatus. Next base: position 5,553,571 of record NC_140448.1, on the reverse strand, counting down.
GATTGGAAAACAGGGAGAGAGGAAGAAACCACAGCGGTGTCTCCTCTGAGCCCTTCACTGCTCTCAACTCGACACCAGTTAGCAGTTAAGTAGAAGACTTTGCAAGTATGTAAAACAAAGCTGTTGATGAAGTGTGGAACGTCTTCAGACTCGTTCATGCTACATTATCTGTCTGCTGCTGAACAACACAGCGGCGAAGTGAAGATCAGCTGATGGATCGCCGTGTTTTCACACGTATCCTTGGCCTGCACAGATATCTGATTCTTAGCTTGGTGCGTCCCCAGCTCCACTGCACATTGTTTATAATAATATATAAACAAAAGACACTAAATATTTAAAAATACATACATGTATATGTTGTCAATTTAATTCACAAGTCCTGCAGAAAAGCTTTCGTTAGTCCTGCAGAGTCGGACGTGTGTTCAGTGACGTGGAGCATGTTGAGGTGACTCGAGTGAAGAACTGCGGTCGGAGAGTTTTCTGCCATTTTTATTAAAGTGCGAGGCATGAAACTCCCTCCTGACTTTGGCTTCTCGCCTTCCAGAGTCAACTTAATTGACTCCTGTTTCATAACAATTCATCACATACAGAATGCACAGCTTGTCTGGCAGATTCTCCCAAGTATTTCTGACCAAAGATCTTCCCATAACTGCACACTGAATATTCATCAGACAGAGTTTGCCTTCATCTCTCAGGAATATTTTATGAATATAATATAGTCTCTCGCCCTCTCCTTCCAGCCGGGCTGCTCAGCCTTGCGTCGGCTGAAAACACAAGAAGGTTTTTCATGTGCATGGCGCAGTGCCCCCTGCTCTCCACATCTCAACTCAGCAAGGTCACCAGAAAGTCTGCAGCATGTGCTATTTTGATCTCTCAGTCCTCTGACAAAAAACAACAAAAATGTCTTTCCCTATTAGAAAAGCAGAGCTCTGGCAATCACGCAGTGATTAATATTCATGAGCGAGGAGCCTCGACTGCCTACCAGCTATTTTACCTGATCCTACATGGGTTTTATGTAAATGCCTCTGCAGCTCTGTATACATTATTGAGCTCAGCTGGGAGAGTTAGAGGACATGTGCTTAACCCGCAGATGCTGTTAAGTATTAATGGAGATGGTGCTTAAGGTCTCTGCTGTCACATTCGTTTTGGCTGCATGTAGCAAGCGCTTTACATCATTTAGTCTCCAGGTCAATAATCTTTAAGTGATATTTCACTCAAGGAGAAGCTTTTCTGTGACACGTATTTGTTCCTCAGCTGCCCGTCTTTGACTCACTGCTTCTGTCTCTGAGCATCAACGAACAGCACTGATGTCTGACTCATCCTGAAGTGTTATCAGTTATTGTTAGACTTGATATTGAACACTGCAAAAATGCAATCTGACTGTTACAGGTGACGCTTTCAGAGCTGCGCTGGTTTGAAACTTTGTGCAAAAAGAAAGAGCTTCATCTAGCGGGATTGCCCACGAGTGCTCACGGCTACTGTTTTATCCTCAGCGACACACTTGTAGTGCTGCTCAATTAATCGAATTTTAATCTCGATTACGATCTGGGCTTTCAACGATCATTAAAAATGACTGAGCCGATTATTAGCCCCTCCCTCGTGCTTTACTCTCGCGCTGCTCCGTGTGGCAAATCGAGCGCACCTCTCTGCATTTCGAACACGTGTCACAACAATTAAGAGCAGCGGTCCCCAACCTTTTTTGCGCGGTTTATGCCCGACAATTAGGGACCGATACTGATGCTGATACTGGCATCGATACCGATACTGGTATCGGGTATCGGGGCCGATACTGTAAAATGTGTGTGTACTCATACTCGTAAAAGTTAACCGATACCAACTTATTTCATTAATCAGAGGGTGGCTGGTCATTTCTATTGTAGTTTGTTAGATTGGCCACTAGGGAGCCAATTATTATTTTATTTATTGTATATTTAATAATAATTATTTTGTTTGTTTGTTTACAATATGGACACTCTGCAATAATTCAAAAGTTTATTTTATTCGCAAACCTAATTTGTATTTATTTTATTCCAAACAGAAGTGTTTATTTATTATTCTGAAAGCTCGAGACAGTGCCAATAGTTCAGTGATATTTTGTTAAATTACAATGTGGAGACTCTGCAATAATTTAACAGAAGTGCTTATTTTTCACTTGAAATTTTTTTGTGGTCATTTTTATTAAGATTTTATTTTTTATCGACAGGGAATATAATAAAACCTGTCTTCCAATTAATTGTATTTGTGTGTGTGTGTGTGTGTGTGTGTGTGGTAGAAGTATCGTTTTTTGTACTCTGTATCGGCAAGTACTCAGATCCAAGTATCGGTATTGTATCGGTTTGAAAAAATTGGTATTGTTGCATCCCTGCCGACAATATTTTCATGGACCGGCCTTTAAGGTGTCGCGGATAAATACAACAAAATAAAACTAGTACCGGTACCAAAAAAAAGAAGATTTATTCATAACACACATGAAAAGACCCAGGAAAACCGAGTAAACGATAAAAACGATAACAAAATAACGCTGAAAACCGATAAAAACCCTGAAAACTATACATTTCACACCTGAGCCTCAACTCTCGCGGCCCGGTACCAAACGACTCACGGACCGGTACCGGTCCGAGGCCCGGGGGTTGGGGACCGCTGATTAAGAGGACCCGAGGGAAGCTCGGAAAGCTAAGCAGAAGTTATTTGGAGAGGAGAGTGACTGCTGTTGGTTGAAAAGAGGTAAAAAAACTTGAGTGGTGTGGAAACATTATGGGTTCATGAGTCAGACGTGGATCAAGTAGACACAGTGTGTAAACTTTGCTACAGTGTCGTAGCTGCACCACAGAGCAACACTGCAAAGTTCACTAAACATAGATGTTTACATTTTTCATTTATTTTTATATTGCAAACATTTGCACTGTTATCAGTATTTGCACTATTTTATATTATTTTTGACAATCTTTAAAGTCATTATTCAACACATTGTTATTGTTAAATAAATATCTTCAAATAATCGAGATCTCAGTGAAAATAATCGTGATCATCATTTTTGCCATAATCGAGCAGCCCTACTCACTTGTAAGGTTTTTTCACTCTTCTCGCCATAACGACGCGCTCGCACACCGACAAGGTCGAGAACAACAGCCAAGCTCTCCCAGATGGCAAATATTATTTTGACTCGAGGTTATTTGAGGTTTGCAGCAAGTTGGCACAGGGCTATTCAGATGTTAACACATTATTTGAACAGTTATCTTAATTGCACAAAACGTCTCTCAGTTGCTCCTAATAAGACATTCACATCTCAAATGGTTGGTAATGACTTCGAGCCATCCTGTTAAAACCCTGAAACTTCTGCTGTCCTTTTATACCGAATATTTATGACGTATGTTTGTCACATGTATCAAGTTTTGGCTACTTAGTATGTTTTCTTATTTGAGTTTTTTAAACTTTGAAAGCACAAACTCTCTGAGCCATTCATGAACACAGATTGCAGAGCGTGCTGTGATAGGATCAGAGCCTGAAGCAACGGTTCTGTAATTTCAGCCTCGTCCGCCGCACACTTACAAGAAGCTCATTAAGATTAGCATTGTTGCCCTGGCAGCCCAGCATCAGCGCAACATCGTGACACACACACAGTGAAATAGAGGAGACGAGATGATTTTTCCCACAAAACATTTAATAGTTTGTAGCTGCAGCAAAATATCAGCAAAGCTTCTAGTCACAGTAGAAAAGTCTTTTTGTAGTTAAAGAGTTAAAATCAAGTTAAGTAAGTTGGAGTTTGCACACTCGGACTTCCAAAAAGTCTTCAACCAGCAAACTGATTCACTGTGTTTTTGCTCTGTTGTTTGAAGAGGTCTGTATTAGGGCGGGGCTTTGATCATCGATTTATCATTAAAATGGATTCTGGCTTGGATAACGTGATATCGATTCATTAAAATCCTGAATCGATTTTTTTAATATTAATTTATTTTGCCCGAAACGCCAGAATCTCAGTTTAAACCTCACAAAATTTCAACAACCACCAAACATGTAAAACAGTAAATGAGAGCAGGAACACGGCTTCTGCACAAAGACGTAAACACAAAGCGCGGAGCCGCCAACGCATCAGAATCAGTGAAATGTGACTCACCAATGGCACGGACACGTCAGGGCTGAAAGCCGACAGCTCGCTGATTCTGATGTTTCGGCGGGTCGAGCTTTGTGTTTACGCCCTCTCTCCAAACATTATTGACCAAACCAGCAGCAAAAGAAGATCCAACCTACGCTTCACATAAACATCGTCATGAATTCACTCTGACTTTTGCTGTTTTGCTTCCACCAGGATAAAATCACACTTCATGCACAGCTCTCTCTCTCTCTCTCTCTCTCTCTCTCTGTCTGTACTTCAACAACAGTTTCCCGTCTAAAAATCTGTTTTCTGCATTATTATTATTATTATTATTATTATTATTATTATTCGCTTGCTTGTTACGCACCAGTCTACTGTTGTTTACAGCCTGTCGGCCGCTTTTTTTCCCCTTTTACTTACTTCTGAAAAGAAAACCTAATTTCTGCCGTTCAATACTGAACAAATTTAAACTTTTTAAAATTATGCAAAATGCAAAACGCTGTGTCTCTAATAAAACCGCTGTAACTTCAGAGGTAATGTTCATGTGCTGATTAATGGTTTTCTTTCGTTTTAATCCACTGCAGAATATTTTTATAAAATCCAGGCCAGTAAAATCTCCTTCATGTTTTTCTGTTTTATCTTCAGCTACTTTGACACAAAGGCCTCTGCTGTGACGCTCACACCTTTGATAAAGTCTGAAAAGTGTCAGCTTCCTTTTTATAGATACAAAAATATGTAAATGTGCTGATCTGAATTATAATATTTCTGACTGTCTGAGGCAAAATTTCCCAGATTTAAATCGAATTGAATCGATTGGGGATCTTGTGAATCGGAATCAAATCAATTCTAGAAATCAGTGACGATACCCAGCCCTAGTCTGTCGGTTATTTATCAGTGGGGGTCCAAAAAGGTAGAAGCTGTCAAATATATTTAGAAGTTTAAGTTGATTTTAAAACCCATACCTTGGCTCTTTTCTGTACCCTAGCAGCGTGCCCTCAGATCTTCAGTGTGTATGATTTGTGCTTCTTAATTTTCATCAGTCTCCAGAAGCTCGCAGATATTTGACCTTGTTGTCTATATTTGACATGTCTTCCCCCTTCAGCTCCTGGAGAAACCCCTGAGGGGTTCCTGTCATATTTAAGTCCTGCTTACAGAACAAAATGACTGTGTGTGGATCAGACAGTAGTGACTGAGGCTGACTGTTAAAATCTGTTATTCAGGGTGCGGGGAGGTCGTCAAGCGTCCTCTTTGTGTGGCAAAGAGTTGGGATTTGAATGGCCGCTGTATGTGAACCATATGTGGTTGCTTTTGTTTGGTCCTCGTCCTCTCACTTCACCTTCATGTCCCCCTGAATCTTCTCATTAAAATGCAGTGAAGGCCAAATGAAGACGCCTTTTGTCTGCTTTCTGTCAGAGAGAAATTCCACATGGCCCAGCTTTACATTAAAAGAAATACAAAAGGACAGCATTTGGCTAACAACCTCCACTGCAAAGCATTTTTAGGTCATTGTTGTCTGCTGCATGCAGGAATGCTGGACTAACTTTCATTCTTTTTTCTCTTAGTGAGAGTTGATACTCTGGGTTTTATTTTATTTATTTATCTATTGCAGATTCATCCGAGAAAAACTTTATTTGTTTAAATTCTATGATCTGATTTGAAGAATACACGAGGAAAGAAGTGGGAAGAGCTGCACAACACAACTTATCCTTCATTCCTCATGCAGGAATCGACAATCATCAAACCAGTCATTTTAATAAGAGATTACACTTTTTTATGCATTTATTATATTTCCTCCCACAATGTTTTTAAGTGCTGGAAAAGAAGAGAAAGAATGGGAGAAAGACACGAATGAGATGCAGAAAATGTTCCCGTCAGGGAGAAACATAGATTTACACTCTTGTAGCCGCTAAACTGGTGGACCTACATCTTCACCACCACGTCTGTATACATACAAGCAAAAAGGGGGAGTGAGCGGGTCAGCGCTCAGGGCACAGAAACTAAGCTGGCTTTGAACACACAGAATTTATTTACATAAAAAAACACAGCCAGAATCACAAATACAAGTTAAAATCCCCCGTTTACAATAAAAAGAGTTCTCAATGCGCTAAACACCCTGCCGGCAGAAATAACTATACACTATTAAAGCAAAGCTAAAAAATGTTTTCCATATGCTAAAATTACCCCCCCACAGTCCCAGAATCCCACAGTGCAGCCACACATGGGCGAATGGTCCTTAGAAGAACAAGGAGGGGGCTCCTGTCGCAGACCTGTCTCCTCCTGACAGCGCGTCGCCGCACAGTCCCGCCCCACTCCACACCTGAACACGGCCTCCCTCGTCTCACCGTCAGATGCAGGCAGAGGGGCATCCCTGCCCCGTTGTGAATTACGGCCATCGCCACCCGCTGTTGCTGTTTTGGATCGCCGAACGACTCGCGGCCCCCGCAGTCAGGCAGCAGTTCCTTCAAGACACGTGCGGGCTTGCACGCGTTTCTTTTTCTCCTGCTCACCTTTCGTGCGTCACTTCTCTTGTCTCTGCGCTCACTATCCCCTTAACAGGTCAATCTGGCGGCTGATAGGTCACCTTGGGGAACGGCCCCACCTCACAGGTGGCTACAATTGTCTGTTTAGTCCACAGTGGAATATGGTACAACAACATTAACACACATAATATAAATATGAGGATAAAACCGTGCAATATAAATATCACAATAAAATCATGCAAATAAAATCAACACCATGTACCAATACACCGATTGATAAAACATAAAAACACAAATTTCCACTGTGTGACACTCTCGTGGAATTTAACCGTTCTGCTCTCAGGTTTCTCTGCCGCTGTGATTTTTACTGTGGCACACTGACTTCCTCTGATGGTTCTTTATCCTGTTTTTTGTTATTCATCTGCACAATATCTGTTTCCTGTGATTTGTTACATGCTAATACATACTCAGAGCTGTTTGAGCTGTTTGTGTTGTTGACATGAAAATGATTCTTTGTAGGTGGGAAAGAATTGCTAGGTGGTTGCTAGGTAACATGATGACTTTATAATATATATCATATGTATCATATAGTTCAGCTTTTGTTCATATGAGTGAGACGTTATTGCTGTGACACTGAAACGATGGGATGCTGTTGCATAAAAGCAAAGATCAGGTCATTTTAGCCCATTGCTGGCTGCCAGGCATCCTGATGGCATCATGATATCATACATACAAGTGAAGTTTTGTGGATATAAATGAGATCTTAAAAAAATGATGCAGTTCTTTTAATGGTGTTATAAATGCATAACAGCTAAAAACAAGTCATTGTAGTGTTGCTAGTAGAGATGGCACGATACCACTTTTTTATGTCCGATACCGATACCATAAATTTGGATATCTGCCGATACCGATATGAATCCGATATAGTGTGTTTTTTAATCAATAAAACTGTTTTTTTTAAATATCTTGCTGCATTTTGTATAAGTTCATACTCAAGTTTAAATAAACAACAACACTAAAGCTATTCTGTTATACCTGTATGTAAAAAAAACACTGCACCCAAAATATTTCATAGTTCAGCAAAACTGAGCTAATAAACTTAAACCTGCTCCATCCTCCCTATTCTGGTATTTTAAAGAGTACTTAGCAGAAATATTAAGCAACCTAACTAATAGGGTTGCAAACTCTCAGCAAAGGAAAATAGGGAACCACCCTCCACCTCATGATGCTTAATCGACATAATCAACTTTAATTTGATGCAGTGTGAAAAAAATGCACAGAAATAAATTATTTTTCTACAATAATTAAATAGATTCAACATCTTTCTTCAACAGAACTGCAGACTGCACAGATGGTTCCCAAAGGAAAAAGTAGTATAGCTTACTAGGGTATATTAGACTTAACAGTTACTATATACAGTAATGAACTTCTATACATTTTACATCAGATTAAAACTTTGGGTGTAAGATTCAGATAATTATTTATTAAAAGCTCGACATGAGAATGGCAGATGATGGCAGAGAAGCTAGTCCTTAAATCCACAGAGGTGACGAGCAGATGAGAAAGAGGTGTGACGGATGAATTCAGGAACCACAGGAATATCTCCACACATGTTCGTGGCCGAGGCGTCCTTCTCCAACAGAGAGAGGGCCTGCCAGGACAGATGCATCGCTTTTATAGGTGCAAAAATGCTAAAAACAAAAAACAAAAACAAAAAAACCGGCCATTTTATCCTGTTGCAGGGTGGTTGCCGGGCAACATAAGGGCATCATAATATCTAATATGGGTACAAAATGGGCCTGTGTGCCAAGTTTGATTGCTCAACACCTGATTGTCTGGGAGGAGAAACAAACCAGCAGGGATTTTGTGTGTTTGGATTATTCAGACTCACTTTTTTATCCCTTCATCTGCACAACAACAAATCTTTAAGAGCGAGACAATAAGAAATCTGTGGAGTCCAACATCTTGCTGACACTCCAGCGGCAGCAGTCAGACAGCCACAGTTCAGCAGTCAGGCTGACATGTTTGGTCCATATCAGGAAGCGTCTAGCGAGGCCTTTTGACTCTGCATCACTGGTTCCAAAGTCACAGCTCATTAGTTTGGATTATGGAGATCTGCAGGAACCAGCTCATTTTCACTGATGTAATATGCCTGCACATACAATACTGAGAGAAATGCCAACACTTATTATGAAGGCTCTCCACTCAAGATGCCTTTTTATCATTCAGCTATCCATAGAAGAAGGTTGTGTTTGTGTACGACTGATCGAGACTTTAGCATAAAACAGCAAATGTTTTTGCACTATGACTGTGAGAGAGAAGGTTAATTAAAAAGTACTTTTAAAGAGCAACGTTAACACGTCTCACTAAAGAACAACGATTTTTCATTTTATAGTTGAGTGAATAGTTATGGAGCACACATTAAATCGATATGCTAAGACTGTGCTCACACTTAAGGGTCTTTGTTATGTGGGTTTGACGTTTAGCATTAAGGTACTTTCACCATTCAATCCAGTGCTTTATTAAACTGTTGAATATGTATATATATATATATATATATATATATACATATATATATATATATATATATATATATATTAGGGGTGCAACGATACTCGTATCGATATCGAACCGTTCGATACAGTGCTTTCGGTTCGGTACGCATATGTATCGAACGATACAACATTTTTAATTTATTTTATCAACTTTCCTTCTGATGATGCTGTCTGTGTTGAGCGCTCAGTGGATCTGCGCTCGACAGTGCAGCCTAGGCGGAGTAGTCGAACACAGATTCACTGAGCGCAGGGCAAGCTAGCGCGACAGAAGCTAGGCTAGTTGCAACATGGCAAATTGAACCTCCCCCACCCTCATTCAGATCTGGCGTTTGGAACTATTTTGGTTTTCATGTGATGTATGACCCTGAAGGTAAGCCTGTCATGGACAAAAGTAAAACAGTATGTTGGATGTGCCAGCAATGCTCAATTGGTGGGAACTAGTGTGTTAGCGCAGTTAGCTCGTTAATGTGTTGACGTCTTCCAGCCCCACTCATGAGGTGATCCGCGGTAGCTCGTTAACGGAGATTTGCCGTGTTGTGACATTAATGTCATTTCAGATTTACGCTGACAGCACTAGTGGGAACACAACCAATATGACTGCACATTTACTCCGACATCATCCTAGTGCAAAGACAAGTGGAAGCAGACAAAAACAACAAGCAGCATGCTACAAACTTTACCCGAGTCATTTAGACAGCCGTTAGCACACGATTCTCCTTATGGGGACCTGATATGTTTAATATGCTGCTGAGAATATAGCCCAGAAGAAGCGTATAGTATAGCTTTTATTTTGGAAAGAGACATTTCTCCATAATAAACTCTCTTTTCCAAAGATGAGTGATTCCTCAATCAGATACAGGGCTCGCAAAATCGCTAGCCCGACGGGGCTTTTTTCCAGTCGGGCTACCAAAATCTATCTCTGCCCTGCCCGTCGGCCTATCCTAGGAAGGAAAAATATATGTCAATGCTTTTGCATTCTTTTGGAAATGTAGCTGGGTAATTATGTCATTGGCATCGGCCACTGTCAATATGTGACATACTGAAATCGCGTTTGAATTTGCGCTTGTTTTTTGCTTTCACTTTGCAATCGCGTGAACTGTGTATAGAGAGCGACAGTACTGATTGGTGAGTGATGATAATTTGCGCACCAATTCCTCTGACATCGTCTTATCAATCGTTAGCTTACTATGCAAACATGACAAGTGAAATCTCCCGCAGCTTAAACATGTGAGAGGTTGATCGCGCAGAGAATCGCTGAGCGTTATGTTAGTGCGTGTGTAAAAGCAGCAGGATATATATTTTAGTTCTGCTGAGCCAAATAAGACAGGTCAGCGTGAAGAAGTGACAGCCAAAGAAAAGCTTACCACAAAACGGAAAGGTTATGACAAATCAGACTATAAGGAAAAAAGAAAGTGCAGCTTTATGGTTTCATGGACAAAAGAATTTCTGTGGCTGCAATATGACGAGCTAAATAACCAGGGCTGCACATAAGTGGTCCGCAGGTGCGCATTCGCTGTCAAAATAAAAACCCGCACAAGATAAGAAGTTGCAACGCGTGTTTGCGTACATAAGATTTTCAGGAGGACAGACATTTGTTTAGAACTCTTAAAGATGTCGAAGAAGCTCCTTTAAGCAGTTACTGTGATGTTCCTCCACCTCCAAAGAAATGTCAGAAGGAGTCCGAACCACAAAAGAAGCGCGTATTCTCTGAAAAGTGGTTGCAGGAGGTGAGCTGGCTTCAAACAAATGATGAACGCACAGAGATGTGGTGCAGAATGTGCCGTGAAAATTTAATAAATGACAAATTAATAAAAAGGCATGAACATTTTTTTTGTATCGAAAAAATATCGAACCGTGACACCAAAGTATCGAACCGAACCGAACCGTGAATTTTGTGTATCGTTGCACCCCTAATATATATATATATATATATATATATATATATATATAAATATAGTAGCTGTTATGATGGAAGAGGTTTCAGGCAGACAGTTTTATTATAACTGACCTGCGGTGTTTCAACAAGTGATGAGTGGAAGTACAAACAAGATGCTCACAGCGGAGGCAGCTGCTATAACTGTTACTGTTGCTCCACCTGTAATTTCATCGGGGTTTCTCCTGCTGTTGCTGTATAGGCCCCAGGCCGTCTCCTCATATTAAATAAGCTTAGTGCAAAATAACACATATCAGATAGAACAGACACTATAGCATGTTCATAAGTTAAGAGAATCGTCATTTGTTTTATTTTGGGGTAAAATCTAAAGCGGACATATAGTACTGCATTCCAGTAGTAAAGTAAAGAAAAGCAGAATTTGCTTCTTTGCTGGGTCGATCCATTTATCCATCACGTGCACCACAGCCCAGGCACACGCTGCATCATGCTGTGGTCCATTTAGGAATGCAGCATAATGCTTTTCCTGTTTTTCTATCAGAGCTTTATTTTATATTTGATGTTTTTTGTTTGATCTCAAAGAGAGTGAATGTCCTTTATTCGGTCATCTCAGGCACATATCTGTGGCTGTGAGCACTGAACTCACACCCAGACGATATTTAAAGCTAAAGTCAATCAAGTAAGTCGAGTTAAAGAGTGATAAGATGGCTTTTTTTCAGACAGTGGGTCTACTAATATACATAAAGGGCTGTTCAAGTGACCCATGACAGGTGATGCCGTGCAGAGAGTGGCTGTGGCTCAGGTGGTAGAGCAGATCAGCCACTGATTGGCAGTGATGGGAATAACGCCGTTACTAATGGCGTTACTTTTTTCAGTAACGAGTAATCTAACTAATAATATAATTATAAAATAAAATATAATATAATTAATTACTTTTTCAAAGTAACTTGCCCAACACTGCTGATTGGAAGGTTGCTGGCTCGATCCTTGGCTTCCCCCAGTCTGCATGCCTTGGGCAAGATACTAACCCCAAGCTGCCCTCCGATGTGTTCATCGGTGTGTGAATGTTGGTAGTTTGCACTTGTGTTTAGAAGTGCTTATGTGAGTGGGTGTGAATGAGGGATGTTGTTTGGAGCGCTTTGAGTACTGCGGGAGAGTAGAAGTGCTATATAAGAATCAGTCCATTTACCAGAGGGAGCTGTGGTGGTTTCCAAAGATCATCTTTGTTAATAACCCTTTCACTCATGGTGGTCTCTACAGTTACAGCTATTCAAAGGCTGTGTTCTTGTATTTGTGTCAGTGTTGATGGTATACTTGCACATAAACCCACTGGACACGGATGTGTCACTGCATACCTGCCACCCACTGGTCATTTCATATTACTATAGATGTCAAGCACCCAGGGTTCATGAGCACTCTATGGACTTGTTTATTTTTGATGGTGTGTGTGCATTGTGCTGCTGTCCCTGGTTTCCCTGCTTGCAGGTGTGTGTGTGTGTGTGTGTGCTGGTATATCCGATAGGCTGGTTTACAGGCAGGTGGCTGGACACACCCAAGGCACACTAGGCAGCAACACTTTTGTTGTTGTGTATGATTTACTTCACTGTAAATGAACGCACTACTTTCATTGCACGAAGTCCAGCGTTTGGGTTCCCCACATCCCCACGGTCTGCCATCGCACACGGTGACAATAGATCTATGACATGTTTCATTGTAATGATTGTTATTTAACCCTGTCATGCATGACAACATTATTCATCTCTTCATGCCTAAAGATGAATAAAAATACTTAAGTCATAATTCATGCATGACAGGGTTAATGTCACGTATGAAAACGATGGTTTATAACATGCAGACATAACGTTCTGCAGTTTATGTTGTGCCGGTGGTCTAAGAATGGGTCTCAGGGACACTTTAGCCAATTTATTCTGTCGTAGGCCAAACATAAGGGGAACCGAGTTTCAATATCACTGCTGAGTGGTTGATTCCCTTGCTTGTGCAGGGGTACAGAACTCAGACAGGCAGGGCGAGATGCAAGACGGGGGAACAAAATTGTTCAGGTTCAGATTTTATAGAGCAGCTTTTGTTTTGGGCTTGCTTTAGTTGCTCAGTGACCACTGATTTTCTGCCAGAGCCCATCACATTCAATAGGCTGCAGCTCGCCCCTCCTCCCAGATAACGACAGAAAGCATTTCTCAGGGCTTTTAAACACTTCTTGGAGACTTATCTATCGCCCTGATGGCCTGTCCACACTAATCCATTTCAGCTCTGCACCTCCCTTACCTTCTTATTGATAAAGTGGTACTATTTTATTAGACTTGAAGCTGACAGAATAGCTCTTAAGGGAAATATCTTTTTTTAATGGGTTTGGAGGGCACAGAAAAGCTATTTGAATTATATGAGCTTTTATTTCATAAACTCAACATCCTCCCTGGTAGTTTCCAAATATCAGTCAAGGCATACAGCATTTTAATAGTCTCTAATAAAATTCTTGTTTAAGTTAATGTATCATTAAATTGAAATAGAATCGGTTATGCTGTGTAATTTTCTCTGTTGTGCTGAAGGAGCCCAGACGGCTATCAGATCCTGTGTGTGTGTGTGTGTGTGTTGAGTGGGTTTATTGACACTTAGCCAGAGACGAATAATTGGACTTCTGAAGAGAAACCAGAGAGAAGCAGAGAGAGAGAAAGACGGCGGAGGAAGAAAAGCGAGAGAGACAGAGGTTCTAATCTTTGGGATGTCAACCGTATGCCAGATGAAATCCACCACTGCTTTGATGAGGAAATGCCTCGAGGTGCAGCTCTAATAGATGGGATTGGGAGAGGGATAGCTCCAATCTACAGGTCAGTCCTGTTCAGGGTTCTCCAACACTGAAAGGATGAGTGGATTATTAGAGCTGGAGGCTCGTGAGAGGAGTTTAGGCAAAGTTTGAGCCATTAAAAGAAAGAAATGCACACCAGATACACCTTCTGTATTTGGATGGCTTTGATTTGAACATTTGCCGCATTTACTAAAGGCTTGTCACATGACGGGTTGGGTCACAGCCAAGAAAGATGGAGGGTGGATGAGTCTGGAGAGCACATCCAGGCTCTGTCTTTAAGGAGTTAATGCTGTTATCTCAGGGAGTGTACCTGTCACTAATCTGATTGTGGCGCTTTCATTCTCTTCACGGAAGATTGATGTTGAATAATGAAAGGTGCTGGTGCCCAGACAAAGCACAGACCACGGGGATTAGTTGCCATCCATAAGACATTGATTTGGTTTTAATGCCCACAAATATTGATGGACTGCAGAGTGGAGGAGCCAAAATACGAGGCTGGGTTTCCCAGAGCTGCGGCTCTGTTTTACCCCCTCAGGAATCCGTGGTGTTGTTGCACCACAAAGGAAGAACAGTCATCCAGCCTTTGAATAAATAAGATGTTATTACAGTTCCACTCAGACAAGCGTCTACTGTGCGCCCCGCTATGTCAACTGCTTGCTGATTGTGGGTGGCCTTGCCTGGCTCCAGAGGACTTGGTGAGCTGCCATGTTTGCACACTTACTGGCAGCAAAGTAGGCACAGAGGGGCTAAGGGTCTTTGATGATCAGTGGGGTAAAAAAGAGAAAGCTCTCTGGAGGAATGACTTTCATCCTTTCTCTCTGTATCTTTCTATCTCTATCAATTTCTCTTGTTATGATGACACATAGCAGCCAGCAACACAGAACACACTGAATCATGGAGGAGAGCTCTGAACTCAATTGCATGCCATACAAAAGAGCTTTTGTATTCATTGAGTGTGAGCAAGCTGCACATCAAAAGTCCTCATTCAGATCATTCATTCGCACAATCTGCCCGCAGGCCATGCTTCGTTGTACTTGTTTATGCACTACCTGTGAGCGCTTATGCGTGTGAACTAGAATTTGTGTGTTTCTGTACGTGTGTGTGTGTGATGCTGTTTCTCAGCTATATCTTAGCATCTGTCTGTTGGCTTGAAGGTAGGAAAAACTGTCAGCCTGTCGGAGGAAAAGGGGCAGACATCGAATGAGGGCGCAGTGCAGGTCGCTCTGCGAGGAAATCTGAAGCAGCAACGTCCTTGAATCCCGGCATTCCCCTCACGTCGTCCTGCTCTTCCCCAGAGCCAGTTCAACCTAGATATCGCATAATGCGTCCGGGCAAACGGCTGCGACGGCAGGCCGCAGAGCAAAGGGCCGTTAAAGCTGTGAGGAAATTGCTCATTACCGTGGACTTGACTTTTGTTCCCCATCCAAACAGGTATAACGTTAGCCTCAGCCATTTCCTGTTTACCTCGTGTGGCATCATTGCTGAGTGATGAGCTGATTGAGTTGCAGCTGTAATGGCAGACGGCCGTCAGTCTCACTGACTCTGATGGATGGGGATCAGGCCCTCCGCTGACATGTGAGGAGTTATAAAAGTGCCCCTATTTCATCCACCCACTAAACAAATGAGTCAGTTTAACTGAGAGTGATTGCTGAGAAACATCACGCACAACGAAGAGCGGTACAGTGTGTGTGTGTGTGTGTGTTTGGGGGGTCGTGGTCAAAGGATTAAACAAAGGATTAGCACAAGTTTTTTTTCCAAGACTTTTCAGTAGTAAGTCTTTAAGTAAAGACTTACTACTGAAAATGATGGATGCTTGAATGTAGTCAGTAGGTTGTTTCCTGATTTACTTGGCCTGATAGGGTGAAGGACACTGTCTCAGCTGAGCTATGGACACGCACACACATACACTTACACTGATAAGCATTCACACATCCCCCCTCCCCTTCCAATGCCTTCGATGCTTGTTGCCTCCTGGGAGCACGAGGCGGGTCTGGGCCCGCGCTGGAGAGTCGGCGCAGTGGCAGGATGGCTGCTGTGTTGCCTGGGATTACTCCTTATCCCCCACCCAACCCTGTTGCTGGTCACGTGCTCCATAATGTTGTACTGTGGACATTTATGTGCTTTTCTGTGCAGAGGAGTTTTTTTGTTTCCTATTCTCATGCTGTCCTCCTGTAGCCCAGCATGAGTAGAGTCTCTTTTTTTCCTCTTGTACTTTTCCCATTGTAGTGTATATTTCAGTGGTTTTTCTGTAATGCAACCGTTCTCTGACTTGTATCCCCATGTGATGTCTGTGTTGTGTGTGTAAGGTCGGGGGGCGGGTTCATTCCACTGCAGGGCAACCTGCCACTGCATGTGGCGAATAAAATTTAAACTTGAACTTGATTTTCAGATTAAAGTGTCATAACATCAGACGATTATTGGACCCACTGGATGAATCCAAATGGCTTTATTCTCACCTCAACTTCCCTTTACTCTACATTAACATCACGAGGTCAGTAAAACACATCACTGAGTATGACAAACATCACAACGTTCTTTGTCCTACTCCGCTGCACATGATCTCACTTTCTATATTAAAGGGAATAACATTAAAAACAGTCAAATACACATCTAACCCTGTTGCTGGTCACGTGCTCTATAATGTTGTGCTGTGGACATTTGTGCTTTTCTGTGCAGAGGAGTTTTTTTGTTTCCTGTTCTCATGCTGTCCTCCTGTAGCCCAGCATGAGTAGAGGTCTCTTTTTTTCCTCTTGTACTTTTCCCATTGTAGTGTACATTTCAGTGGTTTTTCTGTAATGCAACCGTTCTCTGACTTGTATCCCCATGTGATGTCTGTGTTGTGTGTGTAAGGTCGGGGGGCGGGTTCATTCCACTGCAGGGCAACCTGCCACTGCATGTGGCGAATAAAATTTGAACTTGAACTTGATTTTCAGATTAAAGTGTCATTGTTATGGCAAATGCAGATGGACCCAGGAAGCAGAACGCACGGAGGCAGAGTTGCGGTGAAGATAGTTTATTTACAGTGGGGGGGGGGGGGGGGGGGGGGGTATTTACAAGGACAAAATATATACAACAGTGTATGAATGGGGACGCGGAGCCAGGACGTGCAGGTGACGAAAACACACACAGGTAGTGCACTCGATCTAAAAAAGGAGAGGGACGAGAATTAGGAGGGTCTTGCCCGATAACCGAGAAAAGCTTACAGTAAACTTTACAGAGAGTTTGATAGCTTACTTGGTACTGTTTGATGCCAAAACCTCCAGACGGAAAACAAACCAGTTGAGGCAAAATCCTAGGGAGGAAACAAAACTCCTTACAGTCACCAAAATAATCCAAGGGCTCCAGCAGGCAGGGGCAGAATTTCAGACGCTCCAAAAACGCCAATACTCAGACACTAGTCCTCTGTCAGGTAGTTCCTAAAGAACACTTCTGAGGAAAGCATCTGATGAGTAACAGGTGTGCCAGGTTCAGTGACTCACTGCCCCGCCTACCTATACAAAAGGGGAGGCACCAAAAAACACATACAAACAAAAACGCCACATAACCAGAACCCAACTCCTAACAGTCGTAACATCAGACAATTATTGGACCCACTGGATGAATCCAAATGGCTTTGTTCTCACCTCAACTTCCCTTTACTCCACATTAACATCACGAGGTCAGTAAAACACATCACTGAGTATGACAAACATTACAACGTTCTTTGTCCTACTCCGCTGCACTTTCTATATTAAAGGGAATAACATTAAAAACAGTCAAATACACATATACTCATCTTTACATCTTCATCATTCTGTTCTTATGCAAGAGCTAGAACTGAATCTGTCTCCTTGCACTGTGGCTGTTCCAAGAATAACGTCATTTCAAGGCCAATACAAGGGATAGGAATCGAGAACGTTCCCAGCTGTTCAGTTCCTTGGATTGTTGGTCTGCTTGTCTTTCACTTCTGCTTATTGGTTCCACTTGTGCTTGCACTGCAGTCAGCTGGTTTCATTTTGTGTGCTGGAGGAGGAAAATAGCAGAGCAGTCTACAGCGTTGTTGCAGACATCACTTGTCAAGTGTTCTGTCTGTGAGGTGCCCACACTTGAAAAAGACCAGACTTTGAATTTCACTTACTTTATTTTGACCAGCTAGTTTGATAGCTGATAGGTAGGTAGATAGAGAGGTAGGTGAAAAACCTTTCAACACAAAAAAGAACATTTCATTAATCATTCAGATAAATTAAATGCATTATAGAGAATACAAATGAAATAACAAACATATACACTTCAGTAAAGCCATTTAACATAGCCAAAGCTAAATACTTTTGTCTAAACTATCATTTAACCCAGTTTAAGTTAGTTTTACATTCATTGGTTTTTAATCACAGAGCTGAGTAATTTCAAACAACGAAGATGAAATAAACTGTGGTTCTTAAATACACAAAATGTCTACCTTGCATTTTACACTTTTTATAAACAATTAAATTTTCAAAGTATACATTTTAGAGTTTGCAAATATTTTAATAGAAACTTTAACCAAGGATTTTCTTTTACAAAGAATTATTTTCCTTAAATTAACCCAAACATATTTACACTAGTTCTAAGATTTAACCAAGGATTTGGGGTAACTATTTTTGGTATTAATTAACATAAATGTGGGAAACACTATCTACATAAACAATTTATTCAAACTTAAACATTCATTTTAATATCAATATAATTTTTTAAACTTAAATGCAGTAACTATTTCCCAAACCATAAATACATTTCCACAATTGAGCTTCCATAGTTCCCAAACATATAAGCAGCAAATATGAGTCCAAGAGCTTACCGATAGCCCGTCTAGCTCAAAGTCTTCCTCACAGTGGAAAGTGGATTGTGCTTTGTTTGCTGTCCTCTGTCGGGTATGTCGGGTCAAATGACTGCTGCATGCATTTTAAGGTCTACTAGCCACGCCAGCCCTTGATTGCTCTAATTCAGCTCACCTGGCGGAGCGGCGTGCACCAGGCCGCGCTTAGTTGTAGATTGCACAAGGCCTAATCAGCGGCCATGCACAAGCAGCAGCACAGAGCAGGTAGTGGGCAAGAGGAGGAAGAGAAGAGTAACAGCCACACCTACTAGGTCAGCGCGACATCACTGTTAAAGAGGACAGAACAGAAACACAACTTTAGCTGATCACAACAAAGAGGCGGGGAGACGCCCAACACGCACAAACATTTGACCCACAGCATACAATTCATTTGCAGAAATCTGTGCTGCTTAGTGACGGTGCTGTCTCCCAAAGCCGATAAGAGAATCGATGAGGAACCGAGTCAATAAGTGAGATCAACAATGGAACCGGATTCGCTGAATTCTTATCAATTCCCATCTGTAAAGACGTACCTGCAGTATCAGCAGTTCACCGCTGTGTTAGCTCTTAGCTTCGTACTACTGCACCTAACAGCAGCTTCACAGAGCTGCAGGCACGACTGTTCATTCAGTGTTTCAGTGAATTATTCCGCTTTTTAAATTGTCTCTACGTAAAAGGCCCGACTGCTGACAGTGATATTCACAGGAGTGTTAGCGTGTGATAACAAAGTCTGTCTTCCACAGCACTTCTTCTCCAGCTCTACTCTAAAATAACATTGTGCTTCGAGTGTGTCTAAAAAGGGTCAAATTGCGCTCGTTGCTGTTGTGTTGAGTGAAAGCAACATTGTGCAGCTCCGGCAGCGTCGACGCAGTTAATGCTGTCAAATAGCGCGTCCTCTAATGGGAGTCTGTGGTTCAACATGACAGCAAACTTTGCTTCGGTCTCCTGACATCCCCTCTGCTAAGGATGCTTTGAAATAATGAAAGCCTTATCTGACATCAAGGAGGAGAAAAGCACCAGCCGCGCTGATATCGAATTTGTTTGAAGATAAAGTTTCCCTGCGGACCAACTGTAGGAACAAAAACGTCCTTCCATTCTGATTCAAAATGCTTTCTATCTTCTCCCTCGTCTGTGGCAGCCTTGTTCATTTTGTTCTTCACAGATAAGAGGCATTCATCCTTTGTCTTTGTAGAGTAATAAAATGATTAAGTCAATTAAAAGCCAGCCAAGTTTCTCTGTGTGGAAAAGCTTCTGTCACATTAAATTATCAAGCCTTAGTGTTCTCTCTTCTCTCGCACAAGCGCACACTTTGTTCATTTCGCTGTATTCATTTGTCAAAGCACAAGAGGACACCATGTCTAACATTCACTCGTGAAGCGATACACGAGAAGAGAGAGGGAAGTCTTTGACCTTTAATCTGTCCTGTAAAAGAAAAGAGAGAAATTCTAAATATAGCATCGCAGAGCCATGACCTTGTGTTTAAACCGAGGTTGATTTTATCAGTGATAGCAGGGAAAACACAGCAGCTACTTCAGGAGGCAACGCATGGGAAACAAATTGGTACGTTCCAAAAAAGAACGTGTCATTTTTGCAAAGGTCATCATCGGCCTACGACTATGCAAAGGTCTGCCATCCTGCTCGTGTGTGCGTGCCTGCTTTGGTTCAATGACAGAGACGAGGCTGGAAGCCATCACTCCAGATGACAGCAGAAACCATCTGTCCTCCTGCTCATCATTAACCCTGCTGGCAGCGTCCCGGCCGCTGTGCTGACACAGTTAGAGGAGAGATATGGATGAGGTTTCCCGCTGAAAGAGTTGACATATCCCAGCGCAGACGGTCAATTCCATCACTGCTCGGCGCATTTTTGTCAAAAACTGCAACAGAATGATTCTTGACATTTGGTTTTTCCTTAAAAACTGCTTCTGTGCTTCTGTTTTTACAGAACTTCTTCAGGCTGGAGCCAATCGTGATGTTTCTGTCAAGAATGATGAGCATGTACCACCATACCAGCTGTACAAAATCAAGTCATCCAAATGCGTTTGATCACCTTATGCTGTGATTGCACGTTTGCAAAGTAACTATAATCGTCTGTAAATCTAAACATTATCTAAGCCCTGCTTATTCACACAGTTAGAGTGTTTGGGCACACCCACATGGAAAAGATACATATAAATATTATAAAGTTTGTATCTGTCTTGTGTGAAACTTGTATGAAAAGCGTACAAGAGTGAAAACAGATAAAAGATCCCTTGAAAAATTAGATAAATGAAACTTGTATGTTTTGGATACTTCCTAAAACAATATATGAAAGCGGCCACTTTCATGAGTAAATCATATAAGCCTTATATCAGCGGTCCCCAACCCCCGGGCCTCGGACCGGTCCGTGAGTCGTTTGGTTCCGGGCCGCGAGAGTTGAGGCTCAGGTGTGAAATGTATAGTTTTCAGGGTTTTTATCGGTTTTCAGCGTTATTTTGTTATCGTTTTTATCGTTTACTCGGTTTTCCTGGGTCTTTTCAGGTGTGTTATGAATAAATTTTCTTTTTTTCGGTACCGGTACTAGTTTTATTTTGTTGCATTTATCCGCGACACCTTAAAGGCCGGCCCGTGAAAATATTGTCGGGCATAAACCGGTCCGTGGCGCAAAAACGGTTGGGGACCGCTGCCTTATATGATTCACTATATGAAGTAGGCCACATCTGATGCAAGTCTGTTATAAGTTTTTTCTATTTCTTTTCCATATGACACAGTTTTTGCATCACACAGTGGCTCAACATGTGACTGAAGTGCAGACTTTCAGCCTGAATTCAAAGACTTTAACAAAAGTATTTTAGTTTTGAGTCGAGCCATCAGAGGCTCAACAATAATTCAAAGTAATTTTTATTATAAGGATTGTTTTTCAATGCCTGGGTGAAAATCGACTCCTAGATTCCAACGTCCTCACAAAATGCTGTTTCCTCCCTTCAGATGCTCTGCTCAGCTCTTACTGCAGTTACCCTCAACTGCTGCTTGCTTGTGGGTCTCTCTGCACTCAGTTTGCATTCAAAAGCCGCTCTGTTGAGTTGAGATCATGTGACTGACTTGGCCACTGATGTCAGTATCTTTGACTTGCAAACCTCTTGTTTTTTGCAGGATGCTTTTGTGTCATCATGCACTTGGACTGAAGCGGTGTCCAATGAGTTTTGCAGCATTTTGTTCAAACTGAGCAGAGGGTGTTGTCCTGTACACTTCAAAATTCATCCTGGTTCTTCTATCGGCAGCCACGTCTCCCAGTAACACCAGTAACCTGGTGTCACTAGTGTACGTATGGTCCCACAGGTAGCTACACATGCCCACACCATATCACTGCCTCCACCATGTTTTCTCTCTTTCTCCATACTTTCATGGGAATGACGGGAATCTTGGATTCATCTGTTCAAAGATGTTTTTCAGGCCTGTGCAGCTCTTTCAGAGTCTAATAAGGCCTTGTTGGTGTCGAGTGTATCCAGTGGTCCTTGACAAAGGTACACAAGAGTTTTCTATACTTGGTTAGATATTGTGAAGGGTTTTTCTTAACAGAGGATGTAGTTTAGCTTTCCTCTGTGGACCTTTTGATGCTGCTGAGTTGGTCTGTGTGTGTCCTCTATTTAAAAATGTACCACTTGGTGATTTGACAGTTTTTGGTGGCTCTCTGTTGGGTTTCTTTAGGCTACGACACACGTACACAGATTTTTCTCTGCATTTGCACCTTTCGTCCACACGTAAACGGCGTTTTCAATCACTGAAAACAGAGATTTACTCCCGCAGCGTCAAACGTGTGCGCCTTTTTTGACGTGACACTGTGCGCCACGTTATTGTTTACATGAGATTAATTTCTACAATGGCCGATAGAAACAAAATACTGTTGCTCTGACTATCTGCAGTTTTTACACACTTACACACAGTGACTGTCCTTCCATTTAGAAAGACGGAGGCATCAGAGTGAACTTCTCCAACACAGACGGTCTCACAACCTAAATCCCGACTGCGACGTCATCGTCGGTTTTGAATAAATGTATTTATTTTTTATTAAAATGTATTCATGCTGTATGCATTTAGTTCACTGTTAAGTTGTGAGTCTGCACCAGCCAAAATACTGTTCTGGTTACATTTGAAATGATGAAGGCACTTGAAAAGTAACACAAAATTAGCTGCTTTTTCGGAAAAACAAAAAAACGTTTCAGACTTCAGGTTTGCATAAAACCCTGTTTACTTTTTCCCTCCCAGGCTTCTAGACTTCTGATTGGCCAACATTTCTACACAGCTGCGTTTTTGGCGTTTACATGTGGACGAAGATCAACCTTCGTCCACATGTAAACACAAGATATACAGTATGTGAACGGGATTTTTAAAAAAACGAAAATGGAAAATCTCCATGTTCAAAAATCCCCGTGTACGTATGGACGTAGTTTGGCTTAATGGTGGCCTCCTCCTGGCATTGAAACTAAAAGCCTGCACTTCAGTCGTAGTGTGCAGAAGCCAAACAACAAAAATGGTTATTTTTGTCCAAATATTTACAGACACGAGTGTATGCACAGAGCGATGAAGTAACTAAACAACATGAAACTAATAAATGTTACAATGTAAGCATGTTGCCTTGAAAAGAAATCACTTTGCACACAAAGCTTTTTGGTAACAAGACTCGTGTGATTTGATCTCGTTCCAAACATCAAAGTGACAGATCACACGTGTCCTCCATGTATCTGAGTACTTGTTTTTTAATGAAGCCAATACTCGACAGAAGTACGCTGCTACATTCATAAGTTATAAAGATAGTAAGATGAGAGGCAAACACTAATTATTCAAGTTTGGAGTGGTGCATTTCTCAGCCTACACAGCAGATCACACCGAGCCGTTTAGAGAAGAAGCTGCGCCTCTTTTATCCTGCTTTAAAAAGCTGACGCATAAATATTTATGACTTTTTCTTTTATCTGAAGCAGTTATGTGATATTAATGAAGAAAACGTTTCCACAGAAATCAAAAAGTGGATTAATCTAGTAAAAAGATTTTCATTGACCATTTCACTTTTCAGAATCTACAAGCTGACAAATCCATTTACAAAATGGGAATTTAAACGAGAGCTTCTTGCTTTTATATTTCTTTTGTTTTTATCAAGTGGAACTCACTCGTTGCTTTTTTCTGTAAATGTCTGAAGTTTAGTAACACAGGAAATCTACCGGCCGCTGACAGCACCCAAGCAAATTGCATCGAATATGGTTTTTCTATTAACACGCTAGAGTTTTATAAAGAGCTGAACCTAATAGGACAGAGATAAGTTTGGGGTGGACACCTAAGCTACCCAACCCTTTAAGTGGCATTATACAGTGCATAGGGGTGCAACAATACACAAAATTCACGGTTCGGTTCAATACTTTGGTGTCACGGTTCAATATTTTTTCGATACAAAAAAAATGTTCATGCTTTTTAAATTGTTATTTATTAAAATTATAAATATATATTTTAACTCAAATAAGTAAAAGTAATAAAATAATAAATCTATCTGATGGAGAAATCACTCATCTTTGGAAAAGAGAGTTTATTACAGAGAAATGTCTCTTTCCAAAATAAAAGCTATACTATACGCTTCTTCTGGGCTATATTCTCAGCAGCATATTAAACATATCAGGTCCCCATAAGGAGAATCATGTGCTAACGGCTGTCTAAATGACTCGGCTAAAGTTTGTAGCATGCGTGCTTGTTGTTTTTGTCTGCTTCCACTTGTCTTTGCACTAGGATGATGTCGGAGTAAATGTGCAGTCATATTCGTTGTGTTCCCACTAGTGCTGTCAGCGTTAATCTGAAATGACGTTAACGCCACAACACGGCAAATCTCCGTTAACAAGCTACCGCGGATCGCCCCGTGCGTGGGGCTGGACGGCGTCAACACGTTAACGAGCTAACTGCGCTAACGAGCTAACTGCGCTAACGAGCTAACTGCGCTAACGCACTAGTTCCCACCCATGTAATTGAGCATTGCGTGGCACATCCGACATACTGTTTTACTTTTGTCCATGACGCGCTTACCTTCAGGGTCATACGTCACATGAAAACCAAAATAGTTCCAAACGCCAGATCTGAATGAGGGTGGGGGAGGTTCAATTTGCCATGTTGCAACGAGCTTAGCTTCTGTCTGCTAGCTTGCGCTGCGCTCAGTGGATCTGCGCTCGACAGTGCAGCCTAGGCGGAGTAGTCGAACGCAGATCCACTGAGCTCTCAACACAGACAGCATCGTCAGAAGGAAAGTTGATAAAATAAATTTAAAATTTGTATTGTTCATACATATGCGTACCGAACCGAAAGCACTGTATCGAACGGTTCAATATCGATACGAGTATCGTTGCACCCCTAACAGTGCATTACACTCTGAGAGCACAAACCTGCACCATGGCAGCTCACTCTCTGGCCAGTAGGGAACAGTGTTGTCGGAGCTCTTCTTCTTCCTCCTCGCTGTCGCCAAGCGCCTTCTCCTATAGGATCATCTTTGTTATTGAGGTGTTCTCTCTGATTCTTCACCTTACGATGTAAACCACCTTGGGCAACTGTTGTTGTGAACTCCGTAAATAAAATTCAGTGGACGAGAATCCTACTAAGCAGCTCTCTACTCCATCTGTGGCGTGGGCCAGCATATAAAATTCCTGTTCCTTGTGATGCAAACAACAAACAGCCTCCAATATCTTGCAGCTCGTACCAATTAGAGAAATGAGTCCCACTGAAAGTGATATGAAGTCTCTACAGGAAGGCTCGATGATGATTCACACAGAGTGCGTGCTACACTGCGCATCAGCACATTTACTGTCTAAAGGTTTTCAGGGCACAAATACAGTTTGACTTCCAGAACATATTTTTATCTTGTTTCAGTAAACTGCAATTTGCTAATCTTTCGAGTCATGAAATAGAAAATCTATTAACACATCCAGCTTCCTGTTAATATCACTCACTTGTTTCTGCCTCGACCTGCTCTTGATATTCTGCTTTTTTCGTCTCGCCCACACACACATTTCAAGTAGGAAAACTTTACCTTGAGTGAGTTATTGATGTGGCACACCGTGTTTGATCTTCTGTTTGAGCTGGAAATGAGCAGTAACGGGATGAAGCAGTACTCCCTGTCATGTGAAGTGCTCTCGATTGGGCGGCGGTGCAGCGAACAAGCAGTGAAGCATTCTCATCATGTCTGCCTTTCAAACATATTGGCAGCACATGGCCATAGGGCAGGAGAAATTGACTCGGTATTAAGTGAAGCGAGGCCAAGCACGTTTGTGTGTGTGCAAAAGAGACAAAATCATGGACTAAGTGTAAATGAAAGAGTCACAGGAGGATTGGGGAATTTGTAATAAGCACAGAAGCATTTTTTTTCTTCTTCTGGTACCAAAACATCCCAGAGAGAAAAGCCGAGGAGCAGTGGAAATGGCTCGATATAAATAGGAAGTGTCAGTTTTAATGAATGCATTGAAAATTACCATGTTGTTCTCAAAGACGTGTCTGGGCTAGGGATGCACCGATACCGATACTGGTATCGGTATCGGGGCCGATACTGTAAAATGTGCGTGTACTCATACTCGTAAAAGTTAACCGATACCATGAACCGATACCAACTTATTTCATTAGTCAGAGGGTGGCTTGTCATTTCTGTTGTAGTTTTTTAGATTGGCCACTAGGGGGGACATCTCGCGCTAAACAGGCACAGGGTTAGGCGAGTGAGACTGGCAGCTCCAGATAAAAAAGAGAAACTGGAGGCTGCTGTAGCTAGGCTAAACAAAATGTCAGCAGTGTGGAACAGCCAACTTTAACTCAGGTTTTGGAAAAGCGATGAAAAATGTCAAGAGAAAATCCACGGGCAGTTAAAATAACAGAGGCTCTGACTCATTTTATCACTCTGGATGACCAGCCAATGCCGGTCGTGGAAAACATAGGATTGAACCGTCTTCTCAGCATACTCGAGCCGCGATATGAAATTGGACACTCTGCAATAATTTAAAAGTTTATTTTATTCTCAAACCTAATTTGTATTTATTTTATTCCAAACAGAAGTGTTTATTTATTATTCTGAAAGCTCGAGACAGTGCCAATAGTTCAGTGATATTTAGTTAAATTACAATGTGGAGACTCTGCAATAATTTAACAGAAGTGCTGATTTTTCACTTGAATTTTTTTTTGTGGTCATTTTTATTAAGATATTATTTATTATCGGCAGAGAATAAAATAAAACCTGTCTTCCAATTCATTGCGCGTGTGTGTGTGTGTGTGTGTGTGTGTGTGTGGTAGAAGTATCGGTTTTTGTACTCGGTATCGGCAAGTACTCAGATCCAAGTATCGGTATCGTATCGGTTTGAAAAAATTGGTATCGTTGCATCCCTAGTCTGGGCTTTTACAGGATGGAAGCAAAGTGTGCTAGCATGTAATGCTACACATTATTCATCATATTTAACCATTGTCTTTAATGAGAGGTTAATTATTAGCAGTGCTACAATGTAACAACATCACAAGGAAAAATGGAAGAGAGGCAAAAATCCAGACCTCTGTCTCTTCTCTCCTCCCACTGTGAACAGATTTAATAGTAACCACACCAGGTTGCAAAAAATGTAATATCAGCTGTAAAAACAGTCTCCACCTGCTGAAAAGGGTCTGAATGTAAGCGCCAGAGTCGCACTCTTTAAGGTGTACTCGAGCAATTTATTATTGCACATCCATCGTTTGGACGTGTACAGTTTAAGTTGCAGTTTTGGTGATTTCATGTGTTTTTTAGAACCTTAGAGGAAACAGCCCTTTGTGAATTCCTCTGTCTGACCCACTTGGCATAGTCTTCAGGCCTGAGTTGATCAGTGTAATGACCTTAGTGAGAAAGAGGAACGGAAATCAATACGATTCCCCTCGGTGTTCACGGTGTGTGCACTCCCAGGCCTCTTATTTAGGAAGGCAGCTAAGAGTAAGAAAGCTGGTGCTGCTCATTTTATTACTGTATATACAGTCAGGACACAGGTTTCATCGCTTACATAGAGTGTGTGTGTGTGTGTGTGTGTGTGTGTGTTATTGAATCAGTGGCTGCAGGCTGCTCAGTGAAGCAGCTCCAAACACTAACCTTTCCATTACTGTGCTTTGCAGCTGCTATGAGGTTCTTCTCCTGTGTTTTCTGCACAAAATAGATGTTGCTCAGTGTGTTAGAGTAATCAAACAAATGACTGCACGTCTTACTAAATATAGTTTTTACAAAGGCGCAGAATGGGAAACACGTAAATTATTTTTCTTTGCTGCACGGTGTGATTTAATGCAGACTTTAATCTCTTAGACTCAAAGGCATCCGCAGGCTTTGTTCTGAGACCCTGAGAGCTCTCTTTAGATCGTGGTGATACACACTTCAAAAGCAGAGCCCACACCACAACCCAGATGGTTTTTACATGAAGTAAAACATCTCACATTAGAAGTCCTCTAATTGTAGTGCTTTGGATGCGTGATAGATGTTGGGTTTGCTTACTTTTTCCATGTGATACTTTTTTAGTTTCATGTGATTATTTAAAAAGTCAACAACCTATTTTTGTATCTGACCCTTGTAGGAAATCTTTGTGCACAACCTGACCTCTTTGTTATGTACTGTACCCTGTCTGTGTAGGCTCTTTGGTTCAACATCGCAGTCCTCACAAAGTCTCTGAGTCGGGGTGCTGCCAGGGCCCCTTTTGTCTCCCTGGTGCTGCCCCCTGCTGGAGAATCAATAGCCCTGTATGCAAATGAATTGTTATTTTTATGATATCGTATAGGTTTAGGAAACAGAATCTGCCCGAGCTGATCAGCGAGCAGGCTGTAGTGATGAGAATGTGCAGATGCTGCAGCTGCTGATGCTGTAAGCTTAGATTCCAAGCAAAACTCGTTTAAATGCAACAGAAAGTCCAACAGAGCTCTCAGCGTTATACATTCATTCCAGATATACTAACAGCACAAACTTAGAGACTAAGAGTTGTTTTTGATGTTGTGTATTTGGGTTGAATGTTTCCTTTAACCTGCCCAGCAGAGCAGCTACCAAGAGGGATGAGTGATTAATGGAAGCAACGGCTGGAACGCCACCATATTACATCCCAGAGTACTCAGAGAATATAGGCTGTGTGTGTGTGTGTGTGTGTGTGTGTGTGTGCGTGTGTGTGTGTGTGTGTGTTATTGGGTGGTGGGACTGGCGGAAATTTCATTCTTCATCAGTCCCATCTCAAAGTTCATGATTACCTCAGCTGTGGAAATAAAATCACAGGCTGAACGTCTTTGTTTGTTTTCATCTTCTGTATGATTCCAAAACGATGTCATTTAGTTAAATTGCTTAATAGTGGAACACAGCTGCTTATTGTTCAGTTCAGTTTTATCAGTAGTGCCGAATCACAACAAGGTGAAGAACCAACAATAATAGAGAGGACAGCCCACAGTGAGCTGCACCTGAGCATTTGTTGACGGTGGGAAGGAAACCTCCAGCAAAACCAGGTTCATGGAGGGACAGCCATCTGCCACAGAACAAAGACACACTGTGGAAGAGACCCAGCGATTAATAATAACTAATGATTAAACGCAGATCGGTGTGAGTGAGGAAGTCTTCCCACGATGATCATGGGAGCCCCCTAACTATGTTACATCTGTGCAGCACTGTAACACTAGACTGGATCTGATGTCAAGACACACAAACGGGACAAAACCTAATTGAAACAATCAGTTAGCACAGGTCCCCAACCTTTTTCATGGAGCGGCCTTTAACCCTTTAAAGCCGGTCAGAGCAGCACGCTCTGTTTTGCATAACTATTTTTAAATCCCTGTAGCTCTGCAACCACGTGAGCTAGCGCAATAATTTTTTTTGCATATGAAACCGGAGGAGTTGTACTTCCATCTTATGCCATCAGCTTGTCCTCGGTCACAGTTTCCTTCCACATATAGCTTTGCAAAGACTGCATAAAAATATTCCAGAAACACGCTTTGCCGATCTGATCAGCTGTTCGTAACACTTCCTACATTGAAAAAGACGTCAACGCGAACGATCGCATGTCCGCCATTTCCTGCCCGAAACCGGAAGTGATGTCATTTTCGCGGAAAATTTAGTTTTTTACTTGTAGGCCTTAAAAGCCTATACCGGTGTTTTTATAAGTCATGTTTGACTCTATGCTTTTCTGAATAGTTTCTGGGATGCTTAGAACTCATATTGCACTGCTGGAAATAGTTTATTTTGATGCATATGCTGCTTTTTTGCAAATTTGCATCATAGGATTGTTTTTCGTTTTTCCTGCAGTGTATAAAAATTGGTGTATCTCAAAAATAAAACTATGAAGACACTCAAAATAAATTTCCTGTGGTGGGAAACTATTTTGTGCAACTTTTTTGTATTTAAAGTTTTGAGGGATAAGCCTCTTAAATTTCTCTAACTAGAAATATATGTTAAAAAAACAAAACAATTTTCAATTTTTTTGTAGTTTATTGCACTTTTTTGCAATTAATGTAGTTACTATGCACTTAATGCAGACATATTATTAAAATCTGGGCTATAATGGTTGTATTGATGTATATCAACTTGAAATGCTCCCAAAAATGGCTCCACAGCATGTAAACATATAATATAAGCTCTGGCGGACTTGGTTCTATGGTAGGTCTTAAAGGGTTAAGGTGTCGCAGATAAATACAACAAAGTAAAACCAGTGCCGGTACCAAGAAAAGAAGATTTATTCATAACACATGGGAAAAGACCCAGGGGAACTGAGTTAACGATAAAAACTATTAAAAATAAATTTCACACCCGAGTCTCAACTCTCGTGGCCCGGTACCTAACAACTCATGGCCGGTACCGGGCCACGACCCGGGGGTTGGGGAACGCTGAGTTAGCACCTTTGCAATTAGGAACAGTAAACACAAATAGCATTTTTTTTATCCTTTGTTTTCATTTTCAGAACAATAAAGCTTCTCATAAAACAGAAGAGCTCAAATGTACACAAATGTGTGACAACGTCTCTGAAACAATCTAACGACTGGTGTGCGTCTTCTGTCTGAACGATGTTCACGGTGCAGGCCGTCAGTCATCCCTCGCCTACACATGATATGAAATACTGGAAGTGAGATTTCGTTCTCACCGAGAGGAAAAAATTGCATGACTGGAAAGCTTCCTTAAAAGGATTGCATTATAAACACAGCGATTTCCCTCAGCAAGAAAAATCGTATACCGAGCCAGAATTGCATAATAAGGCAAACAGACTGCGGGCTACATATTTACACCAACAGGGATCACGAAAGCAGCCCTCCTGAGTCATTTGTGCTCAGGGCAAAGTGCTCTCAAGGAAAGAGATTTATTTGGCTTCATTATGTTTGCATGGTGAGGCTGGTGCAGCCATCATTTCTATTAGACACTTTTCTGGCCCATTAAACCTCATTACATATTGATCCTGTTCCTCTGGATGATAATGTGCCATTTATTTCCATCGGTTCCACTTCTCCCTCTTTATACTTTCATTGTTCATTAAGTGTCACTGAGTGTCAGAGGAGATGTATGTGGTGGATTTTAGATCACTTCTCCTGCCAAGACAACAGCAGCAAATGAAATCTGGATAATTTTCTGACAAACTTACAGCCGACGCTGAATTGAGAACATTAACAGGGGGGTGTAGATTTGTTTGCTGTTGCAGTGCCACATATTGTCTCGTACCGCCGCTCTCCTCGAGAATCAATCTGTTCATGCAGTTGATTCCTCAATGAGGCAGTGTATGACATATTTGTAGGACTGTTTGTGTCACACTCATAGGAAGGCCGCTCTGCATGTTTCTGCACATATGCTTACTGCCAGCATCTGCTGCATCATTGCCCTTACCCTAATTGCATCTAATTTCTGTTTATGCCGTTTTTGCACTCTGCTTTGCCCTTAGTGAGAGTCGCTTTGCACGTTGTTATATTCTGCTTACTTTGGAATGTAGATGACTCCAAACCATGATGGCACAAAACTACCAGTGAAATTTACATAACATGTCGTTTTCTTTATTACGCTGCAGCCCACGCTGAACGCTGCTATCGCATCCTTTTTTCTGCACTTCTGCTGCTGCAACAATGCATTTGTCCTGCAGGCATCATTAAAGTTTCATCTCATCCCTGCATACGTTAGTAGCGGTTTTACCAGCTTCCTTTTTACATCATCCAGACTATCTCTGGTGAAGAGAACCTGCCATTTAACCCTTTAAAACCGGTCAGAGCGGCACGCTCTGTTTTGCGTAACTATTTTTAAATCCCGGTAGCTCTGCAACCACGTGAGCTAGCGCAATAATTTTTTTTGCATATGAAACCGGAGGAGTTGTACTTACATCTTATGCCATCAGCTTGTCCTCGGTCACAGTTTCCTTCCACATATAGTTTTGCAAAAACTGCATAAAAAGCACTTGCAGCAACAAAAACATAATATTCCAGAAACACGCTTTGCCGATCCGATCAGCTGTTCGTAACACTTCCTACATTGGATTAGACGTCAGCGCGAACTATCGCATGTCCGCCATGACCTGCCCGAAACCGGAAGTGATATCATTTTCCATCAGGGCCTCATGAGCCTATACTGGTGTTTTTAAAAGTTATCTTTGACTTTATGACTTTCTGTGTGGTTTCTGGGATGCTTAGGACTCATATTGCACTGCTGGAAATAGTTTATTTTGATGCATATGCTGCTTTTTTGCAAATTTGCATTATAATATTTATTTTCGTTTAAAATAAATATAAAAATTGGTGTATTTCAAAAATAAAACTATGAAGACACTCAAAATAAATTTCCTGTGGTGGGAAACTATTTTGTGCAACTTTTTTGTATTTACAGTTTTGAGGGATAAGCCTCTTAAATTTCTCTAACTAGAAATATATGTTAAAAAAACAAAAACGATTTTCAATTTTTTTGTAGTTTATTGCACTTTTTTGCAATTTATGTAATTACTATGCACTTAATGCAGACATATTATTAAAATCTGGGCTGTAATGGTTGTATTGATGTATAGCAACTTGAAATGCTCCCAAAAATGGCTCCACAGCATGTAAACATATAATATAAGCTCTGGCGGACTTGGTTCTATGGTAGGTCTTAAAGGGTTAAGAGTATAACACCCATCATAGTTTGTATTTGTTATTTTCTTGCTGATGAACAATAAAAAGCCTGTGCTCTGTCTTATCTATATTAACACAGTCGTTTCCTTCAAGGCTGTAAACTCACCTCTGCGACGTGATCAGCAGGGACGCGGTCACGGCCCCACAGTGGTCATTCTTGCTGTCACAGCGGTGAGGTCTCTGTCTGAGGCCACCTGGCTTCCCTCTGGGACGTAATTTATGATGCTAATGAAATGTGAGTATGCATAGGCCATCTGAAAGCAAGTGATGAATCTCTTGCACAGACCTCGTCATCCATCACCGAGGAAGCCTACAGGAAGCCCGAGCCTGTTCTTCTCTGATTAATGTTTAGACCGATGCACCTCCAAGATTATCTGTTTTGATCGTGTCATCTCTTTGTTTTGGCTGCTGCGGGCTTTCTCGAATTAGATCATAGACTCAGGGCTCTGTTTTAATACAAAGTCATAGTGAGAAATATTTGACTTTGCCTACAGTGGAATTAAATCATCAAGCAGAATAAAGCATCTGCAGCCGCTCTGCAAACCAGATTTCCACCGCTGCCATTCCCTTACTTAACCTTGCCTATTTCCCACAGAGAACGTTTGCATGCCAATTGTGCCAAATAAGTTCTATTGTTTAAATGCAGATTGGATCCATTTATTTCTACTCAGAGTCGGAACATTTGAAGGGACAGTGGGGATTTTTGCAATTACATTTATCTGTGAATGTCCGTCTCTTTATACAAGGGAAAGTAATTTTGGCCAGCAGAGATTTGCAACCACTGCCACAGCTGCTGAATTTTAACAGTCTTTAAGGCATGTTTATTAAAGCCCAGTATCAGTGGGGAAGTTTTAACCTCTGGAATGGCTGCTTGAATAAAAGGTGTTTTCAAATAAATGCAAATATATACCCCCCCTCTCGCTGTCCTTGTCTATCAGTCTGTGGACAAATTACATTTTTCATGCGAGGAAGGATTCAAGCAGATTCCAGATAGCTCGGTTTGTGCCTTCCACCTCAGCCACGCATCGTTATTTTGACAAGCCGCAACTCAGCATTGTTTTATTATGATCATTATCTTCATCAAAATTGTCATGATTATAATGCTATCACTCTTTTCTGGGGCAAAAAGTGACGTGTGCAGATTGGTTGTGTCTAAGCAGAGCGTCTGTACGGCTTCACGTGATATGAGCAGTTTTAGGTTTGACTCTTCTGTTATACCTCAGCTGTTATCCTCACAGGCAGGAAAACTTAAAGGGATAAATAAGGAATTGTGTCGTGTTTCTTAGGAAACACAAAAAGGGGGGGAACTGTCACAAAATTAATATATTGTTAGTGCTTATTGTTACTTGTTTTTAATATAGTTTGCTTCCAGTCTGAAAAGGGCTCTGAGTAGAGTCTGAGCCAAATGTACTGACAGGAAGCTGCATGCTTTTGCAGAGAACAGGCAGTTTTAGTGCAGAGCTGCACGGGCATATTAATAAACCAGACACAAAAAGCGGAACTAAGAAAACTGTGTGTCGGTGCCGTAGTGCAGAAATATATATACGGATTTAGCTGGCAAAGAATTCAGACCTGAGCTTGTGTGTTCGTCTCCATTTCCGGAAATGTAAAAATAATGATAATTTTTTGAGCCTGACCACTCTGAGTTCAGTCTTTCTCTGTCTTAATATTATTTAACAAACAAAAACTAGGACAATATGAGGGACATACGGTCACACCAAAAACGCAAACTTGTGAAAAACTAGGTGAACCCCAGCTTGAGCAGCAATGAGGTGGAAGTGTTGCATCCATATGACTTTATCAGTCCGTCACATCACTGAGGAAGAATTCTGGCCCACTCTTCTTTACATTTCACTGAGGTTTGCAGCTATTCAGTTACCCACAGCTCCCACAGCTCCCACAGCATTTACGTTAGGGATCTGTGTCCTGTTGTATTTCCCTATCTGAGCCAAGTTTTAGCTATTGGACAGATAAACTAGAATACTTTAGTATACAGAGGAGTTCATGGGTGACTGAGGCTACGTCCACACGTACACGGGTATTTTTGAAAACTGAGATTTTCCGTTTTAATTTTAAAAAATAATCCCGTCCACACGTAAAGGCAGAAATGAAGGAAAACGCTGCTAGGAACATGCCAAAGCAGCAGGTGGCGCTATATTCCTAACCGTGCAGAAATGTTGGCCAATCAGAAGTCTAGAAGCCTCGGTGGGAAAAAGTAAACAAAGCTGGGGCATAGAAGCAGAACCGAGTCGTATGTGTGGAGGGACAGTAACTGTGTGTGTATATGTAAGCATTTAAACACTGCAGAGACAATTAACAGTAATAGTACTGTAGAAATTCATTTCACCGAAACAATAACGTGGCGCACAGTGTGACGTCAAAAAAGGCGCACACCTTTGACGCTGCGTTTTCTGCGTTTTTCTCGTCCACACGTAAATGCAAAAATGGAGTTTTTAAAAATCTCAGTTTTCAGTGACCAAAAACGTTTACGTGTGGACAAAAGGTGCAAACGCATAGAAAAATCTGCGTTTTCAAAAATACCCGGGTACATGTGGACGTAGCCTCAGTGACTGCAAGGAGCCCAAGACCTGTGGTTTCAAAACAAGCCCCATCACCAGCCCAGCACCACCGTGCTCGACAGTTGGCACCAGGCGCTTGTGCTGATTCGCTGCAGCTTCCTCCAAACACGGCGGTGTGCACGATGACCAAACATTTCCACTTTGGTCTCAACTGTCCACAGGACATTGTTCCAGAAGTGTTGTTTCTTATTCAGATTCCAGCTCTTACTGGTTCCAGTGACCTTTGAGCGAGAACAGGCTTGTGCCTGAGGCCTGCGGAGTTTGAGAGGAAGCTCTTCAGTTTGATGCAGTTTCTCGTCGTGTGCTCTGACCTTGGGGTGAATTTGCTAGGACATCCACTCCTGGGACGACTGTGACATTGTGTTAACACACACTTGAATGAATTTGCTCTTGTGGAGGTGTGCCTGCTGATTATCAGTTGATTGAGTTTTAATCAAGGTAACTGACTGCTTTGTACTCTTGATTCCTGTGGAAGCAGTAAGAGTGTAGTTAGCTTTTCTAACAAAGCCTACAGAGTCTCTAAAGACATCGAATGAATCAATCTGAGTGAACTTTAACCTCTGTGACTGCGCTGTAGCCGAGTCTTTGAGTGGCTTGCTGAGGCATAGAAGCGTGTTTTTGCATTAGCTAGTTATGTTTGCTTCTTTTTTTCAGTGATTTACTGAATGCCTCTCACATTAAAGTCAAGCAGATCTGAGAGCCGCACTATGAGATTAATGGGACACTTACAATGCTCCTGCTCCACAGAAGGTTATGCATTCAGCTTCTGACTGTCATGTTAGAAATAAATGCCAGCAGAGAGAGTGCATCGAGTGGTAAAACAAAAATATTAACTCATGAATCCACAAGATTAATAGTATTCTGCAGCACTGCTCTCTTTTTTGAAGCATCTGTTTTCTGTTTTGCTGTGATATTTTTCTTTTAATGTCCTTGATATCTTTCCATAACCTGTTCCTCCTGGCTGAGTAGGCGGCACTTGGTCTATTTTGTGCAGAAGAGGTGAATTTGGCATATCAAATGATGCGTCAAATTCCATCTTTTATGAGTGCACCCAGAGCCTGAAGCAGAAAGCCTGGGTTAAAAAAAAGTAAGTGATGCCCATTACCTGTGAAAGGGGTTTGAGGTTGTCTCGCGCCAGCTATCGCAAAGGAATTCCAGCTATTTTGAACTTGCTTCACAAGCACACCCATCCATCAGGATTATGTTTGTGACAAGATTGCTCGCAGCAGGGCGCTACATCCGAAGTGCAAATTCAGTGAAAACTGATGCAGCGTGACTAAGGTACGGTGGATTTTGTGGAGGTGTTTACAATGTTACAAACTCCAAGGATGTGGAATCCCAAACGTGCAATGAGAGAAAAGAAACTGTCACGTTAACCTGTAGACAGTGAGCACAAACCGTGTGGTGTTAATAAAGTGTGTGTGCATACCTCACACACACTTCAGGCAAAGTTGTAAGTGAGTCAAGCGAGCTAGCATTTCTTATTATTATTATTTATTATGTATTTCCTAAAACTTTTATTAACAATGCACAATTAACCAGTTACAAAATCCAGTTCAAAATGTTTTTCTTTGCTGCTGTTGTTGCTAATTGTAGTGCTCAAAAAGACAGGAGTATGAAGTGAAGGTGGTAAGATTTTCTCAGGACTGAGCCTATCAGAGGGACAGCTCAAGTTTGAGGGAAGACAAAGTGTGTGATAGTGGTTATCCAGTCTTTTAGTGATGACGTGATGAATCCTGCTTCTGGGCCCAAACTAAGGCTGTTGTGTTTTTAACATGTTTTAATGTTTTGTATCTTGTTCTATTTAATCTCAACAAGCTCCTAAAAACAGTCAGTGATCACTGTCGGCCTCTCTCGGTTTTTATTACTGCTAATCATTTTAAAGCTCAGTTTTTTAAACCTTTACGATGCAACTCCAGCCCATGCAGCAGTATATTAATGACTAACCTCGTATTGTGGATGAATAATCTCAGTTGTTCTCCTGACTGAAGTTTGGTCCGTTTACAGCATCCTGCTATGCGATTGCATTTGTCCCTAACCATCAGGAACCCTCACGTTAACTTTTATCCAGTGGAAAATTGTTAGCGTTCATGCTCCAGCTTCACTGTGTTTATGCTATGCTAACATAGCTGTGTCGCTAGCAATCACGTAGCACATCATTATATACCAGCTAGTCCAACTTCAGTAACCCTACAAACGTCACTGCTGTTTAGTTTTCTGTATTTATTTATGTTGGAAGTGATAGCAGAGCTGTACGTTTGAATTTTTTCAGAAATCTCTCAGTCAGAACATGCTACATCATGTTTAGGTGGAAGCTAGCGAGCTAACTTCCTGCTAACTTCTAACTCTGTTAAATGTAATAAACAGGATTTAAATGTAATAAATCCTGTTTTCATGGATGCCTGGATGTTAAACTTAATTGTTACACCTGGTAAAGCAGCAACATTGATCATTTTATTACAGATGAAAGAATTTAGACAGTTTTTAACTCTCAGTGATGCCGCAGTGTTCGTTTGACTTTGGGACCTGAAGCGGAGTTTGGACCCAGGCATAGTGTTGCCAACTCCTCAGTAAGGAAAATCGCTATTGGCTGTCCTAAAAGTCGCTAAATGACGTCATCACCTAATTTGCATAATTGGTCATGCTAATGTAATTGTAACCTATGTTGTTGGAGAGAGAAATAACATCGTGGAAGAGACATAAAGTGAGTAAAAAACATCCTAAATGCATTTAGAATTTATTTAGAACTACAAATTAAATTTCTTTTAGCAATTATTGTTTTTTTTTAATGTCACAATTCCAACCCTGCTCCTTTACCCGGGCTTGGACCGGCAAAAGTGACCCGAAATAGGCACTCTGGTGGAGTTACTTTGTGTGTGTGTGTTTATAAGTAGTTTTAAACCTTGTGATCCACAAAACAGCATAAGAGTAAAAGAGTAAAAGAAGAACTGACTGCGTTACAGCACCCGCTGCTTGTTGAGAGTAAAAGCGATATGCGCTTTCACGTCTTTTTTTAGCGACTTTAGCAACAGACCCCCTAGCGACTTTTTTTCGCTAGGGGGTCTCGCTAAGTATAGCGACAAAGTTGCTAAGTTGGCAACACTGCCCAGGCACAGCTAGTGATGTCAGACTTAAAGACTGAAGGGTTGGTGATAGCAGACAAACAATGTTGAATATGGAGGCGGGCACACTAAGGCTTGGTTTTGACAGAAGAGGATGTTATAAACAGGGTGAAATGGAGCCAACTGATGACTCCTAAATGTAGCAGAACAACAATAAGACGAAAAGTTGTTATGTTGATGGAAATTCAGTTATAAGGAACTGCAGTGTCAGCTGCTCCCCTTCTGTGAATACTGCTTTACCTTTCACTTTTAGAGCCAGAAAACCTAATTTTCTCTTAACTGCCATGTCTAATAACTTGTGATGCATGCAACTGCTTTATATGCAAATATACAAACAAACAAGTTCGTCCATCTACATACAGGAAGGATTTCTACCTAAATGTATCTGTCAAAGGGGCCTTTTATAAATATAAAAACACATTTTGCGTTTTGTGTTCTCTGTTTTTCGACCTGCATGCTGCGATTTACAGAAGAGGGCCATGTGTCTGCAGGGCTTTATGAAACTAACAAAGAATGCTTTTGTTTATTTCTGTTTTTGTTTCAGTCATACATTTCGGGTGTAGTTTGACCCCCAAAAAGAGCACTTTCCCACCCCTTTCTGGAATAAGCACGATCTATTCAATTCAATTCAATTCAATTTTATTTATATAGCGCCAAATCACAACAAAAGTCGCCTCAAGGCGCTTCATAGATACAGAGAAAAACCCAACAATCATATGACCCCCTATGAGCAGCACTTTGGCGACAGTGGGAAGGAAAAACTCCCTTTTAACAGGAAGAAACCTCCGGCAGAACCAGGCTCAGGGAGGGGCGGGGCCATCTGCTGCGACCGGTTGGGGTGAGAGAAGGAAGACAGGATAAAGACATGCTGTGGAAGAGAGACAGAGATTAATAACAGATATGATTCAATACAGAGAGGTCTGTTAACACATAGTGAGTGAGAAAGGTGACTGGAAAGGAAAAACTCAATGCATCATGGGAATCCCCGGCAGCCTACATCTATTGCAGCATAACTAAGGGAGGATTCAGGGTCACCTGGTCCAGCCCTAACTATATGCTTTAGCAAAAAGGAAAGTTTGAAGCCTAATCTTGAAAGTAGAGATAGTGTCTATCTCCTGAATCCAAACTGGAAGCTGGTTCCACAGAAGAGGGGCCTGAAAACTGAAGGCTCTGCCTCCCATTCTACTTTTAAATACTCTAGGAACAACAAGTAGGCCTGCAGAGTGGGAGCGAAGTGCTCTAATAGGGTGATATGGTACTACAAGGTCATTAAGATAAGATGGGGCCTGATTATTTAAGACCTTGTATGTGAGGAGCAGGATTTTGAATTCAATTCTGGATTTAACAGGAAGCCAATGAAGGGAAGCCAAAACAGGAGAAATCTGCTCTCTCTCTCTAGTCCCTGTCAGTACTCTTGCTGCAGCATTTTGGATTAACTGAAGGCTTTTCAGTGAGTTTTTTGGACATCCTGATAATAATGAATTACAGTCGTCCAGCCTGGAAGTAATAAATGCATGAACTAGTTTTTCAGCGTCACTCTGAGACAGGATATTTCTAATTTTAGAGATGTTGCGCAAATGGAAGAACGCAGTCTTACATATTTGTTTAATATATGCGTTGAAGGACATATCCTGGTCAAAAATGACTCC
Source organism: Neolamprologus multifasciatus (assembly GCF_963576455.1). NCBI lineage: Eukaryota > Metazoa > Chordata > Actinopteri > Cichliformes > Cichlidae > Neolamprologus > Neolamprologus multifasciatus. The sequence goes on along the minus strand of NC_140448.1, from coordinate 5,513,459 downwards.
AAGGTTCCTCACAGTGTTACTGGAGGCCAAGGTAATGCCATCCAGAGTAAGAATCTGGTTAGATACCATATTTCTAAGCTTTTCAGCGCCGAGTACAATGACCTCAGTTTTATCTGAGTTAAGAAGCAGAAAGTTAGCGGCCATCCAAGTCTTTATGTCTTTAAGACATTCCTGCAGTTTAACTAATTGGTGTGTGTTATCTGGCTTCATGGACAGATAGAGCTGGGTGTCATCTGCATAGCAGTGTAAATGTATGCTATGTCTTCTAATGATGCTGCCTAAGGGAAGCATGTATAATGTAAACAGAATTGGTCCTAGCACTGAACCCTGTGGAACTCCATAATTAACCTCAGTGTGTGAAGAGGACTCTCCATTTACATGCACAAATTGGAGTCTATTAGATAGATATGATACAAACCACTGCAGTGCAATACCTGTAATACCTACAGCATGTTCTAACCGCTCTAATAGGATATTATGGTCAACAGTATCGAACGCTGCACTAAGGTCAAGAAGGACAAGCACAGAGATGAGTCCACTGTCAGAGGCCATAAGAAGATCATTTGTAACCTTCACTAAAGCTGTTTCTGTGCTGTGATGAACTCTGAAACCTGACTGAAACTCTTCAAATAAACCTCTGGATCTCTGGACAACTGTGCAAAAGCAAAGTACTGGTGCGTCTGCACCACTAGCTTTACAAAACAAACGAGGGGGTAGGAGGTTTCCTCTGTGCTGTGTTCCTGACATGACAGCCTACAGCACATGACAGCAAGTTTGGATTAGAACAATAATGTGTTTGTTTTACTGCCGAGAAGCTCGACACGAACACCAAACATCTGGATCCAGAAATTATTACTGATGAGTCATGATTTATATGCTGTCAAACCTCCTCTGCTAGCAGCCACGCCTGGAGGCATCGTGGTTTTGGCTCGTCTTTCCGTATGATGAACACAGCATCTATTACCGAATGTAGTCAAGGGAATTTCAAAAATCCAACTGCACTCAACTCATGTGCTAATTATAAATGTCTTATCGGATAAATTGGTCAGTTTGACTGAAGAGACACAGGCGCAGTAAGCTCTACTGTTTTATTAAAGTTAAAAGAGTCCTGTTGCCATCTGAGCCCCACAGTTACGCCTCTGTCCAGGCTGCATATGTAGAGTACGTGCATGCAGCTCGTTATCTGGGCTGCTCTGTTCCTCCCTGCACACAGCGGGCTCTGCAGTGAGTCTGAACGAAACAACCCATTTAAGACACGCTCCTTCGCCCCCGCCCCTCCTGCCGCCGTCATCTCCGACAGATATCCACGTTGCCTCGATGCAGTGCTGGGCTCTGCCCCCCCCCCCCCCCCCCCCCCCCCCCGTGCACACAGAGAGTACAGAAAACAGACGCAGCTGGTGTGGGACATGAGGCAACACTTCCTGCACCCACTGTAGATGATGTGTTACAGGGCTGCACAGCACAAAACATAAACCACTTCTAAATTAATTAGCTGCAGTCTGAATAGTAATTAGTTTGAAAGTGCCAGGGATTTTCTTTCTGTGAGATAAATGTGTGGTGGAGGGATGACAAGGGCCTCTTCTGCTCGTCTCACAGGCCAAGCTATACATGTTTGCCTTTTAAAATCTGCCATATTTTATCTGCTGCCTGTCTCATTATCACAGCTTTTTTCTTCTTTCTGTTTGCTTACCAACGTTAATATTGTTTCTAGAGATAAAACGACCTTGAGGCTGACACTAATTAAAGGGAGTGCGAAGAAAATAAAACACCTTTTTCTCCTGTAATCAAACTGTAATGAATTCCTGTGGAAATGAGACGTGAAGGAGAAAAAAACATCATCGTTGTTAAATACTCTGGGTTTTCTTGTTCTTTAGTGTCTTATTTGTTGTTAATATACGCACGCAGGGTGTAAATGCACACGTAGACAGAGAAATCTGAACATGAAGGCAGCTGTTTTTTCCCTCTTCGTTTAAACACAGGGGCTTCTGGGACGTGTACAGCTGAATAAAACATCAGCTATTTGGGGTGCTTGACATAAAAGCTGCACGTAAACAATATGTGAACTAATATGGCGCACTGACTGTTAGACACTTTTCAGTCGTGTTGTTTGGCTGCTGTTGTAGCAGCCTTGCATTTGTCAGACCAGGCTGTTTTCCACCACTCTTCCACCCTGCTGGAGGGGCTCATGCCATCTGTCAGCCAGCTCACTATTCACAAATGTACATTTCTGCTGTGTGGGTGCTTACATACAGATTTTACACACAATGGCATGTGGCATAACTCAATTTTACAGCAGTCAACCCCAGTCTGTCACCTCATACAGAAGGAAATTGTTAATGTGAAAAATGTGCTCCATGCTGACACATTCATAACCACTCCAGAGCTGAATATTCTTATTCCCACCTTCCCCGTGGCATACAGCACCCAAAACGACACCGTGATTACAGCAACATCAAATCTGCACATCTGTAAGAGTTTTATTATTTTTTATTGAGAAAAAATGGTTTTTCTAAATAACATCAGGCTGTTTGCTGAGATGCCAAAATGGAAATAATAATTGTTCATTTTTACAGCTGGCTGTGTGATTGTGTGTGAATGTACATTATTGCACTTTGCACAGCCGGATCTCGTCTGCTAGGTGCTCAAAGACACTGAGGTCTGAATTAGTGCAGGTGACAAATAAAAATAACCTGAAATGCTGATAGGATGGTATGGGTCTTCTCTTAGTAGTCGCTGAGGAAAGGTGTGTGTTATTTGACGAAACGATAGCGGGCTGTTGCAGGCAGAGATGGGCAGTAACGCAGTAACTACGGGAAAGTAACTGAAATTAGATTACCGTTACTTTCCCGTAGGAACGCTGCGTTACTGCGTTACTAAAACCGTGATTTTTTTGCGAGAATGTCTCATGACAGTGACGTAAGCGAGTGCAACGTTCGTGACAACAGCTGTGTGCAGATCAACAATGGATCATATATCGAGTGCAGAGAGAGTATGAGCGTGCAGCGTTTAAAGCGTGGAAGTACTGACCTTACTTTGAGTTTGATTCCATAAAAAGTGACAAAAACATTAGTGTCCGTTGTGCGTGGGAAGAAAACTTCTTTTTACAGCGAAAAAAACCCCTAAACTTCCGAGCAAGCACCGAGTAGCTACGACGTAATGGGAAACTCACAGAGAAACTCGCGGTTTCTTCCACTGACCGCTGCACACCTGCACCAGGGTAACCCTCCGCCTACCCCACTCCTGCTTTACAGGTGAAAATAGAGCAACAGGACCGCTAGTCTTTGACTTTATTTATTTTCTGCTGTGTTTTACTTGCATCTATTTGAAAGACTGAGTGTAAACACACAAAATATTTTATTTTATGTGCTGGAATGTGCAGAAAATAGGTTTAAATGTTAAACTAATTTCTTCCAGTCAGAGAATGTTGCAGATAATTTAATTTTTGCTTGATGCATAAAGTTAAAAGATTAAAACTAATAAAACAAGTTTTAAAAAGAGACTTTTCCATTTGATTACATTTTGTATGATGATTATGCAGAAAAAGTAGAATTGGGCTGAAAGATCTATCACTTTATCACCTATTCAGGTTGTAAATCGTGTTTTTAAAAAGTAACTAAGTAACTAAGTAATTAATTATTTTTGAAAATAAGTAATCAGTAAATTACTTTTACTTTTTGGGGGGAAGTAATCAGTAATTAGTAACTGATTACTTTTTTCAAGTAACTTGACCAACACTGGTTGCAGGAGGAAATCGACTGTGATGGCTTTGGTTGCTAGCAGATTACTGCGGTGACTCATAGTTTGTGTGGAAAACACAGAATAATCTGTGCTCATGAACCAACCGCTGAGCGGTAGTGAAACTTGAAATAGACCAGGTTTATGTCATGGTGTGCTGTGTGCAGGCAGGAGAAGAGGACCCAAACGCTGGACTCAAAAGAGGCAAAACACGAAGTCAAAACTCTGCTTTAAAGCAGTTGTCATGGTCCGGGTGAGTGCTGGATTTTCCTGTGTGCCAGTAAATCCATCACTGGGCAGAGTCATCACACCCCTCGTTTGTGGCACCTGTGTGTAATTTGCTGGGAGGCTCTTAAGACCAGCGTTCTCAAACATTCCTCTCCGGAACGTCAGCTAACCCACGTTAGTGAGAGCCATAGCTCGGTAAACACTGTTTTGCTGTTTTTATCTCGAACTGGTTCAGCCTCACTCGGACCACTAATCCCCTCCTAGCCTCGCCATCAACCCAGACAAGTAAGACTATGTATTTTGTTGCCACCACTTCTTGGACTGCTGCGTGGGGCACGCTTTGACTCTACACTCCGGGGTGGCTGTAGCTCAGGTGGTAGAGCAGGTCATCTACTGATCGGAAGGTTGGTGGTTCGATTCCTGGCTTCCCCTAGTCTGCATGCCAAATATCCCTGGGCAAGATACTAACCCCAAATTGCTCTCCGATGCATCCATCGGAGTATGAATGTGTGTGAATGTCAGTTAGAAAGCACCTAGGAAAAATGTGCTTGTGTGAATGGGTGTGAATGGGTGAATGCACAAGTTGTATAAAGCGCTTTGAGTGCTCAGAAGAGTAGAAAAGCGCTTTATAAGAACCAGTCCATTTACCATTTACCATTTACACTCCTTTCATTACAGTGACTCAGAGAAACCCTGCGACCCTGTACCTTGTATGCTGCTCCGGAAAATCCCAAATAACGTGCCCAGCCCGATAAAGAGACTATTTCCTTTTGGCTTTGCTGCTGCACACGCAGTGTGATTCTTGTTTACTTGGGCAGTTTACTCTTGTTTAAGTCTAGCCAAGACTTGTTTACTTTCTCAGCATTCCACTACATTCATAATGACTGAATGTAGTGTAAAGCGCTTTGGGGTCCTTAAGGACTAGAAAAGCGCTATACAAATGCAGGCCATTTACCATTCCTGGTAAAAGCTTATCTGCTAGCCCTTGCTAATCACAGTGTGTTTGTAGCTACAGATTCTTAGTACCATAATCAGAAACTTTATGTTAGTAGGTAGCCAATGTTCAGAGGTTTGTTTTCCCTCTCGCTCTTAGTTCACGATTAACATTTTTGTTTCTTTTACCTCCTCCATGGTCTGCCATTTGAGTGCCAAATAAATTGTTCGTTTGCACTATACCTCCGAGCCTCCGTTTGGTGTCTGCATTTGAGTCCACTTACCTGTGTCTGGCCGCCCGATCGTGACAGCAGTACATTTACCAATATTTTGGTGAATGGCTTTACACCCAATGCCAAGTGCAGCATTTCTCAACATTACAAGAGAATACAGGTAACGTTCAGCTGTCTGCCCTTCACCCTGTGGTTTGAACGGGGTCAAACAGGCCGTATAATGGAAACAGATCTCTGTGTAGGATCACCCCACAAGGCTTAAAGACTGTAATGCCACATTGCAGAGCACCTGTGCCCTGAAATCCACTCACAGCTAAGCAGCTAGCCCTCATGTGGTCAGCGTGATTACACTAATACGATTAGCGCTCGCGCTCTATCCAGTCTGGATTAGATTATTATAGCTGAACAGAGAGAAACATAGTTTAGACTTTATTGATTTAAAAGATTACAAGCTGCAGTGGGACTCCATCCTGCACATGTGCAAAGGGTGATGATGCACGATGCATGCTGACTGCTTTAATGAAGCTGTCGCGCAACTACGATGGACGACAGAAGACAGGGGCATCGTATTTTCCATCAGTTAGCTGCTCTTTGCAAAATGTTACAATCCTTGCTTGCTTAGAGCTAAACTGCAAGATCTGTAGTTTTACATTAGTGCTACAATTCAAAATATACTGTGTAGCCTGTACAGCCTTCGTTTGGGGTTTTATTTGTTTTGAATAACCAATTAATCACGTGAAAATTAAATGTAAATATTTTTATTTATTTACTTATTTTCCCAACCATGAATTCAAAGATATCGATGGTATTGAAGTAAAAACAAAGAAAAGAAAAGAAAAAAGATAAAATTATTTTAGGAGATGAAATTATCAAGTGTTTGACAATTTTGCTTGAAACATAATCGTTCTATTATGTCAACCCGAGATCATCGTGTCCATTTTCCACTTTACTGCATGCAGAAGTTGCATTACCTGCAGGGGGAGATCATATATTTAAAGCTAAGAAGTAGACAGGAAGCAAAAAATGTATGAAGTACATTCCAGCATCCTTAATCGCCATAAACAATTAAGCTAGGCAGCTACTATGTAATTACCTCTAAATGTGTTATTAATGTCTGTTTGTCTTGGCTTGACCTCTCCCTCTGCTGTTACTGCAGCTCACTGCAACTTCTGCATGCGTGTACTAAGCCAAATATATTTCTAAGTCACAACAACAAATGAATTCACCGTGTTTTTGTGCTTCAATCCAAACTTGTGTTCTCCTTTTACACAAACTGTACAGGAAGTAGACTCACTACCCGCTGCTGTCTCTGGAGTGTCGTGGACTCTTTTCATCCTTGTGCCTTCAAGAGCCGGGTCATTATCAACCCGGGTTGTGTTTAAGAGTAAGCGACAGCCCAATGAGTTCTAGATGACACACATTTTGGGAAAATGTCTGTATTTGTAGCCCAGCAGGCTGAGCCATAACATTTTCCGTTTAATAAGCAACAGCCTGCAGGGAGCCCTGGGCTTATTCGTTCTCCGCTACCTTTCTGCTGAACACTCAGCTGCGAGCCGAGTATTCAGCTGAGCTTCATCTGGTTTCTGAGGACATAAAAGCACCGGAAACACCAAGCTGGAGCTTTGGTTCAGTGGCTTAAAATGTGCCTGTGAGTTCACTCACGTGTGCCGCTTGGGCCCACGCTGGACACCTGAGACCGAGGCATGTTTACTCTGGTCATACATGCACCGGTGGTTACAGTCAGAGACTGCCAGCAGGAAGGACGCATGGGATGGTGAGGCCCTTTACATCAGTGTAATAATGTTAAAATGCTGAACAATCCAGACAGTAACACAGGGCATCAATACTGCTGCCTTTAGACTGGTTGTAGGTTTGATACCCAACATATGTAAACAATCACAGAACCAGTTGAATGTGTTTATCAAAGGTTTCAGGTTTACAAAATATAAATAATAATAAAAAAAACACTAATTTTCAAAGGATGTGCATGTTAAAGTGTTCATAATCAGTGTTGGTCAAGTTACTTGAAAATAGTAATTAGTTACTCATTACTGATTAATTCTACAGAAAAGTAATCCTGTGACTTTGCTGATTACTTATTTTCAAATGTAATTAGTTACTTAGTTACTTTTTAAAAACATGATATACAACCTAAATAGGTAATAAACAGCCCGTTCTCACTCCCGAGGCGTAACATGCCGATGTTTTGTCACGTCCCGCGGCGTTCCCGAGGAAGGCGAAAGGAGACCTTCGCCGTTCTTATGGTACGCGGCGGGTTATGGCTGAAATCCAGTCCAATGACGCTCCCGCGGTAATAGACGTTCCAGCCCTGTATTCCAGCCCTAAACCTAACCTTATCCCTAGCCCTAACCATAACCTTTTTCCTGAGCTTAACCAAGACTTTAATGATGTTAAATAGCGTGTTTTTAAGCGATTTGAAGAAAAAGAGCGAACATGTGTAGATTGAGTCCATACAGTTCTCATATTTCCTCATTTTTCCGAGGTCGTCATTCAGGAACGTGGTGGGTAGCCGAAAACGTAATATGTTGACGATTTGTCACCTACGGTGGCCCCTAGAGACAAAGCACGTACAAACTCCAAAACACTTGCAAACTCCAAAACACATGCAAACTCCAAAACACTTGCAAACTCCAAAACACATGCAAACGCCAAAACACTTGCAAACTCCAAAACACATGCAAACTCCAAAACACATGCAAACTCCAAAACACATGCAAACTCCAAAACACTTGCAAACTCCAAAACACATGCAAACCCCAAAGCACATGCAAATTCCAAAACACAACGGAAGTGCTCCAGGACGCTAGGGGCAGTGTTGAGCTCGATTTGCAAAATAAACGGCAAGTTTGTCTGTATGGGACGGTCTAGTCTCTGTCGCGCTTCCCAGGTTGCCTAGCAACCATGATACTAACCGCTGGAAACGTGTCATACAACTTTGTTTGACAGAAATGAAGGAGAACATATTTTGTTCATTTGTTTGTTTGTTTCTACAAGAGCTTTGTGTGATTTGATAAGTATCTGAGGCTGAGACCACAGGACAGTAAAACATGGTTTTTGGGCTTCATTTCTGTACTGAACAGTCATTTAAGATTAGTTAGTAAATAACAATTAGCTAATGTTGTTCATGAGACTAAAGTCATATCACTTTGGTAATGTAAATATAATATGGCCAATATTATAGTTATTATATTAATCATTATTAGCTATTACAGCAGTGAACATGAACTCTGTGTCAAATACTGAGCCACAGTACAGATTCAAGTTGCAGTTATTTATAGGTCTTATCACCTTAAATCTTCACTCAAAGACAAGTATCTTTGACAGTGCATATATAGGTGTATCATATATAAGAGAGAAATGTTGTTCCTTCAGTATGTTGGCATTACTAAATTTGGCTCATTGCTTACATACGTGTGTAAAAAGAAATTATATGAGCTGTGATAACTGTTTCTGATAAAATGAAGAGTAGACTGATATATTGAATATTCCTTTATTGGGTGAGAAAATCAGACCATGTCATAACTGCTTTAAGTCATACAGAATAGATATCAGAGCCTTAAACAGGCTGACTTCTGCTAAATGGGTCAAACTGGGCAGAAAGTATACAAACACATAGCATCATTATAGAATATGATGTAACACTATAGATCAACTTACCTCAGAATATATAAAGCATATAAACAATTACAGCAATATGATGCAACAAACACAGCACTGCTACTAATCCAAAATACTCAAAGCTTCATAAAACTGAAACAAACATTTATTTTTAGGTCCATTCAGCTGCTGATACATACTTTAGGTTTCTGAATATTAAACTTGTTTCTTCCTTTCATAGTGTGTAACTTGAAGGCCCTGAGTACTTTCTCCCACACTGCAAACACTGGAATGATAAAATTATTTGAACATTACCTAATAAGACTGATTCAGGACAGACAATTAGTTATGTTAAACTTTCCTAGCAGTCCTTCACAAACAGGGAACAGTCTGTCTATTCTCTCCATCTGTCAGCTGCTGCTGGCTCTTCCTCCTCCTCTTCCTCACACACTGCTGAGTCCTGGTGGATCATCAGGGGTGCAAAGCCTCACAGATGATGTGCAGCAGTGAGTCCCTCAGTCTGTCCTCACTCTGGACACTTGCAGTTGTCACACATGGAAATCAAATGCGTGATAAGCTGCAGGATTCAAACACAAGTGTAACTTATAAATACATGTTCATACTTTTATTACACAATCAGAGAGAAAGAAAAAGAGAGAGAGTGCAGGACAGACACACAGGTGACAGTCTCAGGTGTACACACTGCTACAAAACAGCACAAAAGAAGGAGGATTGTGTTATTACGAAACAAGAAGAGTTCCCAGATGGTACAGTGGACACATGTGTGACTCCTGTGATTAAAGCACCTTTCTTTCAGCTTAACGAGTGAACCGTCAGCTCGTTCAAACACACGTTAAAGTCCGTTTGGCTCTACACCACCGAACAGTGGCAGCAATATAACATAGCTAACATTAACAGTGCAGTGAAACCTGCTTGTTCCGTGATATTCAGGACTGCAAACCGAGCAGCATCACTGACTTTCAGCTTGTTGTGTTTGTGGATATATGACTGACTTTAATTATCCATAAAATCATCACATTCTCTGTAAGATTAAAGTCAACTATTGAACGGCGTATATTTTGGAGTAAAGGCTTTAAAACCAAGTTAGTACAAACATCGCTAATGTCACATAACTTTCCCGACATGTGGCCAACAGTAATGTTTTAATGTTCTTCATTATAAAAAAACATTTGCGCATAAATAAGTGACATAATATTCAGTACTTACTTCTGAAAGTTTACTCTTGGCGGCTCCGCTTCAGCCGTTTTTTTCGGCAAAATTATCCACATCACAGGCGAGCTATGAAATCTGGGATATGTTGGGCCATGAAGGCTACAGCGACCCATTCTTAAAATTCAGGGAAATTAAGGACGCATTTGAGGGCCGCATTTCGAGCAGCCTTTGAATTGGGACAGCCTTCGTCGTGTCGCTGTGATGTAATCGGCCTTAAAATGCGGACTTTAAGGCTGCAGACCCCAAATCCGGTCATTACATCCTGGCTTGTGTAGTTACTAGGTAACAAAAGCTCAACACTGCCCCTAGCGTCCTGGAGCACTTCCGTTGTGTTTTGGAATTTGCATGTGCTTTGGGGTTTACAAGTGTTTTGGAGTTTGCATGTGTTTTGGAGTTTGCAAGTGTTTTGGAGTTTGCAAGTGTTTTGGAGTTTGCAAGTGTTTTGGAGTTTGTACGTGCTTTGTCTCTAGGGGCCACCGTAGTCACCTAGCGTAAAATGTTACGCTTTGGGAGTGAGAACGTGTTGTAATAAAGCAACAGACCTTTCAGCTCAATTCTATTTTTTCTATTTTCTGCATATTCCAGCAGATAAAATAAAATAATGTTTAGTGTTTACACTCTTTCAAATAGATGCAAGTAAAACACAGCAGAAAATAAATAAAATCCTGTCACTCTTAAATCTATTGTCACCTATTTAGCAGGAGTGGGGCGGGACGCTGATGTTTTTGTCAGTTTTTACGGAATCAAACTCAAAGTAATATGATTACTTCCACGCTTTAAACGCTTCACGCTCATACTCTCTCCATCGCTCCATATTATCCATCGTTGATCTGCACGCGTCTGTTGCTGCCACGGACGTCGCACACTCGTACGTCATTGTCATGAGACGCTCACACAAACAAAATCACGGTTTAGTAACGCTGTTACTTTCCCGTAAGCACGCTGCTTATGGGAAAGTAACAGTAATCTAATTACTTTGTTTTGCAATAGTTATCCCTTACATCAGCAGTCTCCAGCCTTTTTTGCGCCACGGACCGGTTTATGCCCGACAATATTTTCACGGACCGGCCTTTAAGGTGTCGCGGATAAATACAACAAAATAAAACTAGTACAGAAATTTATTCATAACACACGTGAAAAGACCCAGGAAAACTGAGTTAACGATAAAAACGATAACAAAATAACACTGAAAACCGATAAAAACCCTGAAAACCATACATTTCACACCTGAGCCTCAACTCTCGCGGCCCGGTACCAAACGACTCACGGACCGGTACCGGTCCGAGGCCCGGGGGTTGGGGACCGCTGCCTTACATTACTCGTTCTTGAAAAAAGTAATTGGATTACAGTAACATGCTACTTGTAACAGCTGAGTCACACCAACTTTGTTAGTTTGGAAATGAGCAAAGATTCCGAGCATGAAAAAAACACTTGCTGGTTCATGTTGTTGATGATGTCATGTGATGTCATGTGATGACTTGTTGGCTATTTTAGGAAGCAGTTGTTCTTCTTTCAGCCTCGTCATGTGTCTTTGTTGACCTGCTCAGTCTTGACAGCAGAGCGTCGCCCTACAATTTTCCTTCGTGTCTCATCCTTCTCGCTGTCCTCGTTTTAAGTCAGCTGCCTCTCTCCTTGCATCCTTTGTTCTTTTGCTCTGGGCAACACCGTTTTCTCCTCAGACTGAGATGTGAAAGAATGATGGCTGCTTTTGCAACACAGCTGATATAGAATAAAAGCAGCTTGTCACACTAGGTACTTTTCCCTCTCTAACAGATGGCAGATTTGCTATCACAAGACTTTGTCTTCATATCTGGAGGAGGGATGGCTCATGTCAAACGCCGTGGAGAGGCTGCAGTGCAGCATTGTTTCTTTTTTGCCATCGGCGGTTTGACAATAAATCAAATTTCACGGCATAACTATAATCATCTTCCCCTGATTTGCACGAATTATATGCTATAACTGAGCAGAGTTTTTCATTTATCCTCCTATTTTCTTTATTTAACTGCATGGGTAGATAAATAATTTCCACTTCAATCTAAGCTAAACCTTTTTACATAAAAGCTGTTCGCTCTCCCCAAGGCCCATTTCCTCGTCTTTTCTGAGGCTATTAGCAAGGATAAAGAACTACTAGGAAAAATCCTGCACCACCATGACTTATGGGCCATAATCCTCCTCTTATGCATTGACGAGGCATCCCAAATACACAAAGCGTATCCCTTTCTCTACACCCACACAGTGTAAAAGGATGAAGAAACAGGACTGGATCTCCTAATGGCTTTTATCCTCACTTCTCTATCAAGCGCTTTTCTCCTCTGCAGACTCTGGCTTGTAGTCCTGTTATATTTGTAGCTGAAAATAGATTAGCTTCTTATCAGATAAAGTACAAATTCCACCAGGTTTCACGTTGCATGTAGGGGATGTCAGGATCGAGCAGCAAATCTTGCAGCTATTACAACAGGCTAGAGAAAGGCCTGTCCCGGGTTTATCATTGGATGTATAGGTAACGGGATCTCGGACTACCGGCTTACACTAACTGCTTTTACCTGCTAGACCGGTATCTCTTTCATGGGAATGGTTGAGCCCTACTCAGTATGAAACAATATCATATAAACGCTTTTCTCAGGTTTGAGCAAGTGCGGGTGAAATTTCATTTTTGATGTGTCGTGACCCAAGAGGACCAGAGAGAATCTTGATTCTTAAAGGTCTCGATGCAATCTTTTCTCATGTACCCATGGATCACTGCCAAAGTCTGTCTGAGCTGAGAGAGCAGGAAGCTGCAGAGATATTGCCTGCGCAGACCCTCGATGGAAAGATACAGGGGCGTCGGTGAGATTCAAAGACACGCTGTAAAGACTAGAAAGGTGAAATGCACAGCTCTGATTACAGTGTATAGCCACATTTTGACTTTGATAGATGAATCCTTTTTAAAGCAGAACTGGCACTTTACACTTCACAGCACGATCCCCCTGACACGAGTAACTGCTGCTGTCACCGCACTTCACCAAAGGTCTACACTTGTGCTGTACAAAACGGTGAAATCCTATCAGCGAGAAACTGGCTGACATACGTAGGAGGCTTTGCTTGGATTAGACAGCACGGGTGACATCACTGGGTTGGTTTACACCACTGTAGTTTTACTACAACGCAGCTTTCCAGCACCGGGAAACTGTAAATACCGTTCAATGATCAGTTGATTTGATTGAAATACACAAGAATGATGTTGATAATCAAAGTGAAGATGGAGGCTGTTAATAATGCAATCGCTATTTGTTACTGAGGCGAGTGAACATGCAACACGTTCTCACTCCCAAGCAGTGTTGGTCAAGTTACTTGAAAAAAGTAATCAGTAACTAATTACTGATTACTTCCCCAAAAAAGTAATCCAGTTACTTTACTGATTACTTATTTTTAAAAGTAATTATTACTTAGTTACTTTTTAAAAACACGATTTACAACCTGAATAGGTGATAAAGTGATAGATCTTTCAGCCCAATTCTACTTTTTCTGCATAATCATCATACAAAATGTAATCAAATGGAAAAGTCTGTTTTTAAAACTTGTTTTATTAGTTTTAATCTTTTAACTTTATGCATCAAGCAAACATTTAATTATCTGCAACATTCTCTGACTGGAAGAAATTAGTTTAACATTTAAACCTATTTTCTGCACATTCCAGCACATAAAATAAAATATTTTTTGTGTTTACACTCAGTCTTTCAAATAGATGCAAGTAAAACACAGCAGAAAATAAATAAAGTCAAAGACTAGCGGTCCTGTTGCTCTATTTTCACCTGTAAAGCAGGAGTGGGGTAGGCGGAGGGTTACCCTGGTGCAGGTGTGCAGCGGTCAGTGGAAGAATCCGCGAGTTTCTCTGTGAGTTTCCCATTACGTCGTAGCTACTCGGTGCTTGTTTGGAAGTTTAGGGGTTTTTTCGCTGTAAAAAGAAGTTTTCTTCCCACGCACAACGGACACTAATGTTTTTGTCACTTTTTATGGAATCAAACTCAAAGTAAGGTCAGTACTTCCACGCTTTAAACGCTGCACGCTCATACTCTCTCTGCACTCGATATATGATCCATTGTTGATCTGCACACAGCTGTTGTCACGAACGTCGCACTCGCTTACGTCACTGTCATGAGACATTCTCGCAAAAAAATCACAGTTTTAGTAACGCAGTAACGCAGCGTTCCTACGGGAAAGTAACTGTAATCTAATTACTGTTTTTGCAATAGTAATCCCTTACTTTACTCATTACTTGAAAATAGTAATCCGATTACTGCCCATCTCTGCTCCCAAAGTGCAACATTTTACGCTAGGTGACAAATGGCCTAGATATGACTGCAATAAAGGAAACCACTTCCAAGTCACTTTAGATTATAAGGTACAGGTATAAGGTCACAAATCCGCTATGAGCAAACACTTGGCGACAATGGGAAGGACGAACTCCCTTTTAACGGGAAGAACATGGAGTACATGGAGGGGCTCAGGAGGTTAAAGCTGAGGTTCGGTGGTTCAGTCCCTGGCTGATCCATGCTGCATGCAGAAGGATGATATGTTCCCACCTTTACGTTTCATACGCATCACGTCGTGTATGAATGCTGGATAGAAAGCACCGGGGTGTAGACAAACGTGGCTGTGCGAATGGGTGAGGCATGTGGAAACATTGTATCAAAATGTTTTATTACAGTAGAAAAGTGGTGTGTAAAAATGTACAGAGCCACAAAAATGCATGATGGGATGGCAGTGTAACTAAGAGAGGGTTCAGGCGCATCGCACCAACTGGGAGCTGGTTCCTGCAACAGATGAAAACAGCAAAGACAGAATCTACACAGGAAGCCTTTCACCATCGGGTACTACAGCTTCCTCTCACAGTCCAATAACATCCACGTAAAGTTAACTGGTGTGAATGGTTGTCTGTTTCTGTGTGTTAGCCCTGCAATAGACGGTTATAGCATGCAAGCAGAAATATAGCTAATATGCGCACACATGCATGTGCAAGCCCTCAGTAGCTGATTAATAAGAGCACAGCCGTAGGCATTTACCACCAGTCCATTATTCAGTTTGATTATCTGGAGGAAATGATAGAGTATTTGAGCTTTTAATGACTTTGGCATCCCCTCGTGAATTACTTGCTGATGAGAATGGTTTTAATCATTGTGCTGCGCTAACTTGGTCCAGAATCACAGCAGCATATTAATGCAATGTGTTGCAAACTATACACAAACAGGTTAACGGGCCTCATAAGCAGAAAAAGAGCAACATGGGGACTCTGGCAAATTAAAATACATGATTAATACGCTGATGCTTTAGAGGAGCTGGGAATTTGTTCTATTGGACCTGTGATACTGTCGGTGGGGAAAATTATGCTGCCTGCAAAGGTAAATAAGCCAACAAATGCTGACAGTGGATGCATAGATC
The DNA here is from genome assembly GCF_963576455.1 of Neolamprologus multifasciatus. Taxonomy (NCBI): domain Eukaryota; kingdom Metazoa; phylum Chordata; class Actinopteri; order Cichliformes; family Cichlidae; genus Neolamprologus; species Neolamprologus multifasciatus. The sequence goes on along the minus strand of NC_140448.1, from coordinate 5,498,061 downwards.
ATTTCTAATTCCCAGGCCTGACAATTTATATTATACGCGAGAGTGTGAAAACCAGCAGTCTAGGAAACAAGCCTGATTAAAAACAGGTTATTCATTTTGCTCACACTGCACAGTAGCTCCCACAGTGGTGGAGGATTGGTGACTGACTGGACATTTTTGGCAATACCCACAATCCCGAGTTGCTCCCAACGTGTTCATCGGTGTATAAATGTTAGACTACTGTTAGACTTAGGTTAACGCCGAGAAGACCAAAGTCCTGACCACCGACGGCTCACCAACGACCGTCCACCTCGACGGTGTGCAGATCAAACAAGTCCAACAATTTCAATATCTGGGGTCCCTCGTCGAGGAGAAGAAAGTGGCATCATCAGTGGAGATACGCTCCAGAATTGGGCAGGTGGCGGCAGCGTTCGCTTCCCTGCGCTGGTGCGTCTGGAAGAAGAACATCTCATTGGCGACAAAGATCCGCCTTTACCGAACCCTGATCCTGCCCATTCTACTTTACGGCGCAGAGACGTGGACAATGCTCAAACACGACCTGAGCAAGCTCGAAGTTTTCCAAATGCGTTGCCTTCGATGCGTTCTCGGCGTTTCCCTTCGCGACCGTCATTCGAATGACACCATCCTCACCAGCTGCGGCAGCCAACCAACGATCGGCGACCTAATCCAGCGCCGCCGACTCCGTTGGTTTGGCCACATTTGTCGAATGGACCCGAGCTGCTACCCCCATGGCCTACTCTGGTTGACCCGCCCCACCGATTGGAGGGTGCATCGAAATGCACCAAAGAAGACATGGATGAAACAAATCCAGGATGATTTGAAGGCCCTTCGACTTGACCTCGAGCAGGAAGAACCATCGCCATAGATCGAAAAGCGTGGAAGATAATCGTTGGTCAAGCAAGAGAACCTGCGGCACCTACAGCAGCGTACTGGTTGCGCGGCAGACCACCGCCGTTGGTCGCCCGCTAAGGACAAGAAGAAGAAGGAGATAAATGTTAGACAGAGAGCACTTACATACGAAATAAAGTGCTTGGATGGAGGATACGTGTTGTAGGGCTTTGAGCATTCATGCACTGTATAACATATATATTGTTGTTTTATACTATATAACAACGAGTCCACTAACCAGCTGTCCAAGTTTATGTTACAGGCTTACATTTTGTGCACTACTTTTATTGAGCATCTTCATAATTCTTGAGGTAAAAATGAACGTCGGTTACAAAAAATAATCATGAACTATGAACCCTTCAAGAACCTTGGCATGTTGAGTGCCAAACCACCTGAGTGAATTATCCATTTAGTGCAGATGGACCCTCAAATAACCAAAACTCTAATACCAGTTATTACTTATATTAAAGCTATTCTGAGCCCTTTTATTTGCTGCTGGCTGTGAAAATCCATTCAGAGGCCAGAAGACTTGCCACTAGAGTCGTAGTTCATGATGCCAGGGAGTAAATCAAGTTGGGTGTCCAAAAATGCAAACATACACTATATTGCCAAAAAGCATTCACTCATCCATTCACTGGCATCAGGAGTTGCAATCCCTCTCATGGACTCAGGGATGTAAAATCAACCATCTAGGCATGGAGAGGTTTTTTAAATAAGCTCACCAAACGTGCTCATTCATGGTCCTAGCTTCATGCACCAGTGCGCAGGCATGTTGGGACAGGAAGTCGCAAAACTGTTCCTCTAAAGCTGGGAGCATGAAAGTGTCTTTGTGTGCTAAACAGAGATGGGCAGTAACGCGTTACTGTAATCCGATTACTTTTTTCAAATTTGCAAATTCATTCCAAACGGTTCTCATGTTTCCTCATTTTTCCGATCTCGTGCCCGGAAGTGTAACATACTGACGATTTGTCACCTAGCGTAAAATGTTGCGCTTTATCGGATTACTTTTTTCAAGTAACGAGTAAAGTAAGAGATTACTATCGCAAAAACGGTAATTAGATTACTGTTACTTTCCCGTAGGAACGCTGCGTTACTGCGTTACTAAAACTGTGATTTTTTTTGCGAGAATGTCTCATGACAGTGACGTAAGCGAGTGCGACGTTCGTGACAACAGCTGTGTGCAGATCAACAATGGATCATATATCGAGTGCAGAGAGAGTATGAGCGTGCAGCGTTTAAAGCGTGGAAGTACTGACCTTACTTTGAGTTTGATTCCATAAAAAGTGACAAAAACATTAGTGTCCGTTGTGCGTGGGAAGAAAACTTCTTTTTACAGCAAAAAAACCCCTAAACTTCCAAACAAGCACCGAGTAGCTACGACGTAATGGGAAACTCACAGAGAAACTCGCGGATTCTTCCACTGACCGCTGCACACCTGCACCAGGGTAACCCTCCGCCTACCCCACTCCTGCTTTACAGGTGAAAATAGAGCAACAGGACCGCTAGTCTTTGACTTTATTTATTTTCTGCTGTGTTTTACTTGCATCTATTTGAAAGACTGAGTGTAAACACAAAATATTTTATTTTATGTGCTGGAATGTGCAGAAAATAGGTTTAAATGTTAAACTAATTTCTTCCAGTCAGAGAATGTTGCAGATAATTAAATGTTTGCTTGATGCATAAAGTTAAAAGATTAAAACTAATAAAACAAGTTTTAAAAACAGACTTTTCCATTTGATTACATTTTGTATGATGATTATGTAGAAAAAGTAGAATTGGGCTGAAAGATCTATCACTTTATCACCTATTCAGGTTGTAAATCGTGTTTTTTAAAAGTAACTAAGTAACTAAGTAATTAATTACTTTTGAAAATAAGTAAAGTAACGGGATTACTTTTTGGGGGGAAGTAATCAGTAATTAGTTACTGATTACTTTTTTCAAGTAACTTGACCAACACTGGTGCTAAAGCATTAAGATTTCCTTTTACTTGAACTAAGAGGTCAGCTTCTGAAAAACAACCAGCATGTACCAGAGTTACGTATTTAAAATACAAAATATGAGTAACTGTATTCGGTTACAGTTACCGTTTAAATAGGTGATAATTACTATTACTGAAGGCTACTCACCACCGAGCTAACATTGTTAGCTGGCGTTAGCTGAGGTTAGTTCATAGACTGCAGACTGTTAGATGTGATGGACAGCATCAACAACCTGCTAGCTGCAAATAATCATGTGCAGTTCTTAAAGCAGTCTATGGATGCAGCTGCCATAAACATCTATTCCCTGAAGCTCTCTACACACTGTCGTTGAGCTAATCTGAAGGCCACATGAAGTCTGGAGGTCTGTAGTGATTGGCTCTGTAGAAACTTGGCATGGAAGAACTTCAACCTCAACCTGACAGAATACTTCTGGAATAAATTACAGCAGAGACTGCAAGCCAGGCCTCAAACATGTGGAACAATGGTCCAGAGTTCCCATGAACACACTCCTAAACCTTGTGGAAAGAGCTGGAGCTGTTATAGCTGCAAAGGGACGTCACTGAAGTTAAAACGCATGTAAAGGCAGGTGAGCGAACACTTTAGACTAGGGATGCAACGACACCAGTTTTTTCAAACCGATAAGATACCGATACTTGGATCTGAGTACTTGCCGATACAGAGTACAAAAACAGATACTTCTACCACACACACACACACACACACAAATGCAATGAATTGGAAGACAGGTTTTATTTTATTCTCTGCCGATAAAAAATAAAATCTTAATAAAAATGACCACAAAAAAATTTCAAGTGGAAAATAAGCACTTCTGTTAAATTATTGCAGAGTCTCCACATTGTAATTTAACAAAATATCACTGAACTATTGGCACTGTCTCGAGCTTTCAGAATAATAAATAAAACACTTCTGTTTATTTATTATATTTCATATCGCGGCTCGAGTATGCTGAGAAGACGATGCAATCCTATGTTTTCCACGACCGGCATTGGCTGGTCATCCAGAGCGATAAAATGAGTCAGAGCCTCTGTTATTTTAACTGCCCGTGGATTTTCTCTTGACATTTTTCTTCGCTTTTCCAAAACCTGAGTTAAAGTTGGCTGTTCCACACTGCTGACATTTTGTTTAGCCTAGCTACAGCAGCCTCCAGTTTCTCTTTTTTATCTGGAGCCGCCAGTCTCACTCGTCTAACCCTGTGCCTGTTTAGCGCGGGATGTCCCCCTAGTGGCCAATCTAAAAAACTACAACAGAAATGACAAGCCACCCTCTGATTAATGAAATAAGTTAGTATCGGTTCATGGTATCGGTTAACTTTTATGAGTATGAGTACACACACATTTTACAGTATCGGCCCCGATACCCGATACCAGTATCGGTATCGGTGCATCCCTACTTTAGACAGTACAGTATGTCTCCAATTAGCTCACTCATTTCCAGCATGAACATCACTATTGCATGGATTTGGTCTCAGTGGGAATTAAATGCTGTCCTTTCACTGTGTCAGCTTATTATACAGTGTTTATGTCATAAATTTGACAGGTTGTCGAGCTACAGCACACCGTGATATAAATGCTCTGAATACATTTGTTTCCTGTAACTTCCTCCTGCGAGGCCAAAGTGCAAACAGCTCATGCATTCAGCCCTGAAGCATTCACTCGTGTTACTTACTTTATGTTTTATATTTTACACACTTAAACATGTAGTAGCTGCTCAGCGGCTCGGCTCTCACTGGCAGAATACGACTCTCTCGTCGTTCTCCAGGATATAAAACACGCTCAGCACTGAGGTGGTGTCACCTCAGGCATGTCTGCCATCATCATAATATACAGTATCTGAGCAGCAGCAGAATCATAATGAAGCCTGTGCTGTAATCATAGATACAGCATAGCTTCGGGCTGAGAGACTGACCAGTATGATCTGTGACTACAGCAGTGATGGAAACCTCATATAACTGTCTGAAGGGTTTTTTGATTGCCTGAATGTGACATACATTTACACAGCCAAGTGATGTAGAAGGTGATTTTCACAGCGCAGTCAGGTGAATGTGTCGGCGCGCTGACAGCTCGAGCATATGAGGTTAAACCTGGCGTTGCTAACTAGGACAGCAGGGCAGGATTTAATATGACACATAAATGACAGTGGCTTCCTGAAAAGGCTCGAGAATCAATTTTCAATCTGCCGCAGCCTGGTGTGACCCGCGCAGGCCGGCAGCGCCCCTCCTCCCCTCTGCTGCTCTTAGCAGAGTGCAGTCCAACCACAGGGCTTGAATAAATCTGCATTCAATTAACGGATTAGACACTGTTTAAACACGGCTTCCTCTATTTGCCACTAATCTGCCAAGTGGGTTTCTGTGAGTGACACAACGCAGCATTTCAACACGTTGATATTTGAAATAGCTGGAAGATTTGAGGAGGTCTTCCGTGTGCAAATGGAGATCTACAATCAGAAGAAAAAGATGCAGTGGTATAGATGCTCTGACAGGGAAGGAATGAAAGTTTGCAGCGCAGTAAATCATTTCAGACAGCTCAGATGTTGGAATGGGAAAGAGCTAACTGGCAGCATTTAGTGTGAATGTCAGGATGCATGCAGGCTCTAAATATGGACGTGAGGCTCATTTTTGGTTGCTTTCTATATTTTCATGATTTCTTCATGCTGACACGCTGTCTGTATGTCACATACACTTGAGCAATTATTGGCTGTGCATGCGCTGATCTTATTCCAACCTCTCGGTGTGATGGCATTTCCACAGTTCATTCGGGGCTCATCTGTTTCATTTTGGCATCCTTACCTCTGACCTCATCTCTTCGTGGCCTCAGCCTTCTCCTTTTTACCTCACATGAATCCTTCACCCTGTTTCTTCCCACAAGTCATGACTTCATTAGTCCCATTTTACAAAGGAAACAATAGAAGAAGGTATTAGGATCTCACTATAAATAGTGATAGGTAGGGATGGGTACCGGTATCCGGTGCCATGATGGCACCGGTTCTGACATAAACGGTAGTAACCAGACAAAAAAGCAGCGCACATTTCGGTGCTTTTTTTTGTCCTGAGCTGTGATACACTTTAGATTCTAGCCAATCATTTTACGTTTCCGAGGATAGTAGGCGGGTCCAGTTACGTACGTTCTTTTAGAGCAGAGCTACAGATTAAAAATGCCCAAGGTGAAGCGGTCAAAAGTCTGGCTGTACTTCACAGCAAAAGATGCAAACTCAGCAGCTGCAACAAGTGCTTTAAGCTGATACTGTGATACAGTCAAAGGAGGTAACACCTCAAATCTGATGAAACACCTGGCGACGCATAGCGTTTTTTTAAAAGCCGAGAAATGCGCCGTATTTGATAGCTTGCTGCGAGACCTCACACCGAGCACATCTACTGCGGGTGTGGTGCCTGTTATCGGACCCGGAGTTAGCAACATCCCCCAAAAACCCGAAGAGGAGAGTCCTGGCCCCTAGCCCTGCCAGTGTAGCAGAAATGATGAGGATGATGATGCAGCAGCAGCCGTTCTTCTCTGCGTGAGTAGCTTAATGTTGTTCGTGTGTAATTTACGTTGAGTAGGCTAACCACGTTATTACATTAATGCATGTAAGGTGAACTAGCAAACACCGTCATAGCTACATGCGGCTGTCTTCTTGTTTGATGGCAGATACTTCCTTCACCCTGGACAAAAAGGCTAAAATGACCAAAGAAAAAGTGGAAAACAGTTAAACATGAGAGGTTTTTGGACAAAGTTTGTGTTTTTTTCCATTGTTTAAGCTGCTTCCAGCCAAGAGTGATACCATATATGCCCCATAGCTGCAGAAAAGGCTAACATTGTTATCTTTTTACAAAAAAACAGCTGAACATGAGAGGTTTTTGGACCAATTTTGTGTTTTCCATTCTTTAAGCACCGTTTAAGCACCGGCACCGTTTCAAAAGTACCGGTTTGGCACCAGTATCGGATAAAACCTAAACGATACCCATCCCTAGTGCTAGGTATAATTTAAAATTAATAAAAGTCTTGTTTTCCCACCATGACTCTTCTAGCCATCAATAATGACCTTTTTGCTTTTTCTTTCTTTTAAGTTTTTGATTTTCTGACAGTTTTATTTAAATTTTACTTCAAGAAGTGCTGACTTGTCAGATCACTAGTTTACCGTTGTTACTCTTGTCCAAATATCTCATCACCATAAAACTCTTCCTACAAACACAATCTCTATCAAATGAATCCTGGGAGGAGGGTTTAACATTTAGAGCATTCCTAGGATTGTGCCCACTGGGCATTAGGAGAGCTGACTGAAGAGGGGCTAAAATGTAAAAATCATGTCTCTAAAGTGCATTTACAGGATGCGCTTCTGGTGGAGTGGCATGTTTGCACACAGTGATGATGAGCTCTGTTAATTAGCTCAAATGACTCTGCTCCTTAATTTAAAGCAACCCACTTACGATCCTGTTCCATCTGCCAATCTGCCGTCTGACAAAGCTGTGCTCTGTGCACCACAAACAGATCCGTGATGTCGTATTTGGAGACTTTAATGGCAGACTGACTCTTGGAAGTCTTTTGTGACTAAAGAAACACGTTCGTATGGTGGCCCTGAGAGGTCAAAAGCACCAGTGTTTCCATGCAGCAGCACACAAAACACAACAGAAAACAGAACAGCTGCAAAAGACACCAATACATGTGAAGGACTGCAGAGGACTCTTCAATGATGTGATGGAGAAATAGATCATGTATGTTTTCATCATGTGATCAATACAGTACTATAGATTAGGGATGGACCGATCGATATTACGTATCGGTATCGCTCCGATACTGACTTAAATTACTGGATCGGATATCGGAGAGAAATAAAAAATGTAATTGATCCATTAAATATCACAAAAGCACCTCACAAAACTTGCGACATGGCGTAACTACGGCGTAACCGTAGCACATCGGAGCAGTGTGGTCACGTGATAGAGCGGCTGTGGCGTGCGAGACCTGTCGGTGGTCTGGTTGAGCATTTGTAGCCTCGCTACCAAACCAGCCTTTCATCTCTGAGGAAGTTTTCCCAGAGAGAAGTAAAGCAAGTGTGAAAGTTCATCTCTGAATGTTTGTAAAGCATTCCAGCGTTGAGCTTAACAACCGATATATGGAGCGACTACCTCTCTCTCTCCCTCTCTCTCCTTCAATCATGAAAGTGATCAATGATCAGCTGATCGTCTCTTTTCTTTGTTTTTGTCTCACTTCTCACCAGAAAGAGGAAACCAGCAGCTGAACAGCAGCAGCACGTTTAAGCTTGATCAGCTGTTGTTAGAATTTATTTAATATTATTTCTACACCAGGATCTTTTTCTACAGCTGACGTAACTGTGCAGGGGCGGAGCTAGCAAAGTTTAGCCAGGGGGGCCGATAGGGCATGAACAGGGAAAAGGGGGCACAAAGACATACTTTTCTTTCTTATTCTCATTTAAAATATCTAGCTTTTAATAAATAATTATCTGAATCTTACACCCAAAGTTTTCATCTGATGTAAAATATATAGAAGTCCATTACTGTATATAGTAACTGTTAAGTCTAATATACTCTAGTAAGCTATAGTACTTTTTCCTTTGGGAACCATCTGTGCAGTCTGCAGTTCTGTTGAAGAAAGATGTTGAATCTATTTAATTATTGTAGAAAAATAATTGATTTCTGTGCATTTTATTTTTAAACACGTGCATTAAATTATGGTTGATTACGTCGATTAAGTATCACGAGGCGGAGGGTGGAGGGTGGTTTCCTATTATTTTTGCTGGGAGTTTGAAATCCTATTAGTTTGGTTGCTTAATATTTCTGCTAAATACTCTTTAAAATACCAGAATAGGGAGGATGGTGCAGGTTTAAGTTTATTAGCTCAGTGTTGCTGAACTATGAAATATTTTGGGTGCAGTGTGTTTGTGCATACAGGTTTAACAGAATAGCTTTAGTGTTGTTGTTTATTTAAACTTGAGCATGAACAAGATATTTAAAAAACTGTTTTATTGATTATAAAATACACTATATCAGAGTCATATCGGTATCGGCAGATATCCAAATTTATGATATCGGTATGGGACATAAAAAAGTGGTGTCGTGCCATCTCTACTATAGATATAGGTTTGCTATTAGCTATTGTTAGCTTGTCACTTCTGCTCTGTCACCTTATTGTCTCCACCTACTTCTGCTGTGATTTATTCAACTCCCATTATGTTTTCTATTCGATGGTGTTTTCTTAATTTGCTTTGTGTTTATCATTCACAGGTCAATTAATATGTGTGATAAAGTAAGGTTGATATTTATGGTTAATTTTGAAACCTTTCAAGAAATATTGGTATAAAGATTTAGTACAAGCATGCACGATGGATCAAAGGCCACCGTGCCTCCTGTTTTCACCATGTTTCACCGTCATCAGGTGGAAATTTGCAAAAACATGTTTGGTGTTAATGCTCAAAGTAGCGTGCTAAAAAAAAAAGAACTTTGCACATCAGTATGTGACAATAAAAGTGATTTGTTGTGATTTGATTTGCTACATTTGCCACTCTGAGTATGTTAGCTTAAGTGCCGCTATGCATACGTGATCAAATTCACTTCAATAAAGAAAAAAAATCTTTGCTTACCTGCTCAACACACCTTTATTCTTACAAAGAAGCCGCTGCTGTAACACCAATACAAGCACTTCACTTGCTCTCTAACAGCAGTTGTTGACACAGTGTTTAGAGGAGAAGATCAAATCTTTACAGCTGCCAACAGCAGAAAGTGTCAAGATTGTGATAAAGAGAACAAAAAGCAGCATTTTGCAAATGTAATGGGCGTAACGGATGAAACAGCTGTGATGGGCATGTGCGTAAAGTTCTTTAATCAGCGCGCCAATATTAATGAAGGCCGCTGCGTTAGCCTCCACATTAGGACGGCGCTCCAACTTTCCAATAACAACTCATTAACAGAGCTCCTGTCTGCAGTCGGGACGGAGAAAAGTGCGTCAGACTCAATTTATTTCTTTTCAGCGCGACATCCTTTAGGAGCAAGAACCGAGTCTGCACGCCTGCAGACATACTTGCACATGTTGCAGCATTTTGACAGCATGCTTCAAGCAGCCATTGAAACACACAGTACACACACACACACACACACAGGCATGCTCGCATTCACAGGCTCGGCCCATCCTCACTGAGAAGACAGATCTTTTGAGCTGTAGCTGACATCATGTACTTAGCGTGTCATACACATGTCACGGCGATGTAGCTCAGACTGCCAGAGAGAGAGAGCAGTCAGCTATGAATGGCAGAGCCTGCAATGAATTCCTCTGTCTGCCACAGCCAGTGGACCATCTCACGCCCCCGCCACCGCCCCAATGAATTACTGAGATAAGTGGCTTTCACTTTGTGTCTCTGCATCTGCCTCCTTGGCTGATGAGAGCCTGGGTCATATATCTGGCTATAAAAATATTAGCTCCTCCGTCCTCTGCAAACATGAACAAAAACGGTTAATTTATTAATGCGTGTGGTCCACAGGATAACTGAGTTAGGAGTGGAAATAAGAAAGCGCGGAATATTTTTCCTCTCCTAAAAAGCTCGAAGATCTCAATTTCATTTGTATTCAGATGAGCTTCTGAAAGCCATTAGCTCATTCATGCTGTGGAGCTACCACAGGTTCAGTCTCATCTCCCTGGTATTTGCAGGCCTCCTTCTTTAAAAGCTCGTTTCTCAAAATTCTGGTGAAGGATTGCCCCAACAGTGCCAGACGAATTACTCAGTCGCTCGGTGCAAAAACAAAATTATAACTAAATAATGCTGGAAGTCATTGAAGGAGTAACAAATGTCTCTCCAAGTAAGTGGCAGGCTGCAGGCAGGGAAAAACACTTTGTTCCTGCTGTGGTTCTTGGCATGCAGACAAGTGTGGCGCAGTGACACTGTAATAGAAGCTAATGAACCATTTATCAGGGGAGATGATGTGCTGCCTCGATATGGTGCTAATATTGATGACAGAGGCAAAGGTAGCCACAACAACACTTCAGACCACCCACCACATCCCACTGCCCCCAGAGGGAGGAAGAGACCAATTAATTACTGACTGTAGTTCAATGGCAATTAGACTGCTTGTAAGCTCAAATTCACTCCACTCCACTAAGTTTCCTCCACTCAGTGCCGCCGTTTAAAAACCCAACAAGGAAAACCACCCGGGACAGATGCTAATCTGTTGCACGATGCTCGCATTTACATCTGCAGTGAATTTAGAGCAATTAAGCTAACCCCATGGATGATTTTGGACTGGGATGGTGTCAGAGGTCATGTCCAAATTCATGGGCTGCTTCCTCCTGAGGCCGCATTTGTAGACCGATTACGTCACAGCGACGCGCCGAAGGCTGTCCAAATTCGTGACTCCTCCGAATGCCGACAAATGCGTCCTCCTTTTCCCCGAATTTGAAGGATGGGTCGGTGTGTCCTTCATGGTTCACCATATCCCAGAATTCATAGCGCGGCCCAGCCAAACTCCAGTTTCCAACAATGGCGGCCGCTACTAAGTTTTAAAATTACTCATACTAATCTTTCTGGGTCACAAAATAAACTTTTAACATATTTTCAGGCGAAAAAGTAGCTGTGTAAACATCAAATATCTGCTCGGTTTATCAAGATATCGCATATTTGCAAAAGTGCTTCGACGTTTTCGGAGACGTCTGCTACCCACCAGCTCGATAGGTAGCCGGGAGCTCGAGGGTCACTGATGCGGCCGAGAACGGCACAACTCCCAGCACATCATTTTCAGATCACCGCGGAGTTTCGTTGCTCGGGTTAAACGTAATATATAAGTCACTTAGACAACCTAAAATGTTATTGTTGGGCTTTTTTCAGTGTTTTGTTTGTTCGTGAGTAAATCGGTTTGGCTGAGATTAAAGTTATTAGATTAGATAAAATAAAACTTTATTAATCCCTCGGGTGGGTTCCTCCTTGGTTTTTACACAGTTGACTAAACGTCAAACAGAAAACTGATTAAACAGAAGTGTGAGACGGTCGAGAATTAACGCCAGTGTCCTGTTATATTTTAGATAGCAAGGAGCAGACGGCCGAGTTTATTAAACTCCACCGAGACAGCGGTGACGCTAATCAGAAGGCTAGACCGTCCAATTTCACGGCCGTTTACTTCGGCCTACCCGACCTTCTGAGGACCCGGCCCACGTAGACCGCGAAGGCCGGGTCCTCAGAAGGATGCAGCCCATGAATTTGGACACGACTAGAGTACCCAGAGAGACCAGTGCAGACACATAAAGGCCCCAGGAGGGACAACAGTACCAACCATCATGGTTCCCAACATGAGACATCCAAAGCAATAAATGTATTACTGGATATCCAAAGCTGCTGATGCAGCTTATAGCAAAGTAATAATGATTCAAGACAACTTTGTTAAGATATTTTATTTGGACTTAAGCTGTCAGCTAACTGACAGATTCACTGACACGTTCCCCGGAGGACTTGGAACCTGATTTATTTAATGAAAAATGTGTCAGAATGATGAAGTAGCTCTGAAAATTATACGCTTGGTTGTTTTTACTTCAAATCAAACACAGAAAGCAGATGAACCATCAGGATATTGTTGTGCTTTTCATCACCACATGTGAAAATCCCAACGTTTTAATAAAAACAGTGAGTCTCATGTCATCACAAGTAGCTTTGCCACTGACTTGTTGGACGCGTCTTTTTCACTCACAGGCTCTGATAACTTAGACACTTATCATGTGGTTTGTTTGGAGCATGAAGGGTTTCATCAATCCTCCCTGGTGTTCAACAGGAGGTGAAAGACGGACTGTTTCTGGCACAGAGGGCTGATCTAACCTGCTGCTATTTAGAGTAACAGATGCTCACACAAAGTGAAAGAATATATACATTAAATCTACTGTGTATTTGTTAAGACTCCTGCTGCAGGACTGTAGCACAGACTGCTGACTTCCTGTAGCAACACCTTTGAAGTAGGGCTGCCACAAACCATTATTTTGATAGTCGACTAATCAGATCATCATCCATTGGATGTACAGCTTATTGCACCAGCAGCATCTGCTCTTATATAACTATCATTAGCTTACAGCTTTAAGTGTTTAAGGTGCTAACTAAAAATAAAGACAAGATGATAGTTTAGTAAATTTTAATGAAATTTGCAGATTGTTTCGGTGAAGTTTAATAAACTCCTTGCTATCTAAAATATAACAGGACACCGGAGTAAATTCTCGAGCATCTCACACTTCTGATAATCAGCTGTCTGCTTGACGTTTATTCAGCTGTGTAAAAACTATAACTTTAATCTTAGCCAAACCGATTTACTCAGGAACAAATAAATACTGAAAAAGCCAAACAATAACATGTTTAAGTTATCTAAGTGACTTATATATCATGTTTAACCTGAGTAGCGAAAGACAGCGGTGGGTTTGAAAACGATTTGCCGGGAGTCCGGTGTTAGCCTAGCCCCCGGCTAGCTATCGAGCTAGCGGCTAACAGACGTCTCCGAAAACGTCGGAGAGCTTTTGAAAATATGTGGTGTCTTGATAAACTGAGCAGATATTTGAGGTTTACACAGCTACATTCTCGCCTGAAAATATGTTAAACGTTTATTTTGTGACCCAGAAAGAATAATAAGAGTAATATTAAAACTAACTAGCTGCCGCCATTGTTGGAAACTGAGCTGGGCTGCGCTATGAATTCTGGGACACAGCTTCTTCTTCTTCTTCGGGGTTTAACGGCAGCTGGCATCCTTGTACATGCAGTGCTGCCATCTTCTGTTTCAGTCCGTTATTACACTCTTAAATCCTACTACTTATTCCTGCGTCTTTTGTGATCTTACAAAGCTTCAAACGACGCGTCGACTATTAAATCAGTCGTCGACTATCAAAATCGCCGACGACTGATTTGTGACTAGTCGACTAATCGTGGCAGCCCTACTTTGAAGGTCATTTACTAACTTTTGACTCGTTTGACTCTATAAGATGAAGCTGGTCTGTGAAATCTGGGGACAATCAAACATTACGAGGATACTTTAGTCTCTTTCTGGCTTTGAGAAAACCAGACGTCTAAAATTATTAAACACGCTGTATGACAAGGAAGAAACGGAAAAGTGTTGTTTTGTTTGTTTGTTTGTTTGTTTGTTTCTTTGCCACCCAGTGAAATAAATTGAAATCTACCATGGTAATGATTTTCAGTCTATAGACTATAGACTTAATAGCTATTAACTCTTAGAAAATTAATATATTGTTTAAGCCGGCCTTTATTTCATAGCAGAGCAATAACTGACATGTTTTGGATGAAAGGCTCTGATGAGTGAATGGAGAAAAGGTGACTGCTGGTTTTTCTCCTGTTTGAAAAGGAATAAGTGAGAAAAGAAGCCAAACTAAAGACAAACAGGTCTTTACAGATCATCTGTGATATCTGTAAATTAGAAGCATCAGAGTGTAGCTGCAGTGATTCTGTGTGCTAACTGTAAACGATATGATCACGTGTGTTTCAGCAAAGTGTGCGTGCACAGTTTAAAGCGTGATTTATCCTGCACGCCTGTTGCAAGCTGTGAGTGTGTAAATGCAGCGTGCCACAGCCAGCGTGATGTATCTGGGTTGGCCACCTGTCTGAGCGGCTGACAGGGGCATTTTCTAATCTGACAGATAATCTACGCCGAGGACACCGTGACAAACGACAGCGGTGACAGCCCCCTCCTCATTTCTGCCAAGACTGAGTCGGTCTCGTGACCAAATCAGCGTCCTGTTCAGAGACAGACAGAGCTGCCAGGTGTGGAAAGGGACGCCAATGTGGAAGTCCATTAAATGTTTTTAATACTGGCCATTCTTTTTAATGGCCGCCAGAGGACAATATCTGAGGCTGCAAAGAAACAACACAAGTCTGAGGTGGAACAGTCAGTGTCGCGTCAGTGTTTGTGGTTTTGGTTTAATATTGATTATTGTTATTCATGGTTTAGCATTTAGCTTAGCCTGTGTTTAGTCTCTGTTCTCGTGTCCCATATTTCATGTCGAGTCACCCTTGTCTCTGGGGGTGTCCAAATTCATAGGCTGCATCCTCCTGAGGATCGGGCCTCCGCGGTCTACGTGGGCCGGGTGGAAGTGAGCAGCTGTGAAACTGGACAGTGATAAAACAGAAAAAAGCCAAACAAGAACATTTTTAAGTTATCTAAGTGACTTATATATCATGTTTAACCTGAACAGCGAAAGACCGCGGGGCTTTGAAAACGGTGTGCCGGGAGTTTGCTGTTCTCGCCGGCTCCAGCGACCCTTGAACCCCCGGCTAGCTAGTGGCTAACAGACGTCTGTGGAAACGTCGGAGCGCTTTTGGAAATATGTGGTGTCTTGATAAACCGAGCAGATATTTGAAGTTTACACAGAAACATTCTCGCCTGAAAATATGTTAAAAGTTTATTTTGTGACCCAGAAAGAGAAATAAGAGGAATATTACAACTAAGTAGCTGCCGCCATTCAATCCACCTTAACCAGTTAAGGTGGATTGCTGGTAAGGAATCAAAAAGGAGGCAATAAAGGATATTATCCAGAATATTCTCATTGGCTGTCAACAAATGAGCTTGTGGTTTCACAGTCAGACGCCTTCCTAACGTCCCATGTTTAGCTCGTGGCGTCATCAAGAGGTGACAAACATCTTTTCTACTCTGTGTGGTTCTGCAGGTTTGCACCACGCAGAGCGTCTCAGTGTGTATTTACAGTACACACAGTCTGATTAAAGAAAGCAGGTGGATCCAATATGTGCTGTGTTTGAATCATGTTCAGTCTAATGAGACTAATGAGGAAACAATATTTATTGGTCCATTTAATCTCCAATGAAATATTTATAGACGCTGCAGTTGTGATATAACAAATAAAGCTCAACATGATCCATTTCAGAGTTTATCATGTTCTCTTGTAGTCCAACCAGCTCATCGAGCTGTATCTGGACTATTACAAACAAACAGTGTTTCCTTGTGGTTGTAATTGAGATCACCACTATGAGAGAGCTTCCTCCCATAGTGGTGAGTGGGAAGCTCTCTTGTGTAAAGCAAATTAAACAAGGGAGCTAGCATTTCTTAATTTGCACTGCAAAGGTAAATTGCCCACGGGGCGAGCGCCACCGCAAGTTCACTCCTTCATTTATAAAGTGGCTGAGTTACTCTAAAGAAACTGCTAAATATTGTGGTTTTCCTGCAGCGCTTGAGGGTCGAGCCAAGACTCTAATTAATGACAAATATCTCAGCCGCTAGTCTTGAATAATGAAGATATGAAGGGCGTGAAATTGGGCCACGGAGCTTTGGTGCTGATTCAAATTCAGCAGAACGTCCGCTGTGAAGGTGCATCGAGCTTTGTGGCGCCCAGAGGTCTGCTGGTGGACGAAGATCTGTCCTGTTGGTGGAGTGTTGTCATCCTCAGACCTCAGGATGAAAATATTTCATCACTGGATAAAAATGGTTGCTTAGAGTAATTAGATATTAACTAACCTGTGTATCCTTCTAACTATCAGCACATTCACTGCATCCCAGCTCTCAGGCCATCAGCCTTTTTTATTCTGATTTTATACCAATACATCAAACATCATCTCCTTTACAAAGAAATTATGTGCAAAGAAATATTTTTGTTTATAATTTGCATCAATACATTAACAAGTTAAGTCTGTGAGCTGTGAGTTCTGGTAAAATGAGCTGTAGCGTGTACGTGTTGCAGGCTCTGAAAACAGGCCACATGAACTGATCGTGTTTGCTGTAGCTGGATGATAAAAGATGAAATTGGAAAGAGAGCAAATGAAAAAAGTCGAGCTGGAAATGGCAGAAACTGCAGAATCTGAACCTTGGCTGGTTTAGTGTATCACATTATTTCATTGCACAATAATAAAGTGTCTGTACCTGACGCAGTTAGTTCATGTGTTGCTGCCACTGACGATACAGAAGCAGGGACAGCAGTGAGACATGCAAATAAAATCTCTCTGCTGCAGAATAAATCAGACTATTTGTGCAGCGAGCACATTGGCAATCTAGAGTTTTATTGTAAGTCTTCCTTCATTTGCTTTTGCCTGTCTTTTATGGTAAAGCAGACAGATCGCTTTGATTCATCAGTCAATTTGTGGAGACGCGATTACCGAATATTGGAATGACTGCAGCAGCTTCTCCTCCCTCAATTTCTCCTGCTTTACTCTGTAAAGGCCTCTCAGCATGGAGTGCACGGCTCCGTCCTTCTCACGCTCAACACAGAAAGTGCAAAAAGCAAATTGTGACTATTGACTGCTGCTGTGAATTAGGAGAAACTATCCTAACCAAGAACATTTCCCAGTGTTACGAGTGTTTGGGCAGGATCAGCCATGCTATCTGAGGCAGAAGCCTTAAATGTTCTTCTCTACTCTTTTGGCTCTGAGATTGGTTATTTTCATTTGCATATTTGGTGAGAATATGCGAGCAAATGAGGCAGAGAAATTGGAAGAAAGGGAAGCCAAAGTGGTTCCAGGTGGTGCTCTGTGATTTTAACAGGGGTGGAATAATTGGATGTATTATGAAATCATAAAAGATTCATTATAGCCGCCGTGCAGGAAATGAGACGGGAGTGAGGCTGCTCTCTGCGAATCAGGTGGCGCCGACGTAGGAAGACGTGTAAGTCAAAATGAAAGAGTGCTGGGAGATTATGTGACAGCTTCCTTTGAGGTTTCTCTCAGCGCGCTCGTTGTTTTATGGTGTTTATGTCTGCAGAAGCATTACTGCTGTAACAGGAATGAGAAACGTCACACGCTGTGTGTGTGTGTGTGTGTGTGTGTGTGTGTGTGTGTGTGTGTGTGTGTGTGTGTGTGTGCCCATGCCAGCAGTAATTCAGGAGGTTCAGGAGAGCGTGGATGGAAATGTGCAGTTGTCAGAGCCATGCAAGCCTTCAGCACTTGTCTGTGCTGAGGTCAACTGTATCGGGTTTCTGCCGATTCTCATGTCAAACTCACTCAGATTTACAGCGGATGCCAGGTTCCTGTCACGACGAGACGTTTGGGAGGAGAATGAAAACGGGAGAGCAAACAAAGCATCCGTGTCCACAGCTGCACAGCTCTTTGCCTTATATATATCCACACTTAAGCTTAAATTTCAAAACTTACATTTTAACTACTGATTTTATCTGTTTTGATTTTATATACTGTTTTGTTTGTTTGTTTGTTTGTTTGTTAATTAGTTAGTTAGTTTGTTAGTTAGTTTGTTAATTAGTTAGTTAGTTTGTTAGTTAGTTTGTTAATTAGTTAGTTTGTTTGTTTGTTTGTTAATTAGTTACTTAGTTAGTTAGTTTGTTTGTTAATTAGTTAGTTAGTTAGTTTGTTTGTTAATTAGTTAGTTAGTTACTTAGTTAGTTAGTTAGTTAGTTTGTTTGTTAATTAGTTAGTTAGTTAGTTAGTTTGCTTGTTTGTTTGTTTGTTAATTAGTTACTCAGTTTGTTTGTTTGTTTGTTAATTAGTTAGTTAGTTACTTAGTTAGTTAGTTTGTTTGTTAATTAGTTAGTTAGTTATTTAGTTTGCTTGTTTGTTTGTTTGTTAGTTAGTTACTTAGTTAGTTTGTTTGTTTGTTTGTTAATTAGTTACTTAGTTAGTTAGTTTGTTTGTTAATTAGTTAGTTAGTTTGTTTGTTAATTAGTTACTTAGTTAGTTTGTTTGTTAGTTAGTTAGTTAGTTAGTTAGTTAGTTTGTTAGTTTGTTTGTTAATTAGTTAGTTAGTTTGTTAGTTTGTTAATTAGTTAGTTAGTTTGTTAATTAGTTAGTTAGTTAGTTTGTTAATTAGTTACTTAGTTAGTTAGTTAGTTTGTTAATTAGTTAGTTAGTTAGTTAGTTTGCTTGTTTGTTTGTTTGTTAATTAGTTACTTAGTTAGTTAGTTTGTTAATTAGTTAGTTAGTTAGTTTGTTAATTAGTTAGTTAGTTAGTTAGTTTGCTTGTTTGTTTGTTTGTTAATTAGTTAGTTAGTTAGTTTGTTAATTAGTTAGTTAGTTAGTTTGCTTGTTTGTTTGTTTGTTAATTAGTTAGTTAGTTAGTTTGCTTGTTTGTTTGTTTGTTAATTAGTTTGTTTGTTTGCTTGTTTTAATCAATTTTAAATCATGCTTTTTATCTGTTTTTGTTTCTAATGTCTCTGTAAAGCACTTTGAATCACCTTGCTGTTGAATTGTGCTATACAAATAAACTTGCCTTATAACGAACACGCCTCCTTTTACGTGACGCTTGTCACATAAACACTGAACAAGGCTAAAATATAAATATCCAGCATCTATGGAGCGTGAAGAATTTATGAAACCTAATTAAGTCTTGTCGGTTTAACAGGCGTGGGGTATGTTCATCATTAGGAGACTCGTCATATATTAATTATCGACCTAATTGTGTGTCTTCCTCGCAGCTTTGGTCCAAAAAAAGCTTTTACATAAAAGAAATAATTGCACTCCTTTGATCCGTACAACAGCTTGTGAAATGTCTTTGGGTTGCGTGTTGAAATGACTCTTTAATGGTGTGCTGTACCTTTAGGCGTTGAACAACGAGCGCTGCCTGTTTGGTGCCAACTGCGACTTAAACTCTGCTTTTCTGCTTTTCTGAGTCATTAAGTACAAAAAATTAAGAAAAGTGTCAACTTTTAGCAGAACTATGTGGAAATATGTCATGTTATGTTTTGGCATTGTGTATGTGCAGTAACAGACATATATATTAAACATATTAAAAATCTTTCAGGCTTTTTTCATTCCTCATCCAAAGTTGTTTGTTTATTTACTTTCTGACCATTAGCAGCTTCTGTGCAAACATCACTGTTGTGCTCACGGCATTAAAACCAACAGCCCCAGATTGGTGACTACTGCCCGTGTGAAACACTCCTTAAATGTTGCCTCTGGGGTCAGTTTGAGCGGCACACACAGAGGCATCGAAGCCCCCACGCCTGCCTGCTTTCCCAGCACACGTGCTGCTGAACTACAGGACGAGAAGCTGCTTTTAGCTGCTTTTCATGAATATACTGTATATGCAGTGTTGGGGAGTAACGGAATACATGTACCGCCGTTACATATTTAAAATACAAAATATGAGTAACTGTATTCCGTTACAGTTACCGTTTAAAAAGGTGGTATTTAGAATACAGTTACTTTGTTGAAATAAATGGATTACACGGCGGTACTTCCCTGTTTCATATTGTGGCGGGTCAGGACTGTTTGGGTTTGTTTGACAGCTACGTTCTGTTGTTCCAGGCAGCGTTACGGTTGCCATGGTTACAGGGTGACCGCTCTCTCTCTGCGTGTTTCCTGGGTGAGAGAGGCCTTTGTTGTTGTTGTGCTAAGCTAACAGGCAGAATGCTACAGGTATAGCTCTAAAGAATGTAGCATCATGGGCAGTGTAGTCCGTGCTGCAGGGAGAATGGACTGCCATACACGTTATGTGTCTGTGAGCGAGGGAGGGAGAAAAAGGAAAAGTACGAGCTGTCATCGAGCAAAAACGGGAGCTGGAAGCATGTAAATATAATAATAACCACTGCAGCCAAGAAGAGAGCCTGACGAGCCCAGCTGTAAGTAAGCTATTAAGACTCGACTGTACACCGTGTTCGTGTTTTCCTCTGAAACAATAAGTTCCGTTGGAGCAGCCTTTCAACGCCTCTCTCTGTCTCTGCTAGCAAAGTTGACCCAGACAACAAAGTAAAGCTAGTTTTCGGCTACGAGCCGACACGAACCCACCGTATTAGCCAGAGGTCCCTTTACTACGGTTCGGAGCCGCAGACCTTCAGTAACAGTAATAAATCACAGCAATAGTACATTCATGTAGTTGTAAACAGCATGATAATATATTAAGTAATCCAAAGTATTCAGAATACGTTACTCTCATTGAGTAACGTAACGGAATACGTTACAGAATACATTTTGGGGCATGTAATCTGTAATCTGTAATGGAATACATTTTAAAAGTAACCTTCCCAACACTGTGTATATATGAACAGCCTTGTGTTTACGTTAAAATGCATGAGCTATAACTGTCATGAACAACCAGGTCACAGGGTGAGCATTGCTTGAGTTTGGGGCTTTTCTTTACACCGTAAAGGAAAATTACAGGTAACACAGGTGTTTGAACAGTGACGCACTTTTTGTAGTTTTGTGTCCAAGAGCTCAAAGAAGGAGGATGTGAGAGACGATACGAGGCCTGTCAGAGCGTCAGGGAGGAAATCTTCATGGGCTCGTGACAGTTTTTAAACAGAAGTCCGATTACTCTGAAAAAACTACACAAAAAGAGCTAATGCAGTACTTTTGCTAAAAGCCTGCTATTGAACTGCACATCTGTCTTGGTGCACAGAGGCAAAATTATAGAAATTAGATTTATTATTGTCCAAATATTCAGGGACCTAATTTTAGATTTTACGTGACCGGATGGTTAGTTTTTTGTGCTTTTTTAGTTATTTCTGCTCCTCTGTAAACTTTGTGCTTTCTCTGAGGTGCTGAATCGTTGTGTAATGCTGTTAGGTTGGCTAGTTTGGTTTGTCCTCCTTCACTTCATCCGTGAACTTTCTCTGTGGTCGTCCTCGTTGCCTCCTGCCTGGCAGCTCCATCTTCGACATCCTTCATCCAATATGTCCACTAACCCTCCTCTGCACATGTCCATCTCAGCCTCACCTCTCTAACTAGGGACAGCAATTCTTATTACATTATCAATATCACTCATCAATTCAATCCTTTGTCGATTATCGTTGTGTTCTCGCTGGCTCCGCTTTGAGAGTCGCTGCCGTTGCTGCAATAAAGACATTATTGTGAGTTAGCTGCATGCTGCGGGTGTTTGTGGGTGTTGGAGTTGTCAAAAAGCAATTATTGCACATGTTGCACGAATACTTTAACTTACTTACACAGTACTTAACTACTCCCAGGAGAAAGTAATTAATTATACTGCTCGTTACATTACTTTGCTGTAAAACAGCTGAAACACTGTCTCAAAAAAACCGTTTGACAATATAAACCTAAGGCTACCAAACCGAGGACACGTATGATCTTTCTCTCAGTATTTAGGTCAACTCGCTGATTCTACTGTAGAAACATGAGCAGGTGGGGCTGAGGCTGCTCGTCGGTTTGTTACCTGCTGAAGCTCAGGGTGTTAGCGTTAGCATGCTTCCTGCAAATAGCCAAAGTTGTGCTAGCAAAATAATGCAGCTGTGTCTGTGTGCATACACTGTACCACTGCATTCTCATCCTGCTGTCCATATCCAGGCTTTAGACTGTGCCACTACCTTCCCTCTCTGAATCGTTGCAGCCCTGCTGCTAAACGCTGCACCACAGCACAGATATCAGTGAACTCTTCCAAACACGACAGACGTTATCACGTCTCGAAATATTTGTTTTTAAATAAAAGCAACGGACTTCTGCAGTTATCTGTATCTCAACTTTACAACCTGAGATGGAGTTTGATTGCTTCACCTTCACACAGCAGGACTGTGTCTTTCATAGTTACTGTTAGCACCACAGTTTCTACACATTGACGATCACTCTGCCACAGATTGCTGCGTACACACCTTTTAGTATTTACAGATTGTTTACCACACAGAAGCAAGCCTTTAACAAACAGCTGCTGTTGTCACAGAGACGCGTATAAATCCCGCTCGTTAGCCGAAGTGGTCGTGCTGCTGCGTATCAAAGCGGCGTGCCTTCAGCCTTCAGAGCGCAGAGATGTAGCACTGAGGCAACATGCTTTGTCCTCACCTTCACATGTTATTGTAGCGTGAACCTTTAGCTCCAACCTGACAGCAAGTCACATGATTTCACAGCCCGATGTAAACAATAACTGTGATGTGGCGACGGCAGCATAAATAATGCATTTCATGAATGAATGCGCAGGGGATTGCGAAAGGTCAGGGAAAGTTTACGCAGCAATATGTGGCAGATGGAGGGCAAAAACCAAGAGTGAATAATTTAAAAGGGAAATTGACAGCGTGGTGACAGAAGGACGATTCAGAATTAATGTCGTTTACCAACCTCGTCTGCCAGCGCGTCTCACGTGTCTCTTGTGGACCCCAGAGCCAAACTTAACGTGATTTAACCTTCTGTTAACTTTGTTCGATTCAGTGTCGTTCCACATATATCAAAAGCACAGCTGCTGATTTGCATTAATAGCTTCTTAGCGAGCCACAGAACCATCAAAGCAACAGCAGCCAATGGAAACTTGAAACAGTTACCAGACACAACTTCAGCTGTAACACCAAATTCCAAATTGATGTCCACGGATTGATCACGCTGTCAGTTACGTCTACAGCAGCTCTTTGATTCCCTTACAGTGTCCAGCCAAGAGGTTTCACTCCTCTTCTACATAATGCAGCACAGCATGCATGCCCGTCTCCTGACGTGTGTTCGTTTTCTGGGAAGGAAAAGCGTTCTTCCGTGTGCCGCGTGTCTGCATGAGGTTGTACCTACACGTGTCCACGTCCGCTCAAGGCCGCCGCTGTGCGCCTGTAACTCAGCCAAAGAATTCTGGACACATGTCAGGTCCTTTCATGTTTTATGAGGGTGCCGGCCGAGGGCTTGTTCACAGCATGAGCTAAAGGCACAACAAGGGCACCTGTCACTTGATAGCACACCTATTGTGCTTTCCTTTCTCCCGGCCATGTTTCAAAGAGAAACCCTTAAGAGATGTGAGGGGAGGAGGAAGGAGCAGGGAGGAGGCACAGCCTTTTATCTTTTACCTCAGCTCGCCGCTACTTCAATAATGACCGGAGCTGATAATTGACAGTAAAAGCTCAGCAAAGTAACGGGCGGCTTAATTCAGATCTACAGCGTGTCAGTCGGCTGGAGGGGTATTGATGTTAAATGTTAAGATCCACTGATGAACGCCTGCTGGCGTATCATTTTAAAGTGGATAAAGAGAGTCATACTGTAACTGCTCAACACTAGGCCGTCATTAGAAAGGTCTGAATGTAATTTTCTTTAAGGAGAACGGTCGTTACTGTTCACTGTCAGTGCGCAGCTACGTTTCAGTTTCAGTAGGTTGAGCATAAATGCCACACCGGCCCAATATTGATATAAAACGTAACAGCGGTGCTGCTTGAAATGATCATTTTTCGAGCATTTGTACACCTCGCAGTTAATTTCTAATTAATTTGACGCCGATGACAGAAATGTTCTCCCTGCATAGTGCAGAGCAAGGCTACGTGCTGTGCACAGCAGCTCTCTTCACCTCTGAGGTGCTTACATATTAACTTCTCTTAGATTAAACACAGGATAGTGAAGCTTCCTGTTTGACAATGTTTTCTGTTTGGATACCACATGAGCTGAATTTTCTGCTGTGACACGGGGAACTCACACTCCTCATACCCCAATGATGATCACCAGTAGGTCCTGAAATGACACCAATCAGCTGTATCCCTACTGGAGGGATCAGAAAAGCTTGAAAGGCAGTATTTGGTATGACCACCTTTATGTGGTCGCCTTTTGTGTTTTCCAAACGTTTTATAGTAAGCAACAAACCCAGATCCAGTCCTGCTTCCAGGGGGGATTTTGACGTTTCAGGACAAACGAGAGAAGACAAACAGGTGATTCTGCATCTGAAAGAAAACTCATCACCGGACTTTAACCTGCTGCTGATGGGGGATAACTTCATATCTTTCAAATATTTCTTAATGACCTTGTAGTACCATATCACCCTATTAGAGCACTTCGCTCTCGCTCTGCAGGCCTACTTGTTGTTCCTAGAGTATTTAAAAGTAGAATGGGAGGCAGAGCCTTCAGTTTTCAGGCCCCTCTTCTGTGGAACCAGCTTCCAGTTTGGATTCAGGAGACAGACACTATCTCTACTTTTAAGATTAGGCTTAAAACTTTCCTTTTTGCTAAAGCATATAGTTAGGGCTGGACCAGGTGACCCTGAATCCTCCCTTAGTTATGCTGCAATAGACGTAGGCTGCCGGGGGATTCCCATGATGCATTGAGTTTTTCCTTTCCAGTCACCTTTCTCACTCACTATGTGTTAACAGACCTCTCTGTATTGAATCATATCTGTTATTAATCTCTGTCTCTCTTCCACAGCATGTCTTTTATCCTGTCTTCCTTCTCTCACCCCAACCAATCACAGCAGATGGCCCCGCCCCTCCCTGAGCCTGGTTCTGCTGGAGGTTTCTTCCTGTTAAAAGGGAGTTTTTCCTTCCCACTGTCGCCAAAGTGCTGCTCATAGGGGGTCATATGATTGTTGGGTTTTTCTCTGTATCTATGAAGCGCCTTGAGGCGACTTTTGTTGTGATTTGGCGCTATATAAATAAAATTGAATTGAATTGAATATTTCACTTCAGTTCATCTCATCACTGTTGGTATATTTCAGTCTGAATACGGCGTGGGGCTGAATTCAGCATCTCCTGACACGTGCAGGTGTTTGACCTTGAGCTGGATTTACTCTTTTGCGTGTATTTGCTCTGCGGTTACGCAGGGAGAGAGTACAGAGACAGATCTGCATCAGCACCAGTGTTACTGATGTATGTGTTGGAACTGCAGTGAAGTAAACACACCCATAGCTGCAATGGCTTAAATGCTTTTAGTACTTCGTCTCACTGCAATATAAAGACGTTCCTTGACTTCCTTGTCTGCTCCTTGGCAGGACAAAGATATAAAGTACCAACAACAGTACAAACACAAACAGGAGTAGCCCAGTTTGCTGGATGCTAAACACACACACACACAGTTTTGAAGCTATGACATGTAGAAAGCTTGGCTTAGCACCCAAGGACTACCAACACAGCACCAAGCTACTGCCTGTAAATTCACAGACTATTTGTTGAAGACTGAAGACAGACTATCTGTTGAAGGATGCCGAGTGAAAAACTCGGCATCCTTCAACAGACTAAGAGACAGAGAAGCTTTCTACAAGACAGAGAAAGGAACAAAAGAAAAATGATCGTGAGAGCCCAAAGAGCCGGCTCAGAGCACCACCACTCCACCCAGAAGCTGTGAAGCTGATGTCAGGGCAGACAGATGACATGAAGTGTTTCTTTCTCTGTGCGAGATAATGTTTCCCATCGCTCTTTTCTGAAGGACAGCTAAAGCTCCTCAGGCAAAGGCAGAACTCTTATTAGCCAAAGAATGAGACGACACTGATAAGACTTTTTAAAGAAGCACTCGAAGGGACTCGTAAATCCCCCGACACGTGTTCTTGTTAGTGCGTTAAATGCTAACAGCTAACAGAGACCAAACGTGATGGTTTAAACTCATTTCCACGCTTTTCCAAGCTAACAATACATTTAAGTGCTCGGAGTATAACAGGAGAGCGACGCAGCCAGCTCTTGTTTCTCCCCTCAATGCAGATCGACCTTCGGTTGTAATTTAATCCAGAGTGCTTTAAATCCTTTATTGCAAATCATTTGCTTACTGTAGCTGTCGGGCTGCGTTGTAAGTCTGCCATTTATGGTCTATAATCAGCGTCGTGCTTTCATACGCTAATGATTATTACACACTGTTAAAACCAAGTGTCAGAACATTTCTTGGCACCACGTCGCTGCTGCAAAAAGCTTGTTTCAAATTGGTTCGTGCAGTCTGACGACAGCTGCTCGGCTCTCGCATGTTTAAATGTGAACAGCAGCACGTATAGTGGCACAGATGTCATAAAGACAACAGTTAAACACACCTCACCCACTCACCTTTAGCCCGGCTGTCTGTCAGTGTCACAGGCAGATAGTTATTCTTGGACGTGTGACAGCTAAGACTTTGACACACTGTAAAGAAATAAAGCAGAAAGCTCCGTGCATGAAGGATTTTCTGCTTCTACACCAACATCACCCCCGCGCATGACTTTAAACTTTAAGACACAAGTTAGAGGAGGCAAATCGGCTCTCGAGCTTCTCTTTCAGCCAGCGAAGAGGTTTTATTTACAGTGACAGCAGCGTGTCTCTCGTTTTCTCTCAGCTGTTCGCCGGTGCACCGTCAGCTCGCTGCTGCATTGTGGGAAAAGCCTGGCGGCGGCAGGATCTGTGCAAAGCTTCACGGGGAGCTCTGAGTGATCTCCTGGAAGAGGATTTAAACTCTGAGCTCTTTAATGTGTTTCTGGGGAGGCAGGCAGGTGAGTGCGCGGTTCCCATCGTCTCCCCCTGGAGATGCTGTGGATGGTGCCTGAAATGTGAATAAATTAGGAGGGAGGCATTGTGTTGATGCTTCAGGAGATAACCGCGGAAACTGGTGAAAGATTCTTCTGCAAATAGTTCCCATGTGAGCGATAGCAAACTATTCATCTTTGCGCTTTTAAGCAAGGCACGCTTGTGGTCTGAGCCCAAGGCGATGCAGTGATGATTTATTTTCATCTTCTTTGCTTTAGGCTATGGCGCCCTTTTCTGCTCCTTTCTGCCAGGTAAGCTACACCATAAATGTTCTCCACCAGTGCAGAAGCTTAACAGCATGAAACAAAAATGCTCAGATGTCGTCAACCAGTTTAAATATAAGCAGCCATGAGGCTGCAGGCTAGGGCTGTGCGATATGACCAAAATCTCATGTCCCGATATAAAACATCTATCGTCCGATAACGATATAAATCACAAACTTAACATTTTCTGTAAAGTCTGTGAATCTCGGGCAGCTCGACTTGCGTGAAGTGTTTCCAGCTGTGCGTCGTGTAGCTGGAGTCGAGTGTTTTAACCGATGCATGAAACGATACATTTTTAGACATAAGTTGTAACGGCACCGTTTTCTTTGTGAGTGTTTATTACACGGCGTGCTGCGGGGAAAAGCCTGTTCTAACGTTTGAGTCTAAGGTTTATTTGGAGCACCTGGCGTCTCTTTTTTACTTCTCATCCGTAAACACTGCATACTCTTTCATGTGATTCAGTTTATTTTGAAAAGTCTCAACAGGATCTTGAGCTTTATTGTGAAAGGTTTGTGTGGAACATAAACAAGCGGACTCGCGATGCTGTTACCGTTGTTGTTGCTAACGACAACGCATAAAAACAGGCGCTTGTCCGTCTGTAGTGTGGTTATATTAAATATAAGAGAAAGAGAGAACTTTAAGAAATTAATAATAACTACAGTGACATCAGAACCATGAAAAATATTGCTGTAAACAGTTTATTTTACAACACCACGAAACAAACGACAGCGTAAAAGGAAACGACAGACGTTTTTATATCGTCATCCGATATATATCCTTATATCGAACAGCCCTACTGCCGACCTCATTAAACATTTATCAACTGTTTCAAGAAGCAATAAGAAATGAACATTATTCCCCATCTGAATCTGATCTTGGTGTGACTTTCTATAATATGGTGACTCAACAAACATAGAAATATAAAACATATATATAAAACACAAAGTATAAAAACCAAAACCAAACAAGGAAACCTTATTTTCTCAAAAGCATCTCCAAATAAGCGTCTACATAATCCCATGCTGCTCAAAGGAAGAGGTTTCAGTTGGAAATTTCTGTTAGCGTACATACCGTTCTTCTCATGCTGCGTCGCTGTACTGTAGTCTTCAGAGTCATCATCGCTGCCAGCGTCCTCTCCTCAAAGTCGGCAGCATTTTGATTCGGATCAGCAACAATACGGCAGCCCAGTATTAAGAGCGTGATGCTTTCAGAGCCATATGCTTTAGATGCATCACCTAGAGTCGTGCCGGTGCTTATTATGCATGAGCTTGCAACGAAAGACTGATAGACGTCGGCCTCGGGCTTTCTGGCTTTGCAGCCTCCTCCTCCTCCTATCATCCCTAATGATTCAGTCAGGACCTGATCTGAAAATCAAATCCCGATGGAAGGTTTGGAATATGTCATTAAACAAGCAACAACACATTACGCCCAGGGTCAGTGAAAGCCATTAGTAGAATTGCGTCAGTTTTTAGGTTCATTACCTCCGTGTGAGTGGAAAGGCCTTATTGGAACATTTTACTCTGCAGGCTTGCGTGGGCCAGGCTGCCCTGGTGAGCACACACTACACTGCAGGACTGAGCTCTGGTAATACAATTTCAATTAGTTACTAACAGTGTTGGGAAGGTTACTTTTAAAATGTATTCCACTACAGATTACACAACACATGCCCCAACGTGTAGTTTGTAACATAGGCTAACACCGAGATTGTTAGCTGGCGTTAGCTGAGGTTAGTTCATTGGCTGTATCCCAATTCAGGGTCTGCAGCCTTAAAGGCCGCAGTTTAAGGCCGATTACGTCACCGCGACGCGACGAAGGCTGTCCCAATTCGAAGGCTGCCCGAAATGCGGCCCTCAAATGCGTCCTTCATTTCCCTGAATTTTAAGGACGTGGCGGTGTAGACTTCCCAGAATGCACAGCGCAGTGGTGGGTGTGGATAATTTTGCCGAAAAAAAACGGTGGATGAGGGGCGCCGAAGAGTAAACTTTAAGTAAGTACTGAATATTATGTCACTTATTTATGTGCGAATGTTTAATAACGAAGAACATTAAAACATTCCTGTTGGCCACATGTCGGCAAAGTTATGTGACATTAGTGACGTTTGTACTAACTTGGTTTTAAAGCCTTTACTTTAAAATATACGCCGTTCAATAGCTGAGCTTAATCAGAGAATGATCAAAGCTCATGTAGAAACAAACAAACAAATGAACAAAAGATTTTCTCCTTCATTTCTGTCAAACAAAGCTGTATGAAACGTTTCCAGCTGTTAGTATCATGGTTGCTAGGCAACCTGGGCAGCGCGACGGAGGCTACGCCATCCCATTTCACAAGCCTCGCACTTCCGGCCTTAGCGGTCTTTGAGTACGCGGCCGTTGTGGACCGTTAAGGCTGCTACTTTAAGGCTGCAGACCCTGAATTGGGATACAGCCATAGACTGCTTTCAGAACTGCACATGATTATTTGCAGCTAGCAGGTTGTTAATGCTATCCATCAAGTCTAACAGTCTGCAGTGTATGAACTAACCTCAGCTAACGGCAGCTAACAATGTCAGCTCGGAGTTAGCATTCAGTAATAGTAATAAATCTATCTAGCTGACAAACAGAGTTTGCACGGTCAGATTTCACCCAGAAATGCATTCCTGACCATGCACTGCTGGCTCTGGGTCATTGTGTGCTGACATTAGAGCCTCTTATTTCGTGTTTTGTTTGGGTTTCCAGCAATGCGTGGCATTACCAAAATTAGAGAGGGGATAGCCTGACATGAAACAGGAAAAGACCGCTGTGTAATCCATTTATTTCAACAAAGTAACTGTACTCTAATTGTCACCTATTTAAACGGTAACTGTAACGAAATACAGTTACTTTGGTTTTTTTTGTATTTTGTATTTTAAAAACGTAACACCAGTACATGTGTTATTCCTCCCCAACACCGGTTACTAATAAACAGATAGATGTTTATAAACATTTGAAAGCACAGATGTTGCCATTTTATTGCTACCAGGTTATCATATTGTTACCAAAACATTTCTGTACTGTTACTAATTGGTTTTATTTTATAGGCGTGTCCTTGTTTCTCATCGTTCTCTTCATGCTCAGCTGTTTTTACACAATTACATAAATTTCAATGTAATATTACTGAGCAGTCCCCACTGTTAATACAAGATAATTATTTGAATAATGTAATTAAGTAGTAAAAACCTTCATTTCCTACTATTGCCATATTATTACAGAGTTAGGTCCACAGACAGGTTTAAGAGTCATGTTTGCCTTTTCTTCTTCAAACCAAATGTGCCTTTAAGATAAAATGCTCATTTTCTTCTCACCTCGTACGTTCTGAGAATGTCACCAACAAATGGCTGTAAGTGTCAGACATCTGTGACATCAGTGGTTTGGAGCTTTCAAGTCAATGAAGGCAATTTCTCATTCTTCCCTTTGGTTCATAAGGCAGCTGTCAGGAATGTGACTCAGGCTCTAAAATTGAAAATGAAATTGCTTGCAGAGTAGTGTTAATGTTACGAGGTTCAAGAGTCTCGGGTATTTCAGAATAGACATGAATATATTTGTCTTTTTCTGTCATGTTCTCGTGTTTAACATTACAACATTCATACTAGTGTTTGTAGTTTCTCAGATCTAGAAAGAGTAAACAAAGCTTGACTCGTCTGGTTACTATAAATTCATATGGCCTTTCTTACGTCAGCATAGAGACTCAAACATGCTGTGAAACTGTTACATAAGATGTACTGAGACAGTTCATGTTGGGAGAAATGATTCTCTGCACCTCTGCAGCCGTGTTCATGCACACGGTTGTACCCAGTTGTTTTGCTTATTTGCATCATATGTTCAATATGTGACACGGTTGTTTCTTTTGGATACACTCGTCTGTTGATCTGTGCTTCCCTCTGACGAGCAAAGAAGTGTCTGACAGGCTGACAAAGAAAGACTGGCTCCTAATTCAACAACAGCATTTCAGCACTTTCAGCTCAAACCTTGATATGATCCAGGAAGACCGCATCCTGATGGAGGCTCCTGTGGAGGCTCCTGATGGAGGCTCCTGTGGAGGAAAATGATCCCAAAGGACATTGTTTTTCATTTTGGAGGCTTTTTTATGGAAGGAAAAATTAAAAAGAAGGAAAACGTGAGATATGAGGAAGTGGCACAACGGCTTCTCTCGGTGAATGTGTCCAAAGCTTTTCATGTGCTGAAGCTTCATTGATTCACACAGATGCAAAGGGACTCACAGACACATTAGTCTGCAAATACCAGATCGACACACTTGCATGTGTATCGACTGCACTCAGGGGTAAGAAGAGTGTTAATTCTGTCAGACACAACATCACACTGATGCATTCTGCTTTGAGGATATAACACAATATAATAAGAACGTAATAAATGTGATTAAGATATATAAAAAATAGCCTGTCTGGAGGATTCCAACTCCAGCTTATTTTATACAAAGCCATATGTGCTCCTGTGGTTTAGCTCATAACTGAGGCTGCACTGTTACAGCAAGAAGCTGCAGCTCTGTTCTCTGTGATGTGATGTCACCACATTTAGAGTCACAGCCACTGCAAAGGTAGCCCTGTATTGGAAGGACTGACATGAAAGCATGACATTTTATCCAGCACACATGATTTACATGCATGTCTTATTTTGATTGGGTTACTAGCATTTATTCTTCGTTCTTCATTTGACGAAAGACGAAAGTGACGAAAGTGACGAAAGTGACGAAAGTGAGCCCTTTATTCAAGTTTTAGGGATAAAAAGTCCAATGATATGAAGATAAAAGTAATCCAAAGCACAGCTGTATACACAGGAAATAACAACAGATACTTTGACTGTGGACAGCTCTGTATACACAGAAGACTGAATACTAATGAGAAACAGGAGGGAGAGGAAAACACCGGCTAACGCGATTAACAACAAGCAAAACTAACCAGGGAGCCATTGGAGGACAGACAGGAAGCCAAACAAGACACTAACAACCCTTCAAATTAAAACAGGAAACAAACAACACTAAACAGAATGGATGTGATAAGGAAACCACGGTCTAAACACAGTATGAGACAGTCTACTCCTCACTCGTCTCCGCTGCAGGTAGCTCCACACGTTTGATTTGGCAGTTTTATGGTGATTTCACATCTCCAGCTGGAACCTCCAACATGTGCAAACGTCACGGAGACACACATAATAATAATGGATTGGATTTATATAGCGCTTTTCAAGACCCTCAAAGCACTTTACAATGTGCTACAGTTGTAGCCACAGCTGCCCTGGGGCAGACTGACAGAAGCGAGGCTGCCATATCGCGCCATCGGCCCCGCTGGCCATCACCAGTAGGCGGCAGGTGAAGTGTCTTGCCCAAGGACACAACGACCAGGACAGGGGATCGAACCGGCGACCTTCCGGTTACAGATACGCTTCCCAACCCCCTGAGCCACGGTCATCACATCACTACCAAACAGACATGAACTAAAAACTAAAATGAGTAGAACTGATTTAAAGACTTGATAATGTCACACTGAACAGTCACATAAAACTACAATAATGAGAAATTGGAACAAAACATCTGAAAATTCACCAACAATAAAATAAATTAAGACTCAAATACATAAACTAACAATCCAAGACAGAAAAACAGCAACTGTGGCAGCTTTAAGTCAGTGATGTTTTATGTTGTGCAAACTAGTGATTCTTTTTGTTAGGATTGTGGACTTAAAGCAAAATCTAAAGCAATGCATGCTCATGAAATAAATCGTCTAAAAGGGCCTTGCATGGTTCACATGTATCTATAGGTATCTGATTTTAAAACTCGACCTCCTGTTTAGCTACTGTGTGCAGAGGTCTGTTACAGAGGACATTTCCCTGTGCTGCTCTGCAGGAGCTTCACATGAACACATGGAGATAAAACAATATAATGATCGCTGCTATGTGTGTTTGTGCAGCTGTATGCCAACCGTATCTTTATCCAGCGTACGTCTCCTGTGATGGTCGACATTCAGTCTCTCAGAGCTGGTGGCGTTCAGGGTCAACATGATCCTCTTTTTCTCCCTCAGGTATAATGCTGTCAGCTTCACCCTGTCAAAGCAAAGGTGACTACATGGGACAAACAAGGGCAACGGCCACCTTTCCATTCAGCAGGTCGATGACAGGAATCAGCAAAAACAGGACAGTCGCTGTCTGACACGCTCGGCACCGTGGTGCTCCACTTCCTTTTGCTGTTTCTCACGTTCTCAGAAGAAGATAATCAGTGTTCGATTTCCAAAAGTATCAGTCCTGATACTAATTCAATTCAATTCAATTCAATTTTATTTATATAGCGCCAAATCACAACAAAAGTCGCCTCAAGGCGCTTCATAGATACAGAGAAAAACCCAACACTCATATGACCCCCTATGAGCAGCACTTTGGCGACAGTGGGAAGGAAAAACTCCCTTTTAACAGGAAGAAACCTCCAACAGAACCAGGCTCAGGGAGGGGCGGGGCCATCTGCTGTGATTGGTTGGGGTGAGAGAAGGAAGACAGGATAAAGACATGCTGTGGAAGAGAGACAGAGATTAATAACAGATATGATTCAATACAGAGAGGTCTGTTAATACATAGTGAGTGAGAAAGGTGACTGGAAAGGAAAAACTCAATGCATCATGGGAATCCCCGGCAGCCTACGTCTATTGCAGCATAACTAAGGGAGGATTCAGGGTCACCTGGTCCAGCCCTAACTATATGCTTTAGCAAAAAGGAAAGTTTGAAGCCTAATCTTAAAAGTAGAGATAGTGTCTGTCTCCTGAATCCAAACTGGAAGCTGGTTCCACAGAAGAGGGGCCTGAAAACTGAAGGCTCTGCCTCCCATTCTACTTTTAAATACTCTAGGAACAACAAGTAGGCCTGCAGAGCGAGAGCGAAGTGCTCTAATAGGGTGATATGGTACTACAAGGTCATTAAGATAAGATGGGGCCTGATTACTAACTGTCTAATAAACGGTCGTCAGTGAAGTATGTTTAGGTGACGTTCAAACAGTCGGTGTGCAGCGTCTCTGTTGTGCTTGGCGGAAAAGCCAAACAATGCTTTCAAATCTCCAGATATTCTCTTCTGCTCCACGCTGATGCAACAGCTACCAACAACATGCAGAAGTGCAGCTGTGCTGAGCAGCTTGGCCTCCTTCCTGCTGCTTCTTTGTTCCTCTTCTGTCCCTCATGCCACCTTTCTGCTGCTGTCTTTCCGTGTTTCTAACTCACACCTATTACGCGCGCACGCAAACACACATCTGGACTGTAGCCGAAGCGCCGCGAGGCACGAGTGGGGGGTGGGCAAAGGTTTGACGGGAGACAGCAACTGTTGCTTAACAGACAAGTGGTGAAATGCATGCTGGTGTAATTGCAATGACGGGATAATTTGACAGGCGCTTGGTTACATTGCTCTTACTCTGACACTCGCGCTGCATACAAACAAGCTACACGAGCATTACAGCATCACCCTTGTTCTTGCAGACTTACCTCCAGGTAAACCCCTGTCATATTCCTACGCCTGTTTTCACATTTCTTCTTCTATTAAAGTCATCTGTGTTTAGAGGTAGTGTATATAATCAGTGTCAAGACATTTCAGGGCAGGAGGAGGTAATGCGTCTGTGGCATATTATTTCTCAGAGAAAGGTTTCTGTTCTTGTTTCGCTGCAGCTGACAGTGCAATTCATCACTCGCAGGTCTATGAGAATACCTTATTTAAACAATGCCAGTGCATCATTGCTCAAGGACTAAAGAGAAGGAGCACTGCATCCCAGCCAAACATTTCATCTTTCATCTTTTCCTCTTTTTTTTGTTTTGCTCTCTTTCTCGGGCAAAATGAAGCCGTCTCACTGTTTCCTTCTGCTCAGACTCCTGCTTTGCTCAAGGACATGGAACTGAATAAAACATGACGGACATCCTGTCAACAGAGAAGCCAGGCTGAGATCGGGAAGGGAAATAGAAAAGCTCACCTCTGCTTACAGTATTTGTTGGTGTGACTCAGACGGGTCAGTTTTGAGCTGGTGTAAACCCTCATTTCAGGATCTGAAACAATCAGTCCAGTCGTCTTTTATCAAAGCAGAATTTCTTCATCTTACACATTAAAACTGTACATCTGCTGGTCACTAACTGCCCTGGGCTCTGTTAACACCAATACTTAACATAATCGCGCCGTAACG
Source organism: Neolamprologus multifasciatus (assembly GCF_963576455.1). Classification (NCBI taxonomy): domain Eukaryota; kingdom Metazoa; phylum Chordata; class Actinopteri; order Cichliformes; family Cichlidae; genus Neolamprologus; species Neolamprologus multifasciatus. The sequence goes on along the minus strand of NC_140448.1, from coordinate 5,462,721 downwards.
TTCTTCTGATCAGAATCCAACACTGATCTCATCCCTTGCTGAGGATTTTCCTCCTTCCAACCTCAAACCTTACGTCACATTTCCTCCAGCTCTCTCGCCGGTTTATTTCTCCTCCCAGATACATCAGACAGAAAGCCTTTCACACATCCCCCACCCGCCCTCTGAGCTGAAGTGGCGTGATGTACAACTTTACACCAGGCCTTCTGGCCCCATTGCCATCACTGCAATCACATGGAGCTAAAGTCATAACCTAGGAGGAAAAAATACTCACACACATGTGCAGTGTTGGGAAGGTTACTTTTAAAATGTATTCCATTACAGATTACAGATTACATGCCCCAAAATGTATTCTGTAACGTATTCTGTTACGTTACTCAATGAGAGTAACGTATTCTGAATACTTTGGATTACTTAATATATTATCATGTTTTAGAACTACATGAATGTGATTTATTACTATTACTGAAGGTTACTCTCCACACCAACACCAACTAGATGTTTAAATCTTAATATAAATGAGTAACTGTAGGTGGACATTAGGTAAGGCTGCACTTTTTGCAGTGATCTCGTATAGAAAACTATTCCTCGCGTATATAAAACAGGTCCGCGGCTCCGAACCGTAGTAAAGGGACCTCTGACTAATACAGTGGGTTCGTGTCGGGCTCGTAGCTGAAAACTAGCTTTACTTTGTTGTCTGGGTCAACTTTGCTAGCAGAGACAGAGAGAGGTGTTGAAAGGCTGCTCCAACAGAACTTATTGTTTTTGGAGGAAAACACGAACACGGTGTACAGTCGAGTCTTAATAGCTTACTTACAGCTGGGTTCGTCAGGCTCTCTTCTTGGCTGCAGTGGTTATTATTATATTTACATGCTTCCAGCTCCCGTTTCTGCTCGATGACAGCTCGTACTTTTCCTTTTTCTCCCTCCCTCGCTCACAGACACATAACGGGTATGGCAGTCCATTCTCCCTGCAGCACGGACTACACTGCCCATGATGCTACATTCTTTAGGGCGATGCCTGTAACACTCTGCCTGTTGCCTTCATATTAAATCATTTAAAAAAATATTTTGTCACGTCATTATGAGATGCGAGATTGAGACACGGGCATTAGAGCCTCTTAATGCGTGTTTTCTTTGGGTTTCCACCGGCGTGGAATCACCAAAAACAGGATGCATAGCCTACACAACTACATAAATTTCAATGTAATATTACTGAGCAGTCCCCACTGCTAATACAAGATAATTATTTGAATAATGTAATTAAGTAGTAAAAACCTTCATTTCCTACTATTGCCATATTATTACAGAGTTAGGTCCACAGACAGGTTTAAGAGTCATGTTTGCCTTTTCTTCTTCAAACCAAATGTGCCTTTAAGATAAAAATGCTCATTTTCTTCTCACCTCGTACGTTCTGAGAATGTCACCAACAAATGGCTGTAAGTGTCAGACATCTGTGACATCAGTGGTTTGGAGCTTTCAAGTCAATGAAGGCAATTTCTCATTCTTCCCTTTGGTTCATAAGGCAGCTGTCAGGAATGTGACTCAGGCTCTAAAATTGAAAATTTTAGACCGCCGTGTAATCCATTTATTTCAACAAAGTAACTGTATTCTAAATACCACCTTTTTAAATGGTAACTGTAACAGACTACAGTTACTCATATTTTGTATTTTAAATACGTAGCAGCAGTACATGTACTCAGTTACTCCCCAACGCTGCACATATGCTGTGAGCTACATGAATACACGCTGCGATTATATACTATGAATCTGTCCCTAAAAATGAATAGTGACGTGTTTCATCACAGTCCTGTGAACAACTAATTTTGATTGGTTATAACATCCTTGTGATGTTTTAGTGCTTAACAAGCACATGGTTTTAAAATGTGGCAAATATGATTAGCTCTGAGTGAGTGTGAGTTATTCATTCTTTTAAACTTCACTGGAACAAGATGTCTGTGACGGTTCTCAGTCATCCAGGTCATCATAAGGAGCTTGGAAAGAAAAGCGCCTGGACTTGAAGTGGCTTGAAACATTGTAACAAAGCAGAGCAAGTAGATATTTTACAGAAGCAGAAATACCACAGTGCAGAAAATACCTACAAGTACTCTTGTTTGCTGTCACGTCTGCTGTCAGAAATAGCAAAGGTAAGTGGCTGTATAGTATCTCTGGGCTCTGTTGCTATGACCGCTTTTAGTCTGAGATTTAGTAGAACTGTAAAAAGCAGTTTCGTTACATGATAAATTTGCCCATTTTCCTCCCTGAAACTGTAGTCGCAAGCTTTTTGCTTCACTTATCAATACAAGAGAAACATTTCAGTGATATGTTGCTTAGAGCTCGCAGTTCTGGCTCCTCAGCATTACCGTTTATAGATGAACGGCCTCATCTTATCAGTTTAGTTAAACTTCTCAGTGAGGATACAGCTGTGTCTGTAAAAGGGATACTGTACATACGCTGACCTCATTATATAGATATAGATCTAAGGAAAAGTGTAACATTTTTGGGAACAAAGCCACTGACGAACAGAGATGGGCGCGTTACTGTAATCCGATTACTTTTTTCAGGTAACGAGTAAAGTAAGGGATTACTATTGCAAAAAAGGTAATTAGATTACTGTTACTTTCCTGTAGGAACGCTGCGTTACTGCGTTACTAAAACTGTGATTTTTTTGCGAGAATGTCTCATGACAGTGACGTAAGCGAGTGCGACGTTCGTGACAACAGCTGTGTGCAGATCAACAATGGATCATATATCGAGTGCAGAGAGAGTATGAGCGTGCAGCGTTTAAAGCGTGGAAGTACTGACCTTACTTTGAGTTTGATTCCATAAAAAGTGACAAAAACATTAGTGTCCGTTGTGCGTGGGAAGAAAACTTCTTTTTACAGCAAAAAAACCCTAAACTTCCAAACAAGCACCGAGTAGCTACGACATAATGGGAAACTCACAGAGAAACTCGCGGATTCTTCCACTGACCGCTGCACACCTGCACCAGGGTAACCCTCCGCCTACCCCACTCCTGCTTTACAGGTGAAAATAGAGCAACAGGACCGCTAGTCTTTGACTTTATTTATTTTCTGCTGTGTTTTACTTGCATCTATTTGAAAGACTGAGTGTAAACACACAAAATATTTTATTTTATGTGCTGGAATGTGCAGAAAATAGGTTTAAATGTTAAACTAATTTCTTCCAGTCAGAGAATGTTGCAGATAATTAAATGTTTGCTTGATGCATAAAGTTAAAAGATTAAAACTAATAAAACAAGTTTTAAAAAGAGACTTTTCCATTTGATTACATTTTGTATGATGATTATGTAGAAAAAGTAGAATTGGGCTGAAAGATCTATCACTTTATCACCTATTCAGGTTGTAAATCGTGTTTTTAAAAAGTAACTAAGTAACTAAGTAATTAATTACTTTTGAAAATAAGTAATCAGTAAAGTAACGGGATTACTTTTTGGGGAGGTAATCAGTAATTAGTTACTGATTACTTTTTTCAAGTAACTTGACCAACACTGCTGACGAAGGGTGTAATTCATCCATTCGTCTATTGTAGATGTGAAAATAATGAATATTAAATAAACATGTAAAAAAATAGCATTAATACAGCCATTTGGGAAATATTTTTTGCTTTTTGCTTCTTAAAAATGACAATTTGTGTCTAAAATACCTGAAGTTATGCAAAACTCAACTTGTACTGTAATTATTTCTTTGTTTCCAGTAAAAACCTGACGTGTTACCACCTCATTCTAGTGTGCTTGATATGCTTTAAGTATGTATAGTACAGGTATCAGGGAATCACCACACATCCCACGATACGATATTATTGCAATTTTTAAAAATATTTTGCGATATTCAGATTCTGTACATAAAGGTAAACTTTATCAATATTCATTTTCTCTAATATCAAAGTCTCACACTCAGTCTTTCTCTCATTTCAGTTTGATTGTTGACAAACTGAACGGTTTGTATTACAGTCTAGTCCAACTTAACTGAATCAACCATCTGGTACAATTATAGCTATTCTGAACTATGCAGTTTATGAAAACTATGCAGCCCCTTCAGCAACTGAAGAATTTGAAAGTAAATTAAAACAAAATATAATTTTACATTAAATAAAAAAGTTTTAAACTTAATTAAAATAAAACATGTCTTAAATTAAAATAAGTAAACTGTCATGTTTATTGCTGCCAAAAACAAGTTAAACACATTTGGACAGTGAAGGAATGTCAGGATTCTTGCTCAGAAAAAGGATCAACATGCTCTGAAGTCAGAGCACAAAAACCTTTTTTGTAACAAAATATCGATTTCTGCTGTCCCTGTATCGATACATTATTAGAAAACAAAATATCACCATGCTACACAGTATCGATTTTTTCCCCCACCCCTAATGTATAGGTAAATATAATTACACTTAAAAAAAATCAATTTAATTACAGAGCAATTAGGCCCTTAGTTTCTTGCCGAATTATAAAGTGTTACTGGAAGTGTACTCCTCTTACCAAACTCTAATTTCCTTAAATAAACATTTGAACTTTGGTCCACAGACTAATAAATGTGAAGCTCTGACAGAAATCCAGATCTGCCCGTTAGTACAAAACGATCTTTCTTTGACACACGTAATCAAACAGTTACAGTCTGCTCACACTCATTAAACCTGAAACATTGTTTTACATACGTTTATTGTGAGCCCAGGGGCAAATACATTACCGTTTTGGTAAGAACTCCCATCAGTGTGTAATGAAGGGATCATCACGGGAGGCTGTTATTAGAGCCAGCGTGTCTGCCGTGGCTGCTGACTCGGAAATTCTTCCACTCGCACATTCATGCTCTGTGGAGCCATGGATTAAATGGTTTGGTAAATATTTCATTCTTTTTGTTGCTATAACAGTTCATTTGTTGCTTTTAAATTAAACACTTCTTGATGTAAATGATAAAATCATCCATTATCCTGGCTGCTTGGCTCTGAAATGCAATTTCCTCAAGTCACTTAAATTCTCTCCAACAGCTGTGCCGCTGACCTTACAAGAGAGTCGGAGGGATCCTTTCAACTAGTGCAATTAAAAGAACAGCGGGATATAGATTTCCGTTGGCTCGATAAATGTGGTTAGGAGAATTATAATGTGTGTGACTAATGGTACGCTCGCAGTATTTAAGCTTGCTTCTCATTAATATGCTAAGCAGCCAGCACTAGGTTTGTCTTTAACACTGCTCCTCAGATCATTTGTTCAATGCTGGGCTCAAATCGTACACCCTTCCCGTCTTGCCGGACATACGCTTTGAGATTTCACATTGTTCAAATAACTTTCACAGATATCAGTGGCAATGGAGAAGTCTTTGGGGCTGCAGGCGTGCCGGTGAGTTTCCCCGTCACAAAGGTTGTAGATGTGGTTTTGGAAGTGTGGGTCAGAGATTAGATGAAGTCTAACAATCCCACATATCATTCCTCAAAGCACGAAACAGCCGTGGTTAATGATGAATGGCTTATTGATCATAAAGAACATTTTTCATGTTCACAGGTGCTGAGCGCGAAGACCCGAATTGCACCCAGACCAGCTCTGTCAAGACCCGACAACCTGCAGTATTTCTAGCCTTGTTGGCAGATTGGACCACTTTGTTATCCATCTGTCACAAGCAGTCTATCAGTGTGTTTTGTAGCTTGCCATTCAGAGCGTGCTCCTGCTGAATGTAAGTGTCAAGATACAGCAGGCCCATAATCGATGCCCTCGCCTTCCTCAATGAATTTATGATGCCACGTGGGCCTTTGAAATCCTTCAGAAGTATCCTATTACCTCTGGGCCGCTAAGATGCCTGCGTGTAATTACAAGCTGTGATCATAACCTACAAGCTCAGAGATAAAGAGCGAAAGGATAAACTTTGTATAAGATCTGAGGCAGATTACCATGGCAACCTAGCTACACTTTTAAATAGTCCAACTTGGTTACTTTAATATTCAGTGTAGCCATGTTGAACTCATCACCACTTGTTTCCATAGCAGGTTTTTAATCTGGAACTTTGTGTCACTCCTGATGTTTTACGGCTTTTAAAGAAGAAAACTAATGAACGAGTTTGACATTAGCGAACACGAGTAAAATGATCTGCTGCTTTAAAACGAAACGGAGCAAAGCGAAGCCTTTGTTTTGTGTGTGCTGCTTGTTGCTTATTAGCAGATTGTCAGGAAATCGTTTCACCATCTCAACACAGTGTTTTCATATTTTTTTAGATTTGTTTGCGTCATTTTTTTAATCATTTGAAAGATGATTAAAATCCTCAACGCACTGCACCTGACACGTCACTGTTTTCTTCATAGTATGTAATGTGTTAGGATACCTAAATGAATAAAGTTAAAGAATAAATAATTAGTGACTTTGGTAATGGGATTGGTCAGATGCCTCTCCTATATTAGCTGGATTTAAAGACTGAATAATGAAATGCATTTTACTGTATTTCCAGCAGCTGACCTGTAAAGAGATAAGAGTGCAGAGCCTCAGGATGTCTGATTTACAAACACTCATTCAAACGTTTTGTGCTGTGTGGTCGTAATGTTGTGGCTAATCACGTAAAAGCCCATCATCAGACTCAATCTGGGCTGTCTACAGTTGCTTGGCTTGAGTGGGTGTCACTGGCTTGTTGTCTATGAGCAAACCACTTACTGTCGGGGACACTGGGGTTTGAATAAGCCGGTCAAGAGTCTGCAGCGGGAGATGGCAGCTGCACCGTCAGCCGTTTTTAACTCGCGCCGATGCGTTTGAACAGACGACGCCAGGAGTATGAGAGTCATTTTTCATCTGATTTGAGAATTCCACGCTCAGATCAGTGTGCACAGGCGTTACAGTGTCCACCTCGCCAGCAGAAACAAAACCTGTGAACCGTGTACCAGTTTACTCAGACAGCAGCAAGGTCACTCGACTCGCTCACAGTAGCTCACTCTGCAAGGCCTACGAAACAAACAATCCTTTTGTGCCAAAGATGAGAGCAGGTGTTTTCCCATCTTTCCTCGTGTGTTGCTTTGACGTGAACATTATCGGAAACATGGCTGTGGCCACGCCCCGGAGGTTTGTGTTTTTTCTGCTCCTCTATCACGCTAAACGTCCCGTTGAGTTCCAGGGAGAACGGTGGGTTCAGGATTTCCTCATCATCTCGTGAGTATTGAAGTGCTGCGTCGATTCACTGCCATGGTGATAATCAGGCCTCTTTTGTCTGCTACCTCTGTTTACGTTACCCAAGACTTACCTGCCTGCCCACTCTCCACCTTCACACCATTCACCCTTCTGAAAGCCAGCCTGCCCTCCAAAGACTCCTGGAGCCTCCGAGTACGGCAGCTAACACAGTTCTCCACCTCTTTCCACAAAACGCATATCCACCCAGGCCTCAGCTAACGTCTCCTCTCGTCTCCCACGGAGCTCCCGGTTGTGTCGCTGCTGTCAGAACGAAGTCTCACTTTTCAGATTTGTTCCTTATTGAGAGCTGTTTTTTAATGAAACTTTTAAAACTAAAAGTAATCAGTAACTAATTACTGATTACTTCCCCAAAAAAGTAATCCCGTTACTTTACTGATTACTTATTTTCAAAAGTAATTAATTACTTAGTTACTTTTTAAAAACACGATTTACAACCTGAATAGGTGATAAAGTGATAGATCTTTCAGCCCAATTCTACTTTTTCTACATAATCATCATACAAAATGTAATCAAATGGAAAAGTCTCTTTTTAAAACTTGTTTTATTAGTTTTAATCTTTTAACTTTATGCATCAAGCAAACATTTAATTATCTGCAACATTCTCTGACTGGAAGAAATAGGTTTAACATTTAAACCTATTTTCTGCACATTCCAGCACATAAAATAAAATATTTTGTGTGTTTACACTCAGTCTTTCAAATAGATGCAAGTAAAACACAGCAGAAAATAAATAAAGTCAAAGACTAGCGGTCCTGTTGCTCTATTTTCACCTGTAAAGCAGGAGTGGGGTAGGCGGAGGGTTACCCTGGTGCAGGTGTGCAGCGGTCAGTGGAAGAATCCGCGAGTTTCTCTGTGAGTTTCCCATTACAACGTAGCTACTCGGTGCTTGTTTGGAAGTTTAGGGGTTTTTTCGCTGTAAAAAGAAGTTTTCTTCCCACGCACAACGGACACTAATGTTTTTGTCACTTTTTATGGAATCAAACTCAAAGTAAGGTCAGTACTTCCACGCTTTAAACGCTGCACGCTCATACTCTCTCTGCACTCGATATATGATCCATTGTTGATCTGCACACAGCTGTTGTCACGAACGTCGCACTCGCTTACGTCACTGTCATGAGACATTCTCACAAAAAATCACGGTTTTAGTAACGCAGTAACGCAGCGTTCCTACAGGAAAGTAACGGTAATCTAATTACCGTTTTTGCCATAGTAATCCCTTACTTTACTCGTTACTTGTTACAAGTAATGCGTTACTGCCCATCTCTGCTACCAACAGTGTTTTGAGTTTGCAAATCATCAGATCAGTAAGACTTCCTCTACTGACGGATTAATTTAATTTATTTATTTTATGACATTTTCAGTCATTAAGGAGGATTTCTGTTTCCATGCCTTTTTCAGAGATTCACTTATCACTTGGCAGTGCATCAGTCCTGAACAGCAACTTAAGAGTAGAAGAGTAGAGCTGTGTGTGCATGTGTTTGATTTTTTAATGATTGGAACTCATGTTCAGGATTCCTTTGTTTAAATGTTGTTTAACTGATTAAACTGATACGTTGGGAGAGACTCGATATTTGACCTGTATCCCACGCAAATCCAAATGTAACTTGAAAACAATTTGGTCCCATTATATCAGTCAAACGTCGGTTTAAAAATGTGTTTTTCAGATAAATATAAATTGCGCTCCTCCCACCACACAACAACCTGACAGCATCCAGCGCCAGAACGAGCGGGAGTCGTAAATGCATCCCGAGTTGTCGTTTATCTCAATAAAAATGAAAGTGTGCTTTGAGAGCAGCTCATCTGCAGCGTGCAGCAAAGCAGCCCTGTCAAGATATTTTCTGCAGCTGGCATATGGACGCGATCGAGGCTGAGCCAGTACAGATGGAGCTTCTTGTTGCTCCCCACCAGCACGCACCGTCTGCGCAGTCTCGTGGGAATCTCAGTGAAGAGATTTGCTCGGCGTTTAATAAAACTTTCACTGGAACCAAACAAGTGTCACCCTTAATAATCCGCTTTTAATTGCGTGGATTTCGGTTTCCATGTTGTGAATGCGCATTAGTATGACTGCAAAGACTTGGGGATTTAAATTGCCGGCGTTTTTGATTCCACAAAATGGAAAAGCAACGATCAAAATCCCTCTGAAACTTTAAACATAATGTAATACTATATATGACTACAGTTGTTGCCTTTGCCAGCTGCTGCCATCCTTCTTTGTCATGATGTGACCCTGTTTTCCTCAAACACAACCTGTATACAGCAAGATAATATGTTACAAAGCTCAAATCATCTCAAACTAGTTTCTTGAACATACAGCGTCAACAAATCTGGAGCAACCGTGTGGTGCTGTCATGTCAACATGGACCAATATCTCTGAGGACGCGTCTGCAGCTCCTGCAGGACTGAAGTGTATGCAACTCCAAGATTTAACATCACTTTTGTTTTACATGGATTGTGTTTTTAAAGGCAAACCACATCATTTGGGCACCAGATCCAATCCTCAGAAGAGAAGTTTACTGGAAAGAGATCATCCTTCTGATCCCCATAATCTGTCTGGGAACAACGCCTCTCCATTATGAAAACAGAAAACAAGCATTACGAGAGTTATCCCCGGGGCTGCCTGCTACTCTGTGCTACATGTGATTTCACTCTTGCTGTGTAGATGTTTTGTTAGCAGAGCTAACAGTTTCCATGTTTCTGTTACACTGTGTGTTTATGGGCACGTAATGAAAGACATGCTGTAAAAACATCGTCACCCTGGAGGCTTGATTCTGATGACGCCAGCTTCCTCCGTAACGCTCTGCTGTGATAGGTGGGTCAGTAAATTAATGACTCCTATCCAGTGATGCAAGCCAAAGGACAGAGTCGTGCTGTAGACGTCTCGCCCCTTTTCCCATCTTTTTCCCACCTCCCCTCACTCCTGGGAACCTCCCACGCCCCACCATGCAAGGAAAAACTTTACCCATGTTACTTTTACAATCCACATTTAGAAGCTTACAAATTCTACTAAGGTGATCTTGTGCGCATCGCATAGTTACTGCAGGGGTAGAGGGAGGGATCTGTAATGCTAATACTAATGCCTCCTCTGCCCTGAGGGGGGCTGGGCCACGGTAATTGGAAAACAACCCCCCCCCCCAGCCTGCGGGAAAATAAAAACTTTTGTAAATAAAATCTTTCTTTATGAAAGGCTGTAACCTCATTCTTAACTGTTATTAGCTATTCACTGGAAATTAAACTGGTAAAAAAAATCAAATTAGATTTAAAATTAATTAATTAATTAAGTCCCCACCTTCTTATCAGCCCGCCCCTCCCTGAGCCCGGTTCTGACGGAGGCTTCTTCCTGTTAAAAATCAGTTTTTCCTTCCCACTGTTGCCAAATGTGAAAAGTGTGCCAAATCAGAGTCATCTGATTGGTGGGGTGTTTACTAGGGGTGCAACGATACACAAAATTCACGGTTTGGTTTGATACTTTGGTTAACGAGCCAAAGTATCAAACCAAACCGTTAACGAGCTACCGCGGATCGCCCGTGCGTGGGGCTGGACGGCGTCAACACGTTAACGAGCTAACTGCGCTAACGAGCTAACTGCGCTAACGAGCTAACTGCGCTAACGCACTAGTTCCCACCCATGTAATTGAGCATTGCGTGGCACATCCGACATACTGTTTTACTTTAGTCCATGACGCGCTTACCTTCAGGGTCATACGTCACATGAAAACCAAAATAGTTCCAAACGCCAGATCTGAATGAGGGTGGGGGAGGTTCAATTTGCCATGTTGCAACGAGCTTAGCTTCTGTCTCGCTAGCTTGCCCTGCGCTCAGTGAATCTGTGTTCGACTACTCCGCCTAGGCTGCACTGTCGAGCGCAGATCCACTGAGCGCTCAACACAGACAGAAAAGTTGATCAAATAAATTAAAAATTTTGTATTGTTCGATACATATGCGTACAGAACCGAAAGCACTGTATCAAACGGTTCAATATCGATACGAGTATCGTTGCACCCCTAGTGTTTACCTTACATACTTATATAAAGCACTTTGTAAATAAAACTGGATTGTAGTGTTTCCACACTCTATGTGGTCTAGGGTTTGGGTGGGGGCGGTAGCCCCAAGGTTAACAAAAGGACAGGAAGTATTAGGTGACAGGTGGGGGCCTGCATCGTGCAGCCTTCAAAGGGAGCCTGTTCAGTGGATGTCAGTTGTAGCTATGAGTAATGGGTTGGATTTGCTGGCGAGAGAAACTTTGACAAATCAAGAAAAGGCGTCGAATTGCTCTGGAGAAGCTTGTGGAAAAAATGAACACGTAGGTCATCGTTACAGCGTAAGCTCGAGAAACAGGAACAGACTGCTGAGCGAGTGATCCACGTCCGAGGAATAATTTACACACGGCTCCGTACCAGACCGAGGCTCCGGCTTTAATTTGAACCTTCATTATTTATGAATTTGACATCGTAATAGCAGAAATACTGCAACACGTTCCCAACCTCGCAGTGCCTCCGAAGACTCCATGACTTCATTATATTGGAATTGAAAACACATGCTTCTCTCAGGCCTCAGTTGTACTCGACAAGAGCAAAGCAGACTGAAATCATTCTGTTTTATCTCAAGTGGCTCAACTTGATGTTGAACTTGTCGTCTCATGAATTAGTTAGTGCTGAATGTTTCTGTAATTGAGCTGTAGATTTTCAAATAACACCATTTCTGTGCTTTGTTTGTTCACATCTGACAGCATCTTTAGTTTAAAAAGCTGTACGTTGTTGTTTTAGTAGGTCAGCTATCATTTTCAATATGTGTACTTGTCATTCAAAGACTTATTCATGGTCCATGCTGCTGGAGATAAACATAGCAGCGGGTTTGCTTTGTGTTGTTTTCTGCTTCCATCTGTTTTCATATCCTTCCTTGCCCTTGTGTTTGGACGCTTTTTCTGGTGCGTATGCACAGATATAGAAAACCCAGCATCAGAGAGAAAAAGAAAGAATAACAGCTCGAGTGCATCGACTCATCTGGTGAAATAACGAATACACGTGTAAATGATTTCCTCTTCGAGCCGAACACGCAGCGAAAGGTCATCGCAGAGCCGCGCACATCAAACCCGCACTTGTATTTTAAACTCGGCACACGTTAAATAAATGCTGCACTTACCTTCTAAGACTTAAAAGAACCCGTGACAGCCAGCTATTATTCGTTCACTTCTTCAACAGCACCTTTTCACAGCAGTTAATGGTGTTACTAATTACACCAGCGACCCGACTGTGAGCACGCTCGCGCTGTTAACAGAAGTGCAAGAAGCTAAACAGACTCCTTCTGCACACCTTCGTTCTTCAGAAAGGTCGTAGTTAGTGAAAATATACTCAAGATTCTGGAGAATCTTCTACTGATAGACAGATTATCAAATAGCTTTTTACCTTTTAGCAGCTTTGATCTTGACCAATGCTGTACTCCTGCATCCTGATAGTGTTTGATTTTAGTGCAATTTAAAAACTGATTTTTGAATAAAATCTCAGTAAAAACAACTGGCAATGATTTGCTGATGATTTAAACCCTGAATTTAAATGATTTCATCATACAGGACAAAACGGTTTTTGGAAACGACGTGCTGATGTAGAATTTGATGGCAGCAACACAGAGTGCATGAGGGGCGTGTTTACCACCGTCTCGTCTTCTTTTAACATCACTCTTAGCATTTGGGAACTGACGAGACCGATTTCTGTGGTTTGGAAAGCAAAATGTTTTTCCAGCTTGATATTGAGTTTCAATTTCAAGCTCTCAATTTACCGGTCGATCTACGTCCCTACCCTCACCTATGGCCACGAGCTGTGGGTAGTGACCGAAAGAACGAGATCGCGGATACAAGCGGCGGAAATGAGCTTCTTCCGAAGGGTGGCTGGCATCTCCCTTAGAGATAGGGTGAGAAGTTTGGCCATCCGGGAGGGGCTCAGAGTAGAGCCGCTGCTGCTCCACATCGAAAGGAGCCAGCTGAGGTGGTTCGGGCATCTGACAAGGATGCTTCCTTGGCGCCTCCTGGGTGAGGTGTTCCGGGCATGTCCCACCGGGAGGAGGCCCCGGGGCAGACCCAGGACACGCTGGAGAGATTATATCTCTCGGCTGGCCTGGGAACGCCTTGGTGTTCCCCTGGATAAGCTGGAGGAGGTGGCTGGGGAGAGGGAGGTCTGGGCCTCTCTGCTTAGGCTGCTGCCCCCGCGACCCGGCCTCGGATAAAGCGGATGAAGATGGATGGATGGATATTGAGTTTCAGCTGCTCACCAGTTCAGGACCTCTCTGGTTAGCAGCAGCTCTGGACTACACTCGGCCATCAGGGTAGCTAAATAAGCACTGAGACTCTTTCAGGGCATCATGTACTACTCAAAAATCTCTAGATATCATTCAGCATTGATGGGACGGCCATGTGCATTAATACACCATAACAGAAGCTGGAATTTGAACTGAAAGCTAAAAACCACTTGGTCCCCGTCCTGTTTAGAATGCAACATTTTGATTGGTCACATTTTCCCTCTTTCCCCTGAAATGGGTTTGGACCCATGAGGGTGACTGGGTCTTAAATTTGCCAACACAACCGTTCGTCTGTTTTGAATGCACTGCTGTCTGAAGGTCCAAATGTAGTTCAGTGTGAGCGTGTGGCCTTTGTCTGAACGCTGATGCTTTTAATAGTGTTACCGTCCTGTTTACTGCAGATAATGAAACTTTAGGTGGAGCAGTTTTGCTCATAAATTGTTGAATTGTTTGCCGATGACGTCTTTGACAGGATGCTGAAGCTCTCTGCACTTTTCCTCTTGACCTTTGTTTACGTCCTCCACCTTTAACCTCCTATAGCAGCGGTCTCCAACTTTTTTTGCGCCACGGACCGGTTTATGCCCGACAATATTTTCATGGACCGGCCTTTAAGGTGTCGCGGATCCATCCATCCATTCGCTTCCGCTTATCCTTTTCAGGGTCGCGCTGGAGCCTATCCCAGCTGTCATAGGGCGAGAGGCGGGGTACACCCTGGACAGGTCGCCAGTCTGTCGCAGGGCCAACACACAGGGACAGACAACCATTCACACTCACATTCATTCGCACATTCACACCTAGTGACAATTTGGATTATCCAACTAACCTATCCCCACAAGCTGCATGTCTTTGGACGGTGGGAGGAAGCCGGAGTACCCGGAGGGAACCCACGCAAACACGGGGAGAACATGCAAACTCCACACAGAAAGACCCCGGCCTGATGTTGGAATTGAACTCAGGACCTTCTTGCTGTGCGGCAACAGTGCTAACCACCGTGCCACCATGCTGCCGGTGGATAAATACAACAAAATAAAACTAGTACCAGTACCAAAAAAAGAAAATTTATTCATAACACACGTGAAAAGACCCAGGAAAACTGAGTAAACGATAAAAACGATAACAAAATAACGCTGAAAACCGATAAAAACCCTGAAAACTATACATTTCACACCTGAGCCTCAACTCTCGCGGCCCGGTACCAAACGACTCACGGACCGGTACCGGTCCGAGGCCCGGGGGTTGGGGACCGCTGTCCTATAGGACATTTTGGGTTATTTAGACCAAAATATTCAATTTTGCTCTACAAGAGCCTGATGTCCACTTACGAGAACATTATACTGCTACTGTTCTATTAAAATTTTAAATGAATATCCTCAGATGTGGATCTTATTTTTCGTAAAAACAAAAGTAAGGTAAAAAAATCTGGTAATTTTTTGTTTTTAACATTCATCGGGCCCCAATGTGCCGAAATATCAAAGAGAAATTAAAAATGCTGCCATGGAAGAGTTCGGGTCTTAGGAGGTTAATGTTAGCTCTGACTTTCACTAAAGAAACTCTGCTGGACCTGAAGACAAAATGATCGTTTCATCTTCAAAATATACAAATAAATTCAATTTCCCATCTCAAACATTTGTTTGTTTCTTCTTTGCTCGTTTCAGAGGCTTTAAATTGTTTCCATTCACATTTTGTAAAACAACTTTTTTTGAAATAATCAGTAAATTATTTAAAACTGACGTTCTTTCCTCATTTCTATGACGGCGAATGCGAGTCTTATCCAAAGCCCAAACAGTCAACAATGATTGATTGTGTGAGCCGACTGAGGAACCACGAGCTAAGAGGATTTTGACAGGCCCCATATATTAAATCCAGAGAGGCTTTTCAGTCCACGCTGTCATCATTACAGGTACAAGCCTCACTCATACTGATCTGTATAATCAATCACACTAATTCACTTTTCTGCTTTAAAAAGTGATTTTTCCATTGAAACATATTCACACATTAGCCCGTGGACGCTTTAAATGCTTCTTCTTCTTTTTCTAACGTGACAGTAGAGACACATTCATAATTTAGGTCAGCTTTTAAACAGCAGGTCATGTGCCACAATTTAGCAGCGAGTATGTCACATGCCTGTCATGTATTGCTTGCACTTTAAGGTCATTAAGCACTTGTAAGGCCTTCGGGGACAAATCATTAGTGATGAATATTATACCTCCCACACACAGTGTGTTAGCGACACTGTCGTCCCCACTATACCTTTGATGAATAGCATCAACAAATCCTGTTTGCCAAGTGAACACAACAACAGAACAAAGAGGCAATAGTGCGACGACACAGATACAGTGGGGTGAGAACTATTTAAAGTAATAAAGGCTATTATAGGGTTTGCTAGCACAGCTGGAGGAGGAAAAGGAATCTCTTTGTTGCTATGAGCGCTCAGGAAATCAAGCTGTATTGCTCCCATATTGTCACTACATCCCAGCTGAGCCTTTTCCCTGACAAGACAAGATAATAAGGATGAAGATGCACAAATGGGATAAAGGTAAAAGCTGAAAATGAGGAGGGTGTGATCATATGCACGATTCTATTTTGTTAATCCGATTCCTTAATTACTACCATCTGCTGTCTGAAGAGGAAAACAGGGAAGTTTTGCATTCTGACTTAGTGATTAAAGATAAATACGCAGAAATGCTTTTTCAGGTGGAATAATAGTCGATCTATCCCCTCAGCTTCATCCTGTTACAGACTCAGGCTTGTGTGCTGTGCTGTGCTATAAAACAGTCGTTATAAAAGCCTGATGGTGTCGGCTTATTGGATTTTGAGTCTATTTTATAACTTTTGTCATTTAGTTCTTGAGTTTATTTTCTTCTAGCAGTTTCCATTTTCCTGTGTAAAAAAGCCCGATGATTGAATCCAATCACAAAACAATAATAATGCATACTCATTCATCCCCGTGGGGAAATTACTCTCTCTACATGTGACCCATTCAGTCAGTGAAGCAGTGGGCAGCCACTAAGCAGGCGCACCGGGGAGCAGCGTGTAGGGACGGTACCTCGCTCAGGGGAACCTCAGGGTAGCCGTTCAGTGGATTCGAACCCCCGACCTTCCCATCATGGGGCGACCACTCCACCTTCTGAGCTATCCCTGGGTCAGGAAGACATTATTATAGCAAGCTGGAGACACTACAGCTGGAAAGAATGACTCTTTCGTTGTGCGGAGAGTGGTGAAGGCAGTGGTCAGCGGTCCGAACCAATTATCCAGATCACTGCTTCATACATTTACCGAAAATATTTCCACTTTATCAGCCTTCAGATCCCTGGATCCAGTTTGTTGTGTGGCAGAGAATGAAGCTGTGGAGGCACAGAAAGTTTGGGCAAAGGTGTAATTAAAGCTAATTACGGCAGAGGAGAGGGGAGAGGAGCACATTTATCTTCCCCACAAATGAGCAGAGGCTGGGAGAGCTGAATTAGCTGCCTCTCCCCCGCCACACCACTTCTCACAAGGACACTCCTCCTGGAAGATGAGGTGGGGTCAAGTGCACATGTATCCCCCAGCATTATTCTTACAGGCAGATGGGGTCCCTGTGCCACTGGGCGCTGGGAATCGAAGCACTTTAAGCAAGCTCTGAGCCAAGCCACTCAGCCTCTGCATCATTAGACTGAGCTAAAAATACACATCCCACCCATGGGTGGGTGCAGAGGACCAGTTCACTGACTTTCCCCGATTCCTGTTTGTGAGAGGCGTGACATCCCCCCCCTCTTTTCTTTTTTTTTTTAATTAAACATGAGTTTCATGAGGTTTTGACACTACACCCAATAAAGCTGCAATTAAATTGAATTATTATTGAATATAGTACAAATTCACACTGTTGTAGTTACACTGTTATTAATGCTCACCCCACGGTATTAATGGACCTAAAAATCAATGCATGCTGCAGCGACATGTGCTACGAGGCGTTCACTCGATCCACATTTATGGAACATGAAGCTACAAATATTAAAGTTTTTAAAAAATATTATCTGATTAATTATCTCCAATAAAACATGCATTACTACTTTAATACTGATTTTCAGTTGGCAGACAGTAAAAACATCTTCAGCCACGTTTCTGCATCTACATATATATATAACTGTCCTCCTGTTGGTGCAGGTATTATTCACCTGGTACGTTTCCATGCAAGCAAAAGACTTTAAAAGAGCAAAGCATGTTCCTGCAGCCATTGTAAATCTCCGCCTGATGCTTGACTGCTTTTCATGAATGACACTGAACAACCTGAGTGAAGTGACCTGCACTGAATAGATTTATTCCTGCCAAATGATGCACAACTTGGATGTCGAATAACTCCATGTTTTCTTTCTTTATTACAATATAAATGCAAAACACCAACATAATGAATAAGCTTCAGAACCTTTACTAAAGCGCACGTATTGCTTTGACAGCTTATTGGGGCAACGCCGTGAGCGCTGCAGACTCGGGACACGTATAATCTCGTGGCCCCACACATGCAAGTAATTGTCTGATTGCAAAGGCTGGGGTGACTCAGTGCTGAGAAGCAGCTTTCCGGGGTAAATATTGTCTTTAAATGTCGAAAATATGCTGTGCTTATTTAGTCTTTTATTATTCATTACCGCTGCTGTAAGGTCAGACACCACCTGCAGTGCTGGTGTGGTGGTGGGGGGGGGGAGTTAGTTGGCCACAGGTGTCCTTGAAGCAAGAGTTCAGATCACTTTATGAGAACATTGTAGCTAACTGTCCTGAAGGAGGGGGATAAATAATGAATTATTTAAAATTACTAAATAATTTGGATAAAATAAAGATACAGTCGCTAAACTAATAGGTGACTGACTATATGTTTAAACAAACTGTGTAAAAAAAATAAAGTTGCTGCTTCTTTTCTCCATAAAATCAATTGTGTGGCTACAGCTTTGTCTTTAGCTTGGTGGGCGTTAACGATCACAGGCTGCTGTTCAATTTAAGCAATTATGCTAATGAATGCATATTTTACCATTTAATAATAAAGCCGAGGTTCATGAAGTAATGACCGGACACTTTCTTCTAGTATTCATTACCACTTCCTACTTGAACCGTTCACCTGACTTGCATTTGCAATTATTCTGTCATGCATGTGCGATAAAAACATTAAAAACGCGCCCGTTGCGAATCATAATTAAGTTTGGAAATAACAAGACTGTATAAACTGGCTCCAGCACATTTGACTTGCAGCTAAGTTAGCAGCCGTACTGTATCTTTACCGCTACTCGCAGAATAAACGTCCACGGACAGCACTATTTGCGCCGAGGAGGAAGCGCGCAGCCTGTAAAGCGGCACTGCGGCATCGCCGTATCACTGCGCCCCGGTCTCCCTTCTCCGGGATCCTGAAGCTCGGATCTGGGGAGAGGAGGAGGAGATACCCTATGGTTTTCCTTCGCGGGATTTATTTTGCCAGCTCCAAACCTTCTTGTGCTTTATCTTTATTTTTTCTTTAGTGACTGAAGGCCTTCAACTTGTCCGGACGGTCCCTCCTCACTCGCAAGGGTTTGCAATTCTTGGTTTTGCATGACGTGTCTTGGAGCAAAAGGGAAAAAAAAGAAGAGAGAGAGAGAGAGAGAGGCTTGCTTTTGTTGTGTGTCTTATAGTAGAAAATGAAGCTTGGAGAGCCGGAGCAGGAGGCAGTGCCAGTCCGCTGCCGCTGCTGTTGTGGGCTGGACTGGATTACAGAGCCTGAGATCTTTACTGACAGCACAGGCAGACAAAAAGGGACTGTGAGCTGAGACAAGAGAAAGAGTCTTTGCTGAACTGGAAAAGCCAGGGCGAGTGCTAGGACACAGTTTGTGTGTGTGTGTTTTTAAATAAGCGATATTTTGGGAGCTATTTGCACAGTGTCTGTGTGCCATTAGATGAGTATTGGCATGGGGCATCAGGTTAAAGGCACAGGTACTTAAAAAAGGCTTAGAAGCATTATCACGGTAAAGGTGCATTTGCCTTTTGGGGGTGTTGTTAGAAGACTGAACATGCACTGTGAAATGAATAGCTGTAAATGGTTGATGCACACTTAATTGTTGGCATGCAGGCTTGTTAGTGCCTTTGTTGTGCATGCCTTTGATCAAGCCCCCCAAAATGGTTGTGGTTGTGCATGCTTAAAACATTTGTCACTTTGCAGGGTCGAGCAGAGCATACATGCTGCAGAATCCAGATGAGCTCACTACATGACAGCCCGTGTCCAAGGAGACACTGTAAAGTTGAAGATGGTGGTTGACTGTGACAGATTGGTTTCTGGTTTGGGTGGTGATGCAGAAAAGGGTTCATTCCTCTGCTTGAAACATCCACCTGGATTCTGGAGGCTTAGTAAAAGCCTGCAGTTAGTTCGGTCTGAAGCAGTTTTCTTCAACATACGAATACCATTTCTGTGATGTCATGGATGGGAATTATTATTCTGGACACACTGAGAAGCCATATGTGTTTTGGACTACAATGCCAGAGTGACTTTCTGTGGCTTTAGGCCTAGTCTGCTGGGCTGCTCCTGAGAATGATGTAGAATAGCACTGCAAGCTGTTGAATGTTGCATCCTAATATTATAAAGCAGCCAGATGCCTTCAGTGTCAGTGAAGCCAGGCTCTGCTAAGCTCTGCAGCCAAACACAGATAACCTTAATAGAGGGTCGTGGCATTTGTTTAGAGTGTGTAAAACCTCAAACGCGTGTCAATTAGACCTACTTTTAATTTGTGAAAGGGAGAAATGTAGTGATGTCTGTGTGCCAAGGTGATGCTTTGAAAGAAATGAATGGTGAGCTGAAACAGGTTGTCAGGGGGAATCTGTTAATTTCAGCAACTCATTTATGGATGTCTACAAGTCAGAGCTATATATTCGAGCACAGCTTCAAGTATTGACTCGTCTAATTTGTCTTTTATGTCTGTTTATGCTGCAACTTTATTATTAGCGATGTTGCACAGTGAAAGTGAATGAAATGTCATTTCTGATGCATGTGAGTGTGTGCCAAAATGTTGATCTTTTGCATTAAAACTAATGTAGAGCAACTAAACGGGTGTATTGTTCACCTTGTCAGTTGAATTATTGTAGTAGGAAGAAAGTGCTGC
The DNA here is from genome assembly GCF_963576455.1 of Neolamprologus multifasciatus. Classification (NCBI taxonomy): domain Eukaryota; kingdom Metazoa; phylum Chordata; class Actinopteri; order Cichliformes; family Cichlidae; genus Neolamprologus; species Neolamprologus multifasciatus. Next base: position 5,442,173 of record NC_140448.1, on the reverse strand, counting down.
ATAGTGCTGAAGCGCTGTCACAGAGTTTAGAGTTTATACATTTGTAGCTGTCACCGGGCCAAAAATAATCCCAGGAAACTTAAGCCATCGTGTAGCAAAATAACACTGGTGTTATATAATTTACACAAGGAGCTCAATCATTTAAAAACACAGTTTATGTTAGAAAACTTGGCAAAAGCTTTTGAGACACCAGTAAAAGAGCACTTACAACACATAATCATCTCGTCTCGGGGCTTAATGACCTGGCAGTGTAAAAAGCACAGTATACTCAGCAGATGCAACTAATAAAACATTCATCTTGCATTATGCACCAAGCCAAGAACCTTCTGTTGTAGCATGCAGCACCTATCGGAAAATGGCTCATTAGCTCCGATGCACTGTTGAACTTGCTGAGTGAACATGTTGCAAATGCATGCGCTCTCTCTCTCTGTCCATCTTTGTTTTGCAGGAGCGTGAGTTTGCTGACCTTGGGTAGGAGCCGTTCCTGGAGAAGAAAGATGTGGCGGCACCTGCTCATCTCACCACGGCGGGGCACCTTCACTGAGCAGACATTTGCTTTAACTTGAAAAGTCCTTCCCCTGGCAGAATCGACAGCTTGGCGATAACGTGTTTAACAGATCGTTTTACACCTCCGTTGTAGGATTTGATGGACTGCCTTTGGGGATCTTTTCGTGAAGCCTAGCTGGGTTCACTGAGTCAGTGCGCTGTTGAGTTTCCCATAAAAGGCTTCATCTGTTGGATATTATGATTACCTTGGATCTATCCCACTGATAACATTCTCTTGGATATTGTGGAGATTCTCCTCAAGGGGGTCTTTGCCCAAGTGGAGGTTTAGCAGTGCCGCGTTGGGCCCTCGAAGGCTTTGATTCCCTGTTAACAGGAGGGTTTATTTGGATGCTTCCAATGAAGGACATGGATGGCCCTCGATCTAGTGGTCTCCGGAAGAAGAGGAAGTCGAGGTCCGAGAGGGATCGGGAGAGGAGATCAAATGGGATACAGAACAACCACGTGAAGGGCTCCGTGTTTCGCTTCTCCTCTGACTCGGAGCGGGACGGTGACAGGGAGCCCTCGTCGTCCCGACCTCGACCTCCACGAAGAAAGCGGAAGGAGTCTACTTCTGCCGAAGAGGACATCATCGACGGCTTTTCCATCACAGGGTTCGTGACCCTCGAGGCCCTGGAGGTGAGTTCTGTACCACGGAGTGGGAGGGGACTTGTTTGCACTTGCACATTAAACTCGAGCTGTCAGACGGTGTGTTCTGCTGAATGCATCGGGCAGGTACCTGTGTGTTTGGCTGTGGTGTTCAGCAGATGCAGGCTGATGTTGTCTGGATTAGTTTTCGTGCAAAGCCTCACACCAGATGAAGTATGTGGAGCTATGGTTGTAGAAGCTGTTGTGCCTTTGTGCGCTTTGGCACGAGAGAGCAATTTGATCCATGTTACAACAGTTCGTTCACTGGTAGTAATTTATTATGTGCTGGCTATCCATTTTCCTTGGAATGCAAACGGGGCGCAGGCTCCAGTGATATAGTTCTAAATTATGACTTGCATGAGCAAGCATTTTATATAGAGCCTAACTGCTACATTTTTCTGTAGTGGCAAGTTACACAATTGTGTGACGAACTGAAAGTTGATCTCTTTGGTGGAAACCTCTGCAGTTGTGGAAATATTCTGCCCTAGGTGTTGCTATGTGTCCATGTCAGTTTTTAGTAGGGGTGCAACACAAAATTCAGGGTTCGGTTCGATATTTTTTCGATACAAAAAAAAATGTTCATGCTTTTTTAATTTGTCATTTATTAAAGTTATAAATATATATTTTAACTCAAAAGTACAGTTTTTAAATTTAATGTTGCTGAAACAAAGTAATAAAAAAATAAATCTATCTGATGGAGGAATCACTCATCTTTGGAAAAGAGAGTTTATTACAGAGAAATGTCTCTTTCCAAAATAAAAGCTATACTATACGCTTCTTCTGGGCTATATTCTCAGCAGCATATTAAACATATCAGGTCCCCATAAGGAGAATCATGTGCTAACGGCTGTCTAAATGACTCGGGTAAAGTTTGTAGCATGCGTGCTTGTTGTTTTTGTCTGCTTCCACTTGTCTTTGCACCAGGATGATGTCGGAGTAAATGTGCAGTCATATTCGTTGTGTTCCCACTAGTGCTGTCAGCGTTAATCTGAAATGACGTTAACGCCACAACACGGCAAATCTCCGTTAACAAGCTACCATGGATCGCCCCGTGCGTGGGGCTGGACGGCCAACACGTTAACGAGCTAACTGCGCTAACGCAGTAGTTCCCAACATGTAATTGAGCATTGCTGGCACATCCAACATACTGTTTTACTTTTGTCCATGACGCGCTTACCTTCAGGGTCATAGGTCACATGAAAACCAAAATAGTTCCAAACGCCAGATCTGAATGAGGGTGGGGGAGGTTCAATTTGCCATGTTGCAACGAGCTTAGCTTCTGTCTGCTAGCTTGCGCTGCGCTCAGTGGATCTGCGTTCGACTACTCCGCCTAGGCTGCACTGTCGAGCGCAGATCCACTGAGCGCTCAACACAGACAGCACCGTCAGAAGGAAAGTTGATAAAATAAATTAAAAATGTTGTATTGTTCATACATATGCATACCGAACCGAAAGCACTGTATCGAACGGTTCAATATCGAT